>NC_057353.1:18820000-19477500 GCF_016509475.1 Prionailurus bengalensis | reverse complement strand
TTCTTCCTTGAAAAAATTCTATGCTCTCTGACTAATTTCTCATAAGTGTTCTATTGTGACTATTCTCAATATTTTAAACTTTTCTTAAACCTCTGAAACTACCAACTTGCCACTTGACTAAGAGATGCTCCATTGTTTTTTTTAAAAAATAACTCATATATTTAATTAATTACCCAGTTCTATTGATATATAGCACTGCATAAGCTTCAAGTGGACGGCACAATGATTTGCCTTACATATATTATGAAATAATTGCTATAATAAATTCCACATAAAGCATTTTTGAATGAACAAATAAAGATTGAATAAATACAGGTCTCCTTGGTTTTTGTCAAAGTCGCCTAAAATACTCTCTGTAATTGTAAGATGTCTATTTTTTTCCTTCAGATTTACCTATACATTCAGTGCATTCTCTTTTTGAGAGAGGGACAGTATACACGTGAGCAAGAACACGAATGGGGGAGGGACAGAGAAAGAGGGAGAGAGAAAGTCCCAAGTAGGCTCCACACTGTCAGCACAGAGCCTCACAAGCACTCACAAGCACACACAAACTGACGAATATTCTATTTCTTGCTGATTAAACTGGATATTAATTTGGGGGAAAATGTATCTGGACTTGTACTTTACATCATACACACAAACTTAATTCCAGATGGATTAAAGGTATAAATGTGGGGAATAAACAGTCAGACTCTTCAAAGGGATACACTTTCATGTCTCTGGAATATTAAAAGACTTCTTAAATATAAGAAACACTGACAAACCATACAGTGGGAGAGGTCTTCACAATGCATGTGTGAAACAAAGAAATCCTATCTGGAATGTAAAAAGAATGACTCCCGATAAATGAGAAACAAAGGCAGTCAAGTCATTAAAAAAAGTCACAACTTGAATAGAAATTCCACAAAAGAGGATATCCAAATGGCGAGTAGACATGTGAAAAGAAGCTGAACTTCATTAGTAACCAGTGAAGTAAAAATTAAATCCACCATGAGACATCACTACACACCCACCAGATGGATAAAAATAAAAAGACAGATGATGCCAAGTACGGGCAAGGATACTGGAACTGATATATTGCTAGTGGGCGGGTAATTTGGTAAAACCACTTT
This sequence comes from Prionailurus bengalensis, assembly GCF_016509475.1. NCBI lineage: Eukaryota > Metazoa > Chordata > Mammalia > Carnivora > Felidae > Prionailurus > Prionailurus bengalensis. Next base: position 19,476,388 of record NC_057353.1, on the reverse strand, counting down.
GGGAAATTGTTTGACAGTACACACATATCCTGTGACACAGTGATCTACTCAACATGCCCACCAAAGCCATGAACTAGAATGTTTATAGATGCAATATTTGTAATAGTTCAAAATAGAAAATACTCAAATACGGTGGCGCATTCACACAATAGAATAGCATAAGCAGGACTGCTAGACTCTTTCTATAAGGAGCCAGATGGTAAATATTTTAGGTTTATAGGCCATACAGTCCCTGTGCAACTATTGAACACTGCCATTGTAGCATGAAAACCGTCAGAGACAATATGTAGATGAATGGACATGGCTGTATCCCAATCAAGTTTTATTCACAAAAACAGGCAGCTGATCAATGGACCATAGTTTGCTGACCCTGGCTATACATCAATGCATAAATAAAATTATTATATATTTGCACAATGAGATACTATATAACAAAAAGAATAAGTGGCCTACAACTGCAGCAAAATGGATGTATCTCACAAACTATAGAGTGAAAGAAGACATGCTAAGAAGTACATATTTTTTTATTCCATTTACATCATAGTACAAAGATAGATAAAACTAACTTATGGTGTTAGAAGTCAAGAGGGTGGTTTCCTTTGGAGGGAAGGTAGAGACTGCACCAAGGTGTGAGGAAGGCTTGGCAGCATGGTAATGGTCTGGGTGCTGTTTCGCACTTCAGCTAGCTGTATAGTTATGTTATATGCACTTTTGTGTATATGTATTATAATTACAAAAGACATCCTCTGTTGTAAAAGGAGGGGAATACCTTTTTTTTAACAATCGGTTTGACTGACTGAAGTTCACATAGTTTCAAGTAGAAGCACAGGCTTCTAGAAAGATCTCTTCTCATAAGGTAGTAGTTTGGATGAAGACTTTTTTTTTTTTGCATATGCCAGATTCTCCTTAATATAATCTAATTTATACTTTTAACATGCAATAGCTTGAAAATAAAATAAAATAACTCCATGTGTTTTGATGTCCTATTTTTTTCTGAGACTACTCTTCCACTGGTACCTCGGGACAACTTTAGGAATGAGAACAAGCCCATTTGAAAGAAACACATTGGTCTCATAGTTCTTATAGGACTTTAATGAGGAATGGGTCATTTCTGGCATTAGTTGAGTGGATCTGGCATAATCTGGGGCTGTATGATCATATGATGAGAACATTTAGGGAGAGGGGCAGCTGGTGGCTCAGTCGGTTAAGCATCTGATTCGACTCAGGTCATGATCTCACGGTTGGTGAGTTCCGGCCCCACATTGGGGTCTCGGATGACAGTGCAGAACCTGTTTGGGATTCTCTCTCTCTCTCTCCCTCTCTCTCTGCCCCTCCCCCATCTCAAAAATAAATAAACATTATTAAAAAAAAGGAAAGACAATTTTAAAAAAGAACATTTAGGAAGAAAACTATCAAGTGAAAGAATGAGAATAACAATTTGCCAGTAATATAGTAAATAACTTTTAGTGTCCTTGATGACATTTTCAGAATTGTTTCTTTTGTCTATGAATTATTTTTCAATCCTGTTGTCAGAATTTTAGTCTCCTTATTTTATGCCTAGACTATTTCATTAGCTTTTTTTTTTTTTTTAATACTGATCACTTCAATCACTTCAATTCAACTTCTTCCTCCCTCTCTGAGTCCAACCTCACAACACTGCCAAAGTGAATCACTGCAAAGACCAAGTTTGGAAATACCAATATTCCCATCCAGTGCTATCAGGTGTCTTCATTTTCTGACCAAATGAGGACCTCACACTAAATTCCCCTTTGATAGCCATTCATCTGGCCCCGACACACTTCTGTTAACATTTATTTCCCACTGCTGATCCACATGTGATCTCTGAACAAGCCACCTTTTGGCCTCCTGATGCTCATGACTCTGAATGTAGTGCACTTATCGGTCCCGGCTGAAATCCTACCTCCATGCCCAGCTCTGATGTCACCTCCTCCATGCAGCCTTAGCGGATCATCCCAGAGGGAGCTGTGTTTTCTCTCTTTCCAGCTAATGCTACATGGGCTAACTAACTATACATATAAGTATTTAGGTAGGTCTTAAATCTCCAATTACATTTTTAGGCTCTTATTAACAATACTCTGTTTATCTTCGCAACCTAGGACACTAGTTTATACATGATAGACACTTAGCAAATACTCGTTTAATGAATGAAAAATTAGCGATCTAAAGGATATTTCAAGTGTGCATATCCACATTTAACAATCGAATTCCACATTTCAAGGGCTCAATAGGCACATGTGGCTACTAAGCACGGTACTGGACAGCACAGGTATAGAACATTTCCACCTCTGCAGAAAGTTGTATTGCACAGAGCCACTTTAAACATTATCAATTTTCAAAAAGAAGAATGCTGAGGATGGAATGTATATAAAGGTATTGTTTTCCTCAGCTATATTCTAAACCTAAATAAAATTTCCTAATAAAGTTATTTCCTAATAAAGTTCAGTTTTTCTCCTGAAAAACAACAAAAAAAAGATATTATATTAAGCCAATGGAATGGCCTTAAACCCTCTATTGCAATAGTATATCAGAGAATGCTCAAACTGAGGGTCCTTTACTGGTTGTTAGTGATTTCTTTAAAATAGAAAATGTCTTTCAATGTGCTGTGTTTTAGATTTCTTTTAAACATCCTGGTTTTTATGAGCTGTATATTCTGGAAATCTGAACACATAATTTCAATGCATGTGATAGCACCATGTGTTTCCCAAAAGCCCAGAAGAACTAATTCTCTCAGTAGAAGGAGGTGGGCAGACACAAAAAGGTCTTGAAGCTCTCACCCAGGAGGAGATGGAGATGTGAGTTGGGTATGAGAAGATGCAGAGGAATTTGCCAGAGAATAAAGTTTGGGATCACAGGCCAGGCAGAGGAAAAGCAGAGCGATCGCTGGAAGGAGAACCATGTAAAGTTAAAAATGTTTAACCTGGCCTTCTCTGGTCTGGCCTTTGCCAGGCTCTCCAGCCTTTTCTCTCTCTCTTTTGCTCCAGCAACATTGACCACTTGCAGTTTTCACCCTTTGCTGCACTATTTGAAACGTCTGTGCCTCATAGGGGCGCCTGGGTGGCTCAGTCTGTTGAGCGTCCGACTTCGGCTCAGATCATGATCTCACAGCTCGTGAGTTCAAGCCCCACGTTGGGCTCTGTGCTGACAGCGGGGAGCCTGGAGTCTGCTTCGGATTCTGTGCCTCCCTCTCTCTCTGCCCCAACCCACTCGCATTCTGTCTCTGTCTCTCTCAAAAATAAATGAACATTAAAAATACCAAAAACAAAAATGTCTGTGCCTTGTGATGAGCATCGGGTATGGTATGGAAGCTTGGAATCACGATATTGTACACCTGAAACGAATATTATGCTGTATGTTAACTAACTGGAATTCAAATAAAAACTTTTTTAAAAAGTCTGTGCCACAGGCGGTCCTTCGCCTGTGCGCTGCATGGCCAATTGCCTCCGGTTACCCGTTCCTCTTTTCATTTGTCCAACTGCTCTCATCTGAGCAATCCCTCAAATATCCCCTCTTCCAAAAAGACTCCCTTGTACCCTGAAGTAGTGCTTGTGTCATTCTGAGGGACTACACTTTCATCCTAGTGATCACTGTGCATGGCCCTCTATTTATACCTTTTGTTTCATTCACCTCCATGTCCCGGGTGCCTGGAACAGTGTTTTGATTGAAACTAGTGTTCAGGGGCACCTGGGTGGCTTGGTCAGTTAAGCATTTGATTGCAGCTCAGGTCATGATCTCATGGTTTGTGGGTTCGAGTTCCACATCGGGCTTTCTATTGTCCGCACGGAGCCTGCTTTGGAGCCTCTGTCTCCCTCTCTGTCTGCCCCTACCCCGCTTGTGCTTTCTCTCTGTCTCTTTCAAAATAAATAAACTTAAAAAAAAACCCACAAATATTTATATATAAGAAAAGAAACTGGTGTTCAATGATTTGACATTGAAGTTTTCTCAAATGCTCAGAAAATACAGTTAGGTTCTTGTAAGATAAGACTCGGAAGAATGTTCACATTTGTTGATCATTAAGAAAATAACTTCATTAAAATTTAGTGACACTTTTCACCTATCACATTTTTTTAAAAAAATTGAAGACAATAAGAGTAATCGTGGTGGAAAGGCCTTCTGGTACACTGCTAAAAGATGACATTTTATTGCAACTCTTAGGGAAACAATTTGGCAATAGGACTTAAGGGTCTCACATCTTGATCTAGGCATTCTGATTCTGGGAATGATCTCAAAGGAAATACTACTAAATATGGAAAGCGTTTTATGTACAAGAGTGTTCATCACAGAGTTATACTTGTGAAAAATTACAAACAACATACATACCCCCTCAAAGAAAAAACGATGAAGTAAAAAGCACAACATAGTTATATTCTCAGCAGGAGGTTAGGATGCTTCCAATAATTACTTTGATAACTATTGTCATATAACTCTCTTAGCTTGGCTTGCTATAACAAAATGTCATAGAATGGATTGTTTAAAACACTGATATTTATTTCTCACAGTTCTGGAGGCTGGGAGTTCAAGATTAAGGTGCTGGCAGATTTGATTCTTGGTGAGAGCACTCTTCTGGTTTAGAAATGAACTTCTTGCTGTGTCCTCATGTGGATGAGAGAGAGAGAGAGAGAGAGAGAAAGAGAGAGAGAGAGATTGAGAGGGCCATGGTGTCTCTTCCTCTTCTTCCAAGGACACTAAATGCAATATGGGGGGCACTACCCTCATGATCTCATGGAAACCTAATTACTCCCCAAGGGTCCCACCTCCAAATACTATCACACTGGAGGTTAGGGCCTCAACATGAATTTGGCTGGGGCGCAAATATTCAGTCCATAGTCCTAACAGTGAAAATGTTTGTGCTATGCTGAATAGACAGAGACAAGAAATAAACATGTAAAACAGATGGACTTCATTGTCCTGTCATGCCTCCTTCTTCCCAATTCTTTAGGTGCTCACGTATCTGTTGTTCCATCCCAGTAGCAAGGAGCTGAGACCTCAGTTTCCAGATCTCTTATTGCTTAAGAGGATGGATAAGAGGTCCCTTGAGTTTCTCTGGAGTGAAATAAAGGTAGAGCTTACAAAGCATTGCAGGGAGGAGTAAAGGTTTTTCCATGAAATGGGGAATCCAAAACTAAGTGAATGTCTCCATAGGTAAGACATGCATAGCCTACTGCTCCAGACATTGGCCTAATTCCCATTCAGAGCTGGCCTGTCCTTTGTCACCAGACGTGCAGGTAGTCAAGTGCTCAATGTCTGTACTACTCTACACATTGGCTTGACAACCATTCAGAAGTAGGGTCAGAAATTTCCCTAACACTGACAGTTTGGTTAACATTAAGTTTGCATTGTGAAAGTTGAACTGTAAATAAACATGTTGGTGTCACTTTGTATCCTGCTGTTAGAAGCCAATGCAAAGGATTTTTTATGTATCCATCATTGCTTTCTTTTTTTTTTAATGTTTATTTATTTTTGAGACAGAGAGAGAGAGCATGAACGGGGGGAGGGGGAGGCAGAGAGAGGGAGACACAGAATCTGAAACAGGCTCCAGGCTCTGAGCTGTCAGCACAGAGCCCGATGCGGGGCTCGAACTCACGGAGTGCAAGATCATGACCTGAGCCGCAGTCGGTCGCCCAACCGATTGAGCCACCCAGGCGCCCCTGTATCCATCATTTCATTGAGGACAATCCAGAAAGTATGACATTGGATTGTAGTTAAAGTTCTTTTGCATTTCTTATGGAAATAGAAAGGCCCAAAGGTGAATTCTGCAGGCAAACAAATCTGTGAATAGAAGCAAACGTGTGGTTATGTAAGAGCATCAGGACGGTCACTGGGGCCCTAGGGTACACATGATTTCTCAGGACCAGGTACTGCTATGCGTATGAAGGAGATTAAAGGAAGGACTACACTTGAAATTTGCTTTTCGAGGCCATGCTGTGACATCAACACTAATCCTGTCCTTCTGGGTTGTACATGAGACCCTTCAAGCATTGTTGTCCAGCTTCGAGTTACTTAAAGCACACAATCATCCAATACAATAATGTTCTTGCTGTCTGAACATATTTGACCCGAGGGAAAGTCCAGCACTTGAATGGGATTAAATTCTGCCTCTTTCAGTAAATAGTCTAGACATTACATCATTACACCTTGGATGCTGTAATGGGCACGTTTCTGCGTGGGTCACAAATTGAGATATTTGACAGAGTTGCCATTGCTTACTGAAGTCTTTGTAGTGTTACCACCGTGAGCCTGGACCATTTGCAGAAAGGTGAATCTTAGCTACCAAGAACAAGGGACCATGTGGTATAGAATGCTATTATTCTTGGTTGGTAATTTTGCTCAATAAGCCATAGACTAATGAGACCAAATTTCTGAAACTTATAGGAAGATGAATTTTGCTGCTGTTTGGAGAATGGATTGGAAAGAGCTAAAGAGAAGACAGTTTAGAAGGCCATTGTAGTAATCCAGATGAGAGAGGTGACGGTCACTGGAACCCAGATGATTACAGCAGGGACCGAAAGAAGAAAGCTTATTCAGGAGATGTTTTGGTCATAGAGTTGACAGGATTTGCTGAAAGATTAGATGAGGGGGTAATGATTACAGAAGTATCAATGATTGTTTCCAGGTTTCAGGCTTGAGGATGTGGGTGGATGACAGCTTCTATTCTGTAGTGGGGAAGACTTATTGGCAGCACCCATTTGGGGAAAAAATGAAAAACTCCATTTAGGTATGTTAATTTTGAAATTTTTGTGACAGAGTCAGGCACAGATATAAACTAGGTAACTGGAAACGCCTGTTCAGCACTCAGATAACAAATAAATTTGGAAATTGGGAGCATTACAATGACATTTAAATCCATGGTACTGACATCTGGGAGACGGGTAGAAGAGGCATGAGTCTGATCCCTGGGTTCTACAGCACTTGCAGCTCTGGAGGAGAAGGAGGAAGCATCAGCAGCTACTAAGACGTAGAAGCAGGCAGGTCAGAGCACGTGGGAACGTGTTGCTACGTTCTCACCCTCTGTGGTCTTTCCTCTCTTCCTACCTCCCACTCAGGAGTGTATCATTTCTCCAGACACTTGGGCCAGTACCTATCAAGGACCAAATGGAGAAGGGGAAGCTTTCCAGAGGAGCAAGTGCTTCAGCTTTAAAGTACAATTCACTGTTTTCCAGAGTTGGTATCTCTGGTAAGTGAGATATATACACTCACTGTATATATTACCCCTTAAAGGGGCCACTGACCAGAATAATTATAACTGTTATCATTCATAAAGTGCTTAATGTATGCTAGGCAAAATAGTTCAAGTGCTTTAAATGTATTTAGTATATTCAGTTTTTTTTTTTAATTTTTTTTTCAACGTTTATTTATTTTTGGGACAGAGAGAGACAGAGCATGAACGGGGGAGGGGCAGAGAGAGAGGGAGACACAGAATCGGAAACAGGCTCCAGTCTCTGAGCCATCAGCCCAGAGTCTGACGCCGGGCTCGAACTCACCGACCGCGAGATCGTGACCTGGCTGAAGTCGGACGCTTCACCAACTGCGCCACCCAGGCGCCCCATAGTATATTCAGTTTTAAATTAAATTTAATACTTAAATTTAAATATTCAATACTCACAAATACTTGTGAGGTTGATATTATTACCCCATTTACCCCATATTATTACCCCCAAAACTGAGTCGGGTCCATAAAGTCAGAGGAGTTCCTAAAATGGAGCCCTGACAAATGTTGGGAAGAAGTGTATATGTGTGTGCACGCACGTTTTGGAGTGGGTGTGGGTGTGGGTGTGTCCCATTACTGAATTATTCACTTAGGTTAAAAAGAAAAAAAAAATCACAAGGAGTGTGTACATTCAACAAGGATTTATTAATCACATTCTATATCTGGGGGTCAGGTTTCAGCGGAGGGACACCCTGTGCTCACATTTATGTCAGGGTTTAGGGGATTTTCTTCCTTCTGCCTGGCTGAGTTAGAGAGGCCCAACTAAGGTAAGGCAGGTTCCATGAGTGAGAGGGAAGAGGGTAGTCATGGGGACCGAGCCTGGGCAGGGTGTAGTGGTAGGGGTTTTAGCCGACTCATGTGGAATCGATAATTGTAGGACGTGCTCAGTAGTTTCAGTTAGCGATACTTGAGTCAGATTTTGACTTCTGGAATTACTGAAAAGATACAGCTATATACCAATTTGCCACCTGGCTTTAATAAATCTACCTGCACAAGGGCATATCCACAATAGATCTTCAACACAAACAAAATAAGAGAAAAGAGGTTAAAAAAACATTGATTCAAATGACTTTAATCAAAACTTGTTGGGCATCGCCTCTCAGAGGGATAGAATACTCCCAGAAATAAGGTAATTCTGTTTAAAAAATGAAGTAATTGCTTTTGACCACTAACCAATCCTTTGTTGACTGTTTTAGTGTGTTATATTCCTTCTTTACCCTGGGAAGTAGTTTTGATCATGAAGAGACCCCATTCAGTATAAAAGTATACTCATTAGTATAATAGAGATGAGATTCCACAGAATTGCAGTGCAGAGTGAAAATTAATTTGGAAACTTATATTATGGCAGTAATAAGAATTTACTTATTCATGGTTAAAGAATATTCAATTAACCTTTCAAATGTATGTGTTCACTGTAGGTGGCAGAGTGAAAACTTCATAGACAGAAAATTCATGCGATCTAAAATACATATTATTTATAAACTCTTATGCATACCAGATTTTGCCTTTTGATGTAAATAGCCAGATGTTAGCCTTATGGAGTTATCGAAAATTATTAAAACATGCTTATGGTTCATTTCATTAAATAAATACATTTCTGATTTTAAAAAGACATGAGCTGAGACAAGAAAAAGGGCAAGACATGAAGTTAAAACAAATTTTTTTAAGTACTATGCATCCCAAATGTTTAAATATGTCAGAAATTCTTTACAAATACCTAAGGAATGAGCATAGAAGCAATATGTAGCCAATAGTGTGGTGCCATTGGAATAATGACCGTTTCATTTAGTCCAGACTTCCAGAAGCAAATGTGATTTAACTATTTTGTGAAAATGGTGAGATAATTACCGATCATAGTAATGTTTAATGTTTTCTATGTCCTAAAAAGGCATTCATTTAAAAAGCCTCCTTTTTTTCAGAAAAGAAGGCTTGCATAAATGAACAATTAGCGTTATATTCTTTCCTAGCATGCGCTTTTAAAGTACCATTAGCAGTAATGGGAATCTTACACAAGCATTAATGAAAACATATCCCATTTGGAGTATGATTTCCAGCTTGGATCCACGGTAATATAGCACCTGGTATCTTTCAATGAAATAGGGTGTACACACTTCATGTGTACAGAGGGTGGTGATGAATGATATGCTCAACGGTCACCCTTATGAGATGAGAACGGATCCCTTAGGGTTTTGACTAGGTTAGAACTGAAAGCAAGCAAAAATACAAACCAGTAAGCAGGTAGCTCAAGGTTAGAATTTTTAATGTATTCAAACCTCAGATTTTCTTTTCTTTTAATGTTTATTTATTTATTTTGAGAGAGAGAGAGCATGCACAGACATTTGGGGAAGGGCAGAGACAGAGGGAGACAAAAAATCCCAAGCAGGCTCTGCACTGTCAGTCCAGAGCCCAACTCAGGGCTCGAACTCATGAACCACAAGATCATGACCTGAACTAAATTAAGAGTCAGATGCTCAACCAACTGAGCCACCCAGATGCCCCGCAGACCTCAGATTTTCATTTTTTCATGACAAGTTAATGTAGAAAATGACCATAGAAACAAAGAAAATTGTTTTGAATTCTTCTCTTCCTCTAACAACAAAGTATATGTCTTCGGCAATCATAAAAATACTATTAAGTTTGTTTCTTTTTCAGTAATATTAGGGTTGTATAATCAAGGTACTAATCATGTCTTGCACTGTCCAAGTCATCCAGTGCACTTATAGAGTATCTAAAGGAAATAGGGAAAAACACCTGAGCCCACTGATCCGGGTTCAGTAGCTTCTAAACTCTGTGTGTGTGTGTGTGTGTGTGTGTGTGTGTGTTATGACTATCAGGATGACAGTTATGATGAATTTATGAGTAAATGGTAATTCTTTTTTCTCTTTGAACAGATTATTTACATGAGTACTCTCCTTGGATGCCAGTTCATGGATTCATTAAGTTCAATTATGAACCACGTCTTCACATAGCTCACAAATCAGATCATTGATGCCTAAACACTCTTGGTCTATCTATTTTATCTCAATATATTTCAAATGTTATTGCTTACACATTCACCTTCAGGTTTCCAGTCCTCCTGCTAGTAGGTTCTCTGGTGGTTTATAGCAGCAGTTCTCCATGGATATGTGGCCAAAATCAAATGAGTCAAGATCAGCAGTGATACAACAAGGGCAAATTTTTTTAATGAATCATATAGTAGTAAGGTTCTCAGATTGTGTACTTCTTACAAAGTTAAACACTATCCTTACAATATCATCTGCTGTCTGAATGGCGTTGTGATTTGCCTTCGTGGATAGGATGGAAGGATTTGGAGTAACGTAGGTGTCCTCATGGAATTAAGCATTATTCTTAATATTTCCATGAGGGCATGGTAGACATCCTCCCTCCTCAGTGTGCTTCTGGAAAAATATGACTTGAGAAATCTGGCTTAGAAAATGCCACAGTAACCACATGGAGGGATTTGACATTTGACCAGGCAATTGACATTGTGTATCATCATCGTCAATAAATGGTGATGGATTCTTTGAAAATGATAGTTCAGGTGCTCTATGAATATATCCACAAGCTTCAAGTGCCTAATTCATCTGTCTACTCCAATTACCTCAGAAACAAGCCCGGATAGAGCAGAAATGCACTTGCTTCCACCTGTGCAGTTGGAAAATGATGACAAAAATAAGTAGCACTCTTCCTTTAGTGAGTACATATCATTCTGGACACTTTATATATGGTCTTTCAAATATTTTCAGTATATCTTTAAGTTAGAATTTTGATTTCTGCTTCCAGATGAAATGACTAAACTTTGCTGTAAATGGCTGAAAAGAAACTTCTGTCTGGCTATAAAGTCAAAACAGTATCTACTAAACGATGCTGTTTTTCAAATCTCATGTCAACTTGATGGACTAGAGTCAACTGCAGTGATTTGGGCAATTCCTATGGTTGTCTTCTGATGAAGGTGATGCAGTCACATGAGCCTAATAACAGGATAATGGTGATGTCAAAATCCCGCCACCAGCAGATATCCAGAAAGGGTAAGAGAAGGCGCTGATAAAGTGAATGCTGAATATTATGCATTTCACATCAGTAAAAACCTCTGACTCCAATTCTTATTCAATGATAAATATGGAATCTAAGACCAAAAGAAGTTGGTATCTGAAAAATCCCTGCAAGGCAGTTGAGCTGACTGTTTCTTACCACATCAGGAGATATTAGGTATTAATTAAGAATAAAACTTTCAGTTCAAACTGAATGTTTCTAGTGCGTCTGGCCCTAATGGGATAGGTATGCTTGAGCTGTGTGACTCTCTTAAGCATTATACTTCTGGTTATAAGTTTTTTAAGTAAATCAAAATTCCTTCCATTGTTTTTCAATATATTAAGATTATTTATTCATACGTTTTCCACAAGAGATGAAAAAAAATCTCAAGTGCATATAGTGTTTATCCAATCTTTCCCAAGAGTCCCTTATGAAATGATTATAACTTCAAGTGCTTTTGTTACTATAAACAAACTGCTCACTGAAACTTTGTCCTGCAAATTTCAGTTAATCTATGGTAAATGCAAAGCAAAAAAGAAAAACACCTATTCATTCTATTACTTCTTGTTTTTCTTATATTTTTAATCTGTCTTACTCTAATAACTACTTTGCTTTACACAGCCCATGTTGCTTTGTCATCAAGCAAAACTATCCATTTATTCTTTAATATTAAGTGACATTTAAGCCCATCTCTCTAATAATTACACACAGAAAAATAGGTCTTCTGCTTATTATACAGTTTTATAAGGCTCCATTCATTATTTTAATCATAACTAATGGGATGCATTACATTTTTCTTTCTGAAGGGACATAGCATTGAGTCTGAATAAATATCAAAAACAGGCAAGGTCACTCAGACATTCATTTGTCAACACACATGTGTTGAGTGTCCATTCTGTGCCAAACACTGCTTGAGTCATTAGGGATAAGACTGTGTGAAGGCAAAGTCCCTACTTTCACAGAGCTTATGTTCTAGAGGAAAGAGCCAGAACAATAAATGAATCAATAAATATATAATGCCAGTTGGTGACAAGTGCTAGAGAGGGAAATAAAGCAACATCGGGGATACAGTGGCAAGGAAGTGGTGTCTTCTGATTAGATGACCAGGAAAGTTCTCTTTCAAGGAGGTGGTAGAAGACAAGGAAACTGGGGTGCCTGGGTGGCTCAGTCGGTTGAGCGTCTGACTTCGGCTCAGGTCATGATCTCGTGGTTTGTGAGATCCAGCCCCATGTCGGGTTCTGTGCTGACAGCTCAGAGCCTGGAGCCTGCTTCAGATTCTGTGCCTCCCTCTCTCTTTGCCCCAACCCACTCGCATTCTGTGTCTCTCTCAAAAATAAATAAACATTTTTAAAAAATTAAAAAAAAAAAGACAAGGAAACTGAATTAAGTGAGTTAATGCTATAGGTGGATGTCTGGGTGAAGCATTTTCTGGGCTCAGTGATTGACAAGTTCAAAAGTCCTAAGGCAAGAGTGACTTAGGTATCTTCAAGAACAGCTAGAGTCAAGTCAGTAAAGATTTTGAAAAACAGTAGGAGAACTTATCACAGAGGTAAGCAGTGGTCAGTCACATTGGACCTTGTGGGTCATGGAAAGGAAATCGGATTTTCTTTGCAGTGTGATAAGAAGCCACTGAGAAAAAGGAAAGAGATGAAATATAAGTTATAAAAAGAGTAATTTCTCATAGAAAAGATACTGCAGGAGAAATAGGGAAGCCATGCAAAACTATTGCAACAAGTTAGGGAAAAGATGTTGGCTTGGTCTGTGGTGTAAGAAGCAGAGATGCTAAGAGATGACAGACTTAGCACACATTTTGATGGTAGAACGAACGAAATTCTTCTTTTTAGATTAAATGTGAGATGTGAGAGACAGAAAAGAGTCAGTGATAATTTCAAGCATTTAGTCTGAGCAACTGGGTGAACAGGATGCCATTTACAAGATGGGAAACGCTGAGAGAGGAGCAGTTTGGGGGTTAATGGAGTTCAGGTTTGGGTATGCCATATTTGCAATGCCTATTAGTTATCCAAGTGGAAATACGAAGTAGGCAGTTGAATAAATAAATGTGTAGCTAAGAGGAGAGGTTTGACCAGAGGTACACATTTTTGAATTATTGGTATATCTATAGCATTTAAACCTATTGAAATTGGATGAAATCTCATAAGATATCAGCTCTGAGGACTCAAAAACTATGAGGCCTGGAGGAAGGGGACCCAGCAGTGGACACTGAAAAGAAATGGCCTGTGAAGGAGGAGAGACATCAAGAGAGTGTGGTGGCCCTAGAAATCAAGTGACAAGAATGTCTAAAAAAAAAAGAGGTCAACTATGGCAAGAACTTGAGAAGTCAAGCAGGATGACTGAGGACCGAAGGTGGAGGTCTTTCTTAATCTTGTTAAGAATTCTTTTAGTGGATAATGGGTGTTGAGGAAGTGGAGTCTGTGAGGATACACAACTATTCTGAGTGTTTTTCTAGAAAAGGGAGAACAAAATGGGGGTGGCTGTTAGAAGGGAATGTGGGTCAAGAAATGGACCTTCCTTCCTTCTTTTCTTTGTTCCTTCCTTCCTTCCTTCCTTCCTTCCTTCCTTCTTTCTTCCTTCCACTTGGGTAATTTAAAGCCTATCTGTTTATTGATAGAATTATGTTTCTGGGAGGAAAATCTGGTGATGTGGGAGCAGATGGATATACAGTTGACCCTGAACAGTACAGGTGTTAGGGATGCTGACCCTTCATGCAGTTGAAAATCTGTGTATAACTTTTGACTCCCCAAAACCTAACTACTAATGGCCTATCATTGACCAGAAGCCTTCCTGACAACATAAATAGTCAATTAACACATATTTTGGATGTTAGTTTCAGTATATACTGTATTCTTACAATAAAGTAAGCTAGAGAAAAGAAAACGTTATCAGGCAAATCATAAGGAAGAGAAAATATATTTACAGTACTGTACTGTATTTATCCAAAAAGTCCACATATGAGTGGACCGATGCAGTTCAAACCTGTGTTGTTCAACGGTCAACTGTAATTGCAAGAGCAAAGTCCTAGAGCAGGTGAGAGAGAGGTCCAGTTCACGGATGGGGTGGGGGCAGACCAGCTTCAGACTGCAGCAGAAACAGTGCAGTCTGGGAACTCTGGAGGGAGGTCAGCCGCAGCTCAGCTGATAGGCGGGGGGTGGAGGGTCATGAGGGTGTGTTTACGATTACTCCTATGTTCTAACTAACATACACTAGCTGAATTGCAATGAGTGGTGAGAAGTTGAAGGGATGATGGATGTTTGCGGGGTGAGAGGAAGTGCACTAGTTTCCTAGGACTGCTATAACCAAATACCACAGACTAGGTGGCTTAAAACAATAGAAATTTATTGTTTCACAGTTCTGGAGGTTGAAGTCCCGAATCAGGCTGTCGACAGAGTCATGCTCCCCCCTGAAACCTATCGGGGAAATCCTTCCTTGTCTCCTTCCAGCTTCTGGTGGTTTTCTGGCAATGCTTGAAAATGCATTCTTTGGCTTGTAGATTCTTCTTCCGATCTAAGCCATTACATGGTGTCTTCCCTCTGTGTGTCTCTCCCCCCTCGTAGTAGAAGAACACCAGTCATATCACATGGATTAGAGGCCCATCCTTCTCCAGTATGATCTCATCTCCACTAATTACATCTACCATAATCCTATTTCTGAATAAGGTCATATTCTGAGTAATGGGGGGGGGGCACAATTTTTATGGGGACACGATTCAACCCATAATAGGAAAATGTGAAATAGTTGGCCTGGAGAGGAGTGTGAGTCACGAGGTAAGACTTCCTGGCAGCTCTGAGGGTCCACTTAAGGCTGCCTTCACAAAGTTTAAGAGTTCTCTCAGTTTGGTCACCTCAGACTATGATATGACAGGTACAGGTGTGTTTCTTGTTTTAATGTTTTTGTGTGTGTTGGTTTTTGTTTTTATTGGTTCAGCTTTGATTTTTAAACCAATTTTAATGACTTCACTTTCCGCCTAGAGGACAAAGATATCACCCCTCCAAGTGGAAGCATGGCCTAGCCAAGCAGCATATATTTCTTCCTACTGAAACTGCTTTTTGCTAATAGACCAAAAGAATAAATATATTTTAAAACACCTGTTTATTTTAAAATTTCATATTCTTACAAACATAAAGAGACATTTGTATGGTGTAATGCAAATATACATTTTCTGCTATTAAATCAGCTGCGGAGTAAATCATTCTCAAACCAGATAGATGGTTTCTTTTTCAGAACTATTTCAGCTTATAAACAAAGAAATCCCCATAGAAACCTCACTAAAATAGCCTTCCTTTATGGGGAGATATTTAAAGGCAACACCTGTAAAAACATCCTTCTCTGAACTGTTTTTGAGGGTACGGGGAAGGGAAGGGGCAGTTCTGTGTTTTATTGCTTGAGACTCAGCTGGCACATTCCTAGTAGAGGAGAGCTGAGAATGACCAGACGTTTGTGAGGCAGAGGGAACTAATCCTAACAGGGAAGTTCATCTTTGCAGATGAAGAGAGGTTGAGAATAACTTGCCCTCCATCTCTGAGTTACCCAGCCGTGGAGACAGGATTTGAACCCGGCTCCATATAACTGCGACCTCTGTGCCTTGCCTGCTTCACTACAGTGCCAGTGTGTACCTGGGCCATGCTGTTCCTCTCTCTGGGTTGTTATACATTATGCTAATCTTTGTTTGTCACCTCTACCAACTAGAATCGAATTGAGGGGAAGGCCTTTGTGGTGCTTTATTATTATTATTAGTAATAGTAGTAGTAGTAATGTTTATTTAGTTTTGAGAGAGAGACAGACAGAGTGCTAGCAGGAGAGGGACAGAGAGAGAGGGAGACACAGAATCTGAAGCAGGCTCCAGGCTTGGCATTATCAGCACAGAGCCCCAAATGGGGTTCGAACCCATGAACTGTGAGATCATGACCTGAGCCGAAGTTAGATGCTTAAGTGACTGAGCCACCCAGGCTCTCCCTAGGTTGCTTAGTTTTGTAATGCTCATGATACTGTATGTATCAGGGTGAGGCTAAATCTAAGAGATATCAGAATAGGGTCAGCCTTCTTCCCCCTTCTATGTTGGTTTATACATGGCCTAAGGAACATCATCTAGTCTTTTCTTTCAATCCACAAATATTTGAGTGCCTAGTACATGTCAGGTATATGCTGAATGCTTCACAATGATCTCTTAACCTTGTCACACTACCAAGACCCCTCTTCTCATAAAAAGAATTTAGACAATGTCAACAATCAAAATTCAGACATACACAGACATGGGTGTGTGACAGTTAATTTTATGTGTCAGATGGTCCCATGGGATACTCAGATACTTGTTTAAACATTATTTCCTCAGTGTGGCTATGAAGGTGTTTCTGGAAGACGTTAGCATTTGAATCGATGGATTGAGTAAAACATGTTCCTCCACAAAGTAGGAGGGCAGCGTCCAAACCCATGAGGGGTTGAAAGGAATAAAAAGGAAGAGGCTGGTAGAGTTGTCTGCCTGACAGTTAGAGCTGGAATACAGTCTTCTCCCACCCTTAAGCTGGAACTTACACCATTGGTGTATTGGTTCTCAGGCCTTTAGATTTAGACTGCGATTACACCACTGGCATTAGTGGGTTTCCACAGAGCAGACCAGGGGACTTGTTTGCCTCCATAATTGTGTGAGCCAGTTCCTCTATCATCTGTATCATCTATATCTATGTCATATATCTATATCTATCTATATCTATATATCTATATCTATATCTGTATCTATCTATATATCTATATCTTCTATAGCTATATCATGTATATCTTATTGTTTCTGTTTTTCATTTGTAGAATCCTAAGTAATACAGAAGGGTAGTAGTAAAATATTAAAGGAAGGTTATGGGGTTTGAAGAGAGAATCCATGCAGAGGGATTACCATATTACCAGTAAAATATTAAAGAAGTCTATGGGGTTTGAGGAGAGAATCTGTGCGAAGGGATTACCATATTACCAGTATGGCCTGGTGAGCTGCCTTTGCAAGGACCATGAGCAGTAAGCGAAAGAAATGGCTCCTGGCACAGTACAGGCAGTCATCTGAGCCAATCTTGACCTAACTGCTCTATAGGGATGTGCATACCTGTGTTCGTGTGAATCTTGAAGAACCACTTGGGGCAGGCACCAATGTGCCCGGGCCCTCTAAAGCAGCCTAACACAGAGAGGAAAGAGCCGTTATTCCCTTTTCAGCTCCCAGAAGAGATTGAGTGGGCACTGGGGCCAGGGTTAAGTGTGGGCATCTAGTCTCGGCAGCAACCCAGATGAGTGATGGGAAGGGGCTGGATTACTAAACACAGGGGACAGGTGAAGACTGAACAGCAGGTTCAACAGCTGGGGCCAAACACTCAGGGCTGCAAGGCAAATGCCGAGAGGCAAGGTGGGGGCCTAGAGATGATGGGGACATGTTCAGAGCAAATCTTAAACAAGGGATGGGTCTGGAATTGGTAGAATTTATGTAGCAAAGACATTGCATTTCTGAGGCCAGGCCCTGTTGTAAGCATTTTAGACATATCAGCGCATTTAATCCTCCCACCAACCCCAGGCATCAGGTGTCACGATTCCCTTCAACAGTAGATGAGGAAACTAAGCCACAGAAAGCCTGAGCAAGGTCAAATCCAAAGTTGGGTATCTGGCTTGAGACTGTGCTTTTGGCCACGGTGCTCTGTTGTCTGAGAAATATGAATCTCTGGCCCACAGATTCAGGTAATCATTTGATAAACATCTATTAAACTCTGTGCTAACCATATGCTTACTGCCAAGAGTAAAGTAGTGACCAGATAAATGAGACCCCTGCTTAAATAAAGGTGAAGATAAGAATTGGAAGGAAATCCCAGAAAATAGCATTTAATATTATAGCTGTATTATCTAATATGATAGCCACTAGAGACATGTGGCCAGTGTGACCAGAGAACTAATTTTAAATTTAAATTAATGTGTATTTAAAATTTGAAACTGAGGGGCACCTGGGTGACTCAGTTGGTTAAGCATGTGATTCTTGGTTTCAGCTCAGGTCATGATTTCTTGGTTTCGTGGGTTCGAGCCCTGCATCAGGCTCTGCACTGGCAGTGTGGAGCCTGCTTGGGATTCCCTCTCTCTCCGTCACTCTCTGCCTTTCCCCAACTTGTGCTGTGTCTGTCTCTCTCTCAAAAAACATTGTCTTTAACTATTACTCAATTCAGTTATCAGGAGAGCTTTTAAGTACCTTTGGAATAACATGGGTATGTGAATCTATTTTTTCAACTGTAAATTTTATGAAATCTGACTACAGATCAACCATTTCCTATGAAAAGTTAGTGTTTATATGGAGATGTGCTATCAGTGTAAAATATGGTCCAGATTTCAAAGACTTAGTCAGAAATAAAGAATGTAAAGTAACTCATTAATAACTTTTATATTGATTACATGTTGTAGTGATAACATTTTGAATGCATTGGATTAAATAAAATAGATTATTAAAATCAATTTCTTCATTTCTGCTTTTTTTTTTTTTACTTTTTTCTTAAGGTGACTACTAGAAACTTTAAAATTACCTCTGTGGTCTGCATTATATTTTTCATGGAGCGTACTCCATTAGAGAGTGGTAAGTGTGATGGAGAAAATAAAATAGAGTGATGGGCGATATAATGGAGGGTGTTGAGTAGCTAATTTAATTTTTATTTTATTTTATTGTGGTAAGAACACTTAACATGAGATCTGCTCCCTTAGCAGGTTTTTAAGTGCACAGTACAGTATTGACTATGCATGTTGCACAGTGGGTTTCCGAGACTTACTCATTTTGCATAGCAGAAACTTTCTACTCATTGATTAGCAAAGAAAGGTATTCACTGATCAGGAACTGAACCCAGGTCACAGTGATGAGAGCACTGAATCCTAACCACCAGGCCCCCAGGTTGCTAATTTAGATCGTGATGTTAGGCTGAGATTTGAAGAATTTATTGGGATAACAGGAAAATGTACTAGGCGGAAGGAACCATTAATACAAGGAGCCTGAGGCAGGAACCAGTGTGCCTGCTGTGAGCGAAAGGAAGCAGGCCAGCCTTGGAGCCCAGCAGGCAAAGATGTCAGATGGGATGGGAGAAGCCGGATTACGTAGGGCCTTGTCAGCCAGGGCAGAGTTGAGAATCTTCCTGTAAATGTGATAGGAAGTGATGGGAGGGGATCTGAACGGGATCGTATCAAAATGTGATTTATGGAAAAGGGAGCTGGCAGTGTCAGGGCAGGCGGGGCGGGGATGAGGGCGCAGCTCCTGCAGATCCTCATGCAGAGCAAAGGTCCTGCATGACATCCTAATGTTACCAGGGGCGCACTGTTTGAGCCGCCACAGTAGCACGCCTTTGGCTGTGGCCACAGGCTGGGGGTGGCCCTAGAATATTTGGGTTTCAATGGGAGCCGATCGGCATGTATTACATACTCAATGGGTGTTTACTGAATTGAAAACATTGAGGGTTGCATGGTTTCTTGTGAGAAGTATAAGCCAAGTCCTGTGTCAAGGATATCCTAATTCCCTCTCCTCCCGCTTGGCAATGTTTTAGCAGTGGCTTTCTGAAGGTAATCAACCTTAAACCTTGGTGCGGAAACCCTGCTAACGGTCACGCAGGACCAAGAGGCTGACAGCCAGTGGCTGAATTCTCCTGCCTCCGGTCTTGTGGTGGGTTTGCGTGTGAGTGTGTCTGGTTATACAGCAGGCGATGAGCCACACTCTGTTGAGGGAGGAGGAGGTACGGACACAGATAAGTGCTGATTTTGAACAATAGGCTTTCAGTAGGTGGGACTTAGCACATTTGCTTTCCTCAGTAGGAGGCAGCGTGGCACAGAGGTGAAAGAATGTTGTCACGGAAATGAGCAGGGTTGATCTTCGCTGGCTTGGCCATTCTCTTCAGGGTGACCTTGAGCAAACCACTTGTATTTCCTGGGCTTCGGGTACTGTTGGGGCGAACTACTCTTCTACCTCCTGATTGGGTATGTGAATCAAAGACTGATTGGGTATGTCACTGATTGGGTATGTGAATCAAAGACTTAGTGAATACTACAGTGTCTGATTTAATCTCTTTATTTTCTCCTCTGGTCCATCAGATTGCCACATAAACTGTGTCTGTCTGAAGACTATTAGTTCTGGACAATTTACATCTTATTTGAACAAATCTTTCTGACCCAACAGCATAAATGAATCACTGACATTTCATAACTCGTGCAAATTGGCTTTATCTTTATGTCCTTACAATAGATAGTTAGGTGAAACACACTGTAAGCAGTGCTTGCTATGCAACCCAAATATTTACATAGGGTCCAGAGGGGTAAATGGATATCCCAGAGTCTAATTACTGGTAAGATATAAAAGGGTTATCCAATCAAACCACAATTTTATAAATTATATAAGGCCGGTTAGATGTTATAACAAAAGGTAAAGGGTAGTGAATTTATTAGGGTTTTTAGTACGAATTAATTTTTTCTCACTTCAAATGAGAAGGAGTTTTGAGAATCAGATATTTTTAAGCTCATTTAAGTCTTAAAATCTAGTGAAGGGAAACAACCACAAGGTTGTGTCAACTCTGATTTGGTATTACACCCTTTTAAAATTCTCACGAAGCGTTCTGAAAAATCTGATTGTAAAGATGGAATGCTATGTGTCTCATAGCAGAGACTTGTGAGTTACAGCCTACAAAGAAATAGTTTTTGATACTTTCAACAGAAAAAAAGAGAATATATAAAGTGAAACCCGCCTCTTATCACTATGCACTTGAATCCAGAGTGCTAAAGTATTTAGGGCAAGTGCCAAAAGAATCATGTCCAAATCCCACCATAAAATTAAATCTGAATTGAGAAAAAAAAAAAAAAATCTGACTCTAAGAGATAAAATGTAGAATGAACTATGTTAGAGAAATCCTTATCATCTGTCTGGAAAGGAGAAGGTGACCAGGCAAAGGAAAAGGAGATTTTTCCATGTTAAAAATGCATCTTTTTTAAGACAATAAAAATATTTGAAAAAACATAAATCATTCCTTCTTTCAACAAGTATGTGTTGAGTACTCTTAATGTTCCAGGAACTGTTATAGGTGTGAGGACCAGTTCTAAGTGTTGGATATGCTAAGTGACACAAAACAGTCAATATAAATGGCCTGAATAAGTCTGTGAGATTACATTAGTTTATCGGGGGCCTAAAATAGTGTCTATGAAATGCCTAGCACTTTTTTTTTTAACTGTAGTAGTTCAAGAGTATATAAAATGTAGCATACTTCCACTGAGAAGACCTATGGTCTAGCTGGGCAAGCAGAATGCACGCGTATGAGAAATGGTAGACTGAACCAAGACAACATAGAAGCAAACGCCGGAAAATCTGACACAATTCATAGTTCTCACACTCTGATGGCACCTGAGACTCATTTTGTGATGTAGATGGATAGGAAAAGATTCAGGAAATAAATAAATGGTGAGCTATTGCTTGAGAGAAGTGGAGAATGTAGATAATAGGTAAAAAAAAAAAAAAAAAAGGAAGAGCATGCATGAATTTGTTCTTTTTCTGGGCTTTGAGGACATGGCCCCCAAGGCCCTTCATTTAGTGGTCAGAGAGGAAGCTGAAAACCTCCACCAAAGCCATTCTGTAAAAATTAACTACCAATCACAACCCCTT
Organism: Prionailurus bengalensis; assembly: GCF_016509475.1. NCBI lineage: Eukaryota > Metazoa > Chordata > Mammalia > Carnivora > Felidae > Prionailurus > Prionailurus bengalensis. The sequence goes on along the minus strand of NC_057353.1, from coordinate 19,454,483 downwards.
TGGAGGAAGATAAAGCAGTGCCTTTCTGAATTTAAATGAGAAATCAGTGATGTGACAACTTTGGATACATTTGTCAAGTTTGCAAAGGTGCAAAAGTTATTGCCTGAGGGGGCCTTTGGGGACCACTCCACCACTGTCCCCCATCCCTGGTGGGCCAAGGACTCTCTTCTCACAGAGCAGATTCTATAAAAGAGACTTTTTTTTTTTTTGCTTTTCTTCTCATGCCGATTAAACAGTCAGCATTTACTTTCAAGTAAATAATTGCCATATTTGCTTTTTTTCTCTCAAAATATTTCCTCCAGTCATTTCCTTGCCTGTACTTGTTAACTTTCTTCAAATTTGTTACAGCAGCACTGTCTGGCTTTGAAGACCCTAAAAGCCACGGTGAGAAATGATCCTTCCTTAAGGAAACATTCTGGTGGATCTTCTTGCCACCATAACAAAGGTAACATTTCTAATAATAGATATAATTGTTACTTAAAAGCATCAGCAAAGGACCTAAGACACACACTTTACAACAAACACTAAGCATCCCTGAGGGAGTTAAATAAATCCTGCCTTGCAGGAGTGTACAAGTTAAAACCATCGCTGAAATCATTTAGATGACCATTAGTTCATCTCTATGATATTATTGTGTAATTTTAACTAACACACGTTTTCAGAAAAAGCATTATTTCGCAATGTGGTATCCAGAGTTATACACTATATCTGGATTTCAACATACGTCATTGAAAGCTGACATCAGAATCACTCAATACGTTTCACCAAATGATTACATTTAAAGCCTGTTTTGAATATTTTCCCAGGTTTCTCCCTTTCATGAAATATCTACATCCACAACTTTTCTTTGTCAAATGAATCAGCTTAGACTTTTCTGTCCTGATCTCACTTGATCATATATCTACAATCCTATCTTAAGTATGTATTTTTTTAATAATGTCTCTACCCTTGTTGAAATATAATAAATCTTTAACTAATAAGCATAAAAAGGCTCTATTGATAAAAGGGCTGAACAGACACCCCACCAAAGAGAGTATACAGATGGAAAATAAGCATATAAACACATGTTACTCATATAAGAATGTGTGTATTACATGGTAACAAACTCAATTTTCTCTTTGGAAGAAAAAGAGTGACCTTCACCTTAAGGATCTGCTCTAGTACTTTTTTGAACGTACACCTGAGCACTCTCAAACATACATAGAAGTTCAAAAACTGGTAACAGTTTCTAAAACTCCAGTCCAATGTCTCTGACTGTAAGGAAATTCACTCTGATTATCCAACAATACTGAAAATGACAAAAGCTGAAATTGACAAGAGTGGGATGCTTTTAAGAGATGCATACTCTATTTGGTCTACATAAAGGAGTATGGCCAATACGTGTATGTGTGTATACACACATATATATCTGCTTATATACACACAAACATATATATCATCATCAGCCTTCTTACAAGAAAACTGAGAAAAGTAAGAGGAGACTCAGGAGAGAGAAGAGAAAAGAAGAAAAAGACAGAAAGATTCAAGGTGCAGCAGTGACAGCTTTCAGAAAAGGCCGTGGGAGAATGAGAAGTCACAGGATTCACAGAGAAGGCCGGTGACAATTCACAGAGAAGGCTTCCTGACAACAAGGAAGAAATGTTCTCTGCATTTGGAGTTGAAGATGCCTGTGAAAAACTGTCTGTACTTCAACTGTCCTTGATAGCACCATCATAGGGATGGAAAAGAGGTGGCAATGAGAAGGATAAGAACACAAAGTCACAAACCTAAGACAGCCACTGGGACCTCAGGAGATCCTCAGGGCCTGCTCTCAGCCATCCTAAACCCAGGGGAGAATTGTAATCCATTTCTTACCAATGTGCTTGCTGCAGGCACAACAGGCAGTATAACAGAGAAAGAAAAGGAAGAAAGAAAGAGGGAGAGAAAGAGAGAGAAAGAGGGAGGGTGGGAAGGAGGAAGGAAGGAAGGAAGGAAGGAAGGAAGGAAGGAAGGAAGGAAGGGAGGGAGGAAGGAAGGAAGGGAGGAAGGGAGGGAGGGAGGGAGGAAGGGGGCAAAGAGAAATTATAAAGTGTGAAAGAAAGTACTGTAGACAGTAGAATGCTAGCTTGCACTATTTTAGCGTAGGCATAGTGTAGCAAACCCAATAACACACTCTAGACCCTGTCCTAATGTGGGATCCTATGGACAGTTATATCCACATATCATTATCTATTGCCAAGCCACAGTGAAATAAAGAGTGAAAGCAAATTTAGATTTCTCTACTCTGGATACTGCTTATTACTTATCCATCAATAAAAATATGAGAATTTCATCTACTTGGCAACACTTGATGCTCCCTTCTTCCACTATTGTTTTGTTCCTTCTTTGGTAAACTTTAGAACTTGGATCAACTTCAGCCTCTCCTTCTGTCCCATCAACTGTCTTCAGGGTCTCTCTCCCACTTTCATGTCTCAGATTCTGCCGGCTGTACCTTTACTTCGTGATTATCAGGACTCTTAAATCCCATTTTATAACCATAAGCAAATCTCATATGTGCTTTATGTATAGGTTGATTCTGAAAACTGAAAATCAATAGTGCTTATATTATCATGAAGATGCATCTATTTTTCATTGCTTAGTGAATACTGTTATACACTTTAAAAGTGAAAAATAAAAGGGCTTATGAAGGAAAATCTTGATTATTCAGTGTGATATTAGTTCAATTACCTTGTATAGTAGTAAGACTTAGGAAGGGCTGTCATTAAAATTCTTTACAGATTCCATGTCATTCATTTAAAAGCTTTTAAAAAGAGGTATATCTATCACTTGCCTAATTAGAGCACCATGATTTTATAGCAACGATTCTCAGGAATCTCAGGAAGAAGGGTGTTTTTAAATGGCCATTATGCTTATTTTTAAAGGCAGAATATTTTTTTTTAGTACCAACTATGTTTATCTTCCAGAGAATAGATTTAGTGCTTCTAATTGAGACAATATATAAAACTTGATGTAGGTTATGGAAGTTGCAAAGAATAATACTGAAGTACATTAATGTGGCTTTTCCAGACACTGGATTTCTGAACACTGTTTTAGAGTTAAGCCATGGCTAGAGTTTAGCTTTCGCTGTGCTTGCATCCAGTGGTCACTGGTGAATAGAGAGAAGCATTGCTGAGTATAACCAGAAGAGAGGCTGGTTTTTCTTTCAGTTTTAGATTTAGGCTTTTCTTGTTTTGTTTCTTCCTTCCTTCCTTCCTTCCTTCCTTCCTTCCTTCCTTCCTTCCTTTCTTCATTCCTTCCTTCCTCCCTCCTGCCTCCCCCTCCTTCCCCCTCCCTCCTCCCTCTTCCCTCCCTCTCTCTCTCTCTTCCTTCCTCTTTCTTTCTTTCTTTCTTTCTTTCTTTCTTTCTTTCTTTCTTTCCTTCTTTATGTTTATTTATTTTTGAGAGACAGAGAGTGTGAGCAGAGGAGGGGCAGAGAGAGAGGAAGACGCAGAATCTGAAGCAGGCTCCAGACTGAGCTGTCAGCACAGAGCGTGACATGGGGCCCAAACTCACGACCTGCGAGACCATGACCTGAGCTGAAGTTGGCTACCTAACCAACTGAGCCACTCAGGTACCCCAGATTCAGGCTTTTCTAAGAGAAAGCCTTTGGTAACAGAATAAATCATTGCCTTTTCAAAGTTATTGCACCTTTGCTTTCTGTTTATAGGAAGTAAACTAGCACATGCAAAAAGAGTTTTCTTTCTACCTTATTCTTTTATCTTTAATAAATTTAAATGCATGTATCCTAATATCCTCAGGTTACCTGCCTTACTTACGCAACCATTTCTGAGGAAAGCCAATTGAATGGCCCCGCCAACCCAGTCATAGCTGATTGGATCACAGATGGGTGCCAATACCCACCATAATGAAGACCTGGGGTGCAAGCGAGATAAATTGCTACCTCACCAAAAAAGATTTGTGCGGGGAGGATAGATGTTGAGAAACTCATAGAATTTATAATGTTTGAAAAATCATTCCTATAATGCCTGGCTCAGTTGGTTGAGTGTCCAACTCTTGGTTCTGGCTCGAGTCATGCTCCTGGGGCTATAGGATGGAGCCCTGCGTTGGGCTGTGCACCGAGCATGGAGCCTGCCTGGAGTTCTCTCTCTCTTTCTTTCTCTCTCTCGCTCTCTCTCTCCTCTATCCCTCTTCCCTATTTGCATTCTCTCTAAAAATAAAAACTAAAAAATAATCATTCTTACAAAACAGGAGTGTAAGAGCAGCAAGGGACATTGTCAAGAGAATGTCTCAGGTACAATCTACTTTTTAAAAAAAAAATTTTTTTTTAACGTTTATTTATTTTTGAGACAGAGAGAGACAGAGCATGAACAGGGGAGGATCAGAGAGAGGGGGAGACACAGAATCTGAAACAGGCTCCAGGCTCTGAGCGGTCAGCACAGAGCCCGACGTGGGAGGTACAATCTACTTAAGATAACACTGCTCAGGCTATTGGAATCTTGATCATACTGCCACCATTGCGGTGGCAGTCTCTAACTGGTTCTGGGAATTTATGTCACTTTGTCTTGATTTGAATACCAGGTGAAGACACCTGGTGTTCTGAGCGTAGTTCATGCAACCATTCTTTGAGCCAAGCAACAAGGAGAAATTCCTGGCTTCCTGTGGCTACTTCCAAAACATGCACAATGGAAAGTCTAAACAAATGGGAAGGAGGTTGGATGCGGGGCAGCCCAAATTGACAAAATCTCCTACAATACTTGGCCTAAGGGCTGCTCAACACTAGGCTCCCAGGAAGTCTATGAAGCAGTCTGGAGTGAGCGTTCTGCCCAACAGAGCTAACAGTTACAATGGAAACCAATCAGATGTTTTCTCTTAAAATGTGAGTCATACGGACAGAGTAGTTTATTTGAGGTTCTATAAGCTGAAAAGCAGAAAGAGAGAAGCCAATCAGCAAAAAAGCAGAAGAAAGGAGATGTGCCTAAGCAGAAGTCACGAAATGAGACTACAGAGAGTAATTAGGACCAGCAAGACAAGGATTTGTTCAATCGTCATTAGCACAAAACTAGAGAAGGGAGGGGCACCTGAGTGGCTCAGTTGGTTAAGTGTCCAACTCTTGATTTACGCTTAGGTCATGAGCTCACAGTTCATGGGTTCGAGCCCCAAGTTGGGCTCTATGCTGATAGCTCAGAGCCTGCTTGGGATTCTTTCTTTCCCTCTCTTTCTGCCCCTCCACTGCTTATGCTGTCTCTGTCTCTCTCTCTTAAAATAAATAAATAAACTTCTAAAAAAAGAAAAACTAGAGAAGGGAGTGTCAGAAATGCTATACTGAAGAAAAACCAGATAATCTGGTTTCTAGAGATTATTGTATCACAAATGACTTTCCCATTCTTGATCTTTCATAAAACACAGATATTCCTATATCTCTTATTTTACGTGTCTTTTTAAAATAATCTCTGCTTTAATTAGGTAGAAAGCAAAACTCTTCCCACAAATAAATTTAAAAATAGAGTAGCTTACAAGAAATAGGCATCTATATCTTGCAAAAGTAACATTTCACAGTAGACAGGTGGGCTTTACTCCACAGAGTGGAGGCATCTTTGCTAACTTTAACATGATACTTATAGGATTGTTCTAGTAATTTCCACTTCAGCTTGGAGAAAGGAAAGGGAAGAAAAACAAGTTCCAGAAAAGCATTTTTTAAAAAGACCTAGAAGTTACCCATTCAATGCTACTCACATCGTAATGGTGAGAACTTAGTCACATGACCACACCTATTCACAAGGGAGGCTGGGGAATTTTGTCTTTAGCAGGGCAACTGTATGCCTAGGAGAAAAATAAAAGAACAGATTTGGGGTGGAGGGAGGATGATAAGTTACCCTATATCCTAAGGTAATTTGAGCATGTCCCTATTCCTAACGAGCCCTACTTTTATTTGGAAGTTATCTGATTCATGAACATCTGAAGAAGAAAACAAAAAGGGGTATTTTGTAGATAGACAAATGTAGACATCTTCTTGATTTTCAAAGATTAATATGTGATAGTATTTTTGTTATCATGCTACCAAATTTCCCAAGTTCTACCTGAATGATTCAGTCTATAGAAGAGACTTTTTTTGGTGCCTGTCCCTGATCTTCTTTTCGGGGCTTATGGATGCATTCTCCAGCTTCCAGAAGTATCAAATGCTGAAGGCTCACTGCTCTGCCTTCACTGGACTCATCCTTATCTGCAAGGAATCTCCTTGCCCTTATCTACATTCCATTTTTTCACCCCCATTGGGGGTCTGCTGATAGCTAATGGCATGGGACACGTTTGGAAGATCTGCTTAGGTTCAGAACTCCTTGTAGGATTGATTGGCTGAGGCTTCAGTTGTGATAATAGTGTCAGATTTTCCCTTTTCCCAGTCCTGCCTTCCTCACTTACACAAGACCTAGCTCCTGGGAATACTCTCCCAATAAATGTTTTGCATCCAGATCCCTGTATCAAAGTCTATTTTCACGGAACCTGAACTGAGACGTCATGTGACCTGCAGGAGATTTTCTAAGAACTTGATCAATAATGAGTCAACTATAAGAACATTTCAATACGATACAGTAATTTGGTTATAATTTTTATATAAACTGTGGAATTCTTCATCACACACTATGAAAAAAAGTACTGCAAATGGGAGATATGTCAGTTTTAAATTAACAAAGAGGGAGTACCTGTGTTTCATTACGTATGAAGGAAAAAAAAACAGAAAATATTCTAAATGCTGTTGAGCATTCAAAGGACAATGTAAGATAAAAAGATGGAAGGTAAAAAAAATCACTTGGGACAAACATTATTGGCTTTTTATTCCATAATGCATTTATCAGAATAAATAGTACATGAACAAGGCAGCCTTCTGAAATCGTTTCTTTACACCATCTTTAGGAAACAGAATAATTAATGAAAATTTTGTGGGAAACCACACAGATTCAAAATAAAGTTCTCTTGTGTTTGAAATCAATATAAATTTATTTTCAACCGTATATGAAAAAGAACATTTTAATCTAAATAATATTCTGTATTACAGAATGTTAACTATCTCTGTACTGTATCTATTCTGTTACATGAAATTCAAATTTCACATTTGCTTCTTTGTCGTTCCTAAAGCTACCATGAGAAAATGTTAGTCTTCCAGCAGTTAAAAGAATTATCCATCTGTTAATCAGATGTCCAATATTATTTACTCTCTCCTCAGTAAACATATGTTCATTATATTTAGCTACCAAATGTGGCAATTCAATGAGAAAAATATTCCAAATAATGAATATAAAATGTGACTAAGTTTTTGGTAGCTAGTCCTTAATGCTAAATTCTAACAGTCTGAGAATGGGGTGAAAATGAAGGACATTACAAAGCATTCCTACTCTCTGATGAATCTAATCTATCAAACATCTCTGGACAACTTCTTTTACTCAGTTCAGGTGGGTTTTGTTTTGTTTTGTTTTGTTTTGCTTTGTTTTATTTTGAAATAAGAGGAGCAGCCCCCTGAAACAAAAACAACAAAACTGAAAATCACTCTGAATGGTTTCTAAAATATAGACATCTGGTCACAAGTTCTCAAATATTTTTATTTTAAAAACCACACTTGGTTCTGACTGAAGTTTGGAGGGTTTGCATGATTGCTGTTTGTTTTATCATATAGATGTTTCTCTTAGTTTAGAGACTGGTGGTTACAAATTTCTTGCCTTCCCACACCCATGTATGCCTCTTTTTTCCTCCTCTGTGAGAAAATTTGAATATTGCTTTCAGCCACTGTAATTTTCGTTCTTTCATTCCTTTTGTTTATTTAGTGTTTAAACATTTATTTGTTTATTTTGAGAGAGAGAGCGTGCGCATGGGTGTGAGCACATGAGATCAGGGGAGGGGCAGAGAGAAAATCCCAAGCAGGCTCTGCACTGAGGGGCTCGACCTGATGATTGTGAGATCATGACCTGAGTCGAAATCAAGAGTGGGAACCTCAACCGACTGAGCCACCCAGGTGCCCTCCTTTCACTCCTTTTAGACCTTAAATTCCCTTTCCCCAAACTAGAGAATTCCAAAGAAAGACCACAATGGACCTTAATACGTCTTTGAATCTGACACTGAAGAAGCAAGTATTAAAAACATGTGGGGGCGGGGGCACCTGGGTAGCTCAGTTGGTTAAGCATCTGACTCTTGGTTTCCACTCAGGTCATGATCTCACAGTTTCAGGAGTCTTGATTCTGTGTTGGCAGTGCGGAGTCCACTTGGGATTCTCTCTCTCTTCTCTCTCTGTCCCTCCCGTGCTCACGCTGTCCTTGTTTCTCTCAAAATAAACACACTTAAACAAAAAAAGGGGGAATAATAATGATACTGTTGTTGTTTTTCATTTGTAAGTATATTGGTCATGAGGAAGAGGAGAAGAGTTTAAGATAGACAGTGTGACTGTTAATGTTAGCAAATAATAGAGATATATAATCAAGGCAACTAATTCTTTATGACCCCGCTCTGGGCCCTGCATGAGGTTGCCATATTGTCACAAAAAAGGGATTTGGTAGTTGGATGTAGTGCCTACCTTTCTTCATCTTTATTTACTTCTTAACAAACACATGGGGCTTTGACCTTAAAATTAGGTGCCCTGGGTTTCTAGTTTTCCTGTCTTACTTACCACCATGTCTTAGAGCTCACTGGTTTAAAAAAATTTTTTTTTTTAACGTTTATTTATTTTTGAGACAGAGAGAGACAGAGCATGAACAGGGGAGGGTCAGAGAGAGAGGGAGACACAGAATCTGAAACAGGCTCCAGGCTCTGAGCGGTCAGCACAGAGCCCGACGCGGGGCTCGAACTCACGGACCGCGAGATCATGACCTGAGCCAAAGTCGGACGCTCAACCGACTGAGCCACCCAGGCGCCCCTAAGAGCTCACTCGTTTTAAATTTAACTCTGAGTTCATCTTGGGACATTATTCTGCCCTCAATTGTTCTGATGAGTTCGGCCTGAGGTGTCCAGGCCCTAGTACACCGTTGGCACAACACATCTGGGTAAAATATAATATTATCAAAAGACCCTATAATGTCAGGGTCAATGATTGGGGAAATCATGCTGAAGAGGTGTCAGGGATGTTTCACATTTCCTCCCTTTGTTAACTGAGGGTAGTCCAGAAAAGGAACTGATCTGAAATTGACAGTGCCTTTCCTTGCCACTAGAATAAGTCAGCTGAGGATAAAGATATTAGAAGCTACCTTAACTATAGGTATCTATACCCAGAGAGCCCTGGCTTCATCATAAATTGTGGTTTTCAGGGGTCGGTACCCAGACTCAGGCTCCTGTAGATTCAGCCCCATTAGCAGACGTATCTGTAAAGCAGAAGTGTGAAGTCTGCCTTGGTTCATGTAGATATTTATTATTGATAGCTGTCCTCTGATGCTAAGGGAAGGCAGTGTGCTTTGAACACCTTTGCTCTGTGCTAGCATTTGTTCTGGTACAATAGTAACCTCGGTTTGATTCTTTTTCTTCCTTCTGTGATAAGTTAACTATCGTGATAGTCTGAAAGGAAGTTCTAACTTTTCTTATGCTATAATCTAAAATGGACGAGAAGAACAGCTCAAGGTTTTGAGTGGATCATTCTAAAAATAAACAGGAAGCATTGTTTTTATAAAAGGATTAGAAACTGAGTAAATTAATCTAAGCCACATCAGTGAGTTAGTGAAAGGGTTGAGGAACAGATTTCATGTTTTATGACATCTGGTCTGGTTCTTAGACTCCTTGTCTACTGTCTCACTGTGTGTTCCTGGAAAAATCACTTCCCATATACTCATTTTATGGGAAAATTACATTAAATCCATCTTATAAATGTACTTAGGGAAATCTCAAATCCCCTGAGGGCTGGGCTGGTGTCTGTTTTCACTTGCTTACACATGCATTGCTGCCTCTTGTAATTGAGGAGGACATTCCTGATGACTTACTATCTGCACGTTTCAAAAAACCAACTCAAAGCAAAGTCCTTTTCTCCTAACCCACAGAACTTTTATAGACCTTCATTCATGGAATGGGCTGTAAGGATCCTAGTGAAGCACGTCAGACAGTTGAATGCTTCAGACTTCTGTTCTCCGTCTCTTCAAAATTTCTACCTCTCCTTCAATTTTCAGTATTTATATAAGAAAGACTCCGTTACTTGTAATAGTTTTTAACACTTTCTAGTGTGTTAGCATGACTGATTAGATTCCACTGGCCATTCCAAGCAGCACTTGTGAAGGGCAATGCGGGGGAGACCAAGAGAGGAGAGCTCCAGGGAAGAAGGGGCCACCATGACTTTCCTACATTGGAGTGACAAGGGGTTTTATTCCCTGTCCTTGATTTTCTGCTTGGAAACTATTGCCTCAAGTACTAACTTTGAGTCCAGTATAGGTAAAGAAATGAAAGTCCCCATTTTGATGTGATCTTTATGAACGCATCATAGTCATATGGGCCAGAAAGCTGTTGAGTCATGCACCCAAATTCATGATGATTATTTGAGAGTAGCAGAGGGGACACTTCTGCTGCAGAGGAGTCTCTTGCCAGGCCCAGAGTCATGCAACTGGTGATGCCAATCGATTTACCTTTCAGTTCTACCTGATATTCTCAAGGAGACCTATTCACAGACATTCTGCTAAGTCAGTGTGTGTCTCTATTCTGCTGGGTTCAATTGTGGAGGTGAGGTAGTGAAAGAGGCTATGGAGGTGGATTCCAGAGTCCCCACTCCTATTCAAACTCTAAAAAAAAAAATCCTGATTAGATCAAGACTTGGGTTTATGATTTCCTTGGGGGAAAAAACACCCCCGTGACTTCTTCATTCAGGTTTTTATACATAAAACAGAGCAACGTCATTTTTTCAGTAGAATTGTTAGCATAGCTTAAATAACTGGGAAATAAACATACATGTTCTACTTTTAAATATTCATGTCACAGTAGAGTAATTGATCTGAATATATTGCAAGAAACAGAGCTCTATCTCCCTCGATGCTGTCATCATGGCCAGAAAGAGATGTTTCAGTGAAGTATCATCAAAAACATGGGCCACATAAAAAATGTGAGTCAGAGACCCTATACCTAATCAGTCTTCTGAAACAAATGGTACTGATTACAACATGCCTATAGTTTCTTTCAAATTCTTCCAAAAATGATATACTGAATGAAATATATAAGCTATTAAAAATGAAGAGCAAGCAGGCAACTGGAAATAAAAGTGCTAACATGCCACTTTAAGTGGGAACACATGGTCCTATGGAATATGGGTGTGGACAATCTAATGCTAAAACAAGGGATTATAAGAATGACATTGCAAACAAGTAGCTTCAGAGCCCGAAGGAGAACTATTTTTCTCCTTTTCCACTGTCTCTCATTACTCCATCATTTTGGAGCAATTTCCAGGTTCAGTGGGATTCAGGAAAAGCAACGTCACTGGTAAAAACTCACCAATATTGGCAATATTCCCCCAAATGAAACCTACATGGGACTATGTTAAAGCTAACACTAGTTTGTGCGATATTTCATAGAGAGAGTGCAAACTGGACTGATTTATGTCTTTGTTTTGGAGATGGAATTTTTCATGATCCATTAACGGATTTCTTTTCTTGAATTCTGTAACAAAATGAGTAATCTGCTTCATTTTAAAATAAACAATGGGCCTTGAGAAAGCTCAACTTTCCCCTTTAATAACAATACTCAAAATATGCAATGTCCCAATGGACAATTGAAAAAAAAAAAAAAGATAGTGTTGAGGTTGTAATAAGTAATTACACTGGTATCCAAGATTATTTTTACGTACATAAGGTGTGATTAACTTTTTTCAGCATATTTTTTTATAAACAAGTAACATTAGGGGCACCTGGGTGGCTCGGTCAGGTAAGCCTCTGACTCTGGGTTTCCACTCAGGTCATGTTCTCGCAGTTTGTGAGTTTAAGCCCTGCATCATTGTGGAGCCTGCCTGGGATTCTCTCTCCTTCTCTTTCTGCCCCTCTCCAACGCTGGTTCTGTCTCTAAAAATTAAATAAATAAACTAAAGAAAAAAAAAAAGCACAATTAAACAAGTAACATTACAACTGAAGCCTGTGGAATAGAGACACATTGTGTCTCATCACTCCTTGGTATAACTACCCATTTCCCTTAGTCAGTTGAAGGCAAACCAAAATAGTGTTTAAGCTATAGAATGGGAGAGATTTTAGTGACAGAGAAATAAAAACAAAAGAAATGGAAAGAGGCGAAAGGAAATTTGGGTCATCGGTCATTCTCTTTGCATGTATTCTGGTTTTATATGTTGAGTGGTTTAGAAGATTTTGCTAACACCTGTGAACACACGGATACTTCTCCGCTAAAACTTGAGCTGGTAACCAAGGCTATCAGGTAGCATTCCCCCTAGTTAGAACATGTTTGGGAATGGACAATATGGACAGTGATTTACTACGGCAGCTGTACGGAGGGTCACTAGACCTTGAGTTTCGGCTTATGGAGTTGTACCATGTATAGCTTCCCGCATTCACTCACCAGCTAAATATAGTTTTTTTACTTGCTTGAATGGGAGGTGAAAGGACTATAGCAATACATTTTATACTATGCACCTGTTAGGAGGAAGAACTAACGAGTGAAGTCAGGAAGGAAACATTAAAACGTTTTTCCAAGGAAGCAAAAAAGAGTTCAAATCTGACAGTCCTTTTGTCACAGGTTCTCTTCCAGCTATTGCAAACTGGTCTGTCTGCCCAAGTGACACTCTGAGATCATGGTTAAGGGCACAGATTTTAGAGTAAGGCAGGCATTAAGGTCAAATCTTAGCTTTGCCGCATGTTGATTTGTTGAATGCTTGGAAAATTGTTAAGCTCTTGGAATTTCTAGCTCTTTATCCGCTCAGTTGATTTTCTCCCATGGGCGAGAATGAAATAAGGCAATGCATGTAAAATGCTTACCAGAATACCTATCACTTATTAGAAGAATAATCTATACTTGGAGGAGACTGTGATCTTCTACAACCCGCCCTCTGTGTCACTGTGCTGAGGTCAAGTTTGATTCCCCTTCTTCCTCAACTTGGCTTTCCAGGCTCATTCTCATTTCCTACTCTGATCTTTTATCTTTTGTGAATTTTGCCCATGATTCAATGGCAACTTCCCTGTCCTTCCTGGAAGGAAGGAAAGCTTATCTGTGTCTTAGGACATTTTCTTTTGCCTTTCCTGCTGCCTTGGCAGGTTTTCCCCTGATCTTCATGTGGCTATTTTCCTACTTGGTTTGGTGTCATTTTTCATATCACACCCCCAATTAGACTTCTCCTGAACAACATTAGCCTTCTGCTTTCTTACCATTGACATTGCTCTATTTTTTTGTCTTCATAGCCCTTCTATTACCTTACAGTGGTTTTTTGTATTTATTTTCTGTCTCTCTCCACTGGAACGTGAGCTCCATGAGACCACTGCTGCAAAACTAAAGTAGTGTAGGACATGTAGTTAATGTTAAAATAATATGTTGAATAAATGAATAAGTTTATTGAACCTCTACTCTGTGCTAGAGACTATTGGGGATTAAGAATATTGTGGTCAGAAAAACAGACATCGTCCATGTATGCTTGGAATTGCAGGGGAGGAAAAATAATTTACCCTTCTGTGTTCTCTGTTGAGATTTCCCTGTAATAAAAAGATTAACAAGAAAAAGACAAGCAGAATCGGAACAATACATATACCTTCTGTATACATGGTAAATACTCAGGAAAACAGAGTAACTCCCCCAAAGTGGCCCAAGCCATCACCTTAAATATCTTCCTCAGCTAAAGACAAAAGATGTAGAGAGGGGCGGGGTACCTGGGTGGCTCAGTTGGTTAAGCCTCAGACTTCAGCTCAGGTCGTGATCTTAAGGTTCGGTTTGTAAGTTCAAGCCCCGCATTGGGCTCTATGCTCTCAAAGAGCAGAGCCCAATTCAGATCCTGTCTCTCTCTCTGCCTCTGCCCTCCCTAGCTCTCAAGCGTACCCTCTCTCTCCCTCAAAAATAAATAAACATAAAAAAAAAAAGAAGTAGAGGGGTGGAGGAGTCAGTTTGGGGAAGTTTTCAGCAAAGCACAGTAAAGGAGAGTATAGTTGTTATGCAGATGTAAGTCTTGCCCTTCTCCATTGATAAGAGCTTCTCTTTTTCTAGAGGGAGGGAGACACCTTTACAAATGGAGATTCCCCTTATAAATGTAAATGTCTTTTACAAAGGGTGGCAGAGGAATTCCATACAAAACGTGCTGGCCCTGAAATGGCTCAGGATAGTGGAACCGTAGAAAGATAATGGTGTGGCCCACTGGATTCTCAGCCCACTGCCAGCTCCTTTGGGAATAAATCCCAGGAAGGGACTGTAGTGACTGAAATCCAGCTGAAAATCTGCAGATGGTTATATTTTCTTTTCTTTTCTTTTCTTTTCTTTTCTTTTCTTTTCTTTTCTTTTCTTTTCTTTTCTTTCCTTTCCTTTCCTTTCCTTTCCTTTCCTTTCCTTTCCTTTCTCTTTTTTTTTTCTTTCTTTTACTTCTGCTCAGTTTTCTCAGAATGTTGATTCCTTCTTTAGCTAAGAAGGGAAGCGGGTAAGAAGGAAAGTCCCGCGTAAGGTTTTTCCATGTTTTCACATTTAACTCAGAATAATATATATAAATTCAAGAATAGAAATGATTAATAATAATTTGAGATTAAATATACTTAAATTTTTAAAATAAGACTGGTAAATAGAATAGAGAAATAGGAGTAAGCAAAAGTATATAAAATCAGCTCACTCATGGAACAGTCTAAAGATACCATATTTGTATAAAACTTGGATAATTAAAGAATTATGCCTCAAGAATGTCTTTGAAAGATCGTGATCACCACTAGTACTATTAAAAATATATTGAGTACTTTTTAAAACACTAGAGAAGCCAAAAGCTAAGAAAACATATTCTGCAGTATTTCACACAGCAGAAAATATAAAACAAATAGGACAGATGTATAAAATAAGTTGATAAAAGTGAAGCTGAAATCATCAGTTATGGAAGTAACATAAATTATTTTAAAACTATTTAAAAACAAAGACTCTTGGATTGCGTTACTAAACAAAATCCAGCTAAAAATTATTCATATGCTATAAATCTAACAAGTGAAGCAAGATATTAAAAAGAAATGGGCATGGGGCGCCTGGGTGGCTCAGTCGGTTGGGCGTCCGACTTCAGCCAGGTCATGATCTCGCGGTCCGGGAGTTCGAGCCCCGCGTCGGGCTCTGGGCTGATGGCTCAGAGCCTGGAGCCTGTTTCCGATTCTGTGTCTCCCTCTCTCTCTGCCCCTCCCCTGCTCATGCTCTGTCTCTCTCTGTCCCAAAAATAAATAAACGTTGAAAAAAAAAAAAAAGAAAGAAAGAAATGGGCAGAGCCATCAGGAAAAAACAAAAAAAGAAAGTGAGGGAAGTATGGGTGTATAAAGTTAGCTGTAGGCAAAGTGAAAAGGTATTAAATGAGGGGGGGGTCATTTGTAATTAAAGGAAAAATCTTACAAAAAAGCTTACCTTAAAATTGCAAATGTAATTCCCATGAGATAGCAAATGCTGACCAAGCTAACATCAAACTATGTAAAACGAAAACTATATAAGTCCAAAGAAATAAATAAAAACAGAATTGGAAGAAAATTTACTACCTTACTCAGTCCTGAGATTCAAAAAATTAAAACAACACCCCCCCCCCCCACCAAAAGAGCGAGAGAGTAAAACATTATAGGAATGTATTTCTTTAAAATTGAATAATAGATGTAACAATTAAAAAAATTTTTTTTAATGTTTATCTTTATTTTTGAGATGGAAAGAGACAGCATGAGTGGGGGAGAGGCAAAGAGAGAGGGAGACACAGAATCTGAAGCAGGCTCCAGGCTCTGAGCTGTCAGCATAGAGTCCGATGTGGGGCTCAGGCTCACAAACCTGGAGACTATAACCTGAACTGAAGTCAGATGCTCAACCGACTGAGCCACCCAGGTACCCCAATAGATATAACAATTTAAAAAATCAAGTATTATTTTTCTTGTCTACTAGCTATGTGATTTCAATGCTCCCTCTGTAAATGAAAGATATTAACAATATATCGTCACAGTGATGGAGTTTTGGGGTGACGATGGTGGGTTTGGAGCTGTCGGCCATGAAAGAATTCTTGAGGATGTCTTTGGTGCAAAAAGGTGATTTTCTTAAAACAGGGGGACAGGACCCATGGGCAGAAAGAGCTGCACTGGGGTTGTGATGGGTAACTGATAAGATACACTCAGGTTGGGGGAGGGGGTCAGGGATAAAGTCTCTAAGACATATTTTGGAAGCAAGGTTTTCAGGACCTTGAGGGGCCAGGTATTGTTAGGAAAACACCATTTATTACTGTTTAGTAAAACCTCAGTGGTGAGACCCTTCAGGTGTATATCAGGGGGCCACAAGCTTGGAGTATGATTACCAGCATATATCTTGGGGGAGTTGAGATAAAGGAAGTTTCCAAAGGAATTTTTATATGTCAAAGTAGACTTACAAGATCGTGAGGGGTCAGGATAATGTTAAGCCAAGGTTCTCTTTTGCCCCTAGAAAAGTATCATCATCAAGGTGGCTGAGCTCCTAGAGGGAGGTCACTCTGCCTGTTTCAAGGACTTGTCAGTGGGCTATAGGCAGTAAGGGAATTTGATTTTTCATTTACCTTTGTTTCCCACATCATCATGGCAAGAATTTATGCCCCCTTACATCTTGATGAGGGTGATATTAGGGCTCCAGGAAATGGAGTCTGTAGGTGTCTGGAGATTAGGTTATGGATAAGATTGCCTTTTTCTTGCAGTTTACTAAGTTATCTGTAAACTGAAGAAGACTCCTGTCCTGCATGTGACAGTCTATCAGTCAGCCCTTTGCTTCTTTTCCTCTCCCTTGTTCTTGGGCAGCTGGGAGTGTCGTAGGAATAGCACAAATAGCACATATATCCCACCTGGCAGTTGTGGGGGGGGGGGGGGAATGCCGTTAGCCTGTACTTGGCCTTCAGCTTGCCCCCATGTTCCCTCATCAACAGTATGATTAGGTAGATTAAATGAGATAATATCTATAATTGCATACCATAGTACCAGCTAAACTCTTAAAAATGCTATTAATATTATTGTTATTAGTAAGAAAAATATTGCCTACTTATTCTATCTTTGGGTGAAATGTTCTTTTTTCTTTTAATTTTCTTTTAATTTTTTAATGGTTTTTTTTTTTTTTTATAGAGAGAGAGAGCACAAGTGAGTGGGAGAGCAGAGAGAGAGGAGGACCGAGTTTTTTGAGAAGGGTTCTGTGCTGACAGCAGAGAGCCCAACGTGTGCTCCAAATTCATGAACTATTAGATCATGACCTGAGCCAAAATCAAGAGTCAGGTGCTTAACTCACTTAGTCACCCAGTCACCCCTGACAAAGAAAACTTCTAAGGAAAACCTGAACCAGCCAATTTCTATTAAAAATAAAAGTAAATAATAAAAGTTTATTTAAAGATAACACAAATACATGTAAATTTAAGTCTACCAGTTCTAACACTTAGAAACTATCTAGACATTATTATAACCTCAGAGATACAGCCAAAGTTGTACTTAAAGGAAAATTCATTGATTTAAAACCTTTTGTTAGAAAGTGAAAATAAATAAACCAAACACTCTACTAGAGCTTTTTGAATGGCAATGGAATTACATTAAGGAAGCAAGAAGAAACAAGATAAAAAGGAAAGCCGAAAGATGATGTCAAATATCAAAAATGTAATCGTTACTTTGGTAAGCAGAATCATGTGTTTTCCCATCCCTCCCAGAAGTTCATGCCCTGATCCCTGGGGCCTGTTAGGTTCCACAACAAAGGAGAATTACGGTTGTGAGAGAATGAAGGTGACTAATTGCCTGTTTGTAAAACAAGGAGGTTACTCAGGCTAGTCTGGATGGACTCAACAGAATCCGGAGAGTCCTTCAAGTGAAAGAGAGAGGCAGAAGAAGAGACAGCATTAGAAGCAGATGTGACTACAGAGGTTTAGTGACATGACGTGGAAGAACTGGACCCCTCCCTTGTGTCTAGTTTTGCAGGTGGAGAAATGGAACCTCAAGACAAAGAATGGAGGTGACTCTTGAAGTTGGAGAGGCAAGGATATGGAGTCACCCCTGGCATTGCACTCCGAAAATGCCCTGCCCACATCTCGATTTCAGTCTTGAGACCTGCATCAGTTCTGACATACACACCCATGAAATGGTAAACTGTTGTTGTTTTCAGCCATCAGCTCTGTGCAATTTGTTAGGGCAGCTACAGAAAGCAACCACAAATATATCCAAGAACTTGTATCAGAAACAATCAGATAAGACAAAGTTCTGATTTTAAAGAGGATCAAAAAGCTCAATAAATCATGAGTAATATTTTAATGAGATTAACAAGAGATGAAAGTGATTAGAGTGAATATAATTATATGGTAATATATTTGAAAATCTTGAACAAATAGGAGATTATATTGGGAAATATAAATTAGCAAAGCTGACTTAGATATAGGGGCCTGAATTAACTGATAATCACAGAAAAAAAATACAAATGTGTATAAAATAATTTTATTCAGGAATGTGTCTTTTTAGACTTTGGTGAGCTTATGTTTTAAATGCCAAGGAAAAGATTTCTGTATTATGTAAGTTATTCCAAGATTTAGAAGAATAAAAAAGTCTATTCTATTGAGAGGATTTTATGAAGTTGGTAGAACCTTGACATTAAAACAAACGAAAGATAATCCAGAACAGTAAAGTGGACAACTTTATTTACAGATATAAAAATTAAAATTCTTGGAACAGAACTTAAAATATGGTTCATTAGTTTGAGATGTGACAAAAGTAGTGTCACCCTACAGTATGAGAGAAAGGTGCACAGCACAAAGCGGATAATTATATACCCTACATTATACCAAAATATATTCCAGAGGAGGAAACAGTTAAATATTATTGCCATTAAAAAAAAAAAACTGGAGTATGTAATATTATCATGAAGGAAGGATCACAAATCGATAAGGAAGGGATACATCATTTTTAAATGGCACAGAAAAATCTAGCTATTCACATTTAAAAGATAATTTTTAACACTGATCACATCTTTCTCACTAAATTAAAAGCCAGATAAATTAGAGTTAAATGACAGAGCCATTTAAAAATGGAACTTTGAAAAAAGTTGCTTTGTGACAGGTAGGTTGCTCAGAGTCTGGACCAATTCTTGAAGATGTTGGAGGACTCTATTTGTTGGGATGCTGTATAAATGCCACTGGAGAGGTCTCTGATCATTCAAGCAAAAATGTCTTCCTCTGGCCACTCCATATCTCTGCCTTTGTATCTCATTTACGGCACTCATTACAGTCTATGAGTGTCTCATTTATTTCTTGCTTTGTTTATGATCTGATAACTCTCTGAAATGTATGTTGCATGAAGCTGGGGACTTTATCTCATCTCCATTCTCTAGACTGCATAGAGCAGCCTACCAAGTAATATTTTTTTAGATAAATGAAGGCATGAATGAATGAATGAATTCATTTTTTTTTCTGTAAGCCTTATGTTATTTACTTGAAATCCAGGGGATATTCCATCATTATGGTTTATTCATAAATCATATAATCCATTTATACTTCAGATGGGAAATAAATTTGTCCAAAATTAGGTAGGGCGGAATAAATACCAATGTCCCATGTACTAAAGATGAAGGAGCCCCTCTGGTATCTTATGATGCTTCCATCCACAGACTTAAACCTAAACTCATGCATATGGATAACAGAGGGAAAAGCTTTTACTGCTGCAGGGGAATCAGAGAGAGACGTGCATAATACAACATCTTGATTGTATGAAGTTAAATTAATTACAATGTATTAGCTATCAACCAACCAGTTGGTGGAGTTGAATACCAGTTACAATTTAATACAGCCTCTGTTTATCCTCTAAGGGAAAATTTCTATTTATCTTCAGAAGTTGCTTTGTAGGACAGTTAAATTTTATAGCATCAGGAAACCAGTGGTAGCTTGGTAACCTGAAGGCTACCTCACTAGGAAAACAGAAGTCTGATGATCTAAGATGTCTGACAGAAGAACAAGACAGGCATTGTGAAAAGGCTCCTGTTTTTATTTTTGTCTCTTCTCCAAATTTACTTCCACATAAACAGTGTTTTCTCCACTACTTATTTCTCATTATTTCCAAACCTACCATGCCTAATATTTGGTTTATTTAATAATCTTACTTTTGTTCTTAAACAAACCTGATGATTGTGTAACTAATGTCTTCTTGAATATGAGGAAACAATAATGTACATCACTTGATGTTTCCAGAAGTTTATTTAATGGTGTATACAGGAAGTATCAAGCTGATAATGATTCTGGAAAATGGAGTATCTATTTTCATCATATACTCAGGGCTGGAAATGATTTTTTTCCCCTCCTGAAAGCCCTCCCATACATAAAGCATATGGAAAATACTGATGTTCCAGGGAAATACTGATGCCATAGAGAGAACACAGTTGCCAGGAAGAACAGAGCACTCAAGAGAGAGAAATGCATAAAACATCACCTGGCACATAATAGATTCTCAATAATATTTGTTTAATAAGTGAATAAATATGTTCTCTGTTAAGAAATCAAGCAGGCAGCCTGGAACGAACCATGCAGATTGAAAGGAAAGAAAATTTGGGCAGGAAATACATTGTTGATGGCTTTCAGCAAATTGATTTGTCAAGACTCTTTGTGATTAGCAATAACGGTTCTGAAAAGAAACATGGATTTCCAACAGTGCCCAATGGGAGAACAATAATAATTGGAACATAGTAAAGGACAGAGTAGATGGGAGAGACCAAATTGTCAGCAGAAAGGTCAAATTTTGTCACCAATTCTTCGGTAAGAAGGAATAGTGGATTATTGTTGTTTATTCTATGATTATTTTCTTCCAAATAACAGCATTCATGTATGCATTTGGTCATTTATTCATCTTTCACTAACTGCTCATTGAACACTTTTTGTGTGTTTACATGTACCAGGCACTCCTATAGGCAACAGACACAGCAAATGAACAAAATAGGTGAAGTCTCTGGTTTCACGGTGTGTTTGCTCTTATGGGAGGATTTAGGCAACACATAAAAATGTGCACTCCCACTACTCTAAGTCAACAGGGTCTTGGAAGTTCTAATAATAAGATAGGAAAGGAAATAAGGGGCATACACATTAGATAGGAGGAAGTAAAATTGTTTCTCTGTGCACATGACTTGATTGTTTACATAGAAATCCCCCAGGAATCTACCAGAAATACTTTGTAGAACTAATAAGTAAGTTCAGCAAGGTCACAGGATAATGTAAAATCAAAAACAAAATCAGTTGCATTTCTGAATACTAACATTGAACATGCAAGAATCTGAAATTAAAAACATGGTATCACTTAGAATTGCTCCAAAGAAAAAGAAATACTTGGGTTTAAGTCTAATACACATATACAAGATTTCTGTGCTAAAAATTACTAAACACTGATGAAAAAATTAAAAAAGATCTAAATAAAAGGAGAGACATCCATGCTCATGGACTAGGAGATACTATATATTAAAGATGTCAATCTAGTCTAAATGTATCTATAGATTTAATATCTTTTTTATCAATATCCTAGTGAGGTTTTGTTGTTGTTGACATAGATTTGTTTACTCTAAAATTTATATAAAAGGGCACAGATCCTAGCATAGATTAAAAAAAATCTTGACAAATAAAACTAAATTTTGAGGTATCACTCTACCTGATATGAAGGCTTGTAGTTACAGGAATCGAGACAATGTGGTATTATGAGAGAAACACATAGATCCATGAAACAGATGTAGAACCAGCACTCAACCCACACAAATATGCTCAATTGATTTTGACAAAAGTGTAAAACCAGTTCAATGAGGTAGGATAGCCTTTTCATCAAATAAGCTCACATTTTTACAAAAATGAACTGAAAATGGATCATGGGTTTAAATGTAAAATGTAAAACTAGAAAACTTTTAGAGAAAAAAGTAATGAAAAATATTTGGGACCAGGATCTAGGTACAGAGTTCTTAGACTTGATCCAGGAACAAATAATAAATTGGACCTCGTAAATCAGGTGAACAGGCAAACTACAGACTGGAGAAAATATATGAAAACCACATGTCCATCTAAGAACTAGTATCTAGAAAATACAAAGTGCTGTCAAAACTCAACAGTGAGAGGGCTTCCAGGGAAGGTGGCAGAGTAGGAAGACCCTAACTAACTCACGTCATCCCATGGACTCAACTAGATAACACCTACATCAGTGTAAATAACCCAGAGAATGACCTGAAGACTGGCTGAACTGACTCTCCACAACTAAATGCAGAGAAGAGACCATAATTCAAGATGGTAGGAAGGGCAGAGACATGGTCAGGAGTCAAATGGACCTGTAAGACTGTCTACAGGAGGCAGGGATGCTGTGAGCTCAGAATGGAGAGAGAAATAGACTCCAAACCAGGCACCCCAGGCATGGGGGACCCACACAAATGAATTCTCCATAACATTTGGCTTTGAAAACCAGAAAGGCCTGGCTTCACGAGTTTTTACAGTCAGTGGGGCTTAACACCTGGAACTTTAAAAATCATCAAGTTAAGCTCTGAATTCCAGAGGGTGATAGGAAACTGAGTCATTGCCCTTAAAGAGACAGAACAACAAACAGTTCCACTGAGATACTGCAGAGAGGAAGCAGTTTGAAAAATGCCTGGGGTATACGCGAAGGAGATTTATTTAGTAATCTGAGTGTGTGCTGGAGGGGCAGGAATCTGTGAGAGACTTCCTGAGGAGCAAAGGAGCTGGTGGGTATTTCCCTTCCTGACCCCCAGCCTAGATACACTGACACCTGCAGGAACCAGGAAAGCACTAATACCCTCCACCTAGTTTGTTAAAGTATGTCCTGTCTCTGGGCTCTTCTGTGGACCTGCTCCATCCATTCTGGCCTGGGCAGGAGTTTTCCCGGGTGGCTACAGTTTCCCTCCACAAGTGGACCAGTGTGGGCTTTGCTAGCTTTCTAAGACCTGCCCCTCTGTTCTCTTGCAGACACACCCTCCAGCATAGCCTTGACAGGAGTCCATCCAAAGTGGTGCCACAAGCCTGGTAGTGTGCAAGCAGCCTCAACAGAGGCCAGCACCACTCCAAAATGACTTGTGCTCCTAAGAGAGGGGATTATAACCACATAGACCAATCTACCTGCAACCTCAGCAGTGGGCTAGGGGCACACTTTGGGTCTGACTGCAGGCCCTGCCCACCAATGAAATCTTAGGGGACAACACAGGGAAAGTGCCCTATAGTTTGGTGTTCCTGCATCTCTGGCCAATGGCTGGTCTCCCTCAACTCAAACCCAAGGCAGCCACAGATGGCCTATTAACAACACAGGGACCAAACCCTGTCCACAACAGGCAAAGAGAGGCATTGCAGTTGACTGGACTGAAGGCAAACACAGCTCAGTCACAACAGCAGGGTGAACACAACACACATAGGAGATACCTCTGCAATGCCAGGTTTTGGTGAACAGGGGACATTGCACTACAGGGCACTACAGAAACTCTTCTTCATAAGGCCACTACTTTCAAGAGCAGGAGATATAGCTGGCTTTCCTAACACATAGAAAAAGACACAGTTAGAGAAATTAAGGAGACAGAGGAATATGTCCCAAATGAAAGAACAGCATAAAAGCACAGAAAGATGGCTGAACAGAAAGGAGGTAAGTAATACACCTGATAAAGAATTTAAAGTAATGATCACAAAGATACTCAGTGGACCTGAGAAAAGAGTGGAGGACCTCAGTGAGATCCACAACAAAGAGATAGAAAACATAAAAAAGAACCAAAGAGAGATAAAGAACTCACTAAATAAAATTAAAAGTACACTAGAGGAGGCAGAATAATGAATTGGTGACCTGGAGGACAAAGGAATAAAAAGCAATGGAGCTCAACAGGAGAGAGAAAAATAAATAATAAAAAGTGAGAAAAATTAAGGAAACTCAGTGACACCATCAAGTATAATAACATTTGCATGATAGGGATCCCAGAAGGAGAAGAGAGAGAAAAGTGAGCAGAAAATTTATGTGAAGAAATAATAGCTGAAAACTTGCTGAATCTGGGGAAAGAAACAGACATCTAGGTCCAGATGATACAGAAAATTCCCAACAAAATCAACCCAAGGAGGTCAGCATCAACACACATAGTAATTAAAATGGCAAAAAGTAGTGATAAAGAATTTTCAAAGCAGGAGAAAAGAAAATACATATAAGGGAAATCCCACAAAGTTATCAGTTGATTTTTCAGCAGAAACATTGTAGGCCAGAAGGGAGTGCCATGATGATACATTCAAAGTGCTAACAGGGAAAAATCCACAGCCAAGAATACTCTATCCAACAAGGTTATCATTCAGAATAGAAGCATAGATAGAGTTTCCCAAACAAACAAAAGTTAAAGGAATGCACTACCATTAAACCAGCCTTACAAGATACATTAAAAGGGACACTGTAAGTGGAAAGGAAAGACCACAAGTGGGAGTAAGAAAAGTAGGAAGCACAAAAGCAATAAAACTAGGTTTACCTATAAAAATCAGTCAAGGGATTCACAAAATAAAAGGATGCAAAGTATGACATCATGTATCTAAAATATGGGAGAGAGGGATAAACATTTAGCACTTTTAGAATGGTTCGAACTTGGGGCATCTGTGTGGCTCAGTCGGTTGAGTGTCCGACTTCAGTTCACGTCATGGTCTCACGGTTCGTGGGTTCGAGCCCCGCATCAGGCTCAGTGCTGGCAGCTCAGAGCCTGGAGCCTGCTTCAGATTCTGTGTCTCCTCCCTCTCTACCCCCCCCCCCCCCCCCAGCTCATGCTCTGTCTCTCTCTCTCTCAAAAATAAATGAACATTAAAAAAAATTAAAAAAAAAAAGAATGGTTCGAACTTAAGCAACCATCAACTTTATATAGACTGCCATATGCATAAGATGTTAAGATGCATATATAAGCCTAGTGGTAACCACTAATTGAACCAGTAATAGATGTCCAAAAAATAAACAGTAAAGAATCCAAGTACATCGCTAAAGAATGCCAGCAAACCTGGAGGGAAGAGAGCTGGAGAAAAAGGAACAGAGAACAAATATGAAAATAATCATTAAACAAGTACCAAAATGTCAATAAATACATACCTATCAATGATTACTTTGAATGTAAATGGACTAAATGCACCAGTCAAAAGACACTGGGTGATAGAATGGATAAAAAAGCAAGACCAATTTATACACTGCCTACAGGAGACTCATTTCAGACCTAAAGTTACATACAGATTAAAAATAAAGGGATGGAAAAGCATTTATCATGCAAATGGAAATGAAAAGAAAGTTGGGGTAGCAATACTTAATACTGGACAAAATAGAGTTTAAAGCAAAGACTGTAATAAGACACAAAGAACAACACTGAATAATCAGAAAAAGAACAATCCAACAAGAAGAAATAGCAATTGTAAATATTTACACACTCAACAGGGGAGCACCCACACACATAAAGCTGCTATTAGCAAACATAAAGGAAGAAATTCATATTAGTACAATAATAGTAGGAGACTTTAACACCCTACTTACATCAATGGAGAGATCATCCAAATAGAAAATCGACAAGGGAATAGTGGCTTTGAATAACACATTGGGCCAGACATATTGGATCTAACAGATATATTCAGAACATTCCATCTTAAAACAGCAGAATACATTCTTTTCAAGTACACATGAAATGTCTCCACTACAGATCACATGTTAGGTCACAAAACAAGTATCAACAAATTTAAAAAGACTGAAATCATACCATGCAACTTTTGTGACCACAACACTAGAAATCAACCACAAGAAAAAATTTGGAAAGAATACAAATACATAGATGTTAAATAACATGCTACTAAACAATTGATGGGTCAACCAGTAATCAAAGAGGAAATTAAAAAATACATGGAGACAAATGAAAATGAAAACCCAAAGTTCTAACATCTTTGGGACACAGCAAAAGCTGTTCTAAGAGGGAAATTCATGAGCAATACAGGCACACCTTAAGAAGCAAGAAAAACCTCAAATAAACAACCTAACCTTACACCTAAGGGAGCTAGAGAAAGAAAAAGAACAACAAGCAACATCCCAAACCAGCAAAAGGAAGGGAATAATAAAGCAACAAACAAACGAGAAACTAAAAAATGGTTAGAATAGATCAATGAATCCAGGAGGTGCTTCTTTGAAGAGATCAACAAAATTAATAATCTTTAGCCAGACTCATCAAAAAACCAAAATGATAGAGGACTCAAATATACAAAATCAGAAATAAAAAAAGGAGAAATAACAACTAATACCACAGAAATACAACATATTTTAAGGAAATATTGTGAAAAATTTTATGCCAAAAAATTGGACAACTTAGAAAACATGGATAAATTCCAGAAACATAGACTACCAAAACTGAATTAGGAAGAAATAGAAAATCTGAACAGACCAATTACCACCAATGAAATGGAATCAGGAATAACAACAACAAAAAAGATGTTCTCTCTCACCACTTTTATTCAACATAGTATTTAAAGTCCTAGCCACAGCAATCAGACAACAAAAAGAAATAAAGGCATCCAAATTGGTAAGGAAGAAGTAAAACTTTCACTATTTGTAGATGACATGACACTATATACAGAAAACCCTAAAGACTCCACCAAAAAACTACTAGAACTGATAAATAAATTCAGTAAATTTGCATGATACAAAATCAATATACAGAAATCTGTTGCATTTCTCTACACTAATAATGAAGCAACAGAAAGAGAAATCAATAATCCCATTTATATTTGCACCACCACCACCAACAAAAATACCTAGGAATAAATTTAACAAAGGAAGTGAAAGGCCTCCACTCTGTAAATTATAAAACATTGACGAAAGAAATTGAAGACGACACAAACAAATGGAAAGATATGCTATGTTCACGGATTGGAAGAACAAATATTGTTAAAATATCCATACTACCCAAAGCAATCTACACATTTAATGCAATCCCTACTAAAATACCATCAGTATTTTTCACAGATCTAGAACTAACAATTGTAAAATTTATATGGAACCAAAAAAGATCACAATAGCCAAAGAAATCTTGAAAAAGAAGAACAAAACTGAATGTATCGTAATCCCAGATTTCAAGATATAATACAAAGCTATAGTCATCAAAATAGTATGGTACTGGCACAAAATAGACCCTTGGATCAATGCAACAGAATAGAGAGCCTAGAAATAAACCTATTGTTATATGGTCAATTAGTCTTTGACAAGGGAGGTAAGAATATGCGATGGGGAAAAGATAGTCTCTTCAATAAACTGTGTTGGGAAAGTTAGGCAGCTACATGCAAAAGTATGAAAATGGACCCTCTCTCATACCATCCACAAAAATGGATCAGAGACCTAAATGTGAGACCCGGAACCATAAATATCCTGGATGAGAACACAGGCAATAATTGCTCTGACATCAACTGTAATAACAATTTTCTAGGTACGTCTCCTGAGGCAAGGGAAATAAAAGCAAAAATAAGCTATTGGAGCTACATCGAAATAAAAAAGCTTCTGCACAGCAAAGGAAACAATCAACAAAACTAAAAGACAATCTACTGAGTGGGAGAAGATATTTGCAAATGACATATCCAACAAAGGGTTAGTATCCAAAATATATAAAGAACACCAAAAAACCAAATAATCCAATTCAAAAATGGGCAGAAGACATGGACAAATGTTTCCCCAAAAGACATCCAGATGGCCAACAGACACAAGAAAAGATGCTCAACGTCATTCACCATCAGGGGAATGCAAATCAAAATCACACGAGATAACACCTCACACATGTCAGAATGACTAAAATCAAAAGCATAAGAAATAGCAAGTATTGGTGAGGATGTGGAGCAAAAAGAATCCTTGTGTGTTGTTGGTAGGAATGCAAACTGGTGCAGCCACCAGGTAAAACAGTATGGAAATTCTTTAAAAAATTAAAAATAGAACTAGTGTCTCATCTAGTAATTCCACTATTGGTTATTTACCCAGGGAATACAAAAACATGTTTTC
This sequence comes from Prionailurus bengalensis, assembly GCF_016509475.1. Classification (NCBI taxonomy): domain Eukaryota; kingdom Metazoa; phylum Chordata; class Mammalia; order Carnivora; family Felidae; genus Prionailurus; species Prionailurus bengalensis. Next base: position 19,426,410 of record NC_057353.1, on the reverse strand, counting down.
AAAAGGTTATATGCACCTCTATGTTTATTGCAGCATTATTTAGAATAGCATAAATATGGAAGCAACCCAAATGTCCATTTATAGATGAATGGATAAAGAAGCGGTATACATACACACTGGAATATTACTCAGCCATAAAAAATTATGAAATCTTGCCATTTGCAGCAAATGGTTGGATGGAGAGGGTATAATGGCAAGTGAAGTAAGTTAGTCAGAGAATGACAAATACCATATGATTTTACTCATGCATGGAATTTAAGAAACAAAACAAATAAACAATGAAAAAAAAAAGAGACAAACAGAAAAACCAGACTCTTAACTATAAAGAACAAACTAATGGATACCAAACTAATGGGGGAATGGGTGAAAGAGGTGAAGGTGATTAAAAGTAGACTTATGGTGATGAGTGCTGAGTAATGTATAGAACTGTTCAATGACTATAATGTACTTCTGAAACCAATATAACATTGTATTTTAGTTATACGGCAAATTTAAAAAGCAGTAAGAAAGCAAGCGATCCAACTAGAAAATTGTCAAAAGACACGAACAGACATTTCATCAGGAGGATACACACTTGGCAAATAAGCACATGAAAAGATGTCAGTCTCATTAGCCATCAGGTAAACGCAAATTAAAACTTCAAAGATACATCAATATAAATCTAGCAAGATAACTGAAATAAAAAATAGTGACCATATCTAATGCTGGCAGTGACTAGAATACACTAGATCACTCATGTATTGCTGGTGGGAATGTAAAATGGTAGGTTACTATGGGAAAAAGTTTGGAAGATTCTTATAAAATTAAATATGCCAATGTCTCTTACCAACCAATTACACTCCTGAGTATTTATCCCAGAGAAACAAAGACACGTTTACATAAAAACCTATGCACGATTGTTCGCGGCAGCTTTAGTCATAATTGTCCCAAACTGGAAACAGTGCAGATGTTCAACAGGTAAGTGGCTAATAAAACTATGGTAGAGTCCAACCATAGCAAAGGAAAGGAACAAGCTTTTGATACATGCAACAACTTGCTTGAACGTCCAGGGAGAAAAAAGCTAATCTCTAAAGTTTATGTACCGCATGAATCCATTAATACAATATCTTGAGATAACAAAATTGTCAAAATGGAGAGCAGATTTGTGGTAGTCAGGGATTAGGGATGAGAATCAGGGAAAAGCTGGAGGTGTGGCAGGAGAGAGGTGGGTTTGGTTTAAAAGAGCAACATGAAGGATCCTTCTGGTGACAGAAATTTCCAGCATCTTGACTGTGATGGTAAACTGCATAACTTACACATGTGATAAAATCATATATAATTACACACACACACACACACACACACACACATACACACACACACAAGTACCAGTAAAACTGGAGAAATGTAAGATCACTGGACTGCATTAATATCGATATAGCGGTTGTGATATACTGCAGCATTATGCAAAGGAAAAAACTGGGCAAAGGGTATAAATGATCCCTTTGTATTATTTTTTTCCAACTGGCTGTGAATCCACAATCATCTTAACAAACAGAAAAAGTGAGTGTTGGGGGGCCTGGGTGGCTCAGTCAGTTGGGCATTCGACTTCAGCTCAGGTCATGGTCTCAAGGTCCCTGGGTTCGGGCCCTGCTTCGGGCTCTGTGCTGACAGCTCAGAGCCTGGAGCCTGCTTCAGATTCTGTGTCTCCCTCCCTCTCTCTGTTCCTCCCCCTCTTGTGCTCTGTCTCTCTTGGTCTCTCAAGAATAAATAAACGTTAAAAAAAATTTTTTTTTAAAAAGTGAGTGTTAATTCCTAGATTGTTTGAGTATCTTAGTCAGCAACGCTTGACAATTTGGGGTCAGGGAATCTTAATCCTCAGACCCAGTCCACTGTCTGTGATGAGTTAACAGCTTCTCATCTTCAAATAAATACTTAAGGATCTTCATCAGTATATTAAGACTGCATAGACTTTAATTTTTTTTTTTATCACTGTCAATAGTTTCTCTCTCTCTCTTTGTAATGTTAGCAGAAATAAATAAGAGTCATTTCCAAAGCTTCCTTTGAATGAGAGCTGGAGTCCTATTTATTCATGACTGGACTACAAGAACAACATAGGGCAGACCAGGGCTATTATTTAATAAGCACCAGCCTAAGAGAGTTGAGCAAACAGCCTCCATTTATTTCAAATAATTGCTGAAACCAAGAATGGAATAATGAGAGAATAAGCATAAGGTATTAATTGAGTCACTGTCTCCATTTCTTCCTGGGAAAATGCAAAAATATAAAACACACACACTCAAAAGGATACACTGAAATCCCTTTAGAGATGCCTTTCATTTCATTGGGAGACAGGAAATGACTTAAATAGATTTTATGGTATTCTTAAGAAATAAATTACCTTGAGTGATGAAATGATGTAAATCTTAAATAGTGTGTTCTGTGAAAATGTCATGGAGAAGGGTTCTATAGCCGCAGATCTTTTATCTAAAAATAAACACAGAACAGCAATTACTCATTGCCCCTGTGTAAAACACTGAGCCATTGCAGTCGCATAGTTTTTTTTTAATTCTGAAGTATTCAGTATTTTGTTTGCAACACCTTTCCCAACATGAACACACTCCTTCCACATGAATAAAGACATTTGTGCTTTCTTTGAGTCAGATTGTTTAATAGACAAACTCTCAGAAGAGTCAGTCTGAATCACAAAGTCCTATGTCTGCGAAACAGTCTTTTCTTTCTTTTATCTATTTACCATCTTTGTCATGTGAGAAATGAGTATTCACCTTTATATCCATTTCACTCGTATGTACAGAGCTGGCCTGTATCAGTTATCTTTTTTTTTTTTTTTATCTTTTGTATTCAAATCATTCGGTTAGATTTGGAACAATTTATCTTGCTCCTTTAAAAGATATTCTATACTACTCTAATCTCTGTTTTCTGTGAATGCATATGATCTCATATTCCTGAAATCTAAACTACTTTTCCAAGACACAGTTTCCCACATCATTCATGAAATATCACTTTATTGTATTAGTTTTGGGGCTGCTGTAGCCAAATAACACAGACTGGGTTTAAAACAAAAGAAAGCTATTCTCTCACAGTTTTTGGTCTGGAGTCCAAAATCAAGGTGTTGGTAGGCCATGGTCTCACTAAAAACTCTTGGGAAAAACCTTTCCTTGCCTCTCTTAGTTTTTGCTGGTTGCTGGCAATCCTTACCATTCGTTGGCTTGAGGCTGCATCATTGCAGTTTTGGTTTTCACTGTTACATGGCATTATCTCTGTGTATCTCTGTGTCCAAAGTCCCCTTGTCTTATGTGGACACCAGTCATAGGTTTGGGCCCACTCAAATTCAATACGACCTCATCTTACTTTGATTATATCAACAAAGACCTGATTTACAAGTAAGGTCATATTCACACATACTGAGGGTTAGGACTTGAATATATATCATTTCTGGGGACACAACTCAACCCACAACACTTGTGAAAATGTATTTTGACTTATGCTGATAGATTAGGATTTAGAAAATATTTATTAGCTAATAAAGTCCACATGGAACTTGAAGGTGAATGAAATTTTCTCTGATTATTGTTTTCTTAATGCAATGAAACAAATTTAAAAAAATTAAAAAAAAAATTTTTTTTTCAACGTTTATTTATTTTTGGGACAGAGAGAGACAGAGCATGAACGGGAGAGGGGCAGAGAGAGAGGGAGACACAGAATCGGAAACAGGCTCCAGGCTCTGAGCCATCAGCCCAGAGCCTGACGCGGGGCTCGAACTCACGGACCGCGAGATCGTGACCTGGCTGAAGTCGGACGCTCAACCGACTGCGCCACCCAGGCGCCCCAGAGTACTTGATTTCCGTAAGAAAATTTTAATCTTATTTTCTGTTCTGTGTATCATCAAAATGTGTAAATTTGCCATTAGTTAGCAATTTGGAATATTTATAAATAAGGTTCCATGCTAGAGAACATAACTCTACCTCTCTGCCATTCCTAGAACCACTCAGGTTTCCTGTTTTGCTTTCTTCACTAGAGAGCTTTGAACCACAGGAGCTAATCCCTGTTAGCAACCGTTGAAGACCGTCAGCTCATTGTAACTGTAACTATATCAGTAATCATAACCTCTTTTAACTTTATGTTTATAAGTTACTTAAAAATCTGTTAGAAAGAAGTGAATCGTAAAAATGCATTTTTTTTGGTATAGCACCCAGCAGAACATCTGGTACATACACCCAAAAAATGAGATGCTGATGATAATAAACTCTATAATACTTTGCTCAAGGTAAAAAGGCTTTACCTAATGTAGATTGTTGAAATGGTGAAATATAGCATGAATTTCCAAAAAGTAATAAAATTATTGATTAGCTACAGTACATACTTTTTGCTATAATATAAATCAACAGCATAAGGTGTTTGCTTATAGCTAGGTTGTATTAGACAATATGTGCAGCTTGAGGTAGATTTGTTACTTGTTCACTATGCAGAATATAGCAATTATAGATTTTCATTCACTATCTCTCCTTATCATAAGAAATAGATGATTTGCTTATCCTGTAAATTTGTAAAAATGTGGAGCCCTTCTGCACAGAACGTACTTGATGAGAGTGGGAAGCAGAGATACATGCATTCTTACAGGTCAGGTTGAGTACATAATTTTCAGTCCCTTGAAAAAAGGAAGCAAAAACTCACAAACCACATCTTCGATGCAAGATTTCTGGTAGAGTGAGTGAGATTGAAGGCAGAATTTTATGGGACACTTTGTATTAAATTAAAATCTGTATTTAAATTTAAACTGACTTTTGAATACATTAGACAAAGAAAGACAAATTCTATTTTAAACCCAGTATACTGGAGTAAACAACTAATATACATAATTTTATACATAAAAAAATTACATAGGACTGTTATAATAAAAGCCAGATTGAATTCTGCTGAAATTTGATAAGGCTTGAAGTGATTTCATTAAAATAAAGGAGAAAATTTCAAGTGAATTAAAAATGGAAAACTAAGTGCAATCAAGCTCAGTATCATTCTTATTTTTTGAAATAATTCAATTATTTCATTATTGAGTATATATGATATATGCCAAGATTATTTGGGCACCAGAATGAATGAATAAATCATGTTGATCGTCCGATATTCTAACTGGTTCCTTGGACTAAACCTTTAAGATTTTCATAAATATTTTAATTTTATTTTGCTATGAAAATACCTGCCCTTCAAAAGTTTCTTGTATTCATTCTCTTCATTTAAGTTTTTCTTCTCCACCCTCACCCCCCAAGATTCAGGTCAATTTCTGCCCCTTCTTTACCATCTTTTCTAACTTCATTGGTGCACGTTTTCCTAAAGTATGTATTGTGTGATCAGTAAATGCTTGTTAATGTAATAGTCACAACGTAGCCAGCATTCAAACGTACTACAAATATGCCTTCAACTACATTCATTTTTATGAGTAAAAATGTGGGTCAGGTACTATGTGGTAAATGGAAGTCAAGTGGAAGAGGGAAATATAGACACCCCTAACTAAAGAGTTTCCATAATTCAGTAGATTTGGATAACTACCTAATACATTGAAGATAAGTATATTTCAACTTAAGAAGGTTGCATGATTGCAAGAGTCAAACTTACACAGTAGAGTTGCCAGATTTGGCACTTCAAAATACAGGACACTCAGTTAAATTTGCATTTCAGATAAACACTGAATAACTTTTTAGTATAAGTATGTTGCTGTTTATCTGAAATTTAAATTTAACCGGGCTTCCTGTGTTTTGTCTGGCAACCCTAAACTTGAGGTGTAGTTCTCTTAGCCTGGTTCATTCTGAAGACCAAGGTTGGCTTCAGTAATGGGGAAGTTAGTGGGCACACTGCCACTTTGTGGCAGCCAAGAGCAATGACATTACAGCTCCTTGTGGAGCTATGGGCGTTCATTTTCATTGTGCAGAACATATCAAGTACCAGGAAAGGCTAAAGTGCCCTTTAGAGAAAGAAGTATGGACATTACCACATTTATCTCCCATAGCATTAGTTTTGGTTGGCATGGCGACAAGACTTATCTGCTTTCTGAAGAACGGATATTCCAGCATTTCTAGATAAGGTTTTGAAGAAATGGGAAAATGACTCTACTGGTGAAGATTCCCAGTAACAATACGTAAACTGTTCTCACGTGACAAACGGTGATTATAAAGAACTGCTTACAAGAACATGACGTTTCGAACTGCTAATATGATTTTGTTTTTTTATATCAAACCAATATTTTGGAGAAGGATAAAATAATTTCCTGAAGTTTACATATCAGATCAATAATAGAGCTGGAGAGAAGAGTAATAATCTCCTGACTTCTGACCCTTGAAACCTTTCATTAGCCCGGAATCACCATTGTTTTCTGAAGTGAATCTCTTTCAGGCACCCTAAAATATTAGTCCAGAAATACTAGCCACACATGTGGAAGTGATGATCTTGTGATAACTTAAGACATCCTATTGAAACTGAAAAATTCCAAATTAAATTTGTCAACTATCTTTAGAATCTCCAAAGCAAACAGAACTTTCAAAAATTCATTTGCTCTTGTCCTTTCTCCTAATTTACTGTCATAATTGTATTTTCATATTCTTTGGAAAAAGTGGGTATTCTTGAAAAATAGTGATTTTTTTTTAAGTTTATTTACTTATTTTGAGAGAGAGAGCAGAGGGGGGGCAGAGAGAGAGAATGAGAGAGAGTCCCAGGCAGGCTCTGCACTGTCAGCATAGAGCCTGATGCGGGGGGCTCAAACCCACGAAACCATAAGATCATGACCTGGGCAGAAACCAAGAGTCAGATGCTTAACCGACTGAGCCACCCAGACGCCCCTAGGATGGTGATTTTTTTTAAATCTACACAAGACTGTATAGAAAGTTAATTGGTAGTAAGCTACCAAACACTTATTCACTAACACTGTCAAAAGTTTTAATTAAGCTTGAATTTCATGTGGCTACACTTAAATATTTGAACCTAGACAATAAACAAAGGTAGAAAATGGAGGTTCAAATGTATACCAAATCATTATTTTTATTCATAGTAGAAACTATAGTTTCTATGTATAGTCTACATTGAAACATTTAAAGCTGTTTTTACCCTGAAAAATATGAAGAGATTAGACCCTGAGGCTGTTAAATTAGAAAATAAAAAGTTATTCTAAAAAACAAAATCATGGTCCTGCTAATCAGTGAGCAGAGGCAAACACTGGTAGACTTAACCAGAACTGCAGTTTGGTACAATACTTTATTTATTTATTTAAAAAAATTTTTTTAATGTTTTACTTATTTTTGAGAGGGAGAGTTGGAGTACGAGTTGGGGAGGGGAAGAGAGAGAGGGAAACACAGAATCCATCAAACAGGCTGCAGGCTCCAGGCTCTGAGCTGTCAGCACAGAACCTGATGTGGGGCTCAAACCTGTGAGCCATGAAATCATGACCTGAGTCGCGGTCAGATGCTTAACCGACTGAGCCACCCAGACGCCCTTGGGTACAAAACTTTATTAAGGATGTTTCACCTTAATCTTGATGGAAAATCACCCAATAAATCAAAATTGTAGTAATTTGTCTACAGACTGTAGACAATTTGAGAAATATGCATATGTCACATTATTTAGTTTAGCAATCTGCCAAACATGCCATGTAATCCTATGATAGAAGAAAAAGGGCAAGGTCACTCTGGCCTTAACCGCTTACTGGCAGAGCATTGACCTTGTGCAATGAACTGAGTGTTCCAGAAAATAAGCAGTTAGCATAGAGAAAAGAGATAATATGAGACTGGGTGGGAAATTATTGTGAAAAGAATCTATTCTGTTAGCACTGGTTCCTTTGGGATATTAAGTGACTTACAGCATATGAAAATATGACTCTAATGAATTCAGACAAAATCAGTACTGCCCCAGAATACTTTTCTAAAATACATGCTTGTGTCGTAAAATAAGCTGATAAATGGGTGGTGGTATTGGAAAGTGTTTCTATTTTAGACGTAGTCAATCATAACCTCTGGACCTCTTTTGCTACCTTTCTCCATAAAAACATACTGACTCCTAAGTTTTTGAATATAAACACAAAGGTGTGTTCCTTTTTTTCTGTTATTTGTTTTGTCTGCTGTTCTTTCTTTTTGGTCAGCCTTCTGCAATATTCTCTCCACCTCTTTGGTATGTCTGAATAGTATCCAGTTCCATTTGAATCACTTCCTTCCTATTCTTAATGCGAATGATGTCATAAAAATGATGTGTGCATGAAGAGTTTCTCCCGGAGCTCACACAAGTCACAGTAATTGTCCTATCCTTGACAGTGAAGAAAATCTTGAAATATATGAATAATTTTAATCCATAGACACCCAAGTCACTTTTAAAACTCGATTTCATTTTATCAAGATGCAGTCCTAAGAGATAGTACAATAACAAAATTGAAGGCAAGACCATTCACTTAAAATGTAGGCATATTTTTCTGGGCTTAAAAGAAACAGGCAACATACAAACTCTGAGGCTCCTAACAGTTATTTTGATTGCCAGTTCAATTTTGATAGCATGTGAGTGATTATGTCCTTGAGAAGAGCTAAAACTTCAAAACAATACCCTCATCTGAAAGTTTGCCTTTTGGTCAACTAATATGAATTACCAGTTACTAATGTGAACAGCCTGCGGAAGGTTAATTTCGGAACTGAAATGATTAAAAAACCATGGTGAAGAAACTCATAGTTTCATGCCTTGAAATTCTGGCAATGTTCCTGGACCTATGCAGGGCCTTCAGAATTATTAATAATGTTTAAAAAGTGGACCTGGAACGAAAAATCCAAATTCTACCCAGAAATACAAAACAGATCTTTCTTCTATTCATCTTAATTTTCATGTTGTTTCATCTGATTCCAGTTTTTATAGCATAAAATCTGTTTTTGAGCATTGCAGTCTTTCTCACCTGTTCATGTTATGGGTCAAGCCAAAATTTTCTTAACTCCAATTATTGGCACTGAGGCCATTTCTAATGTTCTAGTGTCTCCATTTTCAAATGCAGAAATGGAAAAGGTGAGAAAGTGACAACTGTGGAAAGGCACTGCTGCAAAAGAGCCACTCCTTTTTTGTGACATTGCTCAAGTGTCACCTCCTATGTAAAGTTTTTCCGGACTTCTCCACCCACCCAGAGTACTAGCTGGACCCTCTTGCATTCCCGTAACATCCATCGGTGTTATGCCCTCACTACACTATGAGCTCTTAGAGTTGGCTGTTCGGTTTCTTATTTGTAACTACAGTGCCTAGAACATTGACCTTGACAAATAAGTGAAGGTACGAATGAATGGACAGATCTGCAAAGTACTTGGAATCGCTCTGTACACTAACGAAAAGTGGCAACCTTAATTAGTTTGGGACCAAATATTGAGTTGTCTGATTAAATACTCAAGTCTGAGTGAATTAGTGAGGTTAAAAAACAAAAACAAAACTTGTAAGTCTGGTGAATACAGTTTGCAGGTTAAGATGTTAAGTTTCAGGCAAACTTTTGTTATTCTCACCTAAAAAAAAACTGTGTTCTGTAGTCTTTTATTTCATTGGTTTTCTAATACTTTGTGGTTAATGGTCAACACTCTTGGTTAAAGGTGACAGAAATCATCTCTCACAAACTTAAGTTAAAAGGAGGAATTTATTGGCTCACAGAAGGGTGATGGAAGAGCTGGCCTTGGGCCTTAAACAAAATTGGAATTCTCTCTCTTTCTCTTTCTCTATGCATTTTCTATTTGGCTTCATACTCTCCTTCTACAGATGGATTTTCTTCCTTTCTTCACCGTACTGAATGGAGATCACAACCATATTGCAGCACGGGCTTCACACTCCATGATTTCCACCCCCCAGAGATGAAAAGTGTTCTCACAAGCTTTAGATACAAAATCTCAGGAAGCATTTATGTAGTCTAGCTGTGCCTCTATCTGAACTGAGGCCACAGAGATGGTTTTTCCATGCTGGGTTTTGTGTCTGCCTTTGAAATCAGGCCAAGATCTATTAATAGAAAAGGAAAGAGTTCATTTGAGGCAGACAAAGACAATGGCTAATACAAGGAGAGATGTCACATTTCCCTTTATTTCTTTGTAAAGAACCTCTCAATAATTCCAACCAACCTGAGAAAAGTGTTCAGTCCTCAACCAAGATTGTGAGTCATGTCAGCTACCAGTAGAGGCCATTCATGGTGGTAGAGATGGCTCCAGATGGAGATGGTAAAGAGAAAACCCATTGTGGAGGACCAGTAGGAAAGTAAAAACTTGAGTCACAAAGAGAAAGGAAGTAGGGATTCTTTCCAGCCAAGAGTTCTTATTCATGGAACGTAGTGACAGTCACTAGAATGCTCTGCCCAGACTACTGCTGATTAAATGGCAGCAAATAATTGATTTATCATCTTATATGCTGAACTTAACTTAGTTTGAGGCACAATGGAATTTTGTGATATACATAGAGGGCAAAGTAGGACAGTAGCAAAAATATTCTCAAGACTTCTCCAAACTGATTACTGTCACATGGACAATAAACTTTAAGACTGAACTTTGAGCCTAGCTATAGATAACTGTAGTAAACATCTAAGTATTGTGAACTAAATTTTACTAAATGTCTACCTTTAGAAACTTCCCAAGTTTGTATTATTTACAAATGACTCAGTGTGTGTGTGTGTGTGTGTGTGTGTGTGTGTGTGTGTGTGTGTGTTTTAAGATTCCAGGCCAGAATGGTGTGCTATTCTGCAGAGCTGGCAGAGTAGAATGCCAACTAAGACTTTTTCCTTATTTTTAGACATCTACTGGAATAGTTTATTCACATTTAAAAAGCCAACTTTACTGTAACTATTGTACTGTGAAATCTTTTACTAAATCTTCCTACTTAACAGATTTCCTTAGTATTCCATGAGTAAGAGTGATAAGACCAGAGCATAATTACATTCATTTTGAGTTCTTTGCACACATGTCTTGACTGGTATGTGAATAAGCATTTAAAACTATTCATTTCTGGGGCGCCTGGGTGGCTCAGTCGGTTAAGTGTCCGACTTCGGCTCAGGTCATGATCTCGCGATTCGTGAGTTCAAGCCCCACGTCGGGCTCTGTGCTGATGGCTCAGAGCCTGGAGCCTGTTTCAGATTCTGTGTCTCCCTCTCTCTCTGACCTCCCCCGTTCATGCTCTGTCTCTCTCTGTCTCAAAAATAAATAAACGTTAAAAAAATTAAAAAAAAATAAAGTTGATATATTAAAAGTAAATAAATAAAAATAAATAAAACTATTCATTTCTATGAAAAAAATGGTGGTTTTTAAGAAAAAATGGTGTTTTTATGGTAGTTCTTCCTGCATGATGATCAGAAAAACACTTGGACATGCAGTCTGTCTAAGTTACCAAGATCCAGGAATCAGAGTGATCGACCTCTTTCAACATTTCGTTTAGTATTTCCTGTTTGCAATAGTAAGCAAACATCAAGCATGAACGAAGGCATTGTATCAAATATGTATTTTTTTTTGAGAGAGAGATAGAAGGTGTAAGTGAGCGAGAGGCAGAGAGAGAAAGGGAGAGAGAGAGAGAGAGAGAGAGAGAGAGAGAGAGAGTGAAGTGGGGGCTCATCTGAAGCAGGGCTCAAGCTTACCTGAAGTAGGGCACAGATTTACCCTACGTAGGACTTGAACTCATGAACTGTGAGATCATGACCTGACTTGAAGTTAGATGCTTGACTGAGTTACCAAGGAACCCTGTATTTTTTTTTAAGTTTTTATTTATTTATTTTGAGAGAAAGAGAGCACAAGTCAGGGAGGGGCAGAGACAGACCGACACAGAGAGAGAACCCCAGGTAGGGTCTGTGCTGTCAGTGTGGAACTCGACGTGGGGCTTGAACTGTGAGATCATGACCTGAGCCAAAATCAAGAGTCGGGCACTTAACCAACTGAGCCACCCAGCTGCCCCTCTACTATGTATTTTTATAGACTTTTAAGGAGATACGCCTTAATTTACATAAAGTTGTCTAATAATGGAAATTCAAATCTCTGTTAAATGGCATTTTCTATAAAAAAAAAAAAAAGGCAATGAACTTTCCTGCATCTCTGGCATCTAGAGTTGGATTTATTTCTGTGCACAAGCTTTGTTCATTCATTACTTCATTCAGCAAATATTTCTTATACAATTATTAATTCCATAGAGCACATTATTTAAATCCCAAGAGCAAGCCAATCTGTAACCTGTAATTTGCTTCCAAGACTTCAAAGCCGTAGATTCAGTCATGGTACTGATATATTAATGATGAATTTTTCATATGTAAGTGTGAAAAATGACCAGATAGCACTGCTTGGCCATGTTTAAGCAATTTGGGTAAGTAGGATGGTTTGAATTTAGTCACTTTTATGTTATGAAAATAAAACATACTATATTTTTCTTGTATAATGATTTTCTTTTATATAAAGTAGTGTTTTTTTTTTATCTTTTAGCTGACCATGGTCTCGTGACAAACATGGCATAAATAGGGAAAGTGCCAGAGGCCTCCTTTTGTTGCTGGGCTCAGAGAGGTGAAAGGGCTTGCAGGGTCATGGCGTGAATAGATGGGAATGTCTGACCTGCTGTTAGGCCATGTAAATTCAAGGGCACTCTCCCTGAAAACTTGGTGTATCACATCAATTCGAGAAAAGAGAAAACTTTCTGGCCCAGCATCACCTCATATTGTCTCCCTCTAGTTCATAACCTCTCAAGGACTCCACTTAACCAGTAGAACACCTAAAATAGCCATTTACCCGTCTACTCAACGTCTAAGGCTATAGGGCTAGTCCAAAAACAGCACTATTTAAAAGAGAAGACTTTTATGAATTCCAATGAAACTCAAAGACACTATCTTTGGATCATTTGCTTTTCTTGTTTATTTGAATTTAAACATCTACAGACAATTCTGGCAAAAAAGGATATTTTTCTCTTGAATTCTTAGCTATGTCACTGATTAACTATAAAGATAGAATTACCTCTGAGGTTAAAGCAAACCCTTGAGATTTAGTGGTTCACTGCAAGCACTTCCTCTAAGATTTTACTAGTTCATGTTTGTGAAATTTCCTTGACTGAAGTTACTTGATATAGAAAATAAACTACCCTAATCAAATTCAGTAAGCATCGCACTATTTTCCTCTTTGGGCAACCTGGAAATCATGCCAGTTAGCTTCTACAGAGCTGCAGTATTGTGACTGGCAGAAGACCTAAGGAATGAAAACCAAGCAAAATAAGATGGAAAGGTCATATCAAGTTAGTGAACAAAACACTAAAAACACGGGTCATTTGGAAACTTCCCTCTACTAACTGCATTTTATATACAAGCTTGTATTTTATTTTTTGCACACTGATAAGAAATACTGAGTTTGAACGTATTCCTTTTTCTTGATGTGCTTGTTGTAAAGCAATCCCATGCAGTGCTCCTGAGCAGCAGAGTTTCAGGACTGGTGTCCTCCAGCCCACTTCCAATGGCACCCATTTCTCACCACAAATCCTTTTTTTGGGGAAGACTAACATTAACAAGTCATTTAATAAAGCACATGGAATTGTCACGCTTTGTGCAAGCTTGGCTGTGAGAGACAAGAGCAGCAGTCTACCTGCTGGTAATTAAAAAGCTCCTTAACATGTAAAAGAAATATTGAGTATTTCCCCCTTACGTCACAAATGAAATCTAACCTACTCTAAATACCTCTGCGTGCTTTGTAAAAACCTTTTCTTCAACAAACCTTATCCTCTACTATACTGGAAGTGAATTGAAATCATTTGCAAATGTTCAGTATGTATCAAACAAACCCCTTGTCATGTCATCTATGTCTAAAAGACTATGGTTTGACCACTTTCTTTTTTTCTGGACATTCTCTAAAATATATTATGTATCCGAAACACCGTAAAATGCCATTCCTTCCACCTTGCCCATTTAAAAGTGCTCCTTTAAATAGTTTATCAGGAGTGTTCTCCAGTTCCTTTCTTGATCCTCTTTAAGAATCAGTCAAGCAAATACTAGCTAAATTTATTTGCATTTATTAATGTGTCTAAGCCTGAACATTTCTTACTGAAGAGAAATCACAAGGTCAGAAAGAATAAAATTCAATTCTTGGCTGAAGCTCCAGTAGCACGGGGTAATATTAGATGAAAAATAGAGACTGAGGGAATGCAAACTCTAGTTTATTCAGTTCAACTGAGTTTCTTCCTGTTAAGGTACATTCTGTACCTTAAGATAGCTTCCCTCCCACTTACTAAATAACTCGGTTCTGACATCATAAAGAAAACTGCAATTCACATCACTAAGGCGAATGTCACCCAAAGATAGCTTGCTATTTTAAATAATATGGAAACTGCACTGGGATGACAGATAAGCAAAACAATCCACTTTATTTTTAACTGCTTTCGATGTGGTCCAGACCTAGAATATTCAGACAGAGGAATCATGGAAGAGTTACTATTTTTTTTTTTTACACTAGATCACCCCTCCACACCTCAGACTACTCTTCTTCCACCCTCACCCCTAACCTGTTTGAACAAAATTGAAGAGTCCAACTTTTCTTTTCTTGCCAGGAGACTAGTCCTGGGCTTAGTTTCAGAAGTTCTCAATCACTGGCAATTTTTCCTACAAGAGCACTCCCAGGTGTATTTCTGAGCAATGCCCCTTCTCTTGTTGGGGGAGATTAGAAAAGCTGTCTTCCTGGTGCCATATCAGCTCAAGGCTGGACTCAAATACTGAAATGCTCTGTCATTTGTCTCTGGCTCTCCGTCTTTGAGCAGATGTCCTGAGGCTCCATAGGAGGACCATGTTTCTGCCACAAACCAGCAACAGAAAACTGGGGTCACACCTACAGCTCACACTTTCCAGCTGGTATCAGACTGCATTGTTCTTTTTTTTTTAAGTTTATTTATTTATTTTGAGAGGTAGAGAGCGAACATGAGCAGGGAAGGGGCAGAGGGAAAGGGAGAGAGAGAAAATCCCAAGCAGGCGCTGCAGTGTCAGCCCAGAGCCCGACAGGGTACTGGCACTCATGAACCGTGAGATCTTGACCTGAGCCGAAGTCAAGAGTCGGACACTTAGCCTACTGAGCTACACAGGCACCCCACAGTGCTTTGTTTGTAGTACTTGAAAACTGTGGTGTCACTTCCTTTTGGCTTCAGTGTTTCAGATGAGAAATCTGCTGTGTTCAAATTGGTGTTACCTATAGGTAATGGGTTATTTCTCTCTGGCTGCTCTCAAGGTTTTCTCTTTGCCTTTCATTCTCACAAAGTTAATTATGATACATCTCAGTTTAAATTTCTTTGGGTTTATCCTGCTTGAGGTTTGCTCAGCTTTTTGAATGTATATATTTATGTTTCCCACCAAATTGAGAGAGTTTCCCATCCCATTCTTTTTTCCCTTTTCTTCTCTGACTCCAAAGGTGTGAATAGTAGATTTTTCATTATGGTCTCACAGGTTCTTGATACACTGTTCATTTTCTTTTTATCAGTTTACTTTCTCTCTGTCGTTCTGATTGGGTAAATTCTATATATCTGTCTTCAAATGCACTGATTCTGTCCTTTATTATCTCCATTCTATGACTAAGTCCATCCAGCAAGTCCTTATTATCAGTTGTTACATTTCTCAGGTCTAAAATTTCCATTGGGTTCTTTTCTCCCCACCCCCCCCCAGTTTTATTGAGGTTTAAAAACAAATAAAATTATAAGATGTTGATAGCGTATAATGTGATGATTTGATATATGTATACATTGTGAAAGACCCATTAGATTAATTAACACATCCATCATTTCATATATTTACATTTTTAACATTTTTTTAAAGGATAGCATTAAGTTGATAGAACAATCAAGAACATTAAGTTCTTGAAAACATTCAATTATGCAATACAGTATTATCAGCTAGTATCATCCATTTGGACCTTTTAGTATAACTGCTATTTCTTTGCTAAGATTGTCTTTCATTTTTAATTGTGTGAAGAGGATTCATAATTGCTTAATCAAGTATTTTGACTATGACTGCTTTAAAATCCTTGTCACTTAATTCCAACATCTGATCCATCTGGATGTTGGTGTTTGTTGATTTTCTTTTCTCATTCAAGTTGGGATTTTCTTGTGATTTTACAACTGTCTGCTGGACATTTTGGATATTAGATTATAAGACTCTGAAATCTACTTAGTCTTTTCTTTTTTTTTTTCTTTTTTGTAATGTTTATTTTTAACAGAGGGAGAGAGACAGAGCGTGAGCAGGGGAGGGGCTGAGAGAGACGGAGACACAGAATCTGAAGCAGGCTCCAGGCTCTGAGCTGTCAGCATAGAGCCCTATGTGGGGCTTGAACTCACAGACTGAGATCATGACCTGAGCCAAAGTTAGATGCTTAACAGACTGAGCCACCCAGGTGCCCCTCTTTCCTCTCCTTTCCTCTCCTTTCCTCTCCTTTCCTCTCCTTTCCTCTCCTTTCCTCTCCTTTCCTCTCCTTCCCTTCCCTTCCCTTCCCTTCCCTTCCCTTCCCTTCCCTTCCCTTCCCTTCCTTTCCTTTCCTTTCCTTTCCTTTCCTTTCCTTTCCTTTCCTTTCCTTTCCTTTCCTTTCCTTTCCTTTCCTTCTCTTTCTTTTTCTTCTTTCTTTCTTTCTTTCTTTCTTTCTTTCTTTCTTTCTGGCAGCTACCTGTTGATGTGCAGTGCAAGAGTCAGGTAGGTGTTTATGTTCTTGCCACCACTTTGCTGCTGCAGAGCTGGGTTAGAAGTTCAGCTCCCTACTGAATCCTGGGGACTCTAGGGGTTTTGAGAAGATATGTGCAGTGCCAACTAGCCCTGCCTGTCATCATCTTTTCCTGTTTTATTGATGCCGTTTGGGATGGATGCGCAGCTCCATAATGTGCCCTGCTGATATCCGAGTGGGGGAGGTGAAGCACTGACTAGATGAGGGCCAGCTCTGTACCTCTTCAGTCAGTGTCATTGCTGCCGGGTGGGCATAGGCATCCAGCTCCTCCCTGGGTCTGCTGACACCAGCATGTTGGCTAGCCCTGCCTTGTATCACCTTTTCTGGTCTTGTTGAGGCTGGGTGGGGGTGGAGGCTCAGCTCCCTGCCTGGAAATACTGACACTACTGAGTGAGAAAATAGAACACCATGCTTGCACACACAGGGTGTAGGGTGGAAGAAATTTCATTGCTTGGCCTCACTGAAACCAGGGGGAGAAAGTGTGGGGTACTACTACTACTACTACTATTATTATTATTATTATTAATGTTTGGCTATAGTAGGAAAAATACTTTCTGTTGAAAAGCTACCCTATTTCCATCCTTTGGTAGGGGGAATAAGATATTCTCGAAGGTGTCTGTTTGTTTGTTTCTTTGCTCCTGCACCTGTTGGCAGTTGAGGGTTGAAGCCTCCTAAAGTGCTTTCTTTGGGATACATGGGAGGCAATCAAAGAAACCCAGAGGATTCACCACTGTGTTGTTCCTTAAGTCCTGAGGTCCCAAGGCAGTCTGTCTTCCTTCCACCTTTCATAGTCTTCTTAGGCTTCTTTTTTGGTATTATATCCTGTGTTATTATTATTATTATATTATTATCATCATCATCATCATCATTATAGTTTTTAGAGAGAGAAGCTGGAAGGAATGAGCCTACTCCATCTTGGCTAGAGTTACGAGTCCCATTATAGATGTTTTTCTCTCTTATATGTATATGTACATATACTGAAAATCAATGATATCAATTCAGTACTAATGAAAAAATTCATGTATCCCCTATTTTTTTAGGCAGACCTTCTTGTATATGATTCTGGAATAAAATGATTAAAAAATTGCACCACAAAAACCATTTCTTGTCCTAGTTTGTAAATTTGTGGGCCCACAAAGCACTGTTCAAACCTGAGAGTCCTCTCTGCCTTCTTCAGCCCTTACTATGGGTATTTCATAAATACTTTCGCTATGAGAAGAATGAGACCATGCACAAAAAGGAATATTTTCTTTTCAATTCTAACTGTACCTTCCAAATAGTTTTGTAATACAAAATAAGGTCTTTAGTCACCTCAAGAACCTGGGGCCAGAGCAGTGGGTCAACATATCAGAAGGATTGAGGTGAAGGATACATAATAAACCCTATGAACTTGAATTGGAATTGGAGGTATTCATGTAAACTCATACTTTTTAATATATGTAGATAAACGGATTTAGAAATAGATATACATATAAGTGAATTTGTGAGTGTGTGTGTATTTACTAGGTCAAGTCTCTGAGAGGGCCTATAAAACAATGGCGTTCCAGAAACAATGAGTGCCAAGATCTTGTTTTCTAAATATCAGTTCCTACTCAAAAGAACCAGAGGTCTTTAGAGAAATGACTGATTTCAATACTAGGCCAGGAAAAGTATGAATGAGCTTTCAACATCTTTTTGCATAAGAAAGTAGGCATAAGAAAGTAGGAACTGCACAAGAATGGGGGAGATGTCAAGAGAATACAGAAGTCAGCTTAACTGTACTTTTAGTTTTCAAATCTAGGAAAATTTGAGCAATGAAAAAGGGATGATAGTAATGGATTATGACCCGCTGGATAAAGTAGGAATTTATGAGTGCATGCTGATCTAAGTGAATGAATGAGTAAATAGGTGAGAGAGAAGCGAAGTCTCTATCTTGGAGCAACATGTCAACTACTAAGAAATAATGGACTTTAAAAATGAACATTTGGCAACCTCATGGTAATAATTGATTTAGACAAAAATTATCAATAGATACTGAAACTAGAGGGTGAATATTTGATGAGAAGCATGATAATAAAATTGTTATAAAATCTTTTTCCATTAAATACTTGTTAAAATATTTAAAATACAAAAACTTTATTAAGCATCCTTATAGTGGAGAAATCTGGCAGGCATTTGGTGAACCAAGTGGTAAATCAACATTATGTGCCTATTGGTATGATACATTGAGAGGAATAGAGCATCTCTGATATGCCTGCCAAAAAATGTATAACCTAAATCCAGGAAATATCAAGCAAACCCACAATGAAGATTATTCTACAAAGTAACTGGTCTGCATGCCTCAAAAATGTCAAGATCATGAAATACAAGGGGAAAATAAAACCCTGAGGAACTATTCTAATTTAGGGGGCTCAAGAGACATGACAACTAAATGAATGGATTCTGAACCATAAGGGAAAGAGTTCATAAGTGATATCATTGGAGCAATAGACAAAATCTCAATGGGGCCATTGGATTGGATGGTAGTATTGTACCAATGTTAATTTCCTCATTTTTATGATTGTATCATAATTATATAAGAGCATGTCATTTGTTATAAAATGCATATTATGATACAGGTAATGGAGCATCATGTCTATAACTTTCAAATGATTACACACACACACACACACACACACAGCAGGGAGATGGAGGAGAAAGTGGGGGGGAGAGAGAGAGAGAGAGAGAGAGAAAGAGAGGAAGGGGGAGAGAATGATAAAAAGCAACTGTAGACGAATACAGTTAGGATACTGGGATATCTGTGTGAAAAGTACGTCAGAAGAAAAGGTCTTCATTTAGTGAAGTGTCTCACTTGGTTCTCAAGTACCAGTGCTCCTCAGTCCCAATCCCTTGGTAGTTGAATTTGGGAATGAATCAATTTGGATACAGAGGGGTATTTGTATTTGCTAATACAGTATAATAAAATTTCATTAACAATGATTTCACTAAATTTTGCTTGATAAAGAGGATTTAAGTTTATATTTCTTTTTGCAAATGAATGGAAGAAATTATTTTAAATAATTGTTATGATTGATTCTGGGTGCATGATAGGATTACACAGCCCATACTACTCCCAGGCCTACCCCAACCCAGTGAATTTGGCTGGGTCATGAAGCTTTCTTTGATTAATGAAATATAGGCAGAATTATCATGTTTCACTTGCAGATGTAAGCTCTTAAGGACCAATAGCCTAAGTCACCATTGTCACTTCTGTCACTGAAGTGACCAAGGAAGCCTGTGCCACATTGAAATGAGGCTTCCTTCACTGTGGGACCTTGAGTGAGCCTAATTTAAAGCTCAGCTGACCAATGACTGACACTTAAGTGAATGACAAGTTAACTTTATGTTTTAAAATTAATGATATTTTAATGGCTGTTTGTTAAAGTGTCATAATCTACCTGGTTATTGTCACTAACCTTAACTGATCATTACTATGTGCTAGGCACTGTGGTAAGTGTTTCTTTAGATTACCTCATTTAATATAATAACCTATGAAGTTGATTTTATTCTTCCTGTTTCACATATGAAGAAAGTGAGTCTTGGGGAGTTTAAGTAACTTGCCTCAGGTCACAGAGCAAAGCTGTGGCAGAGCTGGGAAAGATGTCTTTATTCCAGAACGATATGGTGAATTTTGAAACACTTTTTTAAAGCATTTAAAATCATTCACTTGAATACCAACCACCAAAATAATAGAAATAAATTTTAGGTAATTCTCAAGGAGCTTTCTTTATCAACTCTTGGCATGCTGAAGATGTGCTGAGGAACAGCAGAAATTGCAGGGTTTAGGAGTCAGTGGTTTCTAGTGAAAAATCTTACTGTTGAGTTTCTCCTGTCTGTATGACCTTGGACAACTTATTTAACCTCTCGTAGTCTCTCTTTCAGCTATAGAATGGGGTTCAAAATAACCACAGCGGGCTATTCGGAGAAGTGAATTAATTACATGTGCTAAAGTCATCTCAATTAAATTATCTTTCCTTCACTCAAGTAAGGGATATTCTCCTGTTCTTGCTCTCACTCCTTCTCTCCCCTCTCCTATTTGTCTGTTTCTCTTCTCTTTCTCTCCTCTTCATCTCTGACTCTTTCAATATAAAAACTGCTTTAGAAACACTCTCTGATCCAGACTGCCCAATAATTACCATTTTGCCAGTTACTTCAAATTAATAAGAAAGGATTTCAAAGGATGGAAAAGAACAATATTCATTAAACATTTCTCTTGTGGAATTTCAAGCTTAAAAGATTACAGGATAAGAAATACAGGGCTTTGTGATATATGAAGTAGAACTGCAGGTTTTAAAATTCCAGTCGTATAATTTCCTAAATTGTCTGGCTTGAAAATGTGGGCCATTCAGATGGCCTGTGCCACGCACACGCGAGCAGTTCTCCATTCTCTGGGAGGGTGGTCTTTTCCAGGAAATTTCAGTTGCAAACTATTACAGGAAAATCCATTCTATGGCCAGTCCTCTGGCTCCCTATTTCCATTTGAGCATGTTTGTCAGTCAATAAATTGCTGCCTCTTGCCTGTCTCTTAATATATCTGGTGTTCTCCATTGCACAATGAAATACCCAGGCATTTTCCACTTTCCTGACTTCAGCTAAAACTTGTTTGGCAAGGCATGAACATAACTCAGCCTGCCCTTTATGGCTTAATGGGGAAAAGCCATTGCATGCCAATGTGGATTTCCTCACTGTTATGTTATGCTCACTGACACCAAAGGGTGCTTTTCTCTGAAATAAGATGGAAATTTTCTGATATTGCCAGACAATTACTTGATAGTACTTGGCTTTTTGTTTATGCATTTACCAAAGGTCCCACCGGATGGTCCCCAATAAGAGTAGTGCTGGCCGAACTCAAAGAGCTCTTGGAATTCCAATAACATAGGCTGCTTACTTTTCCTCTTCAGTGTTTATTTTCAGTCTATAGTTTGAGTGGATTAAATTTCCTTTATTTAGACTTCAGCAAGAACAACTGACATAAAGAAAGGTAGGGTAGTTGAAGCTTAATTTGAAGAGACAGTCAAGTAAATCACTGACATAAAAATATCAGATCACATACACTGGCTTATTTTCTCTGTGAGCCAGATGACCTTAGTGAGACTCTTTAATTTCAAAACCAGGACAATATGCATCCATAGGTCAGCTGGTACATCGACATTCAGAAGATCACAGTTCTTGATTTTCTATTTGGCATACTGCAGTTTCATTGCAAAGTTAAAGCTTGGCAGTGTGTTTGATATCAGATGGAAATACGTGCTTGTAGTCAACTTGACACTTCCATGGTACTCTGAAAAGTACTCTGAGTACATGACTTTGAACTATTTCATGCAAGAACAAGGAGAAACTCAGATGGATGTGGTGTGCTAACTATAGCTGTTTTCAAGATTCACTTGGTCCACGATTTGAAAATTGTTCAGTGTTTGTGCAATGGTCTTCCAAAGCAAGGGTCATTTTTATGTTTCAAAGAAAACTGAGTCAAGGGGCTAGGGTTTTCCACATTGTTTAATGTATGACTGATTCTGTCATGAGGACACCTGCAACTGTCCCCTTCTTTCTATTATAATTTTCATTCACGTGCTCACTCAGCCACTCAGTATTTAATCATCCATCTTCACCTGGACTGTTAGAGCAACATTTTAATATTTCCTCACTCCAGTGCATTCATAGCACTACAGTTAAGTCTTCCTAAAGAACAATTTGAATATCATGTATTCATCTATCCATGGTTTCCCACTGCCGTCCAAGAATAGCCATGCGATATAGCCCAGAATGCAATCCTTCTATATGATCCCAACCTCCCTACCGAATCCATCATAACTCCCCCCAGGTTCCAGCAGGCCTACCCAGCATTCCCACATATACTCACACTTCCCCACTCTATGTCTTTGGTGTCTCCCCAAGACTATCTGTCTTTTATCTTTTTATGGTTAGAATCTACCCTTTCCTACCACCTGCTCCCTACAGAGTGAACGTAACTAGCTCCCCTTTCCCAGTTATATAATTCTATTGTAAAGTAGCTTTTTACCAATAACTCATATGTATAAGCTAGCAAAAATCTTACATAAATATAACAGTACATGCCTCATTTTTCAGTATATGTAGGTATTTACTCCTTAAACAATAGTTATTTATACAAACATCTTTACGAGTACTTTAGCTTCTTGAAGTAAGTATGTGTGCCTGATTTATCCATGATTTCTTAAAATTCTGAACACATAATGTTACATAAATTATAAGTCAAAGAATTAATAAATCAATCGGTTGTACAAGTCACTGGTGTTACCTGTAATGTTACTAGACCCACAATTTAAAGTCTAGGTAAAGGTTACATAGCTCTCCAAGACTAAGTCAAAAACTTTACAAACCAAAATATTCAGGAAGATAAAAAAAAGTGTAACAGATTGTTAAATAACTTAGAACATTTTATTGAGCTTCCATAATTTTATGGATAATTAGGCAACACACTTCAATTTTCCCCATAAAAGCAAATCCCTCCCCCAATTAAACTAAACAAGGAATTATATTAATTAATATTCTATTTTTGTAAGTCTCATTTAGAAAGTTCAGTCATATATTTTTAAGTCATTTATCTGTGTCATTGGCTATGGTGTCATTTCATGGATAAGATCCCCATATACACATGCTGAGTATTTGGAAAGGTTTTAATATTTTGATATCTCTGAGAGTAGGCTATTTGAATTCATTTCTGTTCCATGTAAGGAAGGCTTTTCAATCTGTTTTGAGTCATTCCACAGTTGCTACTGGGATTAATGAGAAATGTTGTGGGACCAAAATCTTGATTGTCAGAGGGTGTGAGGGGCAGAAGTGTATCAATAACTCTTAACGTATTTCAGCCTTTTACCCACCCCCCACCCCTGCCCCGTTCTCCTTCTCTACTTTCACTGCTCTGTCATTGCTACCAAACCATTGGCCAGACAGGACTGCCAGCCGCATTTAAAGGAGAGACATTGGGTGATTTGTTGCACCTCTCTCTAAGATCTTGAATATCTTCTACTGGAAGTGACACAAGATTCCATGTAGGCCTGAAGAAATGACCAAACCGTAGGGAAGAATAATTAAGTTTCTTTGCAATCCCCATGATTTGGTTACCCATGTTTCTAAGTCTTTGGAAGAATATGCTGCCTACCATAAATTTAAGGCAATAGATTATCTTGGTCACATTTTCCTTTAGAACAGATTGAAAACCAGGAAATAATCAGCAAAAGTGTTTGTAAAAGGCAGAGCCCAAATCCTGCATACCTCCCCAAAGCTGATGGTGTAGTCTTCTGGGGGTAGACTGAGATCCAGGCCTGTCACAGGCTTCAGTTGATTCATTCTTGCTCTACTGACTGGGTTCAGAAAAATGAGTAGGACTGAAAGAAGAGAGGGGGCAGGAAATTTTTACATTTAAAAGCATGAAATGAGAAGCATGAACCAGAAATCACAGAGGACATATTTCACAGTTTAATCAAGGAGCAAAGGGAAGCGGCCACAGGAAGCCTGCTTCAAGAGTCTCTCTTGTAGGGGCAATAGAGAAAAGTTGGTGGTACCATTTTGAATATCCTGGGAGACGACTTGCTCTTGGTTTGTACTAAAAGCTATAGAGTGAGGCTAGTTTCAGTGAAAGGCAATTGTCCAAAAATTCTGTGGATTTTCCCATCAAAGCTTGAAGCTTTTAGTATATTGTGTTCTTTTCCTTGGATATTATATGGTCGAAACTCTTGAATAGCCCAGAAAGTCTAATGTATCTCTGCTAGCCAAGAGTGTAGAAATGTGGCAGGGGCCACTTGGGCAATTCTCATTGCATGTGATGGGGCTCTTCTGACCACCTGGGTAGCCATACTATGGTCACAGCAGATGCCAGTGCTAGGAGGGTGGGTCCTTGTGGCCACTCCAACAGCTAGTGGCACTGTCAGTCAAGCTTTTGACTGGGAGGGTGTGGGGGGTGTCCAGGAGGAGGACTTCTTCCCTTTGTTCCCTTGGCTGCTGGTTCACTCTCTGGTTGACCAATAGACTTAAAAGTCCAAAGGATTTATTAAAATTCTAGTTGCAAAACCTTAGTCTCTTTACTTTCTGATAATAGGCCAAGCTCTGCATTTTGAAAGAAGTCTGAGGTGGAGAATGAATTGGGGAGAACATGGATCAGGATGTTTATGATAAAACACACTCTCTTTCTTCTTAAATGGTTTACCACAAAAGATCTAAAAAAGCAGCTGTGGGGCCTTGTTAAGTATACAGCTGGGACAAACCCAAGAGCCTTTTATTTTCCTGCCAATAAGATACTCTATGTTGCAACGCCGAACAAAGCACATTTTTGATAGTAAAAGATAATGTATCCTCCTAGTTGTGCTGTTTCATGTGGCTAATTTATAGTAAATTTCCCATTATATGGCTGTCATATCACATGTCTTGCTTCACTTTGTGGCTGCAGATTTATCTCTAAGAGCTTTCCTTTTTAGAAAATCTTTTAATAAGACCTCAAATTCTTAATATTGACTGACATTATTGCAAAATGGAAAGCATTCCTCCAAGGGTCAATAAGTGTTATATATAGAAGATTACCTATAGCCCATTTGTAGTCATTTATTTTCTTGTAACATATGATTTGGAAAACTTAGTGGTCTGAGCATAGCCATACCCAAAATTATAGTTCTCCAATCACGCTCTCCCAGTTAATGCTAAAGAGTTTTAATTCTAAAACAAGAAGCAACACAATGAAAGCAAGATGAGGGGAACCTGGGTGGCTCAGTCGGTTAAGTGCCTAACTTCGGCTCAGGTCATGATCTCACGGTTTGTGAGTTCGAGCCCCATGCTGGGCTCTATGCTTTCAGCTGTGCTCTCAGCATGGAGCCTGCTTCGGATCCTCTGTCTCCCTCTCTCTGACCCTCCCCAGCTCATGCTCTCTCTCTCTCAAAAATAAATAAACATTAAAAA
The DNA here is from genome assembly GCF_016509475.1 of Prionailurus bengalensis. Taxonomy (NCBI): domain Eukaryota; kingdom Metazoa; phylum Chordata; class Mammalia; order Carnivora; family Felidae; genus Prionailurus; species Prionailurus bengalensis. Next base: position 19,400,791 of record NC_057353.1, on the reverse strand, counting down.
GAACTCCTAAAAAAAAAGAAAGCAAGATGAGAGTGGAATGTGTTTCTAGAATCTTCTACTACTCGTTCATTATTCATAAGCATTTGAAGGAAGGTGTGCACTTACAAGAAATCCAGAGTCCCTGCCTTTTCTTCTCTTCTGCAGCCACTACCCTGTGAGTACTTGCTTGCCAGAATTTGTAGCCTGACTCCCACCCTCAATCTGACCCCCTCACAGGTCACTTATTTTAAAGCAGAAAATATTATTGTCCATCTCAGGTCACTTATTTTAAAGCAGAAAATATTATTGTCCAGTAGATAAGCAGAGTTTAGAGGAACATACAAACGTTTACTCGGTTCAGATTGCCAGCTTATTTCCTAAATCTACTCTTTTTTTTTTTGTCCTTGGTCCTTCTCTCCAAAGATTTCTAGGAAGACTCTAATCCTTAAAGCCACCCCAATTCTGCCTGAGATACAATGATGCGTCTTGATTCATGTCTGCCGCATTTCAAGAGAGCAGTCACGAAGCCTGATTTCTCATTTCCCATCTCTGGCTTTTGCACATGGCTGCTCTTCCCTTATTCTCTTGAGATCTTACTAATTTTTTCCAAAGAAAAATGATTTCTCTCTCTCCTTTTGATTCACTCATTATTCTTTGCTTTCCACACCAAAGTTAGGGTGGTTCATATCTATGGTTTATTTGAGATATTTATCTTATCTTCAGATTCAAAAACTGAAACTCTAACATTAATGAGTGCATACACACATTCATTCAGAATAGACATATTAAAAATGATATTTTGTTTACAAAGACATCATAGATGGGTTACAGTAGAAGTGATTTTTCACTATTCACCATGATCTTCATGTATTTTGCCTTTGAAAATATGGCTACGATTAAACATTTCCAACTTATCTACAGGTAAGATATTTGTCCTTTAAGTTTTAAAAAAGTTTCAATTGAGTTAATACTATTGTTTTCTCCTTTATTTGAAGTCACTCATCCTTTTCTACCTTGCCATTTCTTTGTTGACCTATAGAGAAAATAGAAGACTAGAAAAGATTTCCTGGATGGCCATACAAAAGTGGAAGAAAGTTCAAATCAGTGGTAAGTATCTCCTAACAGAGGATCATTACTTGATTTTTACTAAAATGTAGTTACCAAGTGGCTTTTTTGCATGTGGCACTCTGCTAGGTGTAATGGAAACCAAATTGTGAAATTATTGTTATAAAACAATCTTTACAATAAGAATTTATATAAGAAGTTACTACACAGGTTATTTTATATATTATAAAGGTTGGGCATGGGTGCCTCACCTCCCTCCTTGGGGTGTGGGCAGGGTCCAGGAACAACTCCAGCTCTGGCTAAATTGGCTTTTTTTTACCTATAACAATGATTACAACTCAACACCCAGGGCAGAATACATAAAACAACTATCTGAGGACCGTGAAAATAAATAATAACAGGTAGTTTGGAGGCAAAAATAAAAACTAAAATAAATCATTATCTTGAAGAGATATATTTGTACTCCCATTTATTGCAGCATTATTCACAATAGCCAAGGAATGGAAACAAGCTAAGAGTCTATCAATAGATGAAGGGATAAAGATAATGTGTTGCTGTGAATGTTCATGTACAAATTTTTGGTAGAGATCCATTTTCATTTCTCTTAGGTATATACTTATTAAGGAATTGTTAAGTCCTTTTGAGGAAGTGCCTAACCGTTTTTAAAAAGTGGCTGTGCCATTTTAAATAACTATCGGCAATGCATGAGGGTTCCAATTCCTCCACGTCCCCAATGATGTTTATCAACTGTGTCTTTGATTATAACCGTTCTGGTTAGTTGGCTTTCTTACTTCCTTTCCTTGTTTTTTTAAAGTATAGTTTAAATATTTTAAATATATTAAACATAGATATAAAAATCAGCTTAGAGCAGTGGTTAAGAGCAAAATCTCCATGACAAAATCATCTTGGTTTAAAGTTGGCTTTTACGGGGGGTGCCTGAGTGGCTCAGTCAGTTAAGTATCCAACTTTTTTTTTTTTAAGAATTTTTTTTTTTCAATGTTTATTTATTTTTCGGACAGAGAGAGACAGAGCATGAACGGGGGAGGGGCAGAGAGAGAGGGAGACACAGAATCGGAAACAGGCTCCAGGCTCTGAGCCATCAGCCCAGAGCCCGACGTGGGGCTCGAACTCACGGACCATGAGATCGTGACCTGGCTGAAGTCGGACACTTAACCGACTGTGCCACCCAGGCGCCCCTAAGTATCCAACTTTTGATCTCAGCTCAGTTCTTGATCTCATGGTCATGAGTTCAAACCTCACGTTGGGCTCTGCTTTGGGTGTGGAGCCTACTTATAAATAAATAGATAGATGGATAGATACATTAATAAATATATAAATAAATAAGTGGGCTTTTACCACTTGCCAAGATGACCTGTTACCTCTATATCTCAATGTCTTAGGCCACTCAGGGTGCTATAACAAAATACCATAGATTGGCTGGCTTAAACAACATTTATTCCTCCCAGTTCTGGTGGTCCAAGATCAAGGTGCTGGCAGATTTAGTTCCTGGTGAAAGACTCTCTTCCTGGCCTGCAGACAGACACCATCTTACTGTGTGCTCACATAACGTCTTCTTTGTGCTTGCATAGAGAGAGGGAGAGCTTAGTTTCCCTTCTAGTTTTTACAAGGACACTAACCATCATGGAGGCTCTACCCTCAGGTCCTCATCTAAACCTAATTACGCAGGCCCCACTTCCTAATGCCGCTACATTGAGAGTTATGGCTTCAACGTATGAATTTGGGGTTGGGAGGACACAAGCATTCAGTCTATAGCACTCAGTTTATCCATCCTTATAAAAAACACTTCATAAAATTATTTTTGGGATTAAATGGGTTAATATGCACGAAAGATAAAAGCGAGACAGAGGTTAAGTCCAAGACCGGACAGATTCAGCTAGAAAAGACATAGTGAAGGGCCTTGAAATTTAGGCTGTTTATTACTTACATTGACAGCAAAAGGAAGAGTGGCCAAAAGGTGCCAGCAACCTGGCCCTGTCCCACACACCAAAATGGATGACACCAAGATGAAAAGGGGCAGGAGAGCGCAATGCAAATTGTTGAGATAGTCTGCTGTCCAGGAACCAATTGTAGGCGGCAGCCAAGCCGTTTCACAGCCTGCAGCTATGTTCTGGGGCATGGGGTGGACAACAACAGCTCTCACCTTCAAAACCTGGGAGGGGATGAGAAAGAAACTGTTTCATAATAGCCTCCCAGGTGAGAGAGGGAGTGGGCAGGAGAAGGCCTCCTGGTGGCTCCTCACAAGACTCCTGTACTCTGTGTTCGAGGAGAATAACGAGGCTTCGTGCCAAGACTCGCTTCTGCATGGCCTGTGTGGTGACCTGTAAAGTCACCTGTGCACCCTACAAAAACAGGTATGGCAGTAGTACTAAAATCTTGTGTTCTTTGGTAGACATTACATTACTGAATTTTCTTTTCAGTGCACTGGCTTCCTCTGGGGAATATATAATGGGCGAAAAATGAATGGGAGATTTTACATTGAACTTTATACAATTAAGTACCGGGAATGTGTGTGTGTGCGTGTGCGCCTGCACATGTGATTGTTTTATAATGTTCATAGGTTGTGCTATGAGTTATAAAAGCCCTTTAAAAATTAGATTAGGTATCAAATTTATGTCTTCATAGCAACCATAGTATTGTGAGGTAAGAAGGTCAAATAGATTGGGATGTTTCTCAAAATAAAGGAATGATTGCTGTTGACCTCATAATGGGGCAGACAAACTTAAAGGCCATTTAGAAAAGCAAACTAAGTAAGGGTGAATTGGGACTTGAACTCTTATTTTTCCACTCTGTCAAATAATACTCGATTAAAATATGGGTTCTGAACAGAGCTATTTCTAAATTGTGAAGCAGTATAAGCCAAATAGATTTACAACTATCAAATTGTCACATGGCTAACAAGACATCCATCTAATAAATTTAAGGAGCAATATCTCAGGACAAAAAAAATGTGTAACATTGCTTCAGAGAAATCCCATAAAGAACTTAGCTAAACTGTATCCTTAAGTACGATTTGGATTTGATTTATATCTAAAAGGAACATTTAAAATATCTCATAATGGCTCAAACGCCAACCAATCAAGCTAGATGCTAGCCATTTACAGCTGGTCCGGCAGTACCGGGTCCTTGTAGGGCTCAGTGGCTTTGACATGAGCAGCCTAAGTACAAAAACAAAAATGAAGAATCCCCTCCTCCCATAATTTATTAAATCGTTCATCTTTCAGCTGCCTTCATATCTCAAGGAAATCTTTTTCAGTTCCAGAAGTTAGGGTTGCCACAAGTTGGGCTCCAAGTTGGATTTTTTTCTCTCCTTTCACGACCCAAAGTCACTCTCCTCATTGGCCTGATAAGACCTTGACAAGGGAGGAAAATGCAAGCACTAAGGTAAAATCACCTGTTCTCAAACAAGTAAAACCAACCACATCAGAAACCCTTAAACTATGACTCCGGCAGTTTGTGTCTCCAAAGCCTTCATGCGTGGCCTGTTTGTGCAGCCATGTTGGATCCACCAAGAGATTCACGATGGCAGAGTGTTCGTAGGACAAAAAGTTGCAGCAGAAGAGAGTTCATGCCTGTATTCATTTTGTGAATGACTTTTGGGTAAAACAAAAAACAAAAAACATCAATAATTCCTTCTGCTGTTGAGTTATGTGGACTGCAGCAAGCAAAATTTTCTTCTCTTTATTTTGACATAGAAAATATAGAAAAGTTGAGTTTGACATAGAAAATATAGAAAAGTTGAGTTTGAGGTAAATGGATTATATCATGATTTGGAAAAGTAAAAATCCAGCGGAGGGAGAATAGATAAAATAAAAATGAGGGATGGTGTGTGGTTAATTTTATGTGTCAACTTGACTGAGCCAAGAGATGACCAGATAGCTGGTAAAATCTTATTTCTGGGTGTCTGTGAAGATATTTCTGGAAGAGATTAGTATTTGCATCAGTAGACAGTGAATAAGATCCACCTTCATCAGGGTGGGTGGGCATCACCCAATGTGTTAAGGCCTGAATAGAACAAGGAGGCAGAGGAAGAGGAAATTTGCTCTCTCTGATTAGGTTGTAATGCCCCTTTTCTTCTGCCCTTGGACGTCAGAGCTTCTGGTTCTTGAGCCTTTGAACGCTAGGACTTACACCAGCTGCCCCAAGTTCTCAGGCCTTCAGAGTTACTGTATCAGCTCCCTGGTTCTCCACCTGTGGACCATAGATTGTGGGAGTTTTCAGCTTCCATAGCCCTGTGAGCCAACTACTCTACTAAATCTCCTCTCACATAAGTTATAAGTTATAAGTGTATGTAACATATATACTATATACAGAACTAATAGTAGGGATAGATAGATAGATAGATAGATAGATAGATAGATAGATAGATAGATATACAAACTGTTAGTTGTGTTTCTCTGGAGAACCTAGACTAATGCAGAAGGCTAACAAAATAATGTTTGGTTTCTTTCTTCTTTCTGAATTACAGAAAACATTAGTACTACTTGCACTTATACAATTAAGGGAATAATTTGTCTTCTCTTTATTGGAAGACAGTGCTAGAAATATTTCTACCTGAGAAAGGAGACAAGACCATCTCTTCATGGCCTCATTTGGATTCTCCTCCTTAGCTTCTTTTTTTAAATTTTTAATTATTTTATTTTATTTTTAACATTTACTTATTTTTGAGGAGGGGGAGGGGCAGATAGAGAGGGAGACACAGAATCCGAAACAGACTCCAGGCTCTGAGCTGTCAGCAAAGAGCCTGATGCAGGGCTCAAACTCACAAACTGTGGGATCATGACCTGAGTCAAAGTTGGATGCTCAACTGACTGAGCCACCCAGGTGCCCCTCTTCTCCTTAGATACTAATTTCCTTATACTATATTCTCCACTAACAAACAATAGGGAATTTAAAATTTTCCCTTCTTAGCAGGAGAAGTAGCCATATTGGCAAATGACTTTCTAGGATTGTTCTCCTGACTCAGGTGGCCTGTGAACATGCAGGTGTTCTCTGAGGTCCACTTGCCTTTCTTTTCCCACATCACTCTCCTGATTCTTGTTCTCCAAGATCTCCCATAATGTGTCCCAACATACATCAATTTCTGACATTTACCAAGTTCTGTGCATCACGCAGAGCACATATTCTGTGGATTATGTTAAAATACTATTTCATTATGTGTGCAGGGGATTCTTTAACATAAAATATTTGAATTATTCCAATCTTTATTGATCAAATTCCAGGTACCTTTCAGGGACCATGCTGTATACCATACAGTCATAGCCTGTAATGGTAGTTACATTTATATTATTTACATGTCACAGAATGTGTTTTAAAACATGATTTTTTAATGGTTGCATTCTATTTTGTTTTGTGAAATTATTCTAACGTATGTAACTATTTCTATTTTGTTGGATATTTGGTTTGTTTTTGTTTGTTTGCTTTTGATGTACGTTTGCCAGACCAGTTGGAGAGGGCCCAGATGTAACATTGCCACAGAAGCCTCCTGTACTGATAACAAGGACAATGAGGGAAGGAAGCAAGCTTCTAATTTCTAGCCCCTCAAGGACAGAGCGTTGTGTATACTTTTATCGTGAGTCATTTTTGACTATTTCCCTTAAGTATAACTCAGCCACCAATAGTAAAATTAGGACCCAAACCAGCTGTGACTCCAGAGTCCATGTTCTAATCCCTGGTTGGCAAACTACAACCAGCCGGTGAAATCTGGCCCCCTGCCTCTATTCAAATAGGCCTGTGAGCTAATAATGCTTTTCGCCTTTTCAATGGTTGGATAAAAAAATCTGAAGAAGAAGAATATTTCATGACACACGGAAACTACGTGGAATTGAAATTTCAGTGATGATACACAAAGTTCTATTGGAAGATAGCTGTGCCTATTCATTTGTTTTGTTCAAGCTGCTTTCACTCTCAATGGCACGTCAGGTAGTTGGACAGAGAGACCACATAGCCGACAAAGCCTGAAATATTTACTCCCTGACCCTTTACAGAAAGAGTTTGATGACCCCTGTTCTGAACTGCTGAGCTAAAGTTTCCTGCTCTTTCTTGATGGAGTGCTAAGATATTGGGACTAAATGAAATTGCAGTTCCAGATAGGCCTTCTGATTTCCCAAGAATCCTGAGTCATGCTTCCCAAACATGAGTACATCCATGTGATCTATTGCTGGATCTATTACTGGATTACCAGGAATTTTCCTACAGCTAATGATGTTACGATAAACACAACTTGAAAAAATTCTTATTCATATTTTTGTCCTTAAGATAAATTATTATTTTTTTTTTATTTTTTTTTTAATTTTCTTTTTTTCAACGTTTATTTATTTTGGGGACAGAGAGAGACAGAGCATGAACGGGGTAGGGGCAGAGAGAGAGGGAGACACAGAATCGGAAACAGGCTCCAGGCTCCGAGCTATCAGCCCAGAGCCCGACGCGGGGCTCGAACTCCCGGACCGCGAGATCGTGACCTGGCTGAAGTCGGACGCTTAACCGACTGCGCCACCCAGGCGCCCCTTTAAGATAAATTATTGGGAGTGGAGTTATCGTGTTAACTCTTAACACGTTAAAGAACATTCTGTGGGGAGCCTGAGTGGCTCAGTTAGTTAAGCATCTGACTTTGGCTCGGGTCATGATCTCAAGGTTTGTGAGTTCGAGCCCTGGGTCGGGCTCTGTGCTGACACCTCAGAGCCTGGAGCCTGCTTCGGGTTCTGTGTCTCCCTCTCTCTGCCCCTTCCCCGCCGTCTCTCTCTCTCTCTCTCTCTCTCTCTCTCTCTCTCTCTCAAAAGTAAATAAACATTTTTAAAATTTTTTTAAAAACATTTTGTTACATTTGCCGATCTCCATGTAGGTGAGCAAAATCAAGAAAAGATTAGATTTCTACTATATTATGACCCAGTACAAAATCAAACTTCACCTAAGTTCTCACTGTAACAGCATTGTCCCAAAGAGCTTTCTTTCTCAAAGGAAAAAAAAAAAAGGAAGTGTCCTCAAATGTTGTCTGGCAATATACTAGGATCCAAACTTACTTTTGCACACAGTTGGCATGGTATGACCTGCCAGGAGAAAAAGTTAAAATATCCAAAAGACAAGCCAGCACTCATAAATTATACAGCCTTGTAGGCCCAGTTTGTGTAAACCATGTGCCTATATCCACTAAATGAATTTAAAAGAGAAAGTCAAAATGGAAGCTGTTTATGGGGCTAAATCTCCCTTGTCTTTTATTTTTCCACTTGTACAGTTTGGAAAGCAGCTGAAGAGAAACACCCAATGTTTTTGGCTCCCACTGTCAAAAAATAGGAAGTAAAAAAAAAGGAAGTAAGTAACTTAAGCCTGTAATTTCAGATCTTTCTGAGAAACTGTCTGGCGTACCTAAGATCCTACTAATTATTGAGAATGAGAAGTAGTTGTGGTTAACTTTTCAAGGGTCTCACAATTCTTCTAGAGCGTCTGCTGAAACTGATGTCTGGGAGGAATATAAAAACTACACTTAGAAAAGTAAACTAGAAATGATGCAAATCCAAACGCAAAAGTGAAATCAGTGCTCTAATTTTCTTTAATACGTGTTCTGTTAGCAGTTGACTTTGAGGTAGTACTGAGAAAAAGAGCTATTTTCATGCTACTATAAGTTTGACATAAATGTTCACAGACGAGGTGTAAGATTCTGAAATGCCTTGATGATGTATCAAAGGCTTTGGACTCCATTTTAATCTAGAATATACAATACTGCCTGGATCTATGTCAGAATGTCTTGGAGTTCCTGACTATACATTCCAGAAGAATCGTATATTGAAAGGAAAATTGTTCAAGTGACTATGAATATATAAAAACTTATTTGTTTTACACACTGGATATCTTTTCTTTGTGGTAAAAACCTGGGTTTGATCTAGTTGAAATGCTTGTTTAAAGAAATTAAAAGGCTCTAGCTCTTTTTAAAATATATAAATCTTTTATTCCTACAATCCAAGATATTTTTACAGTTAGGGTTATATGTACTTTTATGAAATTCAGTCTAGATTTTCTTTAACTTTAGTCAGGGACATTTAAAATTTTTATCTTTAAACAGATTACTTAATGCATTAAAAAGATGCACATTTTATCTATTACACAAATCTAGAAGTGTGCGTGTGTGTGCGTGTGTGTGTGTGTTTTGGTTATATTAACTTATTGCATTATAAGGCTCAGCAAAATTGTTCAGGGAATAACAGAATGGGATTTGTGGGTAAAATTACTGGGATTAATAAATACTAATCAATAATTCAGGTCACCTTCAACACAGTCCTTTCATTCAAAATATTAATTTAGCATCTTCTATGCTGAAGGGGGAATTTTTCAAATAGCGAACAGTTGAACTACATGAAAATTTCCTTGCATCCAAAATTCCGTGACAATACTGTTGTCTATAAAACTCTATGTTCATTTTAATTAGTCCTCAAATCTTTTTTTTAGCCCTCAAATCTTGGCTCAACTCTCAAAATACCATCATTTTTTTTATCTGATAGTAAGAAAATTTCAGTGCGTATTAACATTTTAAGAGTTTTTCCATGTTAGTTTATATAATCTTCAAAAAACTGCAAAAAATAGTCACATTGCAAGAAGACTGGAACAAAAGTTTGTGAGAGTTGCCTAGATATTGAAACATACTTCCCAGAGATTTCCCATACCAGATTATGTTTCCTGGCTAGATTATATTTGCCACAAAAATACTCTTTATTTAAAAAAAAGTAATTTTTATTTTAATATTGTGGCTCTGGTTTGAAGCATGAAGATTTAGGGGGCTAATGGAAATATCTGTATATTGAATTTCTGGTGGTGAGTGGTTTAAGACCAGGTTAATCTGCATATCTACTTACCTCAGGATCCAACCATTCCCAGAAGGACTCACTGAATGGATGTAAGGGGTTGGGGGATTAAATCATATACCTTTGGTACTGGGAGTAACACCCTCAAGCAAAGGGATAGGTGGTTACTCCAATGCCAGGGAAGATGGCAGGAGTCAGGTGGCAATTGGGAGTTAGATGGGGAGACAAATATCCTAACAAAGAAGGGTATTCCCTCTATCGTATGACAAACCAGAAACACATATGCCTATATCAATCCACTAGTGATTATCAGTGGGAATAAATGCTTTTCAAACACTCAGCTATCTTCCTTCAAATTTTGTTCCATGCAGAATATATTCTAAGTTACTTAGGAACCATTGTAGCTGTTACTAAAGAGCTAGGAATGATGAGAATCCTCTCCGACAGCAGCAAACTCAAAGCAGTGATATCAGGCTGGAAAAGGAGAATATCAGGAGGAGGGGATGGAAGGCACAGAATTGGGACAAATGACATGAGCAAAAGAGAGAAGCGTGATTGGCTGTGGCTGAATGAGGCAGAACCCAGCTGCTGAGCAAGGCCAGCTAATATGGATGAGTACAGTGGGCCAACAGTGACAGAAGCAGTAGGAAACCTTTGTCAGTAAAGACATCAGCACTACAGAAACTGCTTAATCAGTTCCCATATTTGCATCAGCTCAAATAACTATTAAATTTTATATCTGTATATCTATTTATATCTATCTATCTATCTATCTATCTATCTATCTATCTATCTATCTAATCTATCTATCATCTCATCATTATCTATCATCTATCAACTATCTATCATCTATCTACTATTATTATTTATTTATCTATTATTATTATTATCTACCTCAATCTACCTATCTATATCATCTATCAATCTATTATCTATCTATCTATCTATCTATCTATCTATCTACTTACCTTCCTATCTATCATCTATCACCTATCTGCCTCCTAGTGGTTCTGCTTCTGACTGATACACCCTTCCTTGCATTCTTTTCTCTTGCCATATCAAACTATGTACATATAGTTTCTCCTAAAACACAAGATGCTCTGTGTATCCATGGTTTGTACATACTTTGTACCTGGATCTTTTCCTGTTCTTTGCTAACTATTCTTTGTCCTATTGTTTAAAGGCTCATTCAGGGGCCATTTTCATAGAGCCTGTCATAAGACCCTTCATTTCAGTTTGCTTTAGATGCATCACTCCAGTCTTCCTGAATACTGTCCACATACCACTGTTAAAGTGAATTGTAATGTGTCTTTGGATTGTACATCCCTTTCAATAGATTCCTTAAAACCAGGAACCTGCTCTTTCCATTAAATTTTAGAACAGTCTCTGGCATAATATAAATACCCATAAGTGTTTCTCTATATTTAAATGAATTATGTTTTATTTTCTTAGGCCTAGATAAATTTAAAATATTTACTTATCTGTGATATGCAAACCAAATCAACTGACGTGTTTGTATTTTTTTTCTGTTCACTTTAGCAACCTCTTTTTTTAATTAGTATTTATGAAGTTCAAAATATTATAATGAATAAAACTTCTATTCATTTATACAATAAGTATTTATTGGGAGCATACTATATTCCCAAGTTCTGAGAATATAGCACTGAATTCTTTAACCTCATGAAGTTTATATTCCAGTGGAACACTATGAGATCTAGTGATGTCTTTGAAAGCTAATTCATTAAAAATGTAGAAATCTCTAAAAATAAACAAGTTATACTTTTTGCAGACTGAATATATGCCCTACCACCTGGTGTGAGAATATAGTCCTGTCTCTATTAATTTTCAGTGTAATTGATGGATTCAACACCTACTTTGATAGCAAGAATTCTAGTTCCTTCTCCTCCCCCTGGATTTTCCATGAACCCAAGGGTATTACACATCCCCAAATGGAAAATGGGGTAGCAATTGGCTTCTGTATCAAATTCAGGCTAGTGTTAACAGTTTATCAGTCTATTATTGCACCTACCTCTTGCTGCCATGTGGTGTCACTTTCAGAAATTGACCCTACATGGTGACAATGGTGGCCTTCTGTGGTTTGGTACTCCCATGGTAAGACCTCATTTGCTCTCTCTTTCTCTCTGCAAAATCAAGTATAATCCCTTTCTCTCTAGACTAAACTCTAACGAAGGTGTCCCATGCTTGGATTCTTTAAACTCCCACTGTCAATGTTGAACTCTTTTATTTTTATCCATGTATGTATGTATGTATGTATGTATTTATTTATTTTGAATTTTTAAAAATTTAAATCCAAGTTAGTTAACATATTAGTGTAATAATTTCAGGAATAGAATTTAGTGATTCATCACTTACATATAACAGTGCTCATCCCAACAAGTGTCCTCCTTAATGTCCTTCACTCATTTAGCCCTTCTCCCACCCACTCCCTGCCAGCAACCCTCAGTTTTTTCTCTGTATTTAAGAGTCTCTTATGGTTTGTCTCTAGCTCTCTGTTTTTACCTTATTTTTCCTTCCCTTCCCCTATGTTCATTCTGTTTTCTTTCTTAAATTCCACATATGAATGAAATCATGTATCTGTCTTTCTCTGACTTATTTTGCTTAGACTAAGACACTCTAGTTTCATCTACGTTGCTGTAAATGACGAGGTTTCGTTCTCTTTTTTATCACCAAGTAATATTCCATTGTGTGTATGTGTATGTGTGTGTGTGTGTGTGTATATATATATATATATATATATATATATATATAAAACACTTCTTCTTTATCCATTTATCAGTCTATGGTCATTTGGGCTCCTTCCATAATTTGGCTATTGTTGATAGTGCTGCTATAAACATTGGGGTACATGTGCCCCTTCGAATCAGCATTTTTGTATCCTTTGGATAAATACCTAGTAGTGCAATTGCTGTGTAGTATGGTAGTTTTATTTTAATTTTTTGAGGAATCTCCATAATGCTTTCCAGAGTGGCTGCACCGGCTTGCATTCCCACCAACAATGCAAAAGGGCTCCTCTTTCTCCACATCCTCACCAACATCTGTTCTTGCCTGAGTTGTTAATGTGAGCCATTCTGACAGGTGTGAGGTGGTATCTCATTGTGGTTTTGATTTGTATTTCCCTGATGATGAGTGATGTTGAGCATCTTTTCATGTGTCCATTCATTAGCCATCTGGAGATCTTCTTTGGAAAAGTGTCTATTCATGTCTTTTGCCCATTTCTTCACTGGGTTATTTGTTTTTTGGGTGTTGAGTTTGATAAGTTCTTTATAGGTTTTGGATACTAACTCTTTATCTGATATGTCATTTGCCAATATCTTCTCCCATTCTGTTGCTTGCCTTTTAGTTTTACTGATTGTTTCCTTCACTGTGCAGAAGCTTTTTCTTTTGATGAGGTCCCAGTAGTTCATTTTTGCTTTTGTTTCCCTTGCCTCCAGCGACATGTTGAGTAAGAAGTTGCTGCAGCCACTGCAGCCCCCTCTTGATGAGGTCCCAATAGTTCATTTTTGCTTTTGTTTCCCTTGCCTCTGGATACATATCAAGTAAGGAGTTCCTGTGGCTGAGGTCAAAGAGGTTTTTGCCTGCTTTCTCCTCTAGGATTTTTTTAATATGAAATTTATTGTCAAATCGGTTTCCATACAACACCCAGTGCTCATCCCAACAGGTGCCCTTCTCAATGCTTATCACCCACTTTCCCCTCCCTCCCACCCCCCATCAACCCTCAGTTTATAAGAGTCTCTTATGGTTTGGCTCCCTCCCTCTCTAACTTTTTTTTCCTTCCCCTCCCACCATGGTCTCTCCTCTAGGATTTTGATGGCTTCCTGTCTTACATTTAGGGCTTTCATCCATTTTGAGTTTATTTTTGTGTATGGTGTAAGAAAGTGGTCTGGGTTCATTCTTCTGCATATTGCTGTCCAGTTTTCCAAACACTGTTTGCTGAAGAGACTGTCTTGTTTACACTGGATATTATTTCCTGCTTTGTCAAAGATTAGTTGGCCATACATTTGTGTCCATTTTTGGGTTCTCTATTTTATTCCATTGATCTGAGTGTCTGTTTTGTTCCAGTACCATACTGTCTTGACAATTGCAGCTTTGTAATACATCTTGAAGTCCAGGCTTGTGATGCCTCCAGTTTTTGGTTTTCTTTTTCAGGATTGCTTTGGCTATTCAGGGTGCTATCCGGTTCTATGAAAATTTTAGGATTGTTTGTTCTAGCTCTGTGAAGAATGCTGGTGTTATTTTGATAGAGATTGCATTGAATATGTAGATTTCTTTGTGTAGTATAGATATTTTAACAATATTTGTTCTTCCTATGTTGGACTCCTGTAGATTACATACACACCTGCCTATATTCACCCTCTCTTATACTAGCACCAACCAAATACCCAAAGGAAGTGAGCAATGAGTAATCCTGTGGTCTCTCATGGACTGAGATTGAATATCTTATTTCCCACTCCCCAAAATTTAAATTCTAAGGCCTGGAAGTTTAATTCCTCAAAACCACAGAATCCAATGTAAATTCATTCCTTTGTCAGTGATACTTGTAACCACTGACCCCTCATCCCTGAAGGAGGGTACCCCTCATGACCCCATAAGTTCTTACATCAACACCTCTGAAAGAACCTATCTCCTCTTAATGAACAGTGACTTAACATTCTAAGGGTTCTCCAGGGGCATGGCATTCTCCATTGACTTGTACATATTTAAATTTGGAAGAGGACATGGTTAGTAATTCACATGATACTGTTATCTTACTTGCTATTTTTTGTATTATATTTACTTTTCAGGGTTTTTATTTTTTTGTATGAGATTCTGTTATTGTGCAGTTCTTTATATTTGATCTCTCCAAAGTTTACTTTAAAAAAAAATGTTGTCCACATCCTCCCTTAAGAGAGATTTCAGGCCATCTCATCTTCTAAAGTCTCTGAGCTGGCCTCAGAGTCATAAAGCAAATGATTGCATTGGTCACATCCTTGTCTTTGTCTGATTACACCACATTGACTCTCCTGGCTCCGCCAATCGTTCTGGCTTCATGGTCACCCTAACCACAAGCTGAACCTCACATTTCTCTCCTGTTTGGCTTCTCTGACTGATGACACAGTTTGTGCTGACCGTCCACACAGTCTGTGACTGTGTTTCAGGGATGGGAAAGGACTATGGGAAAAACCAGTTCCTGGCACAACGCCACTAGAAAATTAACCCTTTAGGAGACAAACTGACAGTCTCTCTCTGGTGTTTTCCTGTTTCTCTCCTTCGAAATGTTTCTAGCTAGCACACTTAAGTTAAGAAACAAAAGGCCATACTTCACAAAATCTTCCCCTAAATCACTACTTTCCCTGAAGAGGAGCCAGTTGGTAATTCCCAGCCTTCAGTGCTTTCCTGCCCATGATGTATGGATATCCTTCATATCCAATATTGGTTGATAATAATATAGAACAAATTGAGTAGCCAAAGTGGTACAATCAGAAGTAGATGATAGGGGTTTTTTTTCCTGAAAGGAACTGATGTGAATGGAAAGTACTCGGAAATGTTAAAAAAGAAATACATCAATTAAGATAATTAAACTGTGCAATGGACTCAAAAATTGATGAGAGAAGAGTCAGACATGACTTAGTCCAAATTTAAACCTGCACACAGTGCATTATAAAACCTCAGAGAAGAAGGACTTGAACAACAAGCAAACTGAGGACCATGAGGTCACATAGTCAGGAAAAGATGAACTTTATAATGGAAAACAACATCCCCATGGCAGACCTCACTGTGGATTTATAGTTTCAGATGGGACAATTATACTGAAAAAAGAGCTCATATTTATTGATCATTTACTATAGGACAATCTACCATCTCTAAACATCTTGACAACCTCTAAAGGATTATTACTGTTTGTAATTATTTTGTAAGACGAGGAGTGTTTGGCTGAGGAAAGTTATGTGATTTGTTCATGGCTACATTGCTAGTGAACGGTTGAACCAGAATTCAGATTTGCATTACGGAAACCAACTTGTTAGCCAGCCAGTCTGGGACACAGTCATATCAAACAAATGCTATTATTTTTTTAATTAAACAATTTTTTTTAACACATATTCATTTTTTGAGAGAGAGACACACACACAGAAGGGGAGAGGGAGAGGAGCAAAGAGAGAGAGGGAGACCCAGAACCCAAAGCAGACTCCAGGCTCTGAGCTGTCAGCACAGCTGATGGTGGAATATACAAGAAAAGTATAACAATTTTTTAATTTCTTTCATACCAGTAATACATTAGGATATTTCTAGTATTTCTATTTCTTCTGCCAGAAATACTCTCTGAACTTCCTGAAACTTTCAAGACATTCTTCTTCTCTTTTATGTAGTGGTAAATTGAACACCATAAAAAAAAAGCATGTTGACTTGCATTTCTCTTCTAATCAAGCCCAGATTACACTGATTCCTGGTATCCTTCCAATGTGATGATGTCAAGTTAATCACCTCTCAACCAAAAGCATTTGAGCATGGAATACTTAGGATTTGACCTCATAGCAACAGAAGGTAAGTTTAGACTTGTATAAAATTAGTTTTCGGATCTCAAAAAATGTCTATCCACTTTGTATCTACATTGTGTTTTGCCAGATCAGTCATTTGTCAATCAGGGACTTTGGGTCTGCAAATGTATCATATAGGCTCCCAATGTCTAAAATGTCCATCAATTTTAAACCCTGGGAGGCACAGTGAATGTCATCCTAAGTTATAATTTTCTTTCTCCAGGCAAATGTTTATTATTATTTTTATTACATAGATAATTTAAACTTGTGAAATGAACTTGAAGTTTTAGTAAAGAAGTTGAAAAACTCTTGCTTATTTTGCCTGCCCTTCACTGCTTACATTTTTTTTTTTTTTTGAGTTCTGAAGCAGGCTTTTTTCCCTAAAAGAAGTCATTTTTTGCTGTGTGAGTTTAACCATCTACAGATAGTATCGAACAATTCAACTGCAATCAGTTCATCCTTTTTAGGCTTCTCTGCCCTCTTCCAAGATCAACAAGCAATTTTGGAGATTCAACATATAAATTTATGTTTGACTATTATCTTTTTCTCTTTGACTATTATCTTTTTCTGCGCTCTCGTTCTCAATATGTTGAATTAGAGAACATCTTATTGTCCCATATTTTGAAAATAGATTACAGCAGGCCCACATTTAAACATCTTTTTTATGTCTAGCAATGAGAGCCATCTTGTAGGCATATGTCTAAGGAGAGTAACTTCTTTCATTTGTGTCAAATCAAAATTTCATTAATTACTTCTTCACATTTTGAAGAAACTGAAAAGCAACCCAAAGCTATCGTTATGGAAACTTAAATATCATCAGTAAGCAAATCACATCCCTATCTAGCAATGTTGTGTGCTAGGTATGCAGGAATTTGCAGGATCTTTTTCTTTTCTAAAGAGAAGTAAGAAGCCTATAGACTAAACAGAAATTGCCAAAATTTACATTTGCACTATCAATCAAACATGCAGATAAATGAGCAAAGTTTAGTTTGTATTTGGACAAGAAAATAATTTTTGTTTTATGTTTTCTGCAATGTCCCTAAAATATTTTTAAAAATCCAGAAGACAATTTGTTTTTTTTTTTAATTTTACTGAAGTATAACTGATACACAAAAATTGCACATATTTTATATGTTGATGAGTTTGGACATTGCATACACCCAAGATGCCATCACTACAATGCAGGTACTGAACGTTTCAAGTAGCTTCCCAAATTTCCTTGTGTTCTTTTACTTGTGTGTGGTGAGAATACTTAACAGGAAATCAATCGTCTTCACATGTTTTAAAGTGCACAATACCATATTATTAACTGTAAGTACTCTTTTGTACAGATCTCTAGAGTGTATTCATCTTGTGTAACTGAAACTTTATACCCATTGAGGTTCATTTCCCCATTTTCCCCTCCCTGCCAGATCCTGGCAATCACCATGCTACTCTCTTCTTTTATGAGTTTGGCTATTTTAGGTACTTTGTATAAGTGGAATCATTCAGTGTTTAACCTTTGTGACTGTCTTATTTCACTTAGTTTAATGTCCTCTGGTTTCATCCATATTGTAAGGCCACTGTTCAGAGTACCGAAGAACTAAAATACTTGTTGTTGTTGTTGCTGTGATTCAACACATCATTGGTATATGGTACAAAGCATGATTTTTTATATGATCCGACAGAATATGTGCGGTGCTAAGGGGCCAACACATTTTTATTAAAATATTCCCTTTTGTTTGCCCTTACAATATTTTAATTGCAATTTCTGAATCAGCAAATGTTACTCCGTATCCTAGAGCAATGGAAGCAATGATACAATAACCTGTGGTATGCCCATGCTAATGCAGGGGCTATTCTTTCTGGCTGACTATGACATCTTTTGAGGGCACGCACAAAAATGGAGAAGACAGTATAATATCTCTACAGAAATAAAAGTATTTCTGGTGGCAATTACCCACACTGTCATCTTTTGCTTTCATGATAAATCTGAAGAATAAAATTGAGCTAATTTTGAATTAAATATTTGCAAGATTTTGAACTTTAATTTGAAGTTTGGTAAATTTAGGTTTAATTTCAATTATAGGACCCCCAGTTTTATCTGTTTTGTTTATTTACTTTTTAAGTTTATTTATTTATTTTGAGAGAGAGAGCATGCAGGACGGGTGGAGAGAGAGGAGAGAGACAGAATCCCAAGCAGGCTTCACACTGTCAGTGTAAAGCCTGATGCAGGGCTCGAACTCAGGAACCATGAGATCACGACCTGAGCCGAAATCAAGAGTTGGGCTTTTAATTGACTGAGCCACCCATGTGCCCTAAGGACCCTCAGTTTTAAATTACACAATAGTTGTTGTCAGACCATATTACATCTAGAATATAAATTTAAAATGTTTACTAATAATTTTTTTTGCATAAGATTTAA
The DNA here is from genome assembly GCF_016509475.1 of Prionailurus bengalensis. Classification (NCBI taxonomy): domain Eukaryota; kingdom Metazoa; phylum Chordata; class Mammalia; order Carnivora; family Felidae; genus Prionailurus; species Prionailurus bengalensis. The sequence continues at coordinate 19,382,000 of NC_057353.1, read as the reverse complement.
AATTATAATACTGATGATGGTTTAATTAAGTCAATAATAAAGGGAACTATCAATTTAGCTTCTTGGATTATATGAGGATATAATTTTTTTTAAATTTTTTTATTTTTACATTTATTCATTTTTGAGAGACAGAGCACAAGTGGGGGAGGGGCACAGAGAGAGAGAGAGGGAGACACAGAATCTGAAGCAGGCTCCAGGCTCTGAGCTGTCAGCACAGAGCCCGATGAGGGGCTTGAACTCACAAACTGCGAGATCATGACCTGAGCCGAAGTCGGCCGCTTAACCAACTGAGCCACCCAGGCGTCTCAAGGATATAATTTTTTAAACCAATTCGCTTTGGGATTTATCTTATTGAAGATAATTCATATTTTTCTTATATATAAGCAGTCAAAATAATTGGTTATGGACATCTTTTCTTGGCTGGACTTCATGTAAACATCTGGCTTCCATTCTTCCCATGCTGTTTATCCACAGGAAGATGGTTATTACAAAATAAAACAATCTCAGCAATATGGAGAAGTACTGTTGTGTGAGGGTATTTTCACATACACATACAAACACCTCTATAGACTCACATATATTTCTAAAACAGAGCTGGAGGCACCTGGATGGCTCAGTCGGTTGAGCGTCTGACTCTTGATTTCAACTCATGATCCAAAGGTCATGGGATCAAGTCCCACATCAGGCTCCGTGTTGAGCAAGGAGTCTGCTTGAGATTCTCTCTTTCGCCCTCTACTGTTCTCCCCTGCTGTCTCTCTCTCTCTCTCTCTCTCTCTAAAATAAAAATATAAAAATAATTAAAAATAAAATAAAACAGAGTTGCTTACTTTTTCTTTACAATATAATGAAAATCCTATTTGGACTACAATTTTACTTGTGTTTACTTTGCAAACTCCTGCTATTCTAGTTTCCTGGAACTGGACTGAAAATAAATTTCTTCACCTTCTTTTTTTGGGGGGGGGATTAATTTATTACCAAATGTTTTCATCATTCTCTGAATCTACACATGACATGACACTAAATTGTATGTATTAATTGACATACTTCAAGTTTCAGAAATGTGATTTTCATACTAAATTTCTTAAAAGCCTAATCTAGTTGCTGCTTAGCATTATGTTTGTCACAAACTGGGATCCATGTAAAACTTCCATATTCACACAGATCAAAATACTCAAAATTGTGCCTGTAGTTGAAAAGCACTTGTCAGTTAATTATCTGCAAGCATAAATTGCATTTTGCTACTCTCTGCTAAACTTGCCTCTTCTACATCAAGTTCAAAGGAAGGACTTAAGGCAAGTATTTGCTAAAGGAGTCCCAGTAGCATTTAAGGCAGTTCCAGATCAATTCCTACCACACTCTTCCAACTTTAGCTGCTTTTCCCCAGCATGTATTTATATGCTAAGAATTGTGTTTCACTCAAAATATCTATTCTTCCTTGTGTCTGACTTCACTGACTTCTTCTACATGGAAACTCTCCTATCATCTACATCTCTTTAATCTTGCCCTTTCTTTCAAGCACAGTTCAAGTATCAGCCCTTTTATGTTATCTTCTGGTCATCTTGGCAAGTAATTCTGAGCACCCATTACACTTTCTACCTGTCTGTGGCACTTTCTTTATTATGCTCTGAAGAATGGTGTGAGTATTTGGCCATATCTTGCTTACTGGAGTGAGAACCTCTTGAAGATGTAGACTGTGTCTATTCAAGTCTTCTGTTCATTTTTTAATCAGGTTGTTTTTTTGATATGAGGTTGTATGATGCATTCATTTTAGCATGACCCACCCACACTGCCCTGAAATGTGCGCAGTCAAGAAGTGTTTGTTGGGGGTGCCTGGGTGGCTCAGTTGGTTAAGCAGCTGACTCTTGATTTCGGTTCAGGTCATGATCTCACAGTCATGATCTCACAGCCCTGAGATCGAGCACCATGTCAGACTTTGTGCTGACAGTGAAGAGTTTCCTTGGGATTCTCTCTGTCACTCTCTCTCTACACTTCCCCCGCACAACTCACATGTGCACTTTCTTTCTCTCAAAATAAATAAATAATATTTAAAGAAAAAAGACATTGTTGGAACAATTAATTCCAATCCACTTCCTTACTTATTTTGGTTTTTATGAATAGAAAATTAAATAAAACAGGATAGAAATTATTCTGTTCTAATTGCTGCTTTTCAGCCTTTATGACAACCACTTCCTCATCTTTTTCTAGCATAAGATTCATTACTTAAATACTGGACACATGTTTCTATTTTAAGTTGCTCTCTTTCTAGCAACCAGTTCTGGGTTCTCCATTCCATTTGAGCTTGGTTTCATTCAGTCTTTTTTTTTAATGGTTATTTATTTATGTATTTACAGAGAGAGAGAGAGAGCATGAGCAGGGGAGGTGCAGAGAGAGAGAGAGAGAGAGAGAGAGAGAGAGAGAGAGAGAGGAGAGAGAGAATTCTAAGCAGGCTCCGTGCTATCAGCACAGAGCCTGACTTGGGACTCCATCCCATGAACTGTGAGATCTTCACCTGAGCCAAAATCAGAGTCAGCTGCCTAATCGACTGAGCCACACAGGTTCCCCTGGATTCACTTAGTCTTACTTGTACTGATTCTCTTTGCTTATAGTCTCTTCTTTCTTACTTAGTGCCCATTAAGTGGAGGCCATATACATCACATTTCACATTCAAAAGTGGTTTCTTGCTATTAGTGTGCTTGTTCCTCTCTGAAGGCATTCGAAAATTTTCCCTGTGCTCTGGTGCTTACAGGTTAGGCAGTAACCCAATTAGACTTCTGCTTATGTCTTTTGTGGTGATGTACAACACACAGTAGTTAATAAATGCTCAGTTATTTGTGGCTGGAAAAAATTGGATAGATGACTTATGGTCAGTTCTATGCATTAGTTTCACCATTTTCTACCTTAGGTACCAAAACCTTTATTTTTCTTTTTTCTCTTTCTTCTGTATACACTACGCATTGCCTCTAACCTCATCAAATTGGATTGTCTTTACAGTGTCAAATATACCCTGTGTCTAGAGTATACACCCTTCATATACCAATTTTTGTGCTCACCGCAAACAATCAAATACTGTAGCAATATACAGTCAATATCGTATAATTGTTAAAACTGTAGACACCCAAATAGATGAGCCTGGGTTTGAATCCTAACTTTGTCTCTTATTTCCTCACCTTGTTTTCTCTTTTTGGGTAATTTACTTAGGATTTCTAATTTTCTTTCCTCCTCATCAACTGAGCATAATAATAAGATCCACCTTGGGACACCTGGGTGGCTCAGTTGGTTAAGTGTCTGACTTTGGCTCAGGTCATGATCTCATGGTCGTGAGTTCAAGCCCCACGCCAGGCTATGTGCTGATAGCTCAGACCCTGGAGTCTGCTTCGGATTCTGTGTCTCTGTCTCTCTCTGCTCCTCCCCAGCTCGCGCTTTGCCTCTATCTCTCTCTCAAAAATAAAAAAATAAATATTAAAAAATTAAAAAAGATAATAAAATCCACCTCTTAGGACACTTTCAAGAGACAAATGCAACCCTTTATGTAGACTGCTCGTATTTTGTCTTGCACATATTAAGGGCCAGATAAATGGTAGTCGTTATTAGTTTAGTGATGGTCATTCTAGAGGACTTTCTGTTCTGTTATGTGGCATGGTCTAAGGATCTCCAAGATAAACTAACTCACAAATACCTCCTCTAGGATGATGAAAATGCCCACAAGGACAGGGCGGAAAAATGGACAAAACAGAGAATGATTAATGTTCTTCCCTTTGGCTTCTTGACCATTTTGCATGTTCTGTAGGTACCTGGAATGATAAGAACTTATTTATCGATTCATCAAAGTCAGAAAAAGGAGAAAACTAGAAACCAGAAACAAATTAGTGATTAGCTTTACACATTTGCTTCTTAATTTTATGATCATTATAGAAATTTGTGTACTAAATTTCTAAAGTTAGAATTGCCTTTCGGAGGCTGTGTTTCAGGGGAAGACAGGATGCAGGTATCCCTGGTTTTGCTATGTAAGTTTCTAGAAACATTAAGCCATTTACTTTAGCATCAAAATGTTCTTGCTTAAAGTTTGTAAAATTTGAATTACTTAGAGATCATTCTTAAACTTTCTCAGCGTTTTAAAATTGGTGGGGTGACATTTATTGCATTTGTTTTGAAAGGCAATTGCTTTTCTCATGTGTCCTTGCAATTCCTCAGAGGTGGTTTCAGAATGGCGACTCACTGTATAGACGATTTCATTCTTCACTCCAAAAGTTATTGATTATTACCGCTTGTATTTTCTGTGTGAACTTATGCTCTCCTGATAGGAGCCAGCCAAGCATTTATAAAAATCAAATAGATAACATAACTACTACATTGATTTAGAAATACAAGGAATTGGTTTTGATTCAGTGTCTGACTGTAATCTTTAGGGACAGCATGCCTTCACCTTGGATTTTTGGCTGCCTTTGATTCAAATGTTGACAGTAAATAACCTTGTCTGATTCAGTTCAAGTTCTCTTGACACTGGTTTTTCTGGCTTGTTTGCCTCTGTCTCAAATTGAGCCTAAGCATTATTCACAAATCTGGTATGATTCATTGCTTAGGTTATAGAAAAGGCATTCACATTCCACTCTAAGGCTGTCACCATGAAGCCCACAGAGGAAAAAAAAATAAAAGGTTTCCAGTAATTGGGTGGAGCAAGGTGTGGGTCTGAGACCTTCCTTAACCATTCTAAAAGAAGTCATTTTAGTGGAATGAACTCATGTTGTGGGGTGGGAGAGTTGGTGCCTTATTTTTAATTTTAAGGGGATTTACACCACATTCTTCCTTCTTAACAAAACAGTGGCAGCAATAAGGGCATTACCTGCCAACATGAGCTGATGTAAAACAGACTTGAAGAACTCCCTCCATTGTCTACGCTAAAACACCCACTCATTATACACCCTCCAGTTGTGATGAAGGATCTGATTTTGCTGTAAATGTCAGCCAAAGCCTGGTTTGTTTTTTCCCCCCGTCAGGATTTCAAAGGTTACTCAAAACAATGTTGCACAGAAATTATAAAGAGACGGAGGTTTTCCTGATGAGAATCTGATCTCTGTGACTTGCTTTTTATTATAATGTTCTTATACGCAGGCTTCTGTTGACTCACCCTTCAATAGTTAACCTCTGAAGTCAGCATTGGACGTCTGGCTTATATGTAAACTAACACCAATTTGTGGCCGGCAAAATATGATTTCAAAGGCCAGTTACTTTAAGAAAAACAAGCTATTTTTTAAGCTGAAAGAGAGCACCACAAACCGTCATTGGGTGTGCAGCATTTTTCCTGTATTTAAAATATCAATGTACCATTTTATAGCTAATTAATCCTTCAAATAACAAAGAATCATAGCAGAGAATTGCTATTGTGTTTTGATCATACTGACTTACAGAAATATGATGATTTGGGGACAAAGACTTCTTTTTGTACACACAGTAAAATCACACCTTCTATTTACCCATTCAGCCATTATTTGTTGTTTTTGTTTGGTTTCTGCTCAAGCACATGTCAGCAATTTTGTTCGTGTCCATGCAGTAAAAATGACAAAGCAAATTGGTATTGGAATCTCCTTAACAAATTCTATGTAGAGATCCATGAACTTCCATGAATGGTGGTGGTTCTATCCTTTATGATGTTGGCTTGGGGGTAGAGGGTGATGCTAGAGGATGGAATATAGACGGTGGTCAGCCCTAATGCAATACTTTGGGAAAGTCCCCAAATTTGAATGTTTCAGACATTGTTTCAGGCAGTTTCATTGCCTCTGACAGTAGAATGAGATGGAGAGTAAAATAATTCCTGGGATCTGTTTTCCTAACTCATCCCAACAGGTTTTCTTGCACGCAACGCTTATTCCCTCCTCCTCTTTACTCCTTGTTATTCTATCTGGAAGATGGTTTCTTCAATCCTGCCTGGTTAATCTGTACCATTTTTCTTACACCAGTCAACAATCTAGCTTGCAGTTAAACACTAACCAGTTTGCATCACTTCTCATTAGTTCTGGCTACCTCTGAAATCCCAGAACACTGGTCACTGCCAGGGATATTAGCATTGAAGCTATTGTCCTATTTGTCTCGTCTACCAGGTGGGAGAGTAAATTCCTTGAGTTCATGAAGTGAGACTGTTCAATGTATGTTTCATATCTTTTTCTTCTCTATCTTCCACTGCCGACATGGTGAGTGTGTCATAGAAATAACAGTCAGAAGACCCTTAATGATTATCTTGTTGAACTCTGCAATTTTCCCAATAAGGGGTTGCCGAACACTCCCTGGAGACCCAGAATTTATGATCATAGAGGCGGTCCCTCTCATTATTCTACAGCATTAATTGTTGCAAAGTTTTCCCTATTTAGAGCAAAGCTCCCCTGCTGTTGTACTGAATGAAGCATCATTGCCAGTAATTTTTAAAGTCCTATTTCCAGGGTAGAAACGCTGAAAGCAGACAATACATCTGCACCTCTGATGAATCCAGGTTTCCATTCATTCAGCTGGAGACACAACAAACCAAAATGTGCTCTCTGGGCTGAGATAAATATGAAATTAGATGCATTGCACAAGTGCTGTTCTGTTGGTAGTATTTGTTTGTTTCTTTATTCATTTATTTATTTGCTATTACTCTCCTGGAGAGTTCTCTTTAGTAAATGGGAATGAATAGCACAAGTAATATGTAAAGAAAGGAGTTTCCTACCTCAGATGAATTAAGAAAATATGACCTATGAAGCCTTCCAGGTACTGTAAAGAAGAAAAGGATTAAACAAGGAAAGAAATCCTAAGTTTCAAATCAGTTTCAAAAGTTCCAAGCAAATGTTTGGTTGAAAGGATGAGGTTTTGTGGATTTCATGAAAACAATAAAATTAAGGCCATGAACCAATTAGTCTTTCTCTGTTTTTAATCACTTGCAACACTGATACTGAATGACAAAATCATTAGGGCCTTTTGTGTCTCTATGGCTTATTTTTCACTCAATCTTAATTTGTTTTTGTAATATAGTTTGTATTTTTGCCAGCATAAAAAGGCCAGTGGCAGTATGGCAAACATTTTGCTTCTTAATAAAGCTCAAAGAAATGCTAAATGCAAATAATGCAGTGGTGGGGTTTTTTGTTTGTTTGTTTGTTATTTTGTTTTTTGTTTTTTGGTTTTTTTGGTCTGTTCTCTTTAAACAGAGATGTAGTGAAATACAGTGAAATGCTGACATAATGAAGACAAGTTTTCTATGATGTGAAATTTTTATAGTTGCTGCTTTATTAGAAATTTCCAGATATACTTTCCAAATATAAATTCTTAAATCATGTTATCTCTTCATTAAGGCCAAAACCAAAAACAAAAACAAACCCTGCAAATATGCATCTGGTTATTCAATTACACATGTGCTTGCTATAGGAACTTTGCAAAATTGGAGTACATAGTGTCTATTGTGAGAAATTTTCCTTACACAAAATACTAGGGGAGAAAACCAAGAAACTAAATAACTAGAAGAACATATGGAAGTGCATGGAAAATACTGTGGAAAATCCCAGGACAAATGACTAATGCTCAGTTGGAAATAGTTAGATATCACAACAGGGGCATAGAGACTACTGCATTTTGTTTTAAAAATATTAGTTCATGATGAATAGTCTTGGAGCATTTTGAACCAGGGATGTAGCCTTACATTTCTTTAAGAAAAAATCATGCTTTTGTATCTTTTAGGTGAAAATGCTAGCGAGAGGCAAACAATGAGAAACTGAAAAACTGCAGACTTGAATGGGGGACAATCGCGGCGAGGCAAAAGCGTCGCTGTTAATTTGTTTCAGTGCCTCGTACTCGAAACTCCGTCTCACAGCTTCCTTCAAAGAAGTTTAAAATTGAAAATGTGAACAGTGCTTCCTGCCTGACCAGTGAGTGCTTGTAGCAAGCGCCACTCCCATAATTGAACTTTTCTCACAGAAGTAATGTCTATTAGGTGACTTAACAAGGGGGTGCACGAGGTGGTCACGAGATGGATGTCAGTGACAATGATTCCTCGCTGATGCTTTCTATTAAATCTAGACTTGCTGCCGCACATTGATCAACTGCACAAAACCTAATGATAAATAAGTCAACCAGGCTTCCAAATCGTCGTATCTGTATTGACGAACCCTGAGGTGAGCCTTCTGCACAAGGTTATGATGGAAATGGCAGTAGAATCTATAGCACTGAGACTCACGATGTCCACCAGCGTGTAGCACCATTCATTTTATTTGGTCCCTCCAGAAAGGCTCAACTTTTTTTACCTTTTTGTCTTTTTTTTTTTTTTTTTTTTGAGAGAGAGAGAGAGAGAGAGCATGCACACATGAGCAGGAGAGGGGCAGAAAGAGAGAGGGACAAAGAGAATCCCAAGCAGGTTCCACACTGTCAGCACAGAGCCTGATGCAGGACTCTATCTCACCACTGTGAGATCACGACCTCAGCCGAAATCAAGAGTCAGATGCTTAACCAACTGAGCCACTCAGGCACCCCTAAGCCACTCAGGCACCCCTAAAGTGCTAAGGGAAGACAGTACATATGCATAAAACATATATTTCAGATGTACTGCTACTTAGAAAGTACATACTGTCTCTGAACAAAATTTTTTGGCAATAGAATCTGGCGAGAGGAAGAGCAGATAAAAGAGAGTGTACACGCAATATAAGAAAAAATGAGGAGCAAAGAAAAAGAAAACCTATGGGGATACCTAAGCAATCTCTGCCAGTGTAAATCTGAAATTTAATACAACGTAAGAAAAGATTTCTAAACTGATAGGGCCATGATGCAAATGCAAACAAATCAAACCAACCTGGAAATAAATTTCAATTTGATTTTAATTAGATATGGTGAAGAGGATAGGTAATAACATGACTGTCTTGTTTCATTAGAGGACTGTGCAAGTATAGTTTAATCCTTGATATTGAACGACAAATTAAATTCATTTGTAAAAAGTTATGAGTGTAATCTAGAGTAAAAAAGATACACACACACACACATACACACACACAGTTTTAAGCCCATGAGATGACAAAAGGAATAGAATAAATTGAGTAATCAAACTACCAATAAGAATATGAAATTCAGACACAGCAAATATAAAACCTGCAGAAAAATGGCAAGGAAGGGTCAAACAGGTCAATAAACATAATAAGTGGGATGAATTAAATCCTCAAATATAGAAAGGCACAAATTCTAAAAATCCAATTTAAAAAAATCAGTTGCATTTTTTTATTACTAGATACACATAACAGACAAATTACCCCAAATGAATGGACAAAAATAAATTCATTAATACCTGCACTGGTAACCGTGGTAACTACTTAAATATGTTTCTGAGTAAAAAAGCATTCTGTTGGACTGAGCATGAAAACTCAGGGTTAAAAGATGACATTTATCAAGAAGTTATGTCATCCATATGTGTTTATGCTTTAAATGATATGGAATTAAAATTTATAAAGCAAAAATCATTAGAGGTAAAAAGAAATTCCTCAAATCACAGTATGGTAGTTTATACTGTAAGTCGACTGGTGTCTGCACTACTGATATTCCAGATGGAATCATTTTTCTTTTGACTAAAGAGCACCCTTTAGCATTTCCTGCATAGCGTGTAGGTGGTAATGAATTTTCTGTTTTGATTTGTCTAAAATTATTTTTATTTCGCCTTCATTTCTGAAGTACAGTTTTTTTGGTTATAAAATTTTCAGTTGCAAATTATTTTCCTTTAGCACTTTAAATATTCCATTGTCTTGTTTTTTTATTTCTTTTTTCTTTTTTTCTATTTTCAGCTGTTTATACTATTGTTGCCCCTCTGTGAATACTGCGCTATTTGTCTCAGGCTGCTTTCGAAATTTTTCTCTGTCTTCTCTTTTCACTTTTGTTTGTTTACCCCATCGTGATTTGGTATGCTATTTTTCCTCACTGAACAAAAAAATTCTTGGGGCGCCGGGTTGGCTCAGTTAAGCATCCGACTTCAACTCAGATCATGATGTCATAGCTTGTGAGTTCGAGCCCCACGTTGTGCTCTGTGTTGACAGTGCAGAGCCTGGAGCCTGCTTCGGATTCTGTGTGTCCCTCGCTCTCTGCCGCTTCCCCACTCATGCTCTGTGTGTCTCTCTCAAAAATAAACGTTAAAAAAATGTTTAAAAAAATTCTTATTGGAATACACTTTAGAATCTCAGACTTGATTTCCCCATTGGTGTGGAAATTCTTATTCTTATCACCGAGTATCTTTTGTAGTCCATTCTTGTTCTTCTTTTAGAAACACAGCACACATGTTGTTAGACCCTCTATCATACCTCCTGTTGGTCTCTTACATGTGTTTCTCTTTAATCTTTTTCTTTTCCTCTATAAACTTTAGTCTGGATGATTTATTCCAATCTACTTTTTCAGCTTACGCATACTTTTTTCTTTCTAAATTGATTATTTTGGAATTTCATCTTTTCCAGTTTTATTGAGATATAACTGACATGGAACATGATACTATTAAAGCTGTACAACGTAATTATTTGAGACATGCGCATATTGTGAAATGATCATCCCACTCAGTTTAGTTAGCAGCCACCACCTCATAGTTACAATTGGTTCTTCTCGCAATGAGCACTTTTAAGATCTACTCTTTTAGAAACTTTCAAAAATAAAACACAGTATTGTCAACTATAGTCACCATGCTGTCCATTACATCCCAAGAATTTACGTTATAAGTAGCAGTTAGTACTTTTTGACCACCTTCACCCATTTCCCCCAGCCCCCACCACCTGCCTCTAGCAACCACCAAACTATTCTCTGTTTCTGAGTTTGGCCTTTTTAGATTCCACATATAGGTGAGATTATACAGAATTTGTTTTTCTGTCTGACACACACACACACATATATATGTATTTATATATTTACTTATATATTTATATGTATATATATACATATATATATATATATGTATATATATACACACACACACACACATATACCCCACATTTTCTTTTTGTGTCCATCCATCGACAGGCACTTAGGTTGTTTCCATGTCTTGGCTACTGTAAATAATGCTGCAGTGAACATGGAGTTTCAGATATTTCTTTCAAGTAGTGGTTTCATTTCCTTTGATATGTACCCAGAGGTGGAATTGCTGAATCATATGGTAGTTCTATTTTTAATATTTTGAGGAACTTCTATACTGTTTTTCATAGTGTCTGCACCAATTTACATTCCCACCAATATTGCGCATGGGTTCCTTTTTCTCCACATCTTCGCAAACTCCTGCTATCCTTCGTCTTTTTGAAGATAGTCTGAAAGGCTTGAGGTGATAACTCATTGTGGTTTTGATTTGTCGTTTTCCTGATGATTAGTGATGTTGAGTATCTTTTCAGGCACGTGTTGGCCATTTGGCCATTTGTCTTCTTTGCAAAAATGTCTATTTAGTGCCTCTGCCTATTAAAAAAATGTTTTTGCACTATGAGTTGTATGAGTTCTATATATATTTTGGATGCTAACCCCTTCTCAGATAAGTCATTTGAAAATATTGTCTTCCATCTTATAGATTGCTTTTGCGTTTTGTTGATGGTTTCCTCTGCTGTGAAGAAGTATTTTATTTTGAAGTAGTCCTACTTGTTAATTTTTGGTTTTGATGACTTTTCTTTTGGTGATAAATCCACAAAATTGTTGCCAAGATCAATGTCAAGGAGCTTAACCCCCATGTTTTTTTTCCAGGAGTTTTATGGTTTCTGATTTTATATTCAAGTCTTTAATCCATTTCTAGTTGATTTTCCTGTATAGTATAAGATAGGAGTCTGGTTTTGTTCTTTTACGTGTGACTGTCCAGTTTTCCCAACATCATTTTTTTTAGGTTTATTTATTTATTTTGAGAGAATGAGTACAAGCAGGGGAGGGCCAGAGAGAGAGGGAGAGAAAGAAAATCCCAAGCAGGATCCATCCACACTGACAGCACAGAACCCTACAAGGGGCTCGAACTCACAAACTGTGAGTTCATGACTTGAGCCAAAACCAAGACTTGGACACTTAACCAACTAAGCCACCCAGGCTCCCCAACACCATTTGCGAAGGACACTATTCTTTCCACGTTGTACATTCTTGACTTCTTTGTCATAAATTAATTGACCACATTTGTATGGGTTTATTCCTGAGCTCTCTATTCTGTATGCCAATATGCTACTGTTTTGGGGTTTTTTTGTTTGTTTGTTTTGTTTTTTGTTTTTAGTGTTTATTTATTTATTTTGAAAGACAGAAAGAGCACAAGAATGGGAGGGGCAGAAAGAGAAAGAGAGAGAGAATCTCAAGCAGGCTCCACGCTCAGCACAGAGCCCAATGCAGAGCTCAATCCCACAACCATAAGATCATGACCAGAACCAAAAGTCAAGAGTCAGAAGCCTAAGCAACTGAGCCACCTAGATGCCCCCATATTGCTTTGATATAGCTTTATAGTATAATTTGAAATTAAAAAGAGCGATGCTTCTAGATTTCTTGTTCTTTCTCAAGATTGCTTTAGATATTTCAGGTCTTTTCTGGTTCCATACCAAATTTAAGATTGTTTAGTCTATTTCTGTGGAAAATGCCATTGGAATTTTGATAGGGATTGCATCGAGTTTCTAGATTGCATTGGATAGTATGGACATTTTAACAATATTACTTCTAATACATGAGCATGAAATGTCTTTCCTTTTGTTTGCTATTTGTGTTTCCTTCAATTTCTTTTATCAATATCTTACAGGTTTTAATGTACAGATATTTTATCTTCTTGCTTAAATTTATTCCTGAGTATTTTATTCATTTTGATGAAATTATAGATGGAATCATTTCTTAATTTCCCTTTCTTATAGTTGATTGTTGACTTATAGAAACACAGCTGATTTTTATTTATTGATTTTAGATCTTGTGACCTGACTGAATTCACTAAGTTCTAATAAGTTTTTTGGTACAGTCTTTAGGGTTTTCTACATATAATATCATGTCGTCTGCAAATAGTGACAATTTCCTTCTTCCTTTCTAATTTGGATGCCTTTATTTTTTTTGTCTAATTGCTCTGGCTAGCACTTCCAGTAGTATGTAAAAGTGGTTAAGAGTGAGCATCCTTGTTTTGTTTGTGATCTTAAAGGAAAAGCTTTTCACTGTTGACTGTGGATTTTTTGTATATGTTGTATATGTTGGCTGTGGATTTGTTGTATATGGCCTTTATTTTGTTAAGGTGTATCCCCTCTATAACCAGTTTGCAGAGTTATTATGAATGGATGTGGAATTTTGTCAATGGGTTTTCTGCATCTAATGAAAAGATCCTATGATTTCTATCCTTGGTTTCGTTACTGTGATGTATGACATTGATTGATTAGCAGATGTTGAAACATCCTTGCATCTCAGGGTAAACCCTACTTGATCCCGCTGTATGGTTGGTTCTTTTAATGTATTGTTGAAGTCAGTTTGCTAATATTTTGTTGAGGATTTTGCATCCATGTTCATTTGGGATACTTGCTTGTAACTTTCTTTTCTGATAGGACCTACTTGTGAGCGCACTGAAAAGCTTATGAAATGGACTGGAGTTCTCCATTTGGAGCTGGCAAAAGGCAGGAAAATTTTAAAAACGTATGTTGGTCAAATTTAAAACTTTTCTTTAAACCAAATAACAGCTGATAACTTTGCTTTTCACATCTAAAGTCCAGAATAATTGATTGGTTTTATTAGGTTCAGCCAGTGTTTCCATTTCGACTGAACTAGTGTTTTTAATTTAGGGTGTGATTTGGGGCACTTCAGAGCTCTTGGAGCCATCTAAATTACTAACTATTCATCTATTCCACGTGACTTTATTCCATAAAATTAACTCTATCTATCCATGTATATTCAACTAGAATTTGCTTCCATTAGATATAACTTTAAAAATGACCAGGAAGTTTGTTTGGCTTTTGTATCTCCCGATGCTGGACAAGGCAAATTGAAAGAACGTGATTTATTTTTTAATAAGCCTGCTACTTGGATATGGAAATAGGCCATGTTAGTTTTTCATTTTTTTTTCTGACATTATTTTCTTTTTTATGACTATTAAGTCCTTCCTCTTTGCTTGGTTGTAAATACAGGAAGTAGGTCAGCTCTTCCTTCTCAAAAGAACTAAAGAATAGAAAAAGAAGCTGTCTTTAACTTGACAGTACAGTGCTTAATATGACCCTACTTACATGCCAACTCTTTAACAGAGTGTTTACTCTAAAAAGATATGGGAGGGGCACCTGGGTGGCTCAGTTGGTTCAGCCTCTGACTCTTGGTTTTGGCTCAGGTCATGATCTTGCGGTTTGGGGGTATGAGCCCTGCATTGGGATTCTCTCCCTCCTTCCTTCCCTCCCTCCCCCCGCCTCTCTAAATGAGTAAATAAACGTTAAAACTTTTAAAAATACATGTGGGAAAACATAATCCTAATTCAAGAACAAAGATTTAAACAGCAAACTATAACAAGGCAAGATGTAGGATCATTTATTTTGTTCATAGCTCGAAAACAGTTCGGGAAGGCTGAATAAGTTGTAGTTTTGCATGGGTCGTGGAGCCTTGGTTCAAATTCAGGCTTTCTTTGTAATTATTTATGAGGGTTATTTTATCTTTCTGTGTCTCAATTGTCCTCATCCATAAAATGGGACTAATATTAGGAGTGACTATGTAGAGCTATTGTGCCTGACACAAAGCAAGTTCTCAGTAAAGATTAACTATTACTGTGGACTACAAGTCCTGCATCTTCCATATGGGAAAGCCCATCTAGAGGGATGAACAAACCTGGCAGAGCTAGGACTATGGTTCTTATTCTCTGATTTTCATCTACCCAAGATGGCTGTCGAAGTCTGTCAGGACAAATCCTTTCCACTGAGGAAAATAAATTCTGTTTTTACTAGGGGAGATGAATTGTCTGATCTATAAGTTAACATGGAACATGTCTAATTTTTGAGGTATCTGGAAATCTACCATAAACAAATACTTGAAAATGAAAGATTTTTTGGCACATGCATACTTCTGTTTGACAATTAAAAAAAATCAAAGTGAAAATCTCCTTATGTTGATCATATAACATTACACATCAGAGCATAAAGTATGCATTACAAAAAAAGAAAGAAAGAAAGAAAAGAAACCTTTGTGTCTCCTGAAACTACTCAATATACTATGCTATTTCTGTCAACAGAGTATCAGGTTCTAGATAAACAATTCCACCCAGACTTTTGGGTCAATGCTATTTAATATCATTTTAATTTTTTCACTATAAGCAACGCATTATGAAATATGGTTTAGAGTTTAAACTGAGATAAGCCTTTTAATGATCAGGAGACAAATATTATAATAGCTTTTTTTTAATTTGGAATATACAGAGAGTTCTTCAAGTTCAGCAAGCATGTGTAGGCCATTTTTTCTATATACACCATGATTTCTTTACAAGACCAGAGCGTGCTACATGAATAGACCTTTCCATAGGGCCTCAATTTTAATTTTCCAGAGTTTGGAGAAGCAGTATGCATCAAGTTCCCTCAACTGTTGAGAATAATGCTGTTTTTGTCACACACAAGGTCTGTTTTGAACTCAAACATACACACCAACTGTAGACCATAGACTTGCAGACCTGTCAGCACAATGCCCCATTACAGATTGTCCCTTTAGCAAGATGACTTCATTTTAGCAGCCTGTTCTGGTTTCTACATCCTTCCAGGTTTCACAGTTCAGTGCAGTCAAACAAGGTGATGGCATTTTTAAGGCTCTAGATTTTATTGGTCTATGAATAAAGGTAGGTGGCCAGGTACCATTTCAGGGTTTCAGCTGGCAACCTGGTACTAAATTTGAGTACACTGAGACTAAGACGGTTGCAATTTTTTTTAATACTGGAAACATAAACACTGGCATTTATGGAAATGGTTGCTCTAACAGGAAGTGATTTCATATATCATTAGCTGAAATAAGATTATGGGAATGTCTAACTTTAATCTGAAGTATCATTAAAACTTGGGACATACTATTTCTCAAGAAGAATTTATTAGAATCCAAGCAACCCCTATTTGCATTTTGAGCCTTCTACTTATTGGATGCTAATAAAAACCCTACACCATGGTACTTGCACATTTTTAATTTCCTATTAAGACATAATCATGTCTGAAACAGGCACATATATGGCCCATAAACAGCCATGCCTGTTCTCTAAGCTGTATATATTCTTTACCCAGGAATAAATTTTGCTCAAAAATGGACCGTGCATGTACTGGAAAGAAGAGAGTCAGAGAAAGACTATAGTAGGTAGAGAAAAGCTAATGAAGAGACACCTGGCCTCATAAGACTTTAAACGAATTCTTGGCTTTAATAGGAGTGAATGAACAAAGAAAAAAAACGTCCCGTTATACAATAAATAAGTCATGGCATTGTAAAATATAGCACAGGGAATATAGTCAACAATATTATGATAACTTTATATGGTGACAGATGGTAACTAGACTTCTCATGGGAATAATTTTGTAATGTGTAAAAATACCAAATAAGTATGATGTACACCTGTAAATAATAGGAAATTTTATGTCAATCGTGCTTCAATAAATAATCGTTTAGGTTTTTTAATCTTTCATTTCCTCCCTTAGAATAGAAGCACTAGTAACATGTACTCACAGGCTGGTGACTATGAAATGAGACAATGCACGTTAACAAAAAACAACTAAGATTTGTCTGTTCTTTCTCTAGACAAATACTCTGCCACATCCTGTTTGAATGTGCTGCGTTTTGCAAAACGATATATAAATAAAAGGAAGCATCACTTGTGTAATGTGTGCATGTAGTATAGACATAACTTGAAAAGTATGTGGCTAACTGTAGCTAAATATGGAACACTTCACCAATTTGGGCATCATCATTGTACAGGGGCCCTACTCATCTTCTCTGTGTCTTTCCAATTTTAGTGTATGTGGTGCAGAAATGAGCTTGACTAACAGTAACTAAAAACCAAAGAAATGAATGTACAAAACTTGCTTCTGTGTTTATTGTTCTTGGCTTACCTCAGTGATTTTAGAATTCTCATGTTCACTTTGATAATTAAACTCTCTTGTCTGCTACTTTGTATAATTCTCTCCTTTGTGAACTGAGTTCAGTGAAACACATTCTATATGGGAATGCCCTCTCAAAAGCAGAACTGGCCCTTAGGTGTCTAGGGAAGGTCATTCATTCTTGTATCCAATTTTGGGCTATGCAGCTGTCCAAGTTTTGCTTTTGTTTCACAGATCATTTAGAACAATTTGAAACCAACAAAACATCAAAGTTTTAAAAGCAGGCTATTCTCAACGTAAAAATTAAAGTACTTGAGGTGAAACACAAGCTCACTCTCCATGACCGAGCAAGAAAGAAATTTTGGAGACCTCACAACTTTGCTTTGATAATTGAAAAATGCAACACAATTAGAGTCCAAGTAAATTTTTTTTTTAGACATTTTAGGGCATAGGCCCAATAGATAGGAGACCCCAGTGCTGCAAATATTCTTAAAATGGTTAGCATCTATTTAAAGTAGGGTTAATTCAAAAGACATGTATCTGCACAATAAGTATTGATGTCCTCTGGGATTCTGGTTATGCTTTTTATTCTAAACCTACTTGTAGGCTCACAGGATCTGAATCCTGGTTTTGTAAATAATTCATAAATTTATAATCTCAATTTTTCACTCCAGTCCAATATCTCTTCTGTACTTTGTGTCTAATACCCTACTCTATCAATTCCAGTGTTTTCAAGGAAGAAGTGTTCAGGATTTCAGTTACCAGGAAGAATCTGAAATCTTGCCATTTACATCTTTTCCTGGGTGGCAAAAGAGAAGTTTGAGAAGAAACAATTCGTTTCTAAAGTTTAAATCTAAATGAAGGCTAGCTTTCTCTTTTTCGCTTCAGTAGAAAAGTACAAAATAGAGCGCGGAGACTGCTTGGGATTCTCTCCGTCTCTGTCTCTCTCAAAAATAAAGAAATAAACATTAAAAAGAAGAAAAGCACAAAATAGAGTATAACCCAATATTTTCTTATATCTTCACTTTCATTGGAAACACAGTAATCCTAATTTCAAATAATAAATAAATCCTAGCATAATTACACTATAATATGACACAAAATTTATAGAACCATAGAATCAAACTAATTTGGAGGAAGTTGTTTTAGATTCTTATTTTTCTGAGTAATACCTATAGGTGAATAGTGACTACTTACGTTAGTAAAATAAATATTCAACTCATGCAGCTAACATACTGTGTGAACCAATGGGGAGAACTTTGTTGAAGGAATAATCCAAATGCATCATGTGAAATGATAGGAACACAGAAAGGAATAGATAGTACAATTTAAGAAAGAGCTAGGTTAGAGAGTCAGACATCACTGTTCTAATTTTGCCCCTAAATTTGATCTTTTCTTTAATCCGGCCTTCTCTTCTCTATCTGCTCCCTGGAGACAGAGGACTAGTGTTAGCATTTGGAGCCCCAGAAGAGGACAGAGCACTCTACAGGAACAGCTGGCTCTCAGCGTGTCTGAGTGACGTGAGTGAAAAGAAAATACGCAGTACGTTAAACCGCTGGGATGTGGTGAGGGCTAGATACTTCATACTTCTTATCTTGGCTAATACAATGATCTCAAAGGGTTGGGGTTAAGAGTAAATAAAGATAATATTTAATGCACCAGCATAGGCGCTCATGTAGTGTAAAGACTCTCTCCAAAAATTCCCTTTACTTTCTTTTTTGATTCTTAGTGATATTACCTGTAAATCTGAAGCATGTCGGACAATTTTTATTTATAATAATAAATAACGTTACTTACTTTGTGCCATTCATGGTACCAAGCACGAATGGATGTGTTTACTTCTCTACCATCATGAAGGATCATTGTCATCGTCTTCTTTTTACTGATGGAGAAACGGGGCATGATCTATAAGAAACAGTACATGACACAATTATTAATATAAAGACCATTGAAGGCGACCAGGAATATGACTACAGTTTATTAAAACAATATAAATTACTCTAATTCATTACAGAAACATTTCTCTGAAATGAGTCAACTAAATTTGGCCCTTTTACCTAAAAGCTACAGTAAATCAGTTTCTCATATGCAATTATAATGAGAAAGCAGATCATTTCTTTAATGACCAAACTTGGGGAAAAACACAAAATACCATGCCAACAAATGCAAATTAAAAAAACCCAGAAGTGTATTAAGTGAGATACTATACGTTAAACTATTAGATTATACTTAAGCTTCTGGGGACAGTTTTTATTGGGAAGTGTATGATAAAATCAGCAAAATATACTTTAGGAGATATCTTAGCTTCTCCTCACTAATAGAGTTGTAAATTTTAATTGTTTCTTTTGAAAAGTATCTTAGAATAATGAAGTACTATCATAAGGAATGATACTGCTTGTTAGAGAAGAAACTCCCCTTTATTAGCTCATTTATCAAATGTCAAGAAAAACAGATCCAACTTTATTAATTTTATTGAAAAAATATGAAAAACAATAAGTTTACAGTAAAAGGCTTCACTCTAGTATTCTCAAACATAAACACAATTAGAAAAGAACCTATAACAGGTTTTCAGATGAATTTTATTTGTTTAAAGATACACACTATGCTAATTATGTTATTATTCTTAGGGGGTGGTTAAAAAGGCATTTCTTTCTTCCCCTGCTATTATTTAAAGAAAAAGTAAAGAGGTAGAAAAGAGGCCATAGAAAGGCAGGAGATAGAGTTTTTTCTAAATATCTGTCTTTTATAAGTTCTAGATCAATAAATTTATTCTGTCAAACATTTTAAAAAGAGTAAGTTTTTGGGGGCGCCTGGGTGGCTCAGTCGGTTAAGCGTCTGACTTCGGCTCAGGTCATGATCTCATGGTCCGTGAGTTCGAGCCCTGCATCGGGCTCTGTGCTGACAGCTCAGAGCCTGGAGCCTGTTTTGGATTCTGTGTCTCCTTCTCTCTCTGACCCTCCCCCGTTCATGCTCTGTCTCTCTCTGTCTCAAAAATAAACAAACATTAAAAAAAATTTTTTTAAGTTTTTGCTTTTATAAATATGAAATATATCAGTTGTAAATATTGAATAACTGACAGTTACAAAACATGCGTGTTAGAGTAATTAATTCACCCACCCATCCACTCATTCATTAAAAAATAGTGTTATTAAATACCACTACTAGGTACTAGATATTGTTCTAGGCACTGAGATAAGGAGTCAGGGAGGTGCTGAGAAAGAGATTATCTACTAATATTCAGTCACTAACAGTATAATTGTAGCTTGATTATCTGGCTACATATCAAATGTATTTAATGGAATATTTTTAAAGGAAAGAAAGTTACTATCCATTTTCTTCAACATCAATTCCTTGTTTGCATACTTTATGA
Source organism: Prionailurus bengalensis (assembly GCF_016509475.1). NCBI lineage: Eukaryota > Metazoa > Chordata > Mammalia > Carnivora > Felidae > Prionailurus > Prionailurus bengalensis. The sequence continues at coordinate 19,361,651 of NC_057353.1, read as the reverse complement.
AGGTGCTATGTGCTCTCAAACACTCTTTGCCAGACTAGAGAAATTGTATATTGGGAAGTATTGAATATCATGCCTAAAAAAATACAAGTCTGAGTTTTTACTGTACTGAAAGTCCGATATTTAGTTGATTTTAAAAATAAAATAGTAGGGCCCCTGGTGGCTTAGCTGCTTAAGCATCTGACTTCAGCTCAGGTCATGATCTCACTTTGGGAGCTCCAGCCCCACACTGGGCTCTCTGCTGTCAGTATGGAGCCTACTTGCAATCCTCTGTCTCCCCTCTCTCTCTGCCCCTCCCTTGCTCGTGCTCTCTCTCTTAAAAATAAATGGACATAAATAAATAAATAAACAAATAAATAAAAGAGCAATGACAACAATAATAACAAACCTGAGGTGTGTCTGAACTAAAACCAAACTACATGTACGTATGTATTTAAGACATTAAGGGGAACGCCCCACATTGTGAGTCATCAGGGAAATGAAAATTGAAACACCAGTGAGATATCACTCACTGCACACCTATTAGAGTGGCCAAATCTGGGACACTGACAACAGTGCATGCTGTGAGTAGAGGAACAGGAACTCTCATTTGTTGCTTGTGGAAATGCCAAAATGGTGCAGCCACTTAGGAAGACACTTTGACAGTTTCTTACAAAACTAAACACGCTCTTATCATATGATCCAGCAATTGCACTCTTGATATTTACCCAGACAAGATGAAAACTTAACAGCCACACAAAAACCTGCACGTGGTGTTCATATAACTTTATTGATAATTGCCGGGAGTTGGAAGCAACCACATGTCTTTCAGTAAGTGGATTGATAAATATCCAGAAAATGGAATGTTTTACAGCGCTAAAAGCTAAAAGGAAATGAGCTATAAACCCATGAAAGGACATAAAAGAGCCCTAAAACATATTACTAAGTGACAGAAGCTACTCTGAAAAGGCTACATACTGCATAGTTCCAACTATATAACATTCTGGAAAATGGACACATATATGGACACAACAAAAAGACTGGTCCCAGGAGTGGGACTGGGGGGAGGGATGACTAGGCAGAGCACAGATTTGTAGGGCAGTGAAGATACTCTCTATGATATCAAAACAATGTAAGAATGTCATTATACATTTGTCCAAACACAAAATTTACAGTACCAAGAGTGAAACCTAAAGTAAACTATGGACTTTTGTTAATTATGACGTGTCAATGTCGGTTCCTCCGTGGTAAGACATGTATCATCCCGGGGAATAGTACTGACCATAGGGGAGGCTGTGCACGTAACTATGCATGTGTGGGGCGGGAGGGTACAAGAAGTCTCTATACCGTCCTCTTTATTTTGTCGTGAACTAAAATTGCTCTTTAAAATTTTTTTTAATGTTTATTTATTTTTGACAGAGAGAGAGAGAGAGAGAGAGAGAGAGAGAGACAGAGCATGAGCTGGGGAGGGGCAGAGAGAGGGAGACACAGAATCCCAAGCAGACTCCAGGCTCTGAGCTGTCAACACAGAGCCCAAGGCAGGGCTCGAACTCACAGACCGCGAGATCATGACCTGAGCCAAAATTGGACGCTCAACCTACTGAGCCACCCAGGCGCCCCTAAGATTGCTCTTTAAAAAAAAAAAAGTAATCTTGAAAAGAAAAAAAAAAAAAAAGAAAGGGAAAAAAGATTAAGAAGGAATAAAACTGGAAGATTCTTTGATTCAAACCAGAAATGAAACGTATTTTATTCAATGAATATTTTCTATTTGTAACAAAGTAAGAGGCACATTTTAGGGATTACCAAGTCATACAGATATATTCCTGGCAACAGACGGAGGGGTGTGGGGAGTAAATTTAAAAATTTTAAAATAATGTGAAAGAGAAAACAGAAATTCTTCACAAGACTAGATAGAGTCTTAACACACATAATTTTGTTGGGGGGGGCATCAGTTGACATGCATGGAAGTCACATTTTTAAAAAAATATATTGATGACTAACCTGAGAAACATCTTAGAGCAAGAAAGGTGTTTTACTGTTTTATATCCGTTGAGCCCAGCAGAATAGCAGCTGTAATAGGCCGATACTCATTAACGAGCAAATGAAACAGTGAATCAATGTGAAAGAATTATTAATAATATGACTATTTCCACACTAATGGAGCTTCCAGAAATTTGCATGGGAAGATAGTATTCTTTTTAGTATATATATAAAAAAAACTATATTTCCTTCTCAAATTAAGGAAAAACACAATTCTATTCCTTATTGATATCTGTTAAAACTATGGTCTTTTCAAGTATTTATTTATATAGGATCCCCTTCCAGATGTGCTGTGCGGTGTCACATGGGAAACATTTATCTTCACGTACTTCTAAATCTCTCTTATATGATTCATACTGAATTTCAGCCCAACCACTTTAAAAAAAAATAAAAACAAACATTCCCTAAGGTGCTCGAGCTCGTGAGTTCCAATACACCATATAAACTGCAATAAACCATATGCTGCAGGAGTCTAGAATAAATAGCCCTTTTAAAAAACTGAGCTGCCAACAAAATTGAGATTCCATTTTTAAATGATATTCTGCAAAGTAAACATTTTTCAAGCTTGATCTTTGTGTAATTTTTCACTGGCATTTTTCAAGCTAGAAACAACCTGCACATGTTCTTTTCGTAAAGAAGGGTTTAATACTCCACTGTGTCACCAAGTCCCAGTGAGCTAATTTGTTCTAAAGACAACATTACTACATCAATACAACGCAGCTTAACCTTCAACTAACCTTATTCTGTTTGCTTTCCACATCCCAACTGAGGCTCTCAGCCAAAACGTCTCCTCAATTCTGGGTTCATTTCTCTCTAGGTAGAAAGTATGTGCATATAAACTATGCTGCTTTTGTATATCAGAGAAAAGGCAACATTCACACAATCCAAAAATCACACACACACACACACACACACACACACACACGCACACACACACGTGCACACACATGCATGCACACACACTCCTTGCTCCCTCTCTTATAAAACATGGAATCACTTCAGGGAGGCAGAAGGTTTAATACAAAACTCCATCTTCAAGCAAAGTCCCCAAAGAGAAATCGTGAAAACCCAGAACAAACCCAAATCCCACAGCTTAGTGTTTGGGCTCAAGTCTGTTTATTTCTTCTTTTTTAAGGTCTCTTGCTCTCACATCCTTTTTCCCATGAGCAGATGATGACAGTTGGTGAAACTGCCATGAAACCAGTTCTTATCTTAATCTCCTCCATTATTTCTCCCTTAGCTCTCCTCTTCCAGATCCAAAATAAAATAGGTACGCTTTTAGTGTTTCTTCATTTGTTGAATTCTGAAATTTCATTGATTTGTTTGCATTCGAACTTGCTAGCACTAGATTCTCCTCTGTGTCGAGGTGATGTTATCTTCCAATTTTCCCTTCAAAAATTAGGAAACATTAGTATGTTGAAACAGTTTCGAAAAAACTTTATTCAGACTTTATGCCAGTTAGACCAGTTGAAACGTTCTCAGGGTTTTTTTGTTTGTTTTTTGTTTTTACAAAAAACAAAAATTCTAATTAGAAACTGTGGGGTGAGAAAGAGAAGAGTTCTATATTTTATTTTCAAGGATCAGTTTAATTAGGTAGGCGGTTTGCTGACTCTAGGTCAGATCTCACTATCTCAGATAGCCACATATGTCCAAAGACACTCAGCTGTCAGAAAGAAAGGGGCAAGGGGGGAAAAGAGTATGAGTCAAATGAGCATGATAACTGACGAATCGCAAAGAATATTTGTTATCCTCAGGATTATGGACTGCCTTACAAAATTGATCTCAAACCTGGAAAGTAACTTATGGGCAGTAGCAACCTTTTTATGAGGGAAAAGCTAGAGATTTTTCATGTGAGATGCCACTGTTTTATCACTACCATTTTAGTTTAAAAATGTCTCCAAGGCAGAGCATTCTTAAAACTTAGCGTGTTATAAAGTCCCCGCTGATGTTTGCAAACGGAGAGGCAATTGTAAAATGTGCTAACTGCAGTTTTATCTGATTAGAATGGTCGATAGATAAACTAGAAAATCCGATTTCTAAAGCCTTTCACGTTACAAATAAGATTCAGGTTGGGTTCTGGACAATTCACACCACTTGCATTTTATTGAAATCTAATTCCTGGAGAACTGACAGTGCAGATATTATCCATGCCAAAGTATTTTTGGAGAAAGAAGAGGAGACATCTGATGTTCCCAGTTGAATTGTGTCTTCCTAAAATTCACGTGGAGGTCCTAACCACCAGTAGGACCTCAGAATGTGACCTTATTTGGAACGAGGATCTCTATGGAGGTAATTAATTAAAATGAGATCACTGAAATGGGCCCTAATCCAATATAATTGGTGTCCTTAAAAAAATAGGAAATTTGGGCACAGACAAGTACACAGGGAGAACACCATGAGAACCTGAAAGCAGAGATCTACAAGCCAAGGAACGCCAGAGATTGGCAGCAAACCTCCAGAAGCTCAGGGAGGAGTACGGAACGGACTGTTGCTCATCACCCTCAAAAGGAACCAGTCAGGCTGACATCTTGATCTCGGACTTCTAGCTGCCAGAACTGTGAAACAACACAACTCTGTTTTTGTAGTTGTGTTACTCTGTTATAGTAGCACTGGCAATTTCTAGGTCTGGTAAAGACCCTCTCTTTTTCTGATACTTTCCTGACTCTCAGTGTCTGAATGAATATCGAAGTTAGTGGTTTTATGTGCTTGTTTTACTTCAGAGCCATCCATGAAGGCTTTTCAAAACACGAACGATCAGGCAAACCCTCAAAACGTACTGAATCAGAATCACTAACATGGGGATCAAAAATCGGTCCTTGGGGCTCCTGGGTGGCTCGCTCATTTAGCATCTGACGCTTGGTTTTGGCTCAGGTCAAGATCTCACAGTTTATGAGTTCGAGCCCTACCTCAGGCTCTGTGCTAACAGTGCGGAGCCTACTTGGGGTTCTCTCTCTCTTCCTTCTCTCTCTGCCCCTACCCCACTTGTGCTCTCTCTCTCAAAGTAAATAAACTTAATTTTTTTTTAAATCGGTACTCATAAAATGTTCCATAGGGCTATTGATGCACGCCTTGTTTTGAGAGCCACTGGTCTAAAATATGGGTAGTTCCCACAGTTCTGAGAGTCCTGTTCATTCCTTATTTTGGAGGAGGGTGCTATGGCTTTGTCCGTCATGGAAGCATCATGGCAGCTTCTTCAACCTTGGCTGTACGTTACATTTATCTGAGGAACTTTTAAAAAGCACATTCCCAGTCCGTACCCATATTAAACAAAAGTATCTAGACATTGTATTTTTTTGTTAAGCCTCCATATGGTTACAATGTATAGCCAGAACTGAGAACCTTAGGTTTAAGTTTAAGAAATAAAAGTTGTGAGCAATGACTAATAAGCTAATTAACATTGCCAACGATCAGGTCACTCTAGGTGACCCAAATAAATCAACTAACAACCTCAAAATGTACTGAACGGATATGTTTCTCCTTTGCTCTCCTCTTCTCTTTCTGTATCCTCCCTTGGTTTCTTTCTTGCCATTCTACTTTATCTTTCTGGTCACTCAATTCCCTTCTTTATCATGATATGTCATCTCTTCTCTAATCTTGACTTGAGAAAACATGAAACTGGAGTCATAAACATGTATCATATTGTTGAGTCAAATTTTATCCCTCAGCTTGAAATTTTGGAAATTGTCCGAGCTAAAATATTTTATCGTTCTTTACAAAACAACATCATCTAAATCAAAATGCTTGTTCCCCTGTTTTGTTAAATATACTCCCCTCTCACTCCTGGCCTTCCCTTGAAAGAGTGATGGTGGATACTCTATAGCCTCAGGATACCTCAGAATACAGTCGGATTGGGGCGCCTGGGTGGCACAGTTGGTTGAGCATCCGACTTCAGCCAGGTCACGATCTCGCGGTCCCTGAGTTCGAGCCCCGCGTCAGGCTCTGGGCTGATGGCTCGGAGCCTGGAGCCTGTTTCCGATTCTGTGTCTCCCTCTCTCTCTGCCCCTCCCCCGTTCATGCTCTGTCTCTCTCTGTCCCAAAAATAAATACACGTTGAAAAAAAATTAAAAAAAAAAAAAGAATACAGTCGGATTGAACATTAGGCCTCTGATATTAAAGAGCTTAAGGGGCACCTAGGTGGCCGGGGTGGGGGGACAGGGTGACAATGTGTTTCCATTCCTCTGTTTATTTCCCTGGTGCAGCTCTGAAGAACTTGGAAAACTTCCTGTGGAGCATGACAGCAGCTGCTGGAAGGCAGCAGAAAGTACCATACATTGCACTCCGAGAAGGCGTTGAAAGGAAAACAATGAGTTGTCTCACCACTGACAAAACTTTGAGTGGTGCCAGGAGTTAAAAACTGCCAGCAAAACTTAGGGCTGTGAACAGCGAGATAAACTTATTTGGGGTTGGGTTTAATTCCCTGGGATCCTCTTCTAGGAAACTTTGAGTCCTCCTTTCCTCAGGACTGATTTTCTGTTTCTCATACTATCATTCTGTAAAGGAACAAGATCTGTTTCACTTAGGTCTTTGCCGGGTCACAGAAGGAACTCTCTACTCACTCCAGAGGATCCACTGCAGACATGACATCAAGTCTATTCGCCACAAAGCAAACCGGTATTAACCGTGCAGGAGCCCAAGCAGAGAAAAGGGGCCACGGGTTTGCAGCCCATTAGGAGCTTTTCTCTTTTAATTTATCTTTTTTTTTTCTTTTCTGGACCCCTGTCCCACTTCGGCTTCCTTTTCTTCTTTTATCCTCCCAATTGTAGTAAGGAATGCAGTTTTTAAAAAGCCTCCTGTGCCACGAATCTGTGCGCACAAACATGGATCTGTAAGCACAGATAGATCGGATTTCATTGCAATGTTTTTCAAAAGCTGGCCATCTACAAGTGCCTGGTAGAACACAGGACTAGAAAACATTGGCCCAGAGGATGCCCATATAATTAGCTGACCACATTTTTAAAAGTTCACCAAGAAATCAGATTTTCATTTATAATGTCCAGTTGTTTTGGTGTGCTTTGAATAGTTATGGTTTATTTCACAGGAAAAATGCCCATTTCCTTTGTAAAAGTTTGGGATTTTTTTTTTCTTCCTGCTTCACAAGTAAGTGCTGTAGCTGTCTCTTCTTAAGCTTTGGGACTTTTAAAAAAGAGAATGCAGGGTTGAAATCTGAAAATAAAAAAGTCAACAACCAGTCAACTGTAAAAGATGACATTATTTTTTATAAAAAGGCTTTTGTAAAAACACAGTGAACCACCCTCTCCCTGCCTCATTTCCCCCAACATACAGACACATAGGCGCCAGTCTTAATGAGCTCAGAAGCTGTTATTAGTTTCTTAGGGATGCTGTAACAAAGTGCTGTACCTGGTTGTCTTCAAACTGTCAAAGATTATTGTCTCACCATTCTGGAGGACAGAGGTCTGAAAGCAAAGTGTCAAAGGATTGGTTTCTTCTGAGCACTCTGTGGGAGAATCTGTTGCACATCTCTCTTCCCGTGTCTCTTCTTGGTGTTCTTGGCTTATGGATGCGTCATTCCAATCTCTGCCTTCATCTTCATGTGGTGTTCTACCTCTTATTCTCTGTATCCAAATTTCTCTCTGCTTCTAAGGACTCTGGCCATATTGGATGAGGGCCCACCCCACTGACTTCAGCTTAGCTTAATTAGGTCTCCAAATCTCTTTCCAAATAAGATAATAGTCACAAGTACCAGGGTAGGGCTTTTACATATGTTTTTGAGGAACGTAATTCAACCCATGATAGTGGGTTATAGGAACATTCCATATATGTCCTTATACAACAGCCAAATTTCAATGTTAGAAAAACACCTTTTTTGGCAAAGAAAATTATAACTATGTTCTTAACCTTTTATTTTGGAAAAAATTTAACATATACAAAAGTAGAGAAAATAATATAAAGAAAGGACATGTATCTACCATCCAGCTTAACTTCAACAAATGTCCAATCCTGCTACTGTTACACTTTTTTACATAAAATCACTTGGCACATCCTTCCATATTATTGTGAAGTAAGTTCTAGACATCATTTCATTTCATTCATAATAATTCCAAATTATGTCTCCAAGTATTAGCTATAGCCACAATGCCCTTATTCATTAATATTATTGGTCAGTGTTCACGTTTTCTTCATTTCCTTATACATGTTCATCATAGTTTGTTTAAGTCAGCCTAAAAATACACTTAACCTATTGCAATTAGTTGATACCATTATTACATCTTTTTTAATCTGTGAGTTTTATTTCCTCTGTTTTAATAAATTTTAAGAGACCAGGTCATTTTGGCACTAGTGCTGGCCTGTGGGAGATAAGGGTGTTGACTCAGAATGATAATGACACACAGCTTCCTTCAGCCGAACTGAAGAGTGTGCCTAGTTATATAATTGATTTACAATCTGACACAAGATCCTTATCTCACTATGGACTGGTAACAATTCCCAAGCCTTTCACTTTGGAGACCACATTTTGAGAAGCACTGTTTTAGAGTGTATCATTGCCTGGGTGGTGTCTTCTGAATCTTCAGAATGTCACTTAACGTATCCCGTTGTCTCCAATATTTCATGTAGGCAGGTGGGCCATCTAATGTCTTGGTCAGATTCAGAATTAATTTTTTCGCAAGACAACTTCCTAGGTGGTGCTGTGTCTTTCCACCAGCAGACATGCCTGTCCGGTTACCTCAGTATTTGTGGTGTTAACCGCATTTGGTAATTATTTCTTAGAGTTATTAGTTCGCAAAGAATGGCAAAATGATAGTCGTATTCGATCATTTCTTCTTCATATATTGGCTGGGATGGTTATATATTGAGAAACTTCCAATATCCACTATGGGATTACTTGAGGTACAGTTCATGGAGGAAAGAAAGATAAAGAAAGATAATAATAATAATAATAATAATAATAATAATAATAAACAACAACAACAACAATAATAAACAAAAATAAACCTTTATTACTGGTTTTAAAATGACTGAGATGTTTTTCTCAACATCCTCTAAAGGTGAACCGTGAAGGCAATGACAGACATGTGTGTGTGCACATATGTGATAAATTATGGATTCTAAACACATAAGTGTTTCAGTGCACTTCACTTACTCCTAAGAATACTCAAACTATTTCATCTTTGGCCAGTGGGAGCCTCTTCCACTTGATTCCTGAATCCTTTTGATATACCCTTGAGTAACTGTTAATATTTCTTCATTTCTGGTGCAACGCAATGCCCCAGGTTCATCTGCGTATCTGTTGTGACTGACCTGAAATCAGTGTTGGTGTTTTCACGGCCTCTGTTTTTTTACTCTATTTTTATAAGACTATTCTGGGATCCAGTTGCTCATTAGATAGTGTTTACAATCTCTTCCCATATTTTATAAAAGGCTTTTTTCCCCCCAGAAATAAAGATTACTGTGGATGCAACAGAGCCCTTATGGTCTTTGAGTTACTCAGATAAAACCCAGATGGTTGGTCATAATTACCACAATAAAATTTAATTTTAAAATTTAATAAAGGGAACTTAATGATAAAATTTCTATTGTCCCTACGAGTGCATTTTGGATCCTCATCTCCTCCTATATACCGTTAAAATATAGCTAAATATCTATGAGATTCAATTCTCTTTAGCTATGATGGTAGGTCCAACTATAAATTCCCCTACAGAGATTTAACCAACAATCTTTCAGTAAACTAATGCAGGCCAATGTTGTTGCTGTTACTGTTCTTGCTGCTGTTGTTGTTTTGGTATTGTCTTGTTTTTGAATCACAGTACGGAGATCTCTTAGAAAGTGTTGATTTCAAATGATGTTAGCTCTAGATTCGTGCATTTATTTATTCTTTCAACATATTTATTGCACACTGCTTAAGCATTTGGGGACTGGAAATTCAGAGATGAAGAGATAAGAAGCTACCATCGAATTGCTTACACTGCCTAGGGAGATTAAATTTCAAACAGTATCTAAGATTTACACAACACAATTTAAACAGCAGAAGGGAAAAATTAAATATACTTATTCTTTGACTCTTAGTAAAAAAGGTAATTCAAATGTACAATAAGTTCCATTTTTTTATTTTTCATTGTTGATGATAGATTATAGACAAAAAATAAGATTAATAAAAAGAGGTGTGTTTTAGTGGAAACTATAGCTTTCGGTTAGAGAAAGAAACATTGAGACTTTATCTACTAAAACTGTGAGACCTTTAAATGCAAAATGCCAGACATCTGGTTACTACAGCCTCAGGGCCATAGCAATAAGCAGAAGAAAAAGGACTATGTCATTCTTACAAATCCTGACCTCAGACTTGACACAAAGCCAAAGTGTTTTAGTGCTTGGCAATGTTATTTTATTGACACATGTCAAATAATTCTAATTTATGGCCGTATAATCCTACATCTTGAGGTTCAACTTTGCAACACACAATGGAATTCAATACAATGATAATGTTAATATTAGAGCCAAGTAAAATGAGAACTCAACTTTTATGTTGAATTTCAGGAATAACGAGGAGAATCATAAAGTACTTAAGTGTTTTGGTTGTTTTACTAATTCTGTGGCCTGTGAATGTACTTATATCTTTACTAGATTTAGCTTTTTTTTTTAATTAAATAACCAATGACACAACTTAATTTAATGGATTATGAATGTAAAACATGTCATATGCAAAAGGCTGATGTTTACATCAAATAAAAAGAAGCCATGGAAAGAATACCTAGGGAGGGTCCAGTCTTTATGGAAAAGAGGTTACATATTATTTTTGATAGATGAATATCTTAGTTTTGAAAGAATCTCAGAAAAATATTCTGTTTCACTGTCACCTTTGCCAGTATTAAGTATCATTATTGTTGGCCACTCTTTCATTTATTTTCACATATCAGGCAGTCTTCCACTTAAACCAATAATTTTTTATTTATTGGTACTAAAATTGGATTAAAAGTACACAAAAGAAACAACTACAGATTGATTTTATGAATAGCAGTGCAAACACTATGAGAGAAAAATAGCGAACAGAATCCAATAGCACATTAAAAAAAAAGTTGTGGGGTGTCTGGGTGGCTCGGTCAGTTAAACATCAGACTTCAGCTCAGGTCATGATCTCTTGGTTCGTGGGTTCGAGCCCCACTTCTGGCTCTGTGCTGACAGCTCAGAGCCTGGAGCCTGCTTTGGATTCTGTGTCTCCCTCTCTCTCTGCCCTTCCCCAGTCTCTCTCTCTCTCTCTCAAAAATAAATAAACATTTAAAAAAAAAAACTGTGTTTGGGGCGCCTGGGTGGCGCAGTCGGTTAAGCGTCCGACTTCAGCCAGGTCACGATCTTGCGGTCCGTGAGTTCGAGCCCCGCATCGGGCTCTGGGCTGATGGCTCAGAGCCTGGAGCCTGTTTCCAATTCTGTGACTCCCTCTCTCTCTGCCCCTCCCCCGTTCATGCTCTGTCTCTCTCTGTCCCAAAAATAAATAAACGTTGAAAAAAAAAATTAAAAAAAAAACAACAAAAAACTGTGTTTACTTCAAGATTGAAAGTATGGTTCGATATTAGGAAATCCATTGGTTTGATTCACTATATTAGCAGTCCTATGGAGGAAAACCACATATCAAATCTATAGATACTGAGAAAGTATTCAAAAATATCTCTTTCTTGACATTATAATACATATATCTCAGTCCCCAAACTAGCATTTTACATATTTTGGAAACTTTAGACCCATTCCCGCTAAAGACAGGGAGAAAACAAGGAAAACTACATGACGTTAGAGATGTTAAACAATACAGTCAGAAAGAAGAGGGACTTTAAAATAGCAACTCAAAAGACATATCTTTATCAATACTATTTTAAATATCATTTTCTTTTCATTATATCTTTAAGTGACTGTGTGTATGTGTGGTGTGAATGTGTGTGTATGTGTGTGTGAATGCATGAGAGAATACATACACAATAGATTAGGAAGAATGTTCATCAACACATTAACAGTGATTATTTCTGATATATCTGAAGGGACATTTCAAAAAAAATATTGACTTTCTTCTTTATACTTTACTGAATATTACCTGAATCTTATTTTATAGAAAATATATAACTTTTAATTTTAAAAGTTGCTTAGAAGAAGCAATTATTCTTTTAAGATCTGTCAAAGTGGAATAATGTAACATAGATAATGACCTGGATATCAAGTCAAACTACCCAGACCACAAGATAGGATATGACATAATTTGGATATCTGGCACCACATAACTTACTGCTTAAAGTCTTTTGACTCATTCCAAAATTTCAAGGCAGTAAATATTATTTGATTTTTATTTATTTTAATAGATACTATCTTTAATATTAGATTAAATACAAAATAAGGAATAGACAGTGGGCTCTCCACTCTCACTTAATTTCAGCACACCATTCCTTTTTAAATTGGAAATGATACACTTAAACATTTTTCGTAAGAAAGTTATATATAGAGGAGCACATGGAACCTAATTACTGACCACTAAAATACTTTTCTCCTAGTCTAGCTTTACAGAGGTATTTTAACAGCATGTTTTAATTTTTATCACTGAAAAATCTTTCAAATTGTAGGAAAGAATGGGCTCCTTAAACATCTGATATAGTTTTTCCATAAATAAGTAATTCTCCTTCTTAAATGCATATTTATCGACTTTCCATGGTGCCAGGCACAGTTTTGTGCTTCAGCAATCCATGACTACTGGAAAGTAAGCCTCCATGCTAAAGGGACTAGAAGGGGAGACTCATATGTAAACAAATAGATGGCAGGAAGTATTTGGGGACACAAAGGTAGGAGAGGTTTTATATTGGGACTAGGGGGCAAAGACAAAATAAGAGTCAATGAAGAAATAAGAATTTGGATGTGCTTTTAAGAGCTGAGGATGGTTTTCAAGCAAACTTAAGCGTAAGTTGTAGGTGCAAATCATTAAGGTAGATAGCTAAGAGTTGAGTCTGATTGGATATTATGACATGAATAGAGGAGAGGAAGAGATAGACGGCTTGAAGCAAAGCCACATCACGAAAGGCAAAGAAGCAAAGCCGCATCATGAAAGGGCTTGTTATGTGAAGAGCCCATCAGTACTAACCCTATTCTCTAGCTAGAATGAGCTCTTCCTGATGTCTTCACCAGTGAACTGCTGGTATAGCCTTTAAGACTCAAGTGAAGGGGCTCCTGGGTGGCTCAGCCGGTTAGGCATCTGACTTTGGCTTAGGTCATGATCTGGCGGTTCGTGAGTTGGAGCCCTGCGTTGGGCTCTGTGCTGACAGCTCAGAGCCTGGAGCCTGCTTCAGATTCTGTGTCTCCCTCTCTCTCTGCCCCTCCCCCTCTCATGCTATCTCTATCTCTCATAAATAAATAAACTTTAAAACATTAATAAAAAAAGACTCAAGTGAGAAATCAACTCTTCTTTGAAACCATCCTGGCTCAGCATTTACAACAAAGCATTTATCACATAAACGCTTGTTAGATGACTAAAACACAGGTGAATAAGGTTAGTTGGATTATTAGGGGGATGTCAGAAATAAAACCTCATTTGTTAGAATAGGCCATATCCTTGGCATAAAAGGATATGCTGGGTTTGAGCAATTGAATTCCACTAGTACTCTCCTTAAGTAGGTTATGATTGAATGATTTTAGAAAGACATTTGTTTCCCACCTGCTTTTACCCTTCAAAGATCTATTTTTCTTGGCAGAGTCACACCCGGAAATTTGGCTGCATATGAAGTTTGCATTTCCATTAATTCTGAAAAAATATAGTCAAGATTTAACACATGCTTAAATTTTAGTTAAGTTTGCTCTTTTTACAAGCCCCAAGCACAGGTGTACTCAGCTTTCATTGGTCATTATGTTATGGCATTATGTTATTTTAGGCAACAATATTGATTTTGCTGAAAAATAGGTTAAATATGTATAAAAATGGTTTTGCATAGGTTTTTTTTTTCTGGCTGAGGTATTCAAGCATTACAATAACCAAGTCAGCTATGTTCCAATAAAATAATTCATAAGAGTTATTTATGGTATCATGTATTCTATCCCTGGGAGCATTTTAATCTGTAACATTACCTATCATGCAAACAAAAATGAACAAATACACAAACAGAAATTTAGTGGAACCTGCTACAACATGTAAACTCTAAAAGGTAAAGTTACTACATTATCAGAAGAATTTGACTTTTTATTTATTTAGTGGATATTATTCAGCTGATATATTGTGCCAACATCAGAGTAGGCACTTAATAATGTAGTAAATGCATATGGAACTGAAGTATTGGGCATAATGGAAACTATGAAGAAATTAAACAAAAAGTCTTCCCTCAAGGAATGAAACATATATTTAGGGATCTTACACATAGAAAGCAGAGGTTTCTAGGGACAGAGATTTTAAAAGACTCTTATCCAAGTTCTTTGTTTCACAGCTGAGGAAGCACAGGCCCCAAGGGAAGAAAGGACCTGCCTAGAATTGGCCTTGGGGAGTCCAGAGGAAGAGTCCTGAGGGGCAAGTGGTGTCACATCAAGGGCAAATGTAAAATCAACTGAATTATCTTAAAATGTACATAGAGATGACTTAGTCAAGGAGGTTATAGGGCAATGCTTGCAATATGTAGGGAAGACACAGCCTAGGAGTCCAGGCCTCGGCTACGCCTTGACTAGATGTCTTCATTCCACAACCATCTCCCCATATCCTAGACTTCCAATCCCAGTTCCTGTGAGAAACACAACCTGTTCACCAGTGTCCACAAAAATCCACACACAGCTGGGAGGACATCAGTTAGGAGCTTTACTAAAGATCTAAATGGTTGTTCATTGGACACCAAGGGTCAGACCTGATGGTGCCTGCCATCTCTCTGGCTCCACTCCCACGTTTCTTTCCTTCATCTTTCCCCCTGTTTCCTCTTAGGACAAAAACTATGATCGCAGTCTTTATCTCTGAGAGGTGGAATTTTAGTAATTTTAAAAACATAAACATTTTACTATAATCTCTGGATTTGTAAACTGTTATATATATAAAGATCAAAACAGTAAGCCATCAATGAATTTGATGCATTTGACTTAATGGACCATGACCAAATGACGTTCAGTTTTTAGAAAATAATATGATACATCCAATTGACTTTTCTTTGATGAAAAAGTTAAGATAAAAGAATGGAATGCTTTATTGTTAAGAATTCCCCAAATTTACCAACGCATACATTTGTTTTATTTTATAATCATTTGTTTTTATTGCTGTGATTTATTCCTTTTACATATTTTGGCAAGAGAAAAAACTAAGGAGAAATAAATTCTAAACCGTTAAATATCATAGTCCGGCACTTAGTTTTAAATTTTTCTTTTCATATATTTTTCACAAGTAACTTATTTTAACCCAAACAATGTCTGCTATTAAGCTGTTATACCTATCGATAAACTGGGATAGAGAATAAATAACTGGGTGACTTATCTCATTTAAAGGTATGACCATAACTAGGGATGCCTGGGTGGCTCAGTCAGTTAAGACTCTGACTCTTTGATTTCAGCTCAGGTCATGATCTCAACAATCGTGAGATTGAGCCCCATGTTGGGCTCTGCGCTGACAGTGTGGAGCCTGCTTAAGATTCTCTCTCTTCCTCTCTCTCTCTGCCCCTCCCCTGCTCACACACATGCTCTCTCTCTCTCTCTCTCTCTCTCTCAAAATAAATAAACAAACTTAAAAACATAAATAAAGGTAGGACCAAAACCAAAAATTTGGGCATGGTGATGAAGTAGCATTCTTGTCTTAAGCAGCACAAAATCTGTCTAAGCAGCCTCTCTGTTCTATGTGCCCTACTGGGAAGCATGCCTCATGATCACACCAAGCAAGTATATTAACCCTCTTGTGGTCCTCCATCCTGACGTTGATGCAGAACAAATCTGCATTTTAAAATTAAAACGATCCACTAGTGGGCGGAATCAGTTTGGTAGTCTGCAGTAGGATTATTTCTTTAAAGAAGAGAAATACAATAATATCGGTTTTCCTAAAAGTTTTCAGTCACTTGCATAAAGCTCTTTTACGACTCTCTACCTGTATTGGTCAGCTGAGGCTGCCATCACAAAATACCACACACTTTGTGGCGTAAATAACAAAAATTTATTGTCTCACAGCTCTGGAGGCTAGAGTCCAAGGTAAAGGTCCGGATAAGGTTGGTTTCTCCTGGGGGCTCTTTTCTTAGCTTGCAGACAGTTGCCTTCTCACTGCGACCCTACATGGCCTTCCTTTTCCCTGTGGGCATCCATCTGTGGGGTCTCCTCTTTTTATAAGGTCACTGGTCCCATGGATTAGGGCCCCAGCCTTATGATTCCATTTAACCTTAATTACTTCTTTAAAGATCTTATCTCCAAATGTAATCACAGAGGATTAGAACTTCAGTATATAGATTGGGGGGTGGTGCACAATTCAGACTGTAGCAACATCCTACTTGTTCTTTTCCTAAATCCCCACCATAGCTTTTAATGTGAAAGCCAGCACCACAGGTATGTTCTGCCACAAAGCAGAAAAGTATTTGACTCAAAGTTAATATAGGAAGAAGTTAGACAAAAAGTGACAGTGGAATTAAAACCAATGAACCTGAATTAAGCAAATGAAACTGTAGCAATGTAGTTTAAATTAAATTGTTGATAACTGACTTAGCAAACGCAGAGAAGAGAATTCTGTCAGCAGCTGAGAAGCAACTTGATTGCACTGCAGACCCCCCTCACCTCCCCAGCTCCCCCACCCCCGCCCCTGCCCCAAAGCTCAGGCATTGGTACCAGCTACCTCTGGCAGTAGAGTGAGATTGGGCTGAAAAGAAAGGCATGGAGTGAGGTTCTGTTTAAAACTCTTTCACCCCCTGGGCACCTGTGTGGCTCAATCTGTTGAGCATCCGTTTTGGCTCGGGTTATGATCTCACCGTTTGTGAGTTTGAGCCCCACATCAGGCTCTGCAGAGCCCGCTTCAGATCCTCTGTCTCCCTCTCTTCAACCCTCCCCTGCTTATGTGCTCTCTCTCTCTCAAAAATAAATAAACATTAAAAAAAAAAAAAAGGAAAAAGCGGTTACCCCCAACACTAATCACTGCCACTATAAAAAGCAGCTGGGGAACTCCTCCTTTTCTACCTGGCAGAAAACTGGAGGCGTATTCTCCAAAGACAGCACAACATGTTTTCTAGGTTGGAGAACACCAGGTACGTTGGGAGACAAGGTTATTATGCTGTAACAAGGAAGATTAAGGAAAGTATACATATTGAATGCTAAGAAGCCACTCTCTCACCCCTTGTTTCAAGTCAGCCCACAGAGTTTGGCAGCCAGATTTATACTTCACAGGCAAAAGAGCAGAGGACTCTTTTCTGTTGCCTATTGAACAACCCCAAAGAGACCTAAAGTACTTACATCATGGGTTCTCCACTGAAACAACATCAGTAGCTACAAAACTGCTCAGCGAAGTACCCTATAGTGAAGCCTACAGGTGATGGCCCTACTCACAGAAGGCTTGTGGTCAGTGCTTTGGTCTCCCTCTTACATTAACGGACAACCAATAAAAACTAGACATGTTGAGAAAGCTCTCACATGAAATATAGCAGGAAAGTAACCTAGTCAGAAACAGCAGAGAACATGGGACATAGAAACTAAATAAAAATTATAACATTCTGAGAGGGATAAAAAACACGTGGCATTGAGGTGCCTGGGTGACTTAGTCCAACAACACTTTAGAAAGCAAGTAAATAAAAAGCAAGAAATTCTTAACTCCAGGGGAAACAAAAAGTTGTAATGAAGATTTAAAAGTAATCATATAATTTGTACATGGTTTAGCGGTGAATATGATTGCATAGCCATGTTGATATAGGCATTGAATGCTGACCTAAGAAATAGTATTATTGTACTGGTATGGAGCAGATGTGTAAGGTGTTTGTGGATAGCGGGTGGCAGTGAGGGAGGGATAAATCTTCATTTTTCACAAGAGGGAGTCAAAGGTCATGGCTGATATTTAAAAAAACAACAACAAGAAATAGAGATAGAAGTATACTATTTAGAACTACAAATATAAATGCCAAAAGTAAGATATAAAAAAATGTTAGTCCCACTTAGAAATGAGAAATTCTGGTGGGAAACTGAAATACAGAGATAGATAGATAGATAGATAGATAGATAGATAGATAGATAGAATGATTAAACTGTCTAGAATTACTTACGCTAAGTTAATTGCATATAGATCTTTGAAAAATTAAAACTAAATTTAAAACATTCAGAAATTGAAAAACAATAGTCAAAAGTAGAAAACTATTTGTAACAAATATTACCCAAAGTTAAAATCCTTAAAATACAATTAAATAAATTAATTTCCAGTTAATTTAAAAATCAGTAACACTCCAGTAGAAAAAAAAATAAATGAAGGAGAGATAATTTGCAGGGAAAGAGATGCCAAATAGTACAATTTTTTAGTAGTAAAAATTGAAACAATGATGAGATTTTTTTTACCATTCAAATTGGAAAATATTAACAAAGCAATATTACTCTACGTGGGCACAGATGCTCTTCCATGAGCCTGTTTATTGGATCTATGAAATGATTCCATCTTTCCCAGAAGGCATTTACCAATATATAGAGAGAGAACTTTAAAAATTCCCCTGTTATTTAACTAGTAACTCAATTTCTAGGAATCTTTCCAAAGGAAATAAAATCAGAATTGTAAATAAAGTTTTATGTGTTGGGAAATTGGAAACAACCTAAACATTCAAAATTATGCTTTTTGTGTGTGTTTCTTAGTCTGGCTGCTGGTTATACCAGTGTTTTCACTTCATGAACATTTATCAAACTATAGAATAATGATTTGTTCACTGTTCTGTATATATATATTATACGCAATAAAACGTAACAGTAAAAAAACAGTTAAAGACTTAAAAACCATATTTTAAAAAATCAGTAAAGTAAAAATGTTCATATTGCAAGTAAAAAAGCAGAAGCATGTATGGGATTGCACAATTTTTGAAAAAGTAACAGTATAAAAAGTAAATACACAATGTATTATAAGCTGGTGTTACAGAGGTATATTAATTTTATAATTACACTTAAAATAATGATATTGAAAGAACTGACATAGCTAGTTTTGGCAAAGCATTTTGTAATCTGTGGCACATTTTCTCTTTTTCCAATCAAGAGTATCTTTGATAAAAGGTCATTGTGTAACCAGCTTAGTAGGTTCTCTCCTTAGGTGTTAATTTTCTGGAATTGTCCTTAATTGTGCTCCTGGTCACATGAATTGTTACAATGAGAATATAAGACCTTTCAGCAATGTTACTAGATCACCAAAGAAAACTCATTAGCCTTTATCTACATCAGAAAGAAGCAAGTAGAAAATATAATAGAAAACAAGATGCCAGTCACAATAGCTAGAAGCTAAAACCGGAAAGAACAACAAAAAATGCCTAGAGTTTCATAAAGGGTATAACAATGTCCATGTTTTTTGTTTCTAAAACTTGCAAACTGATTCTAAAATGTATTTTAATGAATGTCAAAGGCAATTTTAGAAAAGAAACAAAGCAAAGAAAGGGGCATTCCCTATTAGCTCTTGACATGCTATAAAACGACCACACTTAAAACCCAGTAGTCTGGCACAGCAACTGTCAAATAAGCCCACTGAACAGCGAGAGCTCAGAATCTGGCTATTTTATATAACCAATTTGATAGAGATGATATTACATAAATTTTGAAAATGAGAAATGATTCAGCAAAAGGTATGGAGTAATTAACTCACAATATGGAGAAGAGATGGTTAAGTTAGATCCCTATCTCATACCATATATAATTCCAAATAATTGTAGACCTGTAATTTTTTTTTTGATGTTTATTTTTATTTTTGAGAGAGAGAGACAGAGAGACAGAGCATGCATGGGGGAAGGGCAGAGAGAGAGAGGGAGACACAGAATCTGAAGTAGGCTCCAAGCTCTGAGCTGTCAGCACAGAGCCTGACGTGGGGCTTGAACTCGGGAATGGCGAGATCATGACCTAGGTGGAAGTCAGACACTTAACCAACTGAGCCACCCAGGTGACCCCCAAATAATTGTAGATTTAAATGGGAAAGACATCTATACAAAGCTAAGAACAGAAAGAAATAAAATGTATAATAACTCTTTTTTTAAAGTTTTGTCCAAGTAATCTCTGTACCCAACAGGGGGTTCGAACTCACGACCTTGAGATCAAGAGTCATGTAGGGGGGTGCCTGGGTGGCTCAGTCGGTTAAGTGGCCAACTTCGGCTCAGGTCATGATCTCACGGTCCGTGAGTTCGAGCCCCGCGTCGGGCTCTGTGCTGAAAGCTCAGAGCCTGGAGCCTGTTTCAGATTCTGTGTCTCCCTCTCTCTGACCCTCCCCTGTTCATGCTCTGTCTCTGCCTTTCTCAAAAATAAATAAAACGTTAAAAAAAAAAAGAGTCATGTAGGGATGCCTGGGTGGCTCAGTTGGTTAAGTGTCCAACTTTGGCTCAGGTCATGACCTTGCGGTTGGTGAGTTTGAGTCCCACGTTGGGCTCTGTGCTGACAGCTCAGAGCCTGGAGCCTGCTTCAGATTCTGTGTCCCTCTCTCTCTGCTCGTCCTCTGCTCACACTCTGTCTCTCTCTCAAAAATAAATAAACATTAAAAAATTAAAAAAAAAAGAGTCACATGGTCTTCCAAATGAGCCAGTCAGGCACCCCTATGACTCTTTGACTATAGGTAAACATAATATAAACAAGAAGGAATTTGAAAATATTACAATTATAGTTCCTATTCAACTACAGGTATCGAAGCCAAAATTAACAGATAGGTGACATATTAAGGTATTTGTAATTTCTAAAACTGGCAGTTATTTAAAAGTTAGAATGTGAAACAACTGCTTGTAAAACAGCAAGAGAAAGACAAAATACCCAAAAGAATGCTGAACAAAGAACACGAAGAAATATTCGGCCTCACTGGTAATCAGATACATATACTTCAACCAACAAGATACCTTTTCAATCTCACTAGAATACCAAGAATAGGCTTTAAAAATACTTACTGTAGGGAGATACACAGAGAAACAAAAGCCTTCAAACACTTCTGATGGGAGGTTGAACTAGCACAAGATTTTTGCAGACAAGTCTGATAGCACTTAGTGAAATCATGTATGTGTGTGCCCTATAACACAGCACTTCCATTCCTGGATATGTAGCCCTGAGAAACTCTCACACAGCTCCATAAGAGAACAAAGGATGTGATTACAAAAAGTTGGAGACAATCCAGTTTCCAATCCCAGAGGACTGGATGAGCAAATTGTGATTCTGAATAGGACAGAATGCTTTACAACAGTGAGTAAAAGTGACTAAAAAAAAGTAAAGGAGAACTCGAATGAGATGTATAGCACAATGTTTTTTGTTGCCAATCAAATAAAACACACATCCACAAAACAACATTGTGTATTTATCAAGAATGTGCATATATTTAATGACACACAGAAGGTGGATTAGCAGAATAATACTAAGTATACTATAGACACTGTCTTTATTATATAAATAAGTAGACATTTAAAATTTAGTTTCAGTTGTCTCCATGCATTTTTTTTATTTCCTCTTTGATTTCCTGCTTGATCCATTCCTTTTTAGTGGCATGTTATTTAACCTCCATGTATTTGTGTTCTTTCCAGATTTCTCCTTGTGGTTGATTTCTAGTTTCATAGCATTATGGTTGGAAAAGATGCATGATATGATTTCAATCTTTTCGAATTTGTTGAGACTTGTATTGTGGCCTACTGTATGATCTATTCTGGAGAATGTTCCTTGTGCCCTTGAAAAGAATGTGTATTCCTCTATTTTAGGATGGAATGTTCTGAATATGTTAGATCCATTTGGTCTCATGTGTCATTCAAAGCCACTGTTTTCTTGTTGATTTTCTGTTTGGATGATCTATCCATTGATGTAAGTAGGTGTGTTAGAGTCCCCTACTATTATTGTATTACTATTTATTTCTTCTTTTATATTTGCTAATAGCTGCTTTATGTAGTTGGATGCTTTCATATTGGGTGTATAAATATTTGCAATTGCTATATCTTCTTGTTGGATTTCTCCCTTAATGATTATGTAGTGTCCTTCTTTGCCTCTTGTTACTATCTTTGTTTTAAACTCTGTTTTGTCCAATATCAGTATTGCTACCTCAGCTTTCTTTTCACTTCCATTTCACTTCCATTCACTTTTCACTTCCATTCATTTCCATAAATGTTTTCAATCTGCATGTGTCTTTAGGTCTGAAATGGGTGTCTTTTGGCAATATATAGATTGGTCTCATAATTTTACCCATTCTGTCATTTTATGTCTTTTGATTAGAGTGTTTATCCCATTACATTCGAAGTAATTATTGATAGGTATGTACTTATTACCATTTTCTTACCTGTGTTATGGTTGTTTTCATAGTTCTTTTCTGTTCCATTCTTTTCTTGTTCTCTTCGGTTGCATTTGCTGGCTTTCTTTAGTGATATACTTGGATTCCTTGCTGTTTATTTTTTGCAAATCTATTGTGGGTTTTGATGTATGGTTACCATTCAGTTTGTATATAACATCTTCTGCAAGTAGCAGTCTGTATGAAGTTGATGGTCGCTTAAGTCTGAACCTATCCTTTACTTGCCTCCCCCCCTCCAAAACACAAACATTTTAGGTACATGGTGTCATAATTTATATCCTTTTATTTTGTGAATCCCTTGACTGATTCAATTTTAAGGCTTTTGTGCTTCTGAGTTTTCTTACTTCTGTTTATGGTCTTTCCTTTCCACTCAAAGAATCCCCTTTAACATTTCTTATGAGGCTGGTTTAGTGGTGGTGAATTCTAACTTTTGTTTGCCCGAGAAACTCTTTATTTCTCCTTCTGTTCTGAATGGTAGCCTTGCTGTATAGAGTATTCTTGGCTACTGGATTTTTGTTTCAGCCCTTTGAATATATCATGCCACTCCCTTCTAGCCTGCAAAATTTCTGCTGAAAAATCAGCTGATAGCCTTATGATGTTTTCCTTTCCTTGTATGTACCTGTTTTCTTTTCTCTTGTTGGTTTTAAAGTTCTTTATCACTATTTTTTGCTATTTTAATTACTACAGTAACTAGAAAGCCTTGGTATGGACCTCCTTAAGTTGATTTTGTTGGGGGCTCTCTGTGCCTCCTTGACCTAGATGTCTGTGTCCTTCCCCAGAATTGGGAAGTTTTCAGCTAGTAAAGTTTTCTGTTTGAAGTTTTCTTCAAATAAATTTTCTGTCCCCCTTTCTCTCTCTTCTCCTTCTGGAACCCCTACAATGTGAATATTATTATGCTTCATGGTGTTGCTGAGTTCCCTTAGTATATTTGCATTTTTTTATTATTCTTTCTTCTCTGTTCTCTTCAACGTTTTTTTTTTTTTTTTATTTATTTTTGGGACAGAGAGAGACAGCGCATGAACGGGGGAGGGGCAGAGAGAGAGGGAGACACAGAATCGGAAACAAGCTCCAGGCTCTGAGCCATCAGCCCAGAGCCTGAAGCGGGGCTCGAACTCACGGACCGCGAGATCGTGACCTGGCTGAAGTCGGACGCTTAACCGACTGCGCCACCCAGGCGCCCCTTCTCTGTTCTCTTCAATTTGATTGTTTTCCATTACTCTGTCCTCCAGGTCACTGATCCATTCTTCTGCTTCCTCTAGTCTAGTATTTATTCCCTCTAGTACACTTTTAATTTCAGTTGTTGAGTTTTTCATCTCTGATTGGGTCTTTATGTTTTCTATCTCTTTGTTGGTCTCACTGAGGTCCTCCACTCTTTCCTCAAGTCCAGTGAGTATCTCCATGACCATTACTGTAAATTCTCTATCAGGCATATAGCTCATCTCCATTTTGTTTAGTTCTCTTGCTGTGATTTTGCCATATTCCTTCATTTGGGACATATTCCTCTGTCTCCTCATTTTGTCTAACTGTCTGTGTCTGTTTCTATGTGTTAGGAGGGTCAGCTATATCTCCTGCTCTTGAAGTAGTGACCTTATGAAGAAAAGGCCCTATAGTGCCCTGTAATGCAATGTCCTCCGTTTAACAGAACCTGGCACTTGAGGGGAATCTCCTAGGTATGTTGTGTGGTCTCAAATATCATGGCTGAGCCATGTTTGCCTTCAGCCTAGTCATCTGCAACAGCTCTGTTTGTCTATTGTTGGCAGGGTTTAGTTCCTGTGTTGTTAATGGACCAATCTGGGGCTGCCTTTAGCTTGAGTTGGGTCAAACCAGGAGTTTTCCAGAGCTATGGTGGCATTGAGCTGCAGGGCACTCTCTGTTCTGTGTCCCCAAGCTTTCATTGGTGGGTGGGGCCTGCAGTCAGACCAATGTCTGCCCCCAGCCCACTGTTGGCACTGTATTCAAATTGGTGTGTTTGGTTATCTTCCCCTCTCCTTGGGGCAGGAGTCACTTTGGAGTGGTGCTGGCTCTTGTCAGGGCTGCTTGTACACTGCTATGCTTGTGGAACTGCTTTGAATGGACTCTTGTCTCGGCTGGGTTGGAGGGTGCAAGTCCACAGGAGAATGTGCAGGGGTGGGGCAGGCAAGTTAGTAAGGTTTGTGCTGATCAGCTATGGGAGGACACCTGGTGCTGCTTTGGGTAGCTGTGGAGGGCAGGTTGGAGGGGGCAGGTCTGCAGAAGTGTATTTGGGTGGGGTGTGTTGTTAGCAAGCAAAGTGGAGAGTGTTTCTGCTTCACTGGTTTGTGCAGATGTCCATGTATCTAGGCTGGGGATGGGAGAGGGAAATGGTTCCAAAAACCCTTGCTCCTCCATTTGTGATTTTATTTATTTGGATCCTTTCTTTTTTCTTTTTGATAAGTCTGGCTAGGGATCTGTCAATTTTATTAATTCTTTCAAAGAACCACCTCTTAGTTTTATCGATCTGTTCTACTGGGGTTTTTGTTTATTTGTCTCTATATAATTTATTTTTGCTCTAATCCTTATTTTTCCCTTCTTCTGCTGGTTTTAGGCTTCGTTTATTGTTCCTTTTCTAGTTC
Source organism: Prionailurus bengalensis (assembly GCF_016509475.1). Taxonomy (NCBI): domain Eukaryota; kingdom Metazoa; phylum Chordata; class Mammalia; order Carnivora; family Felidae; genus Prionailurus; species Prionailurus bengalensis. Next base: position 19,336,673 of record NC_057353.1, on the reverse strand, counting down.
CTTTAGGTGTAAAGTTAGGTTGTGTATTTGATATTTTTCTTACTTCTTAAGGTAGGTCTGTACTGCCAAATACTTTTCTCTTAGTAATTCCTTTGCTGCATCTCAGATGTCTGGACCATCGTGTTTTCTTTTTCATTTCTTCCATGTATTTTTTATTTCTTCTTTAATTTCCTGGTTAACCCATTCATTCTTTAGTAGGATGTTCCCTAACCTCCAGGTATTTTTGGTCGTTCCAAATTTTTTCTTGTGATTGACTTCAAGTTTCATGGCGTCGTGGTCAGAAAATATGCATGATATGATCTCACTCTTTTTGTATTTGTTGAGACCTGATTTGTGACCCAATATGTGATCTATTCTGGAGAATGTTCCATGTGTACACAAAAAGAATGTGTATTATGCTGCTTTAGGATGAAATGTTCTGAATATATCTGTTAAGTTCATCTGGTTCAGCATGTCAAAGAAGATATGGTATTATATATAATACATATAATATATATGTATGTATGTGTGTGTGTCTGTGTGTGTGTGTGTATATATATATATATATATATATATATATATAATGGAATCTTACTCAGTCATCAAAAAGAATGAAATCTTGCCATTTGATTTGTGAGGACCTGGATGGAGCTAGAGTGTATTAAGCTAAGTGAAATAAGTTAGAGAAAGAAAAATGCCATATGATTTCACTTATATGCAGAATTTAAGAACCAAAATGGATTAACATAGGAGAAGGAAGAAAAAAAAGAGGGAGGCAAACCATAAAAGACTATTAACTATAAAGAACAAACTGAGGGAGGGGAGGTGGGTGGGGGATGGGGTAAATGGGTGGTGGGTATTAAAGAGAGCACTTGTGATGAGCACTGGGTGTTCTATGTAAGTGATGAATCACTAAATTCTACCTCTGAAATCAATATTGCACTGTATGTTAATTAAAATTTAAACTAAAACTTAAAACAAACAAAGAAACAAAAACAGAACATTGTCCCTCCTGCACGTGCTCTGAGATTAGTAAAGAAATCTTCCCATATACCCCAAGCATTTTTCAACTGCTGCTTCTAAGCTGTATCTCAGAGGGGCTGTTTGTTATGCTGTCTCTTTAAGGTCAGGGACTCAGTTTCTTATCACTCTTTGGTTCTCCTAGAGTAAAGCTATTGATTTTTAAAGTTCCAGCTATTAAGCCCCACTGATTGTAAAAACTCGTGATGTTAAGCTTCTCTGGTTTTCAAAACCAAATGTTATGGGGATTTGTCTTCCCAGTGAGGGTCTCCCGTGTCTTCTCTGTGTTTTAAGTGGGCCTCTTTCCCACAGAGTCTCAGGGGTCACCTTGGTTCCCCAGCACATCTCCACCCTTCCTACCGTTTTTGATGTGTCCTCTTCTCTATGTTTAGCTGTGGAGAGTCTGTTCAGCCAGTCCTTGGATCATTTTCTGGATGACTTAGGCTGACGTGGGTGTTATCTAGGTGTATGTGTGGGACAAGGTGAGTTTAGGACTCTCCTCCTCTTCCATCTGCCTGGAAGTCTGCATTTAAAATTGTAATCTGTATTTTTAACAAGCACGGCAGGTGATTCCTATGCAAGAGTGCTATGGGCCATACTTGGACAAACGCTAATAAAGTCTGAAATGCTAGGGTTCCCACGACCCATTCTGTGATTTTTCTAGGTCTTTTTACTTATCTCCTCTGTGGTAGCTAGAGTTCTAATTCCCCTGATCCACTCTGATTCCTGGCCCGTGGTGTATACACATCTCCTCCTATGTGCTCCATCAAGCACTAATCTGGCTCCTGCTATGAAGGAATTTTGTGGTTGCAATAAGATCCCAAATCAGGTGACTGTAAAGTAGGGAGATTATCTGGTAGGTCATCCTAATCACATGAGTCCTGTGCAAGCAGGAAATTTTATCCAGTTTGGGTCACAGACCAGGGAATCAGAGAGGTAAATTTTTTTTTTTCCCCTGGAAGAAAGCAACATTGTGGCTGTGAACAGCCACATGGCAAGAAACTGAGGATGGCCTCTAGTTTCTGAGAGTCTTCTCTGGCCTATAGTGGGGAGTAAATGGGGACTCGCAGTCTTAGAGCCACAAGGAGGTGAATTCTACCAACAACCAGTGAACTTGATCGTAGAGCCTAAGTAAGTCTCAGAGAGAACTGTGCTCTCTTTTTTTTTAATTTTTTTTTTTATGTTTTTATTTTATTTTTGAGAGAGAGAGGGAGACAGAGTGTGAGTGGGGGAGGAGCTGAGAGAGAGAGACACACACACAGAATCCGAAGCAGGCTCCAGGCTCTGAGCTGTCAGCACAGAGCCTGGTGTGGGGCTCGAACTCACTGACCATGAGATCATGGCCTGAGCGGAAGTCGGACGCTTAACCGACTGAGCCACCCAGGTGCCCCTGAGTACTGTATTCTTAATTAATACTTTTATTTCAGTTCCTGAACAAAAAATCCAGCCACACTATACCCAGACTTGAGCCCTACAGAAATCGTAATATAATTAGTGTGCATTGTTTAAGGCCACTAAGTTGGAGGTAGTTTGTTATGAAGCTATGGAAAATTAACACAATGTCAGGGATGTTCTTTCCTCTGTTAAGGATGTTCTTTCTCCTGATACTTACCTCTAGGCTTTCCTCTGCTTACCTGGCTCAGTGATCTTTTAAGGCTTAATTCAAGATTTACCTCTTCTAAGATTTCCTTGATATATTCTTATCTATTCTTTTACAGTATGATATGTGCATGTCTATTGATTTCATTGATGATTCATTATTTTCTTTAATTTTTTTTAATGTTTATTTATTTTTGAGAGAGACAGAGACAGAATGCGAGTGGGTTAGGGGCAGAGAGAGAGTGAGACACAGAATCTGAAGCAGGCTCCAGGCTCCGAGCTGTCAGCACAGAGCCGGACGTGGGGCTGGAACTCACGAGCCGTGAGATCAGGACCTGAGCCGAAGTTGGGTGCTCAACTGACTGAGCCACCCAGGCGCCCCTCATTATTTTCTTTAAATGTGTATTTATTTGGGGGAAAACAGTGTGGGGGAGGAGCAGAAAGAGAGAGAGGGAGAGAGAGAGAGAATCCCAAGCAGACTCCACACTGTCAGCAAGGAGCTCAAGGTGGGGCTCCATCCCACCAACTGTGGAATCATGACCTGAGTGGAAATCAAGAGTCCCATGCTCATCTGACTGAGCCACCCAGATGTCCCAGTGACACATTATTAATATATTTTTATGCTTGTTCTATTTATCTCTGTATCCTTAGTTCCAAGCACAATGAATACCACATCCTAAGCAGTGAGTAGATGTTTGCTTACTTCCTTGATTGATTGATTGCTGAATGAATGAATGAAAGCCAAGAGAATGTAAGATAAAACTCAGATTTCTGATTGGGTAATAGAAGAATGGTAATTTCATTTACTAAATTTAGGTGGGGTGACCATGTAATTTAGTGTCCAAATTAGGGCATTTTTGAGTGAAAAATTGTGCTATTAATAATTACTCAAATAGGGGCACCTGGGTAGCTCAGTTGGTTAAGTGTCTGACTCTTGATTTTGGCTCAGGTCATGATCTCACAATTCGTGGGTTTGGGCCCTGCATTGAACTCTGTGCTGACAGTGTGGAGCTGGCTTGGGATTTTCTCTCCCTCTCTTTCTCTCTCTCTCTCCCCCTTTCCCCTACTTGCTCTCTCTCAAAATAAATAAATAGACTTAAAAAAATTACTCAAGGATAACGAATACTGTTCTTGCTGAACTGGAACGTACATTCTAGCTTCTCCTTAATATTGAGAGACTACAAAATGCCTCACTGTTGCATAAAAGTCAACCTCCTTTAACTTGGCAAGGCACCAGATTTAAAAACACTTAATGTGTTTATGCTTACCTACATTACTACTCTTTTTGCTAACTGATGGAAATCTGAAAAGGATTTTCACTTTTACGGAAAAAGGCAAAAAAGCGAAAATAGCATTCAACATTATTTTGCAGTGAGCCATTATGGAGGCAATATGCATTCCGTGTGGTGACAGCGGCGCCCCAAGTGCCCTCCTAGGGAACTACACTCTGTCTACCCATCCAGCCGACGTAGCTTTGAACTGCATCTGTGAGCATCCGTGCTTTATGTAAATTTACTCCAGGCATTCTTCAGCAAGATGTGTTCTAAGGTACCAGAAAGCCTGAGAAGTCATTCTGGAGGTCTAGGAATGCTCAAAGCCTTTTCCACATAAATTAGTGGTTGCTTCTTCATTTTACACCATTCCAGTTTACAAAAGTTTTTATAGAAATGCTCTACTTTCAGAGAGTGGGGAACCTATATTGTATTTCTTTACTAATTCCTTTGTCTCTCATGTATCTCACTTAGAACTGGGTTTCTCTTTAATTTCTTGTTTCTTGGGACTGCCTAAAGAACTGTATTCTTCACTTTACTCTCCAAATTAGTCCCTTTAAAAAAAATTTTGTTTTAATGTTTATTTTTGAGGAAGGGGGCAGGGATGGAGAGAGAGAGACAGGGAGACACAGAACCTGAAGCAGGCTCCAGGATCTGAGCTGTCAGCACAGAGCCTGACCTGGGGCTCAAGCCCACGAACTATGAGATCATGACCTGAGCTGAAGTCAGACACTTAACCCACTGAGTCACCCAGGTGTCCCTCCAAATTAGTTCTAATACTGAATATTTACAAGGTGGACATGTGTATAATTATGGGGAAAGTGCACCTCTCTCAGTCAAAGGGTAAAATCGAGTAGTTCTTGCCACACTGTGAAGTAGCAGGGAATGTAGAGGAGGAATGTGCTAAAATTGTGAGGGAATTTTCTTTTGTAATTCAAAACTTATTAATTCAAACGTCATGGTGTTTTGAGGAGTATAATTTTTATTTAAACAGGAGACTGTTTATAATAACAACAATGGCAGCTATAGCTTACTGAGCCTGCAATGTATCAGACAATTACAATGTACATGGTGGTTCTTTTCATCTATATTTTATTGCTTCCTAAATTCTTCTGTATGTTTGAAATATCTTGTAATGAAAATATGTTTAATTTTAATTTTTTTTCAACGTTTATTTATTTTTGGGACAGAGAGAGACAGAGCATGAACGGGGGAGGGGCAGAGAGAGAGGGAGACACAGAATCGGAAACAGGCTCCAGGCTCTGAGCCATCAGCCCAGAGCCCGTCGCGGGGCTCGAACTCACGGACCGCGAGATCGCGACCTGGCTGAAGTCGGATGCTTAACTGACTGCGCCACCCAGGCGCCCTGAAAATATGTTTAATTTTAAAACAGGATTATGAATTCGTTACATGTAATGATGAAGATATGAACTTTCATTTTATAATTACATATATTACCTTATTTAATCCTTATGAGAATATGGAAGAATCCCAGTTTTTGTCACTAGTTTTGTAACCTTGGGAAAGTTCTTTAATTTTTTTTTTAATTTCAGTCTCCTCACCCTAAAATAGGAATAATAAAAGGACTTACCTCCTAGAGCAATCATTAGGATTAAATAAATAAGTATAAATCACTTCAACATAGTAGTTTGCTAAATAAGCAGTTTTTGTATTGTTAGAATATCCCATGTTTTAGAAGGGGCTAATAAAACTTACAAAGAAGCCTTAAGGTTCTCGATCTTAGTACATCATGGCTATCTGCTTACACAGTGGTAAATTCATTTTTGTGGTATTAGTAGATAGGGAATGGCAGATTGTCCTTTCCAAAGATGGCCACACAAATGACTTCGATCCCATATCATCTTTCGAAATGTGACTAGACCATTCTCCCAACAGATGGAGTTTATTTCTCTCCTCTCTTGAATCCTATTAGGGTTCAGGCAAGCTCTGTGGCTGCTTTGCCTGATAAAATATGGCTGAAGATACTTTGTCACTTCTGGGTGTAACCCTTAATGCCCTGGCAGCTTCTTCTTTTTGTCTCTTGGCACTCTTGTTCTTGGGAGGCTCCCTCTTTGAACCGACAGCCACGCAATAAGAATCCCAAGTCTAACGAGAGGGCATGTGTAAGTGCTTTGGTTGTTAGTCTGCTGAACTCCCAGCCAAGAACCAGCATCGATTGCCAGCTATGTGAGTGTTCATTTTGGACATTTCCACCCATCCATCCCCAAGATACCTGCAGCCCAATGTAACATCACAAGAAACATAAAAACCAGTAGACTCAGAAAATTGTGAGAAATAATAAAAAAGATTGTTCTCGCTCACTAAATTTTGGGGTGGTTAGTTATGTAGCAATAGACAGCTAGTAGTTACTATGTGTCTACATGGTTTAAACAGAATTTCGGGGCGGGACCAGGATCCTATCTATGATTTAAGGCACCATTTCTCTGAGAAAGCCTTTTCTAGATTCTAAACAACTGACACATAAATCAGTTTTAGATAATGTGCTTGTAAGATTGGAACTACATGTATCAAAATTTGTCCAGAACTTAGTGGAATATTTGATTTTGGTGCCCAGAGCTCTCCAGGAGAAATGTTAAGAATGTGAATTAGACATAGTTGTTGCTGAAGTTCAATGTCATCTTATTTTTCTCTGTGTTAACCCTCTTCCTCTCTTTTCCTCCTCCATGTTTTGAATGTCTTCCAGCTAGCTATGCCTCTCCAACTAGAACCGATCCTAGTTCCAAACTCCAGATTTTTCCTTCTTCCCTCAGACACATCAAAATCTTTTTTCAATGAACTGGGGATACTCTGATAAAGGATAAATAATGAAATGTTACTGACTGAGATTAGCATCATATATATGTAACTCCCTTCAGAGATGTTTGCATTTCAGTGAAGATCACAAACTCAATTCAGAGTAATGCATGCATAATGGTGAGGGCGAATGTAATATTTTTCAGGATGAAGGCTTGGTAAAATCTCTACCCAGGCCATTTATGCACATACAACTAAGGCCTGTAAGACAAACCCACAGTGGACATAATATAATATACACACACACATATATACATATATAAAGTAAACTAATTTTAGAAAAATAATTAATCCATGTGATAATGTCTTAGTGTCAGTTGTCAACATTTTTTTTTCCCTTTAAACTGGTAGACTTTAGTTCATTCAATTATACATATGTGTACATTAGGTATATGCACCTGAGTTTCTATAAGGATGTGCACAGTTCACATGCTGTATTTCTTGGCAGGGACCCAGCTTCACACACTGATTTACATAATGCAGTTTGAATTAAGACAGAGGATCTGAAACCAACCACTAACTTTCCTCTATAAAAAGACTATAAATGACTTCAGGATTAATATGTGTTAGTGGCTGTCTTCTGTCCTTGGCTGTTTTCTGTTATACAGCTATTTTATAAATGTGGCTCATCATGTCCTCAATAGCAAATAGCCATGCATTATCAAATTCATTAATTAGGATTCTATTTGTTGTTCCATAGTGAAAATTAATCACTAAATTAAACATTCTGCCTGCTTCAGAACTGTTTCCCTAAAGATATTAACTAAGGCAGTCCTACAAAAAAAAGTGAAAATGTCTGAACTTTGTATACATTTGTGAAATTCTAAGACATTGCTACTTACATAATGACTATCATTAAGTAGACTGCTGCTTAAAGTTAAAAGATGATTTATAGCTGACAAATGGCAAGTACATCCCAGTTAGAGGCGTGGTTAGGAAGAATTACTTTCACGGACATTAATTCAGTTTTAGAGTTTAAGTATTTGAATATATGATAGGCTTACATTAAATATCATAGGTACATCTCACGATTAACCATCTAACAAACCTTGATATAAAAAAAAGAGCCATTAGTGGGGTGCCTTGGGTGGCTTAGTCAGTTGAGCATCTGACTCTTGATTTCTGCTCAGGTCGTGATCCCAGCGTCAGGGGATTGAGCCCCGCATTGAGCTCTGTGCCGAGCACAATGCCTGCTTGAGATTCTCCCTCTCTCTTCTTCTCCCCCTCTTCCCCTGCTCATGTTCTCTCTCTCTCTCTAAAAACAATTTTTTAATAAAAAAAAGAGTTATTACAAGTAAAGTCTTTATAATTTTGATGTTATTGTTTGAGAATTCCAAGAGCCCTCCATATGTCTAGTCTGGTGATGCTCTAATCTATTCTCAATATTTTTAATTGATTAAAAACACAAAAAAACTTCTATCAACTTTTGTACACTGTTTCTCTGTGTGTGAATATTTCTAAAAGATTAACCTGAATCTCCCAGTTTATGATTTTTTAGGACACTTAAAAAGATGACTGTAGGGGCGCCTGGGTGGCTCAGTCAGTTGGGCAGCCGACTTCGGCTTAGGTCATGATCTCGCGGTCCGTGAGTTCGAGCCCCGCATCGGGCTCTGTGCTGACAGCTCAGAGCCTGGAGCCTGTTTCAGATTCTGTGTCTCCCTCTCTCTGACCTTCCCCCGTACATGCACTGTCTCTCTCTGTCTCAAAAATAAGTAAACATTAAAAAAAAAAAGATGACTGTATCCTTAATCAATTATGTCATCTCAAGAGCTTATTTTTTAATGCAACAATTTATTTGAAATTTATAGGTCCTTTGGTTTTTACATAAATATGAACACATTTCTCAGAGTGTAAAATGCCAATAAACTAATCTCAAAGCATGATAAGAACTAGAATGATACTCCTAACATTTTCCATACAAAATTTTGGGGTGGTTGGAAACTCTTGTTTCATTCCCTAGCAACTAACTATCCTAGTGGAGCCCAAGGTTGTCTGACATTAGATCAGCAGCTCGCCAAGAGAATGTGGGCCACAATCTTGCAGTTCCACTGACTGTCAACTAAATAGCTTTTAATTCAGTGAAATATTTCACGGGTTTGTTATAGTCCTTAAGTTAGAAGTATGGCAGTCTTTGGGGCACCTGGATGGCTCAGTTGGTTAAACTGACTCTTGATTTCAGCTCAGGCCATGATCTCAGGGTTCACAGGATCAAGGCCCATGTGGGACTCTGTTGACAGCATGGAGCCTCCTTGGGATTCTTTCTTTCTCTCTCTGCTCCTCCCCCTGCACACACTCTCTCTTTCTCCCAAAACAAATAAATAAACATTAAAAAAAGAAGAAGTATGGCAGGCTCTTTTGTTATGGGTCTTGAAAGTTCCTTTTTTTTTTAGGTTTAAATCACCATAACTATTTGTTACCTATCGTGTTCTCTTTCTCTATTCCTCTATGCTGATCCGCTTTTTCCATTGACTATTGCACATCCTTGAATATGTTTCCGAGAGTCTATCAGTTCATAGTATACTTTGAGTGCTTAGAAATCTTAAAATATCCTAGTAATATTTTAAATTTCTCATCCTTTTTACCACTGTCAGGATCCTAAACATGTTTTGGATAATATCTCATGTATTTCTCCCACTACAAGTATGCCTCATGAAATTTCTATATACAATGGAATGAAGGCACTCCTAAATTTCAGAGTCTTGCACTTTAATTAAATACAATGGCCTTGTCAATACTGAGATCATAGACTTCTAAGGAGACTTTTAAGAAATAAATGATCTTGGATATTTTTTAGTGAGAATTTTCATATTTAATTTATATAGGGATTTTTTGAAAGCTTATAAAAGCAAGTTTGACATTTTGAATTCCAAATTTGGTTGTAACCTACATGATGGACTATCAATTCAATACTTAATATTTAGTTGTAAAATAAACATTTCTGTCAATTCTTTGGACATTTATGTCAAAATGTAGAGACAGTTTTAGCTCTGAGTTAATAGATTATTATGATTAATCATGAAACCTAAGAAGTCATTTCCCCACTAACTTTACTAATTGATAACTATTAATATTTTAATATTATCTTCACCAATTTTATAGGCAAATAACATGTTCCACGTTGGCAGTTTAGTAAGCTATGCTTTTACTACAAGAGATTTGAATATTTTTCTTCAGTTAATTGAACATCTGTACTTTTTCCAAGAGACATTGTGGTTTTTTTTTTCCTTTTTGTCCACTTGTTTATTATGGTGTTCCTATTTTCCTTATTGATTCAAGGAATTTATCATTTATTCATATGGCAACTGTTATGGAATGAATTGTTTCTCCCCAAATTGTGTATTGAGGCACTAGTCCCCAACATGACTGTTTTTGGAAAAAGGGCCTTTAAATGAGTAATTAAGGTTAAATGAAGTCATAAGTCTGGGCTCTAATCCAGTAGGACTGGTATCCTTACAACAAGAAAATACACTAGGAATGCACTGCATGGAGAACAACAGGCCATGTGAGGACATGGTGAGAAGGTGGCATCCACAAGCAAAAGGGAGAGAAACCAAAACTGCCACCATCTTGATGGTGGACTTCCTGCCTCCTGCGCTGTGAGAAAATAAATATCTGTTATTTAAGCAATACACTCTGTGGTATTTTGTGACGGCAACCTGAGGAGACTATTATAGTAACTAATAAGTTATCTATTACTGTATTCAAACCTTTTCTTTCCCCCAACTTTATTCATGGTGTTTCAATTTTTTAAGATAATTTCTTAAAGTTTTTTTTTTAAGCAATCAAATCTATCATTTTTTCTTCAAGGCTTTTACCTTTGGATTTAGATTTAGATTTCTCAAGCTTAAGATGCTATCGATACTCATTTATTTCTTCCTAACACTTTTGTGATTTGATCTTGGCTGTTTAAATTGAAGTTAGATTTAAATCTTTATGCATCTGTAATTTATTTTACTGTATGATGCAAAATAAGAACCTACTTTATTTTTTTCCTAAGAATGAATCAATTATTCCAACACTATTAGTGAAATAACTCCTCTTCTTGTTACTAATCTGAAGTGCTCGTTTCCTATACATATTAAATTATTTTACACACTTTGGTGACTGTGTCCATTGACCTGTGTTGATGTAAGCATCACAGTCATTCTGTGGCCCTTAAAATATCATAGAACATCGTGACTCCAAGCTGCCACTCTTACCTTCATACATCTTGTTTTTGCTATTTGTATGGTTTTTTCTCGGATGAAAATTTAACATATTGCCACAGTCTTAAGTTAACCAGAGTAGGATTTTGTTGGGGATTGACCTAAATATGTATGCAATTTGGAGAGTACTGTTATCTCATTTTAAGTCTTCCTATTTGGAAACATGACCTATCTTCCGATTTATTCACACTTGGCTCATATTCCTTAATAAAAGTTTGGCTTTTTTTCATCAAATAGGACCCAAACAATTTTTCTTACATTTGTGCCTAAATATTTTATATTCATTTTATTATTCTGACTGGCATTTTTTCTAATATATTTTTTAGCTAGGTTCCAATGCATGTATTAAAACTGATGCTTATATATTTATTTAAGTAGATATTATATCTAAAGTTTTAAAGTTATAAATAATGAAAGTTTTGCTTCTTTTTTAATAGTTGATGATTCTTATATGATTGAGTTGCTTAAAATTGGTAGAAAAATATTGCATAATAATGGCCTAGAGGAATTTTTTTTTTAACATTTATTTATTTTTGAGACAGAAAGAGACAGAGCATGAATGGGGGAGGGGCAGAGAGAGAGGGAGACACAGAATCTGAAACGGGCTCCAGGCTCTGAGCCATCAGCACAGAGCCCGGCGCGGGGCTCGAACTCACGGAGGTGAGATCATGACCTGAGCTGAAATCAGCCGCTTAACCGACTGAGCCACCCAGGCACCCCTAGGAATTTTTGTTTTACTTTTGAAACTGAGAGATGATTTCAGTGCTATACGATTAAGTTATGATTTAACTGACTTTAGTGCTATGATTTAACTATAGAGTTTAGAAATACATATTTTTTATCTTATTAGGAAATCATTCTTCCATTTCTATTTAATTAGAGAATTTTAATACATTTTGTTTAGCAGAAATTGTTATTGGGTTTTATTAAATTTCATTTTGTTACCTATGTAGATAGTTTAATATCTTTCTATATTAGCTAATTAATGGTTTAAATGTATCATTAGATTTTTAAATAGTAAATGAATCTTGCATCCTGAAATATAACTTATTACATAGGTTGTATTACTATTTTAGTGTTGAAATAAATTTGCCAATCTTTTACTTAAGATTCCCCTTTCTGAGGAAAATTCAGGTTATTCAGACCTACAATGCTGATAAAAACTATTCAAATATGTTTTTTTTTTTTCAACTCTTCTGAAAATCATGGAAACCCTGACAAAATTGTAAGAATTATCAGTCCAAAATCTAAATGAAGGTTTGGACCCAGAGAGGTAATATGAATATCTAAGGTGCCTTTGCTCTGAGGGCATTTGCTACCTATGAAAAACCGAGCTGCCATTTCACTCACTCATAGAACATGGGGGACTGAGGACCAGTCTCAGGCTACCATCCCATTCACAAAATTCCAACCCCAAAGCACAACAGCATTAGTGTAAAGTGACCCAGAAGTCAGTCCACTCTGACTCCCTCTCCTGGAGGACTGCAAGGCTGCACCACGCAGAAAGGGATAGAGGGGAAAAGGACATCTTTGAGACAGGGTCACCACAAGTCAGTCCTTGAGTGGATTTTTTTGTCTTAAAGTCACATCACTGAATGAGCCAATAAGCTTCAAGCTGTGAATATTGTATAAAGTGGACCGAGACCCATAGCGTTCCCATTGGCAGAAACAAATGTGAATTCTCTTTAAAGGATACCAATTCTTATGTCAGGCTTAAATAAGTTCCGCAAATAATTTCCCCCCAAAATGACCGGCTGACAGTGAAGGATAGCAAGCAACTAAAGGGAACAATGCAACTTTATTGAGAAATTGTAAAATTCAAACCACCAAAATTCCAAATATGGAATTATCAAATATAGAACATAAAACAAAGATGCTTGGTGTGTTTAAGAGAGAAAAGAATGGGGCGCCTGGGTGGCTCAGTCCAACTTCAGCATAGGTCATGAGCTCACAGTTTGTGGGTTCAAGCCCTGCATCAGGCTCTGTGCTGACAGCTCAGAGCCTGGAGCCTGTTTTGGATTCTGTGTCTCCCCCTCTCTCTGCCCCTCCCCTGCTCATGCTCTGTCTCTCTCTGTCTCCAAAAATAAATAAGCATTAAAAAAATTTTAAAAAAAGAGAGAAAAGAAAAACTGGAAATTATGGAGCAAGACATATTGAAAGAGGGAAGAAAGCAAGCAAGCAAGCAAGCTAGGTGTTAGGGAAGAAGGGAGGGAGGGAAGGAAAGAGGAGGAAGGAAAGAGGGAGAAAGAGAGTAGATATTAAAAAGAATGAAAGATAATTTTTAAAATTAAGATATTAATACCTAACAGTAGAGACTTCTGGGAAGATGGATTAAATGCCCTATTCCTTATTTTGCAAATATGACTAAAAACCATGCATATTATACATAAACATAAGAAGACTTTGAAAGGTGGAGAGAAGGCAGACCAGCTAGGAAACTTAATACCCAAGAATTGCATGATGATGAGTTCCCAGAGTGTTTTTTATTGTTTGTTTGCTTTATATATCCCAGACTTGATGGTGATGAAGCTGGGAGCCCTAAACACCAACAGGTACAGACCAGAAAAGAAAAAGAAAAGGAAAAAGAAAAGGAAAAAGAAAAGGAAAAAGAAAAGGAAAAAGAAAAGGAAAAAGAAAAGGAAAAAATAAAAGAAAAAGAAAAAGAAAAAGAAAAAGAAAAAGAAAATCCTGCTCTATCCAGCCAAAGGATGAAGAAGGGGGGGGGGGGGATTAGAAGGCTAACAAGACAAGAAACTTGTAGACAATAATCTTGTTACATCAAAACACGAAAGAAAAATTGTGTCCCCATCTCCACCCACATTATCAAAAAGTGGATCCTCTGGACGCCATCCTTGAGGGGCTGTCGTGAGGCCCCCTACCACTCCCCAAGGAGCTAGGCCTTTCATCTCTGCTGGCTGGTAACACAGGGCCCCCTACCCTGCAGTGTCGTGGAGAACACAAGAGGAGCCTAGACTCCCTAAGGCACTAACAAGGCGCCCTTCCCTGTCATTTCTGGAATGGTGTCAGCGGAAGCCGAGTGGAGAAGTCAGGCATTTTACATCATCCAGGGGGAAGCCGGTCATCCCCTTTGTGGTGTGAAAGGGAAGCACGTTGGGAGCCGGTACACTCACCGCCCCAGTAGGAAAGAGGGACCTACCCACCTACCTACTTCAGATGTCAGAGGAGGTTACATGGTGAACCTGGGCTTCTACTCCCATTGACAGAAATGGTGTGAAAGGTGCAGTTTTGGTGGCCCGAAGAAATCAGTCAAATAAAGGAATGAGGCAGGAGGAAAAAATACCATCTATCTCTCATTCAAGAAAGCTAGAATATGCAGCGACTGCCAAAAGTCCCATCACATCTAATAACAAATTCAGTAATATTGCAAATTTTGTCGATTATCCCTCTCTTTGTCCCTAAAGTGGTCACTATGCTAATGACTCCTCTTTCCCAGGGGAGTCCCACCGTCTCTGTACTTGATTCATCACTCCTCGAAGCCACGAGCACCTGACTGCATCAGTTAATGATGCTCTGTTCTCAGCCTCTCTATTCCTTCTTAACTATAAAAATCTCTCTCATAGCTCGGCCTCTTTCTCAAATATTTGCCCTGTTCTCCGGTCATTTTCTCACATTTTCTTACTGCTTCTTTAAAGAGTAGTCCTGGCTTACAGTCTCCATTTCCTCTGCTTTTAACAACACGCAACATACAACATTAACAACATGCAACATGCAACTTAGAACTTACATTGCATTATGACATTGTGTCCTTATCACTCTATCATACTATAACAGGAGCAGGGAAGAGACCGTATTTACTTATTGTCATATCAACAGAAACACATAAAATGCTTTCAGTTTCTGAAAACTGCATTCATTTTGACAATTGGAAACTGTAACAAATGATTTCCTCAGCAGAAAAAAAATTAGCATGTAAAATGAAGTACAACAGTTATAGTTAATGGGAGTCTGTTACATAATACATGTGAATGAACTAAATAATCAAAGTAAAAGAACACAGAGAACTGAATATTTTAAAAATCTAACTCTATGGTGTTAATAGGAGACACATCTCAATCAAAGCCATATGCAGAGGCTGAAAAAGTGTTGGAAAAATATACTACAAAAACATGAATTGGAAGGGTACCAGTTGAATAATATTCATATTAGGCCAAGAAAGCATTTAGGTGAAAGTTGTTAGTTAAGAAAAAGGGATCACCTTATAAGAAAAAGAGTTAAATACACCAGGAAAAATTCTTCTGTATTTTAAGGCTTTAATAACATGCTTTCAAAACCTATGTAGGGAAAGTTGACAGAACTATGTAGAAGAATAGACAAACTGTCAAACCTTAGGAAGGTTTGAGCAACAATGAGCAAACTAGATCTAATAAGCGTTTGCCATTGTAGCAACTGACTTTCTTTTCAAGCAAATCAGGACATTACTAGAAAATTGACTACATACTTGGTCATAAAATAAGTTACAACAAATTTTGAAAAACTGAAAACAAATAGAGCATGTCCTCTGATTATAATGCAGTTAAGCCAGAAATCTTGAGCTATAAAATCTGAAAAAAAAATTAAAAATTAGGAAATATGTCTGAAGAACTCATAATAAAAAAGAAATCGTAATGATATGATAAAATATTTTGAACAAGATAATAGTTTATAACTTGTCAGGTATAGCTAAAGCACTATGAAAGAAAAAAAAAGAATAGCAAAACATGCCCAGAGAATATAGAAGGAAGACAATAATAGTGGGTTGAAAAGATATTAATGAAATAGAGAAAAAAGACAAAAGAAGAGAGAACGAAAAAAGCCCAAAGTGGTTTCCTTACAAACAAAATTGCCAATCTCCTGAGTGAGACTATCTAAGAAAAAAGAGAGAGAGAGAGAGAGAGCACAACAACAAATATTAGGGGCCAAGTAGAAAACATAAAATGCTACAGACCTTCAAAGGGTAATAAGACAATATTTTGAAAATTTTTTTGCTAATAATTTTTGAAGTTTCGATAAAATATATTCCTAAAAACATGATTGCAAATCTGACTCAAGAAGTTTCATGAGATAAAACCAGTTCAGAAAATGGACCCACCCCTTTGGGCAGATAGAGTTTAAATAATATATTAATGGTGGAGGCAGGCTCTGGAGTCATTTTGCCTGAAGTTGAATCCCAGCCTCACTATTTATGAGCTGTTTGGGCAAACTAACCTCTCAATCTCAGGTATGTCATTTAAAAAATGAGTTTTGGGCATCTTAATAGCAGTTTTATAGGATTCAAAAAATATTTTAGTTGTTTTTGTACCCTGATAGTTCATTTAGAACAAAGGAAACTTTTTTTTAAATGTAAGTTTCCTCCTTTGGAGACAGAATATTTACAATGTTGCATTAAAAGGGCCAGTTACCATCACTGAGTCAGTATTCTCTCAAGACTGGTTAACCCAGGAATCTGAGATTTTTAAAACTTTTAAAAACTCTCCTAGAATACCAAACTTTACAATGGAACCAGTTAGTTTCAAGTTTGCATTAAAAATTTTAAACTTATGTCTGCTACCATAGAGGAAGAAAGGAAAAGAAACACCTTTATTGATTTAATTTAGTTAATAATGGAAGGGGGTGGAACCTGTCTGTATCTATAGTACCCAGGACTATACTGAACAGACCCTTTAAAATTATCTTACATTTCAGCCAAAGAACAAACTGTTGGAGAAATAGATGGTCATATTAAAGCAATATAATCAGACTCAATATTGAGAGATATAAAGAAATGTTTCTATTAATTTCATGAAATTTCTACGTCTATATCTGCTTTCCTGGCCATATGGTGAAAGGCAGGGATGGAAAATAGGCATATGTTAGAAATTCAATAAATTCTTGTTAAGTGAAAGGGCACAAAACACAAATAATCATTTTTATTCTTTGGTTCTCAAAAAGCATGTAGATATTCAGGTCTTTTGTAGATAAAAGTTAGATAAAAAGTTACAGTAAATTGATAAACATTTTCCATGAGTGCCCAAACATCTAACAGCAACTCAACCACCATGTAAATAGAAAGTTGTATTTTTGTTATTGAACAAGTCCTATGGAACTGAACATTCTCATAAATAATGTAAATGAGAACTTAGGGCACACCAAATCACTCTTTCAAATCATCAAATAGCTTTCATCCTCTTTATCTCTGGGAACTTCAGTCCATAGAAGTCTCGTTTGGCTAGAGCGTTCTGTTTATTATTTATTTGCCAGGGAAATTGGTGGTTTTTCTCTTCAATTACCAGGAAGGCCCTGTTGCTGCTCCATCTCAGCTCTCTAATATTTCAAAAGTTTCTACCAGAAATTCGCACCCTGGAGTACATAGGTAACACAAATGAAGTTACCATGAAGGATGAGGCAACATACCAGCACAGGTGAGAGGGTCCAGAACGCTGCTGTATAATGGCCTAGTCCGGAGGCTCGACTTAGCACATTTTTTACTTGTTGTACGTCCTGTAATTGCTTCCCATGTGTTCACTGCACTCTTTGACCACACTGTATAATTTCTGAGTGCTAAGCCTTTTAATATTTAAAAAATTTTTATTTTACTTATTTTTTTTTTTTTATGTCTCATGAAGTTGTTTGTAGGGGAATTGAAGGCCTGGGCTCTGGTCTGTACCTAAACGTCAGCCTCACCTGCTGCACTGTTTTATGTTTCCCTTATTGGAAGGTGATTTTTGAAAATATACAGTTGAGCATCCAACTTTGGCTCAGGTCATGATCTCATAGCTTGTGAGTTTGAGCCCTGCATCAGTCTCTGTGCTGACAGCTCAGAGCCTGGAGTCTGCTTTGGATTCTGTGTCTCCCTCTCTAACTGCCCTTCCCTGCTTGCACTCTGTCTTTCTCTCTCAAAATATAAATAAACATTAAAAAAATAAAAAATACATAGTCTATTGGTAAAAACGAAACATAGGAAGGAAGGAAGGAAGGAAGGAAGGAAGGAAGGAAGGAAGGAAGAAAGGGGAGAGAGAGAAGGAGGCAAGGAGGCAAGGAGGGAGGAAGACCATTGCCTACAGCTTCTAGCACACAGTTATAACCATAGAAGGATAATGGGTTGAAAAACCACAGCAATTTGTTAGCCAGACAGATTCATTTCTTGTCTCTCTCAAAGAAAAAAAATAAAACCTTTATTTCTTTTAAGTGGTGGTTGTTTAGTTAAAATGGGATACGTTTTTACATGCTGTAGATTTTGTGAACTCTTTCTGGTTTACACAGTTTAATTTCATGAGTCATATGTACTTCTGGAATCAGATCTGCAATACTTATAATCAACTACAAAAAGAGGGGGCTCCACTGAATTGCTGATTTGTGAAGTGACATTGGACAGTAGGACTCCAGAGATAGAAATGTCACAGTTGTATTCAAGATAGGAGACGGTCCATAGTACATAAACACAATTTTGCTGTCAGTCCTTCTTTGCTTGACTTTAAAAAGCCCCTGAACTTCCAGAAAATTTTCTTTTAGACGCATGTATTATATCACTTGAAGCTGAATTTCTGAAACATTTCTTACCAGGTTATTCTAAAGTGCCTACAGACTTATCATCTTTTCAAAATGTGTTTACTTTTATATTAATAATGCACATTTGACACCTCACTTTCTCCTCCATCTAAATGCACATGCTCTCTCTCTCTCTGTCCAATGAAATAGAAAAAAATTCCTTCGCACTGGTGGCAATGACATTCCAAATTTATACCATTACTAAGCCAAAATACAACAACCAAAAAGTTTTTAAAAATCTGTTTTCAACTTCCTTTATGCATTCATCTAAAAAAAAATCCTGTCCTCTATACTGACTTCTTCCTTTATCTTTAGTTTATAGAGTACCAAGTTCTCATTCTATTATACTTCAATGATGGTCTTTCTTTTAGTTTTGTTTTTAAATACTCTGCTTCTAGACAAATGCAAAGGAGGCACATAAAGTAAAGAATTTTAACATGATAACAGAGTCCTGTGAATACCATTTTAGAATATGGACCCTCTAAAGCCAAATCTTTATAGGCATTTGCTTATGTGTTAATAAAAAACAGAAAAATAAGAAACAAATACCTTGGGAAGGAAGGAAAGACAGAAAAACAGAAAGGAAGGAAGGAATGAAGGAAGGAAGGAAAGAAGGAAGGAAGAAATCACCAAGGAAAATTCCATTTTGATGTTTCAGATCCAGCCTGGAAAGATGGGGGAAGACAATGGTGATAATCCCAGTGCTTGTTAAGTTCATTATTTGGCCAACATTTAAAAAAGAAATATCCAGTAATGTCTATTTTTTTTCTTATTTGACTTCAAAAAAAGTGGAAAATTATATCCTGAGAGCACATGAATATATTCGAAAAGAATAGGCATGATTTTCTCCTCCTTGGTGTATTATAATTCTGTGGTGCAGATGTTTTTATTTGACAGAATGGGTGGAAAAGAATGTCCCATCCAAAAATCACTGAGAACTTTATGTGCCCTATTTTGTAACTCTTTAAAATAACTACCTTATTCCTTTACCACAAAAGCCTTCTTTTGACTCCTTCATTGGGAGCCTGTTAGGATTTCTTTGGTGTGTTTGGTAAGGAGAGCAACATTTCAAAGTGTGATTCAGTCCACTGTTCCAAGGAAACTTGGAATAAGAAGACAACACATTTTTATACCCATATAAATGTAGTGTGGCTGACCAAGAAGTTGGTATTCCGAAACAAATCATGGGATTAGAATATCTATGAACTTCTCCTATTCCCTAGAAAAAGATATTTTCTCATTTCTCTCCATAGTTCAGACTACCCTTTTTTGAGAATTCTGTCACTCCATTTTAAATAAGCATTCAAGTATTAGTCTCTAGAATGTTTCTATGGAATGAATGTGCATTGATATGAAAAGGAAGTGCATTTTAACTTTATTTACCCTTTGTGTGAGGGTTTCTTTTTTAGAATCTTAACTTGTAACTATTTTAATACTTTTATTATTTTCTGATTTCTCAAATGATCTGAGGGTTTCCTAAAGCAATTTCCAACAGAGTAAGCATCAGCTCAATGTGACTCTGAAAAGGTTTATCGCTGATACCTAAAACACAAGATCACCATTTATAAGACAGTAATCCTCTTTGCCCATGAATGACAGTCACAAAGCAACCAGAAAAAATCTTTGGATTTCTTCCAAAGTTTTTGCACCCACTTATTTGTGCTATGTTCAAGTGTGATATCCATCTGAGAATGAACCCTTTGGAAGGGTAGAACATGAACCTCGACTTGAAGTCTTTACTTTTTTTGTGGGTTATTGTAGTTTGGTGATTGTTTGTTTTCTACAGAAACATCACAACAGAGTCAGAGTGTCTAGGCCACACACAGAAACATTCTAGACATTCTTTACATTGTTGATAGAGGCAGCACAGGCAATGACAAAAAGAACTTCAACCTTTTACCTTCAACCTTTAATACCTTTCATTTTAAGACCTTTAAGATCTCATCATTTCTGTGAATGAAACATAATTCATATTTATGAATGGAACAAATAAGGAAAAATGAATACCCCAATAACATGTTATCGTGACAAAACTACAACTCTGAGTTCCGTAACAAATGCCTTCTTTTAATACTTATTTAGACTGGCTCCAAAAAGATAGCAGAGCCTGGGGACTCTTCTAGCACATCTTTTCCCAGATTAAGCCTTTGATTTTGCCGTTTGCAAAACATGGATGGACCTAGAGGGTATTATTCTAAGTGAAATAAGTCAAACAGAGAAAGGCAATTATCATATGATTTTACTTATATGTGGTATCCAAAAAACAAAACAAACAAATAAATAAACAAGCAGAAAAGCAGAATCTGACCTATACATGCAGAGAACAAACTGATGGTTGCCAGAAGGGAGAGAACTGGGGGAATGGGCACAATGGGTGATGGGGGGTGGGAGGTACAGTTACAGAATAAATAAGTCATGGGAATAAAAGGTACCACGTAGGGAATATAGTCAATGGTGCTATAATAGTGTTGTGTGGTGATGGATGGTAGCTACTCTTGTGGTAAGCAAAGAATAAAGCACAGAGATGTTGAATCACACTATGTTGCACCCCTGAAGCTAATGTAACATCGTGTGTCAACTATACTCAAATGAGAAAAAAAAATTAAAAATAAATCCTTAATCATGTGTTAAACAGACTTAAAAATCTCTTATTATAGATTGGATAAAAATAAATTAAAATCAGTAGTTATTGGATTTTTGGGGAAGATGGCAGAGTAGGAGGATCACAGGCTCACCTTGTCCCATACACCTAGATAAAATCCATATATGTAAATAACCCAGAAAACGACCTGAAGAAAGGCAGAACAGACTCTCCACAGCTAATCATAGACAAGAGGTCACATCAAAAATGGTAGGAGAGGTGGAGACCCAGTGAGGAGTCAAACTGAACCACAAGACTATCCTGAGGAGGGAGGAACACTGGGTGTGGAGAGGGGAGAGAAGCAGATCCCACACCAGTCATCCCAGGCATGGAGCACCTACCCTAGGAAGATGAATTCTCATAACATTTGGCTTTGAAAACCCAAGAGTCTTAGCTTGGTGATTTTTTACAATCAGTGGGGCTTAACACTTGGGACTTTAAAAATCAGCAGGCTGGGCTCTGGGAGACAAGGAGGGTGATAGAAGACTGAGTCCCTGCCTTTAAAGAGACAGTATAACAAAAAGCCCCACTGAGATACAGCACAGAAACAGCAGTTTAAAAACACCTGGGGCATAAGAAAGGAGATTTATTTACTAATCTCAGAGAATGTGCTGGAGGGGCAGGAATCTTCTCTAAGACAAAAGAATTGGCAGGCACCATTTCCCAACATAGACACATGGACACCTGCAGAAACGAGTGTGGCAGGAACACTCTCCACATAGCTTGCTAATAGTTCCCATCCCACCACTGTCTTCTCCTGCAGACACACCCCATCCAATACACCCTCATCAGGAGTCCATCCAAAGCAGGGCAACCAGTGTGGCAATGTGCAAACAGCCCCGACAGGGGTCAGTGCCAGTCTAAAGTGACTCCTATCCTGGGGATAGGGGAAGAAAACTACACACACAGTTCAACTGCAGACCAACAATGATCTGGAAGTGGACATCTGGTCTGACTGCAGGCCCTACCTGCCAAAAAAAGTCTTAGGGGACAACACAGGGAAACCCAACAGTTTGGTGTGACTGCAGCCCTCAAAAATGCCTGGTCTGATCCAGCTCAAGCCCAGGGCAACCCTAGACTGGTCCATTAACAGCACAGGGACCAAACATTTCTCATAACAGGCAAAGAAATTCATTGCAGATGACTAGACTGAAGACAAACACAGCTCAGCCACAATAGCAGGGTGCCTGCTATACATCAGGAGACACCCCTGAAGCCCCAACCTCTATTAAACATGGGACTTTACACTACAGGGCATTTCAGGACCTCTTCTTCATAAGGTCATTACTTTCAAGAGCAGGAGATGTAGCTGATTCTCCTAACACATAGAAACAGACACAGAGAGATAAACAAAATGAGGAGACAAGGGAATAAATCACAAACGAAAGAACAGGGCAAAATCACAGAAAGAGAGCTAAACAAAATGGAAATAAGTAATACATTTGATAGAGAAGTTAAAGTAATGGTCACGGAGATACTCACGGGACTTGAGGAAAGAGTGGAGGACCTCAGTGGGACCCTCAACAAAGAGACAGAAAACATAAATACCCAGTAGCTATGAAGAACTCAATAACTGAAATTAAAAATACGTTAGTAGACTAGCGGTAGCAGAAGAATGGAGCAGTGACCTGGAGGTAAGAGGAACGGAAAGCAATCAAACTGAGCAAAAGAAAGAACATAGAATAATAAAAAATGAGACTAGACTAAGAGAACTCAGTGACACCATCAAGCATAATAACATTCATTTTATAGGGATCACAGAAGAAGAGAGAGAGAAGGGGATAGAAAACTTATGTGAAAAAGTAGTAGCTGAAAACTTCCTGAATCTTGGGAAGGAAACAGACATCCAGATCCAGGAGGCACAGAGCTTCCCTAACAAAATAAACCTACAGTGGTCCACACAAAAATACATAGTAATTAAAATGGCAAAAAGTGGTGATAGAGAAAGAATTTTAAAAGCAAAAAGAGAAAAGAAAACAAAAGAAACTCCATAAGGCTATTAGCTAATTTTTCCAGTAGAAATTTTGTAGGTCAGAAGTTCTGAAAAGAAAAACACCTGCAACCAAGAATACTCTACCCAGCAAGGCTACCATTCAGAATAGGAGAGATAAAGAGTGTCCTAGGCAATTGAAAGTTAAGAAACTCATCACCACTAAACCTACCCTACAAGAAAGGTTAAAGGGGACTCTCTGAGAGGAAAGAAAAGACCGTAAGCAGGAGTAAGAAAAGTAGGAAGCACAAAAATAGTAAAATTAAGTATATCTATAAAAATCGGTCAAGGAATCCATGAAATAAAAAGAAGTAAAGTATTACACCTTATACCTAAAACATGGGGGTGGAGAGAGTAAAAATTTGTGCTTTTAGGATGTTTAAATCTTAAGTGACCATCAACTTAATATAGACTGCCATTGCATAAGATGTTATAAATAAACCTAATGGTAACCACAAATCAAAACCAGTAATGGATATACAAAAAATAAAGAGAAAGAAATATAAATATATCCCTAAAGAAAACCAGTAAAGCATGAGAGAAGAGAGTAAAAGAAAAATGGAACAGGGAAGAATTACAAAGCAACTATAAAACAAGGAACAAAATGGCAATAAATACATACCCATGAATAATTACTTTAAATGTAAGTGGACTCAATGTTCTGATCAAAAGACACTGGGTGATGGAACTGATAAAAAATCTATATGCTGCCTACAAGAGACTCATTTCAGACCTAAGGACACATGCAGATCGAAAGTTAAGAGATAGAAAAGCACTCATGCAAATGGAAGTCAAAAGAAAGCTGGGGTAGCTATATTTGTTAGTGGACAAATGCAGTTTGAAGCAAAGACTGTAACAAGACACAAAGGAGGACACTGCATAAACAACAAGGGAACAATTCAACAAGAAGAAATAACAATTGTAAATACTTACACACCAAACACGAGAGCACCCAAACATGAAAAGCAGCTATTAGCAAACATAAAGAAAGAAATTCATAGTACAATAATAGTAAGGAGACTTATATCAATAGAGAGATCATCCAAACAGAAAATCAACAAGGAAATAGTGGCTTTGAATGGCACATTGGACTGGACGGATCTAACAGATTTATTCAGAATATCCCATCAGAAAACAGCAGAACACACATTGTTTCAGGTACACATGGAATGTTCTCCAGAACAGATCACATGTTAGGCCACAAAACTAGTATCAACAAATTTTAAAAGATTGAAATCATATCTTGCATCTTTTTTTACTCCAACACTAGAAATCAACCACAAGAAAAAATCTGGAAATAAAACAAATATATAGATGTTAAATAACATGCTAGCAAACAATAAATAGGCCAGCCAAAAAATCAAAGAGGAAATTTAAAAATTCATGGAGACAAATGAAAATGAAAACACAGCCATCCAAAATCACTGGGATGCAGCAAACACTATTCTAAAAGGGAAGTTCATAGCAATACAGTTCTACCTTAAGAAGCAAGGAAAATCTCAAATAAACAACCTAATATTATACCTAAAGGAGCTACAAAAAGAACAAAAAAAAACCCCAAACCAGTAGAAGAAGAGAAATAATAAAGACTAAAGCAGAAATAAACAAAATAGAAACTAAAAAAAAAAAAAAAGAAAAAATAGAACAGATCGATAAAACTGATCTGGTTTTTTGAAAAGATCTGGTTCTTTGAAAAGATCAACAAAGTTGATAAACTTTTCATCATATTCAAAAGAGAGAGAGAGAGAGAGGACCCAAATAAACAAAATCAGAAATGAAGAGGAGAAATAACAAGTGACACAACAGAAATACAAAGGATCTTAAGAGACTATTATGAAAAATTGTATGCCAACAAACTGGACAACCTGGGAGAAATAAATTTCTAGAAACATATAACCTTCCCAAACATCAGGAAGAAATAGAACATCTGAACAAATTCCCAGCAGCGAAATTAAATCAGTAGTCAAAAAACTCCCAAAACAAAAGTCCAGGACCAGAGGGCTTCACAGGTGAATTCTACCAAACACTTAAAGAGTGTGAATAGAAATAAAGGAAAGCTTCCCAAATTCATTCTATGAGTCCAACATTACCCCAATAACAAAACCAGATAAAGATCCCACAAAAAAAGAGAACGATAGGCCAGTATCCCTGGTGAACATAGGTGCAAAAATCCTAAACAAAATATTAGCAAAAAAACCCCCAATAGTACATAAAAAAATCATTCACCATGATCAAGTGGGATTTAACCTGATATGCAAGGTTGATTCAATATTTGCAAGTCAATCAACACGCTATATCACAGCAACAAGAGAAAGGACAAAAACCCACAATCATTTGAATAGATGCAGAAAAAAGCATTTGACAAAGTACAACATCCATTCATAATAAATAGGGTCAGAGGGATAAATAAAGTAAGTCTACAGGGAACATATGTCAACATAATAAGGACCATATATGAAAAGCCCACAGCTAACACCATACTCAAAGGTAAAAAACTGAGAGCTTTTCCCTTAAGATCAGGAACAAGATAGGATATCCTCTGTCACCACTTTTATTTAACAGAGTACTGGAAACTCTAGCCACTGTAATCAGACCAGAAAAAGAAATACTTATCATCTAAATTGGTAAGAAAAAAATAAAACTTTTACTGTTGGCAAATGACACGATACTATACTGGCTGTACCAGTTTACATTTTCACTGATAGTGTACAAGGGTTTCATTTTCTCCACATTATTGCCAGCACTTGTTGTCTCTTGTCTTTTTTATAATAGACCTCCTAACAGATGTGAGATGATATCTCATTGTAGTTTTGATTTGCATTTCCCTGATGATTAGTGATGTTGAGCACCTTTTCACGTACCTGTTGACTCTTTGTAAGTCTTCTTTGGAAAGTGTCTATGCAGGTCGTAAGCTCAATTATTAATTGGGTTATTCGGGTTTTTTTGCTATTGAGTTGCATGAGTTCCGTGTATATTTTGGATATTAAATCCTTGTTAGATATGTGGTTTGCAAATATTCTCTCCCATTCTAGAAGTTGTTTTTTATTTTGTTGATTATTTCCTTTGAGGTGCAAAGGCTTTTTAGCCTGATGGAATCCCCATTGTTGGTTCTTGCTTTTGCTGCCTTTGCTTTTGTTGTGAAATTCAAAAAATCATTGCCAAAACTGATCTCAAGGAGATTACCACCTATGTTTTCTTCTAGGAGTTTCATGGTTTCAAGTCTATACTCAAGTCTTTAATCCATTTTGAGTTGATTTTTGTCTGTGGTGTAAAATAGCAGTCCAGTTTCATTCTTTTTCGTATGACTTCAGTTTTTTCAACACAATTAGACTGTCCTCTCCCATTGTATATTCTTGGCTTCTTTGTCATAAATTAATTGACTGCGTATGTGTGGTTTTATTTCTGGGCTCTCTATTCTCTTCCATTGATCTGTGAGTCTGTTTTTATGCCAGTATCATACAGTTTTGATTAGTATAGCCTCGTATTAGTTTGAAATCAGGAATTGTGATGCGTCCAGGTTTTGTTCTTCTTTATCGAGATTGTTTTGGCTATTCAGATTCTTTGGTGGTTCCATACATATTTGGGCCTTATTTATTTATTTATGTATTTACGTATGTATTTAATTTGTGAAAAATGCCATTGGAATTTTGATAAAGATTGCATTGAATCTGTAGATGGCTTTGGGTAGTATGGATATTTTGATGTATAAATAAAGATTTTTTTTTTTGATGATCTGTCTCCTGACTAGAATTTGTAGTCTTTCTTATAGAAAGTAAACTTATATTACATCATTTACAAATTCTGGCATCAACTTTTAAAAGTAGAACCATGGATTAGAAATATTTTAATTTTTTAATGTTCATTTATTTATTTTGAGAGAGCACATAGCAGGAGAGACAGTGAGGGGCAGAGGGAGAGAGAGAATCCCAAGCAGGCTTCATGCTGTCAGTGTAGAGCCTGATGTGGGGCTTGATCTCAGGAACCATGAGATCATAACCTGAGCTGAAATCAAGAGTTGGGCACTTAACTGACTGAGCCACCCAGGCATCCCTAATTAAAGATATTTCCAAAGCAGTTTGAATACAAAACGATTCTGAACTTTTATAATTTTTTACAATTGACTTGTTCATACCTAATTTAACAGCAATATTTTATAAATGACTTTTCTTCATTAATTAAACAAATTAACAATTTATATAAGCAATAGTTCTTTCTTTTTGCTAATTTATCTTTCCTTTTGCACCCGTCTCACTACTTAATGTAATATTTAGTTATACTGTATAATGCCAACAATAGGTTCAACTGGCAAAAAATAGATTGGAGACAAAAACAACTGATGCTTGGTACATTCAATATTTATGTTGCAGGTAGAAGTTTGGGGTTTCAGGGACTGGCTTAACAGTCAGGACCCTGTGTATTTCCTACCTTCAGTCAGTGTATTTTCCAGAGAGGATGGAGAGCACTGGTCCATCATTTGGCCTTATGGAAGGAATGGAGAGCAATAGTCTATCACTGGGCCTTACAGAGGGGATACAGTGCTCTGTCCATCATTGGACCTGACAGAGAGAATGCAGAACAGTGGTCCATCATTAGGCCTTATGGAGCTGATGGAGAGCATTTGTTCATCTGGTTGGTTGCTCAATTTGAAATTGATTAAAAGAGCTTTTACTGAGAAGCAGGGCAATAATCAGACTGGTTGGGTTGGAATCTTGATTCTGCCACTTACTGTGTAACTTCAGTTAACTTATTTGACCTCTCTTTGCCTTAGTTTTCCTCTTTGTAAAATGGAGCTAGTAATACATGGTTTCAATAAGAATCGAATAATTCTTTCCTGTACTATACTTAGATAATTTAAGCAAATGCAAAATAACACTATTACCATCTTTCACCAAACTGGAGGCAATTAAGATCCAGGAATTCCAGGGCACCTGGGTGGCTCAGTTGGTTAATTAAGCGTTCAACTTCAGCTCAGATCATGATATCACAGCTCGTGGGTTCGAGCCCCAAGTCGGACTCTGTGCTGACAGCTAAGAGCCTGGAGCCTGCTTCAGATTCTGTGTCTCCCTCTCTCTCTGCCCCTCACCTGCTCACGTCTTCTCTATCTCTCTCTCAAAAAATAAATAAATATTTTTAAAAAATTTTTAAAATTATTCAGGAATTCCTGCAATTTGGAGATAAATGTCTTAGACACACACACACACCAACTCACACCAATACTCTAACACATATACATTCATACGTCCTCCACCACCACTTAGCTCTAAGCCAAGAAACCACCAGAGAGAAGTCTAGGAGAAAACAGACCACTTAGGCAAAAGGAACCTTTATGGCTTTCCATAAGCTAGCCTAGTTCTGCAAAGGATTAAAGTTTCTCTTTGGAGCCAAAATTCTCATAGATGTTTCTTTCCCTAATATCACTATCTGCCCACATACATCTCACAGGATTCTTGTGAAAAGGCTGGCTGTCTGGAGATAGAATTCACTTGTCACTTGGATATGCTGATGAAATATCATAGTAATATTTCCCTGTTTCTAACAGAAGGTGTTAGTGATCTTGCCAGTTAGGCTATTGTTATAAGTGATAGCAATCTGTATGGCTCAATGAACCAAAACATTACCCACAATCACTTGCTGTCATATTTTGAAGTCAAAATAGAACTGATCTCCCCTCCGTCAAAGCCAGCTTTTTCCTTGGCTTATGTAAATGACACCTCTAGTTTTTCACTTGCTCAGACCTCAGAGCCATACTGAATTTTTCTTTCCTGTCTCCTCACATCACATCAGTATGGAAGTCTTGGCCTTAAGCACTGCCAGGCCTCTTGCATTTTTCTCTTCCTTCCATCCCCTGATGTCCCATTTGATAACATCTGCCTAGAATCTGACAGTAGTCCCCTAAGTAGTCACCAGGTTCTCTCTCCTCATTCCATCCATGCCATGCCAGATGAAGCTTCCACACAGTTTAGTTTTTGGCGAAACTACGCTTTGTGGAATTTTATAAACCATTCTTATTGTTGGTACATGTATATCACAAAAGTTAGCTTTCCAGTCTTTTGTTTTTTTTTACTGCTTAACTGACACTTAACACATTAAATTTTGAGTAATTTATTCTTGTTTTTGCCATTATATATTACAAAGCATCTGTTTTGTCCATAATCTCACTAAGCAAAACCTATAAACAATAAATAAACTGAATACATCTCACTATGTTTAGGGAGTGTTTTTAAAATGGTCCAACTTAAAAGACATAAATGCATATAAATGATTATAAATGAAAAACCCACTCTGATGTACCAGTATGAGTATTGAAAAAGACAAGCCAATTTTCTCCTGAGTAGCTGCAGGTTACGATTTGTGCAATAAGGTGAATCTGCTTTGAATGCCCTTGGTTAAGTAGAAGATTTCTTATCTCTGGTCTGCTCTTTTCACTCATTTATTCTAATCCCCAGAAGTGAACATACTTCTCTACCTCTGTAACATCTCTACTCTCTATTATAGCCCTGTAACAAATCATTGCTTTAATTTATTAGTACCTGTTCTCCCCCTGTTGGAATGCAAGCTCATCATTGGTATGACCGAGACTTGCTAATCTCAGTACATAGTCTAGAATGGGCAATTGCTAAATGTATGGATAACTAGACGATTGCTTGGTAAGATTTTTTTCCCCATGACTGAGTCTCCCAATCATATGGGAAAAATAAAACCGGAATCCAAAATACTTCACTTAATCAAATGCTTTAATGAAATTTTTTAGCTGGTTGCTAAAGAAACATTGCACTAGGATATGAAGGGAAATAAAATAGATACATAATAAATAATGTGGGGTACAAAGATTAGTGTGATAAAGTTAATTTAAGTCTACCGGGGAAGATTCAGGAATAATCTATGAGCATATATGAAGTATAATAATCATCTATTGTATTTACACACCTAACCTTGCATTTATATAAAGGATTTATTCACTTGCATAGGAAAGGACATGAGCTGTTTTTCTTTTTCAAAGAAATATTGTTTTGCTTTAAGTGATGAAAATAAGAAGTCACTTTTAGCTCACTTCGAATCAGTGAAAAATAACAGCGAACTTTAGGCAATCAATTGGTTCAGTTTCTAAAAAACCCAAACTTATCGTTGTTCCTTATAACACACTGAATTAATTTAAAATTCGCTGGCATAAGTAGTCAAAGACCCCTTTCATTATGGCCTATTCTTCCTTACACATGTCATAAGCATTAGTTATGCTGAAATAATTTCCATTCCAAAATGTACTGTATGTACTCATGATACTTTGTCTCTGAGTTTCCTCTGCTATTGAAATCGTACCCAACTATAATGACTTGAATATCACATCCTTTCTGTTGCCTTTATAGATTTCCACAACTGGAGGTGAGCCCTATGTTCTTTGAGATGCCATAAGACTTTAGTTACTCCTGTTACTACCACCAGCTTCCTATAATGCAGTGTTTCCCATCCTAAGAATCACCCGGAATAGTTGATAACATACATATACTAAATCAGAATCTTCAGGAGAGGTCTGCGGGACTCTATATCCTTACTAAGTACCTTTAAGAGTGTTATATTATAGGAGAAACTGGACAAACACTTTCAATGTGTATTTTAGCCATCTGTGTAAATCTTATCACTCAATAGATTTACTTCAATGTCTTATTCATTTACTTTGGTTTTAATCTTCCAACCTGTCTAATGCAGTGTTTTCTACAGATTATCTAATTAATAAAAAAATTCTCTGCTTGAATTCAAAATTATCACAATGGGGTATCCATTTCATATGTACCTAAAGTCCTACCAGAAAAAATAGATACAAATAATAGAAACAAAAAAATATTCAGGATAGTCAGTCATGACCTGTCATTCAAAAAGTAGCATAATGAGTTTGGAGAGTATGGATATCAAAGGATCTGGGTTTGGCTTCTAATTTTGTGCTTATCGGTTATTTAAATACTTTGATTGTAAGGCTGCTTATATCTAAAATGAGGGTGATCACAGTTATATTTTGCGTTCTATCAAATGAGACAGTGTGTGTAAAATTGCTTTGTAATCACATAAATGCTAGTTATTACGAGAGAAGCAACTATCTTTTGGAAGTTTATGAGTCCTAGGAGTTACATGTTTAAATGGGCTAAGATCAAATACAAAGTCTTTAAAAAGTGAAATTGGAAAGGTGAAAGACATGTTATATGACTTGACTTCATCCACTTTTCCAGTTCTGCAGGACTCTTCAAACTAAAGGATGCTTAAGTTTTTCTGCTAACTCACTTTGCAAAATATAGGCCTAACATTTCTGAACCAAATGTTTTACATCTTTTGAAAGTCACATTTTATTGCTTTCCTTCATGAAGTTCAAAACCCATGCCCTGCCTTTATCCAGCCCTCTGTCCTATCCTTCTATAAACCAAATATTTGGATACAGACATAATGCTATGGCTTGGAGTGGCTGAATGTGTGTTAGCATTTTTAAGCTTATTAAAATAAGGGAGGATGGATGGTAAGGATGGGGTTTGCCATTCTTAGCATAGATTAATTAAAGCCCAAGGCCAGAAACTCATAAAAGAGGATCAGAAATTAACTTAAGCCAAGCAGGCTTTAAATAATACTAATGAATGTATTTCATCTTGAAAAGAATTAATGCTTGTGAGTAGAGCTGTAAAGCCACGTAATCTAGTTGAGTAAGTTTGGCTTTAGGAATAAAAGGATATTTACGCTTATCTGACTAGACTGTGGAGGGAATCCTGGGCAGTTGTGGATATAGGTAAAGGTGATCCAGAATGGCGTATTTTCATTGACGCTTCTAGTTTTTAATACTGGAGGCTTACAGGATGAAAAGATAGATCGCTAACTTTTTTGAGGTGGGAATTGATGGTGGTAGGGATTAGGAGGACACATGCAACAGAAGAAATTGGGGACTCAGGGGAAAATGCCTGGTGCAACAGAGTTTAGGGCTACCCTGTGCCACCAAGGCATCCCAAATGAATAATATCAAAGTGCACAATTCAGTGGGTTTTAATATATTTACAGTGTTCTACAATCTCTGCCTCTATCTAATTCTAAAATTTTTATCACCTCCAAAAAAACCCTCCCATGACCATTTAGAAGTCACTCTTGGGATGCCTGGGTGGCTCAGTAGGTTGAGCATCTGAGTCTTGATTTCAGCTCAGGTCTTGATTTTCAGCTCAGGTTGTGGGATTGAGTCCTGTGTTGAACTTGTGCTAAGCATGGAGCCTGCTTAAAATTCTCCCTCTCTCCTGCCCGTTTCCCCTGCTCACATGTGCTCTCTCTCCCTTAAAAAAAAATCACTCTTGACTCTTCTTCCCCACCCCTGGCAACTATCAATCTGCTTTCTGAATATGAATTTGCCTATTTTGGGTATTTGGCATAAGTGGAATGATGCAATACATAACTTTTTGTATCTAGCTTCTTTCATTTAGCATTTCATTTAGCATAAAGTTTTCAAGATTCAGGTACATTGTAGTATGCTATCAGTAGTTCATACCTTTTTATTGCTGAGTAATATTTCATTGTATGTATATACCAATTTGTTTCTCCATTCATCCATTGATGGGTATTTGGGTGATTTCCATATTTTGGCTATTGTAAATAGTGTTACTATGAACATCTGTGTGTAAGTTTTTATCTGAACACTTGTTCTCGTTAGCTGAGTGTATACCCATGAGTGGACATGGCTAGGTCTATGTTCAACTTTTTGAGGAACCATCAAACCTTTCCACAGTGGCTGCATCATTCTACATTCCTACTGGCAATGTCTGAGGGTTCTAAGTTCTCCACTTCCTTGCCAGTATTTATTTTTCTTTTCTTTTCTTTTCTTTTCTCTTCTTTTCTTTTCTTTTCTTTTCTTTTCTTTTCTTTTCTTTTCTTTTCTTTTCCTTTCCTTTCTTTTCTTTTCTTCTCTTTTCTTCTCTTTTCTTCTCTTTTCTTTTCTCTTTTCTATTATAGCTATCCTAAAGGCTGTGAAGTTTCATTGTAGTTTTGATCTGCATTTCCCTAGTGACTAATGATGTTGACCATGTTTTCTTGTGTTTGTTGGCCATTTGTATATCTTTTTTGAAGAAATTCCCATTGAAGTCCCTTGTGCATCTTTAATTGGGTTGTCATTTTGCTGTTGTGTTGTAAGAGGTCCTTATATACTCTATATGGTGGGCCCTTGTCAGATATATGATTTGTAAATGTTTTCTTACGTTCTGTAGGTTCTCTTTTCACTTTGTTGATAATGTCCTTTGCTGCATAAAAGTTTTAAATCTTGATGAAGTCTGGGGCGCCTGGGTGGCTCAGTTGGTTGAGCGGCTGACTTCGGCTCAGGTCATGATCTCGCGCTCCGTGAGTTTGAGCCCTGCATCGGGCTCTGTGCTGACAGCTCGGAGCCTGGAACCTGTTTTGGATTCTGTGTCTCCCTCTCTCTCTGCCCCTCCCCCGTTCATGCTCTGTCTCTCTCTGTCTCAAAAATAAATAAATGTTAAAAAAAAACTTTTAGGGGCGCCTGGGTGGCGCAGTCGGTTAAGCGCCCGACTTCAGCCAGGTCATGATCTCGCGGTCCGTGAGTTCGAGCCCCGCGTCGGGCTCTGGGCTGATGGCTCAGAGCCTGGAGCTTGTTTCCGATTCTGTGTCTCCCTCTCTCTCTGCCCCTCCCCCGTTCATGCTCTGTCTCTCTCTGTCCCAAAAATAAATAAACGTTGAAAAAAAAATTAAAAAAAAAACAACTCTTAAATCTTGATGAAGTCCAATTTATTTTTTTTTTCTTCCGCTATCTGTTTTTTCTAGCACCATTTGTTAAAAAGACTATTCTTTCCCCATTGATAGGTCTTGGCATCCTTGTCTTTGGGAACTTTCTTGCTTCTTGAGATAGACCTGAATTGCAACTTATTTTCCTCTTAGGGCTACCTTTGCTGCATCCCAAAGGGCTTGGGTTGTCATCTTTTCATTTTCATTTGTTTCCATGTATTTTTAAATTTGGTCTTTAATTTCCTGGTTAGACCATTCATTCTTTAGTAGGAAGTTCTTTAACCTCCATGTATTTGAGAGCTTTCCAAATTTTTTCTTGTACTTATTTCAAGTTTCATAGCATTGTGATCTGAAAGTATGCATGGTATAATTTCAATTTTTTTACCTATTGAGGAGCATTTTGTGATCCAATGGTATCTATTCTGAAGAATGTTCCATGTGCACTCGAGAAGAATGTGTATTCTGCTGCTTTAAGATGACATGGTCTGAATATATTTGCTAAGTCCATCTGGCCCAATGTGTCACTCAGAGCCATTGTTTCCTCGTTGATATTCGCTTCAATGATCTGTCCATTGTTGTAAGTGGAGTATTAAAGTCTTCTACAATTACAGTATTATTATCAATAAATTTGCTTGTGTTTGTGATTAGTTGATATGTATAGTTGGGTGCTTTAAGTTCAGGGCATAAATATTTATAATTGTTAGCTCTTCTTGATGGATATACCCCTTAATTATGACATAATGCCCTTCTTCATCTCTTGTTACAGTCTGTTTTAAAATCTAGTTTGTCTGATATAATTATAGCTACTCTGGCCTCCTTTTGACTTCCAGTAGCATGATAGATGGTTCTCCATTCCCTCACTTTCAATCTGCAGGTGTCCTCAGGTCTAAGATCAATCTCTTACAGGCAGTATATAGACGGATCTTGGTTTTGTTTTGTTTTGTTTTTTAATATGAAATTTATTGTCAAATTGGTTTCCATACAACACCCAGTGCTCATCCCAACAGGTGCCCTCCTCAACGCCCATCACCTGCTTTCCCCTCCCCCCACCCCCCATCAACCTTCAGTTTATTCTCAGTATTTAAGAGTCTCTTATGGTTTGCCTCCTTCCCTCTCTGTAACTTCTCCCCCCTTCTCCTCCCCCCGGTCTTCTGTTGAGTTTCTCAGGATCCACATACGAGTGAAAACATATGGTATCTATCTTTCTCTGCTTGACTTATTACACTTAGCATAACACTCTCCAGTTCCATCCATGTTGCTACAAAAGGCCATATTTCATTCTTTCTCATTGCCAAGTAGTATTCCATTGTATATATAAACCACAACCTCTTTATCCATTTGTCAGTTGATGGACATTTAGGCTCTTTCCATAATTTGGCTATTTTTGAAAGTGCTGCTATAAACATTGGGGTACAAGTGCCCCTATGCATCCGCACTCCTGCATCCCTTGGGTAAATTCCTAGCAGTGCTATTGCTGGGTCATATAGATTCCTGTCTTTTGATTGGGGTATTAATCAACTTACATTCAGAGTGAGTATTGAAAAATATGGATTTAGTGTCTTTGTGTTTTCTGCAGGTTTTGTGCTTGTGGTGATGTCTCTGGTCCTTTATTGTCTTTGTTGCTTTCCACTCAGAGTCCTCCTTTGGATTTCCTGCAGGGCTGTTTAGTGGTCATGACCTCCTTTAGTTTTTGTTTTTCTGGGAAAGCCTTTATCTCTCCTTCTATTTTGAATGACAGCCTTGCTGGATTAAGGATTCTTGGCTGTATATATATTTTTATATTCAGCACATGAATACTTCCTGCCACTCCCTTCTGGTCTGCCAAGTTTCAGTGGACAGGTCTGCTACTACCCTTATGTGTCTACCCTTGTAGGTTAAGGCCTGTTTGTCCCTAGCAGCTTTCAGAATTCTCTCTTTATCTTTGTATTTTGTCAATTTCACTATATGTTGTGGTGTTGATCTGTTTTTGTTGGTTTTGAAGGGAGTTCTCTGTGCCTCTTGGACTTGGATGCCAGTTTCCTTCCCCAGGTTAGAAAAGTTCTCAGCTATAATTTGTTCAAATAAGCTTGCTTTCTTCCTTCCTTCCTTCCTTCCTTCCTTCCTTCCTTCTTCTTCTTCTTCCTCTTCCTTTTCCTCTTCTTTGAATTCCTATGATATGGATACATTTCATTTGAATCACTTAGGTCTCTAATTCTCCCCTCATGGTCTAGTAATTTTTCCCTCTTTTTTTCAGCTTCATAATTTTCCATAATTTTATAGTCTATTTCACCTATTTTCTCCTCTGCTTTTTCCATCTTCATTACCACTGTATCTAGTTATTTTGCATCTCACTTACAGCATTTCTCAATTCACCATGACTATTTCTTAGGTCTTTGATCTCTGCACCAATAGATTCACTGCTGTCTTCTATGTTTTTTTCAAGCCCAGCTATTGGTCTTATGATTGTTATTCTAAATTCTTGTTCATATATATTGTTTATATCTGTTTGAGCAATTCTCTGGCTGTCATTTCTTCCTGGAATTTCTTTTGAGGACAATTCTTTTATTTCAACATTTTGGCTAGGTTTCTATCTTTTATGTCTTTTAAAAGCTTATTATGTGTGCTGCACCTGAGAGTACTACTATATTAAAAGGGGGTCATACACTGTCCAGGGCCTGGCACTCCAGGAAGTGTTTCTGGTGTATGATGCTTGCACTCTGTTGTTGTGTTCTGGTTGCTTTATCCCACCAGCCAGTCCTCTGCAGAGCTCCTCCTTCTTTGCAGTGGTAGGGTGTTTAGATCCTTAACTAAGTGTGCTTTGATTTGTTTGTTGAAGTAACCCTGGGGGAAAAAAGCTTGATCCCATAAAAAGAGAAAGGGGAGAAAAGAAAACTAGATGGAGAATCAAAAAGGCTATAAGGCTAATTCCAGAGAAAGAGAAAGGAAAGAAGAAGAAAGAGAAAAGATGGAAAAAGAATAGAATAAAAATGCCTGATCAAATATATATATATATATATATATATATATATATATATATATATATATATAATAAAAATTGACAAAAAACAAATTAGAAACTATGAGTTTGATTCCAAAAGAAGAAAGAAGAAGGAAGAAAGAAAAAGAAAAAAGAAAGGAAACAATTGTCTGTTGGTGCCTAGGGCTGGTGGCTGTGCTGGTCTGGAGGAGAGGCCGGCTGTATTGGGTCAGTCAATCTCGCTCCAATCAATAAGCCGTTGCCAGGCACAGAGGGGCAGGGCTTGGTGTAAGCTTGTCCCACTTCCATTGGGGGCTGTGTGCTGCTCTATGAAGTCCCATGGTGCTGGTGTTGCAGGGGGAAATGGCATCACCCCCAAATCTCCCCCTTAGACTGTGTATGTCAACCTACGCTATTCATGCAACCCTCACAGAAGAGCAGGGAGGTCAGCTTGCCCTTTTCCACAGTTCTGCATCTTCTTAGTGCTCGGCTGGGATTCAAAACCCCATGTCTTAAAGGACCCAACACAGTGCAGCTCCTCTCCCCTGCTCTGGAGTAGCAGCCTTTGGCTGGCACCTGTAGGGTCTTTTGTCCTTGGGGAGGCAATAAACGCTCTTCCCAAAGTACTCCAGGAATGGGACTGTTCTTTCCCAGTGTGCGCCTGAGATCACTACATCATGCTATGCGCTTGGGGGCCAGCACCCTCTCCCCAGGAGCACATGCCACAGCTCTTCTCCAGAAAAGGTAGCACATTTCTTAGAACTCTGAGTTTCAGCTACAAAGGCTGTTTGAAAAAACAAAACCAAAAACAAAAACCATAAAAACCTCAAACAAACAAAAACAAAAATCTGGCACTCTCCATATTTCTCATTCCTCAGTCTATGGTCCAGAGATGTTTCCCTCTTGTGCTAACTTGATGCCACACTTTCACGACCCCTCTTTCTTTCTCTCCCTTTCGTCTCTCCACAGAAAAAGTTCCCTCCCCTCCATGGCTATGCCATTTTATCTCTCCCAATTCACATACACACACCTCGATCCTGCCAAGTGTCTCCCTCTAACTGTGGTGATCTTTCTGCTGCTCCTTAGATCAATTGCCTGGGTGTCCCAAGTGATCTGACCTCAATACAGCTGTGTGTGGACAAGGAAAGTCCCAGTCCCGTTATTTCTCCACCATCTTAACTCTCCTTCCTTGGCATCCTTGTCTAAAATCAGTTGATCATGGAAGTATGGGTTTATTTATGGGCTTTTAATTCTATTCTTTTGGCCTATAGTTTTATTCTTATGCGAGTACCATACTTTGATTACTATAGTTTGATAGTAAGTTTTAAGAACTTTGTTCTCCTTTTTCCTCATGACATCATTTAATCCTAATTATTTCACTATAGACCCTGTCTTCAAATATAGTCACATTGGGGGCACCTGGGGGGCGGGGGGCTCAGTCAGTTGAGTGTCTGACTCTTGGTTTCAGCTCAGGTCATGATCTCACAGTTTTGTCAGTTCAAGCTCTGCGTTGGGCTCTGTGTTGCCAGCACAGAGCCTGTTTGGGATTCTGTCTCTCTTCCTCTCTCTCTGTCCCTCCCCTACTCATTCTGTATATGTCTCTTACAAAATAAAGAATTAAACTTTAAATGAAATATATAGTCATATAGGGAGTTAGGACTTCAACATATGAATTTTAAGGGGACACAATTCAGTCTATAACATATGATGTTAACTATGGGTTTTTCATAAATGTCTTTTGTCATGTTGATAAAATGCCTTTCTATTGCTAGTTTTTTAATGCTTTTAATCAAGACATTTGGCAAGTGCTTTTCTCCATCAGTTGAAGTGATCATATGGTTTTCCTCCTTATTCTAATGATGTATTATTCTATGGTGTATTACATTGGTTGATTTCAGTGTTTTAAACACCCTTGCATTCCTGGGATAAAACTTAAAAAAAAAAATTCTCACTTGGACACAGTGTATAATCCTTTTATTATGCTGTTGGATTCAATTTACTTGTATTTTCCAAAGGATTTTTATATCTTGTATCTATATTCATAAGATTTGTTGGTCTGCAGTTTTCTTTTCTTATAGTGTCTTTTTCTGGCTCTGGTATCGGTGTAATGCTGACCTCAAAAAATGAGTTAAGAATTATTCCCTTCTCTTTTAATTTTGGAGTTGCTTGAGAAAAGTCAGTGTTAATTTTTTAAATGTTTGGTAAAATTTACCAGTGAAACCAACTGGTCCTGGGCTTTCCTTTATTTGGTGATTTTTGATAACTGAGTCAATCTCATTGCCTGTCATATACCTATTTAAATTTCCTCTTTCTTCTTACGCAGTTTTGGTAATTCGTGTTTCTAGAAATTCGCCCATTTTATCTAGATTATCTGATTGGTTGGCATACACATGTTCATCATATTCTCTTATGATCCCTTTTATTTCTGTAAGCAGGGTTCATTTATGATGTGACATATACTAAAATGCACTCTGTGCAATGTCTGCATTATTGAATCATGTTATATTGATACATTGGTCATGCTATCTTAGAGTGACAGTATCTAGAAAAAAAAAGTTACACATTCTTTTCTTAGCACCCGGCTTCCTGGAATTTTCAGATGAAGTGTTATCATTTGGAGAGATAATAGTCTCTCCATTTTATTACGCATGCATGACAAACTGAATTCAAGGATGTCATGAAAGATGTAATATTATAATAAATCATAAATAATGACAGTATCTGCCATTTCTGGAGCTCTGGGTATATTCTAAGTACCACACTGGACACTTTATTTTATTTTGGCTTTATCACAGCTCTCCAAGGTAGGTACTATTTTTATCCCATGTTTACAAATGCGGGCAGGGGAATTGAGCCTAACTAAAGTTAAAAAAGAAAAACAAGACTTTTCCAAGAGCACAGAATACAGGGCAGAGGTGAGACATGAACCCAGATCTTTCTGTCACCAAGGTCTGTCTGTCCTTTTTCCTTTCATCTGGCTACACAGAAGCAATAGAAATTACTCTTAGTGATTTTCTATAGTTCACAGAGATTTGGGCATTTATTCTTCATAGAAGAGTAAGTTTCCCAATTTTCCCAATGACTATGTTGGATTGAGAATGTATTTGAGTTATGGTTATTTCCTGCCTACAAAAAAGAAAAGTGTCACAGGATTTTAAGGCTATTGACATGCTTGAGACTTTCTGGAAACAAGTAAAACTATTTGATAGCTGAATAGCATAGTTACTTCAAGGTAAGAAAGTTTATGAAGTTCTAAAAATTTCAATGTAGCATGAAGCACATGAGCTAGAATTATAGAAACTAATGTACCATATTTCAGTCTTTAATGAGTCAATAAGGCTCTTATTATATTATTCTAAAGTGGATTTGCTTAGACCAATATATCCAATCATCTGTCTAAAACATTCCTTTATTTTCTTTTTGTGGCTAAGCAATAAAATAAACTCTATCTAAGGACAAATGCATTAAAAGAAGATAACAGGCCTTTTAAGAAGAAGTTAAGAGAAGGCTCACTATGTTCAAAATTATCGATGTCCTTGCTGTAGTCATTGTACAAACTACCTCTGATATTTTTGGTATAAGAATGGCAGTTTTAGAAGCCTTGGGGCTCTGAACCCTACCGTACAGCCCCTACTTGACCTCACAAGTGAGGGGAAAAGGATGGCTGCAATAAAAATAACCGAGGCCAACTGTAATTTGGAACATTTGGTGCCTGATTTTAAGCCATTGTGATTTCATTAGAATGTTTTATGATTTATGATTCACACTCAAAATGATAATGGAGTAACTAAAAAAGCGTTATACTATGGCATTAAATCAAGGGCTAGTAACAATAACCCACAAATACATACATGAGAAAATACAAAAGAAAAAATACCTCCAATATGATTTTTGGCTCCATAATTCAGCACTTAATGAAATTTCTCTCTTAGAGCAGATGGGAGACAATTATACTTTTATACTATATACAGCACTCTTATACTTTTCTTTCAAATATTTCTAAACCTAGTTAGGAGAATAGACAGATTGCTCTAAGCACATTTTGATGAAGATGGAGCTTTGTTCTGTCAACTGCACGTGGGGCAGTAAAACACGATAGTCTCAACCATTCTTATTGGAATTCCTTTCATAGAAATTATTCTCCCTAAAACAATTTTTCTCAGGAATAACAGAACATAAATGATGGCAACTAGGTGGAAGGAAATCTAATTTTCCCTAGAAAAATTCTCCTGTGGAATTCTTCATGCTTTCTTTGTTCTTATGGTTGCTGAGAACATACAGCATGTAGCGTAGTTAATCATAGTTGAGATGTTGAATCTGAACTCAGACTGTCTGGCTTGAGACCTATGTTCACCTTTAAGGTGTCATCTTATGAAGATCCCTTAAGCTCTCTCTCTTTCTAGGAGATGAATAATAGTATCTACTACATAGAGTTATTCTCAGGATTAAATGGGTTTCATTAATTTTTTGGAACATCACCCAGCACGTGGTAAGCAACAAAAAATATTGCTTGTTATGATTATTTTTCTCTAAACTACCTCAATGACCTTCTACCAAGTTTTCCTGATGCCGGTCTTACTTCTCTCCCTTCCATCACCTATGATTGACTACAGTGATCTTTCTCTCAGAAGCTCACTCACAGGTGACCTTTGAGGGTCGTATAGTTAGATCTTTCCTTTTTAAAAAAAATTCTTTAAGCATTACTATAGCAAGCATCCCTGTATACGTCTTCTAGAGCATATATTGAGCATAGGTATCATAAGGTATATATATTTTCCCTATAGTCTCTATCGTCTGCTTATTTTTTCTTCAGAGCACTTATCTTCATCTGCTACATATTTTTCACATATACCTGTATCTTTTACATATGTATATATTTTACATATGCATATAAAATATTTTACTGGTCCATTTTCTATATTTTCTGCTTCTGTTTTTCTTTTTCTGAATCGAATGTACACTCTCTGGGCAAGGATTTTTTATCTGTTTTGTTCAAAACAGGCAAGATGTGTGATGGCAAATACCACAGTGTAACGCAGACTTTACTGGGGAAATGTGAAAGCCCAAAACCATTAAGAGGAGGCACACCTCATTCTCTGAGCATGTCACAGAGAACATCTGAGTTACTTCTGCATACACCATAGGGCTGTGCTCCATGGGATGAAGCTGGTCCCTCATCATGTCTTTTATAGTGAGAACAGCCTTGTGTGTGCCTATTCGTTATCAGTCCTTGCTCTGGCATCAAAAAGCTTGAGCAGAGGCAGTTGTCTGATGGCACCGGTTGTCAGTGCCTGCTCGTCTCATAAGAGGAGGCTTCAGGCTGCAGGGGAAAGTGAGCTTCTTTCTGCCATTCTCATGGAAAGTTAAGCTCTGTGGTTGAGGTCAGAGGCAGCTTCTTTTACTGAGAGTCAAAGGCCTTCTCTTCCAACCTAAGGGAGACAAAGCCCAGCTCTCAAGGGGCTCATTGACAAGCAACCTAATATCCCAGAATAATTCACCAGACCATTCTGTCTGTCTCTCTTCAGGTGTAATATAGAAAGGTAGAACTTACCCCTTTATCAGCCTTCATTTTATTAGGGGCAGACAGCCAAGAGTAAGTCTGAAGCTATAATCATAGTAAAAAGAACAACCATTCTTTCCAATATGTGAGTTGCCAATGGTGACTAAGTTTTATGTATATTATTTCACATAATCCTTACAAGAACTCTAGGAGATAAGTCTTATAAATCCCCTATCACATGGAAGAAAAGTGAGTCTGAAGGGGTTAAGAAGATGCTGGAAGATGCTGTAGAAGCTTGCAGGTGAAAGTGTGAGTTGAGATTTGAGCCCAGAACTGTTTGACTCCAAAGTCCATGGTATTTCTAGAATAACTCCACACTGCTCTACTTCAATGAGATGGAGAATAGACATTTGGAAGGAAAATTATTTGGAGATGACAAGGGTTAGAAAGAGAGAGAATGAAAGGAGAGATAGGTAAATAGGAGGATAACAGACTTAGTTCAATCAAGGGACCTGTCAGTTTAGATTTTATTCCTCTGGCATCATGGGATGACATTAAGGAAAATAACAGCCTTTAAAATATTATGACAGACCTTATTGATCTTGTTTTAGTTGGCATGTCTCAGGCTAGGGCAAATTGTTTACAGGAACATCGTTAACTTTTGCTGAATGTTTATATAATTACGGACCCCTGAGAGTCTTGAGATTTAAGCAAAATACGTTAAGAAAGACCAAATAGTTCTCTGAGGGATAAAAAAAAAATGGAAGCATATATTTACATGTTCATCTTTGCTTACTCCTAATCTTGAATTTCCTTGATTTTCAAATATACACACAAACACACACGCATGCACACACACAAGCTACAAACCTTAAAACTACATCAGGCATTTCATTTCTAAAAATCGTTTTGACTTCCAAATTCCTAAGGTTTCCCATTGGCCCTTCCCTGAAGGTTGTATGGCATCTAGGCACTTTACCGGCTACTCCATTCCTTCCCTTCTCTTCTCTTCTCTTATGCTCCTGCTGGAAGCAAAAAGAGATTCCTTTCCAGAACAAATTAGTAATCACTGTTGGCTTTCTGGGCTATGACTATCACCCATGTCCTCAAGATTTTATCTTTTTTTCCAAGTGATTTTTTTAATGTTTATTTATTTTTGAGAAAGGGGAGGGGGAGAGTGAGAGAGAGAGAGCAAGAGAGAGTGCACAAGCAGGGGAGGGGCAGAAAGAGAGGAGGACACAGGATCTGAAGCAGGTTCTGCACTGACATCAGAGAGCCTGCCCGATGCAGGGCTCAAACTTACTAAAATAAGAAACACTTAT
Source organism: Prionailurus bengalensis (assembly GCF_016509475.1). Taxonomy (NCBI): domain Eukaryota; kingdom Metazoa; phylum Chordata; class Mammalia; order Carnivora; family Felidae; genus Prionailurus; species Prionailurus bengalensis. The sequence goes on along the minus strand of NC_057353.1, from coordinate 19,293,103 downwards.
TATCTCACCATTTCTGTGAGTTAAGAATTAAGGAGCATATTATCTGGGTGGCTTTGGCTCAGATTGCTCATGAGGTTGCTATGAAGATATCATCCAAGGCAACTGTCATCTGAAGACTTGACTGGGGCAGGAGGATCCACTTCCAAGATGGCTTCCTCACATAGCTATTGGCAGGAGGCTTCAGTCTTCCCAACTTGGACTTCTCCATTGGGCGACAGGAGCATCCTCACAGTGTGGCATCCAGTTTCCACCAGAGTGAGTAAGTGGAAACCACAATGCCTTTTATGTCCCATTCTTAGAAGAAGTTCCACACTGTCAATCTTGAAATATTCTATTTGCCAGAACCAACTCACTATGTACAGCCCAGTCTCAAGGATTGGAGAATTGAAGGGAGAAGTATCAAAGAATCTGCAGAGAAATTTTAATGCAATTATACTTCCTAAAAGAAATTCTCATGCTAGAATGAATCTTTCATCACATTACACATAAAATATTTTGTTTTAACTGAGTATACATTTTTGCAGTAATGTCTATGAGCATAAACACTGAGCTAAGTAAAAATTTGATGCAGTCTAGAATAGTGTTTATTTTGCTACAGGAAAAATTCACTAAATATTGTGAATAACTTTTGCAAGAACTTTGCCTTATGGGTTCTTTTGTGAGTGTGGTCAAGGCAATAAACATTTCTTTCTAAACACCAACAGTGCTGAATGGTAAGTAAGAGAGACTTACAAGTAACCATAGGCTGTGTTAAGATGTGGCAGTGATATCTTTCTAAGTATCCTACTTGTTTAGTGTATTTTGATTTTTTTAATTTCCTCATGAATACTGCCAAAACTTCTTTTACTAGAAACAAGAATGTTGAGAATCACTCTTGGATTTTTTATGATTTCATTTGTCAACTATTGGTTTTATTTTAACATGCAAAAAAGAATATATGTTCATTTTAGTTAAAAAAAGAAAAGTGGGGCACCTGGGTGGCTCAGTCAGTTAAGCATCTGACTTCGGCTCAGGTCATGATCTTGCAGTTTGTGAGTTCAAGCCCCACATCAGCCTCTGTGCTGACAGCTCAGAGCCTGCAGCCTATTTCAGATTCTGTGTCTCCCTCACTTCCTGCTCTCTCTGCTCACACTCTCTGAGTGTCTCTCGCTCTCAAAAAATGAATAAAACATCAAAAAAAGTTTTTTAAAAATAAAAGTAAAGCAAAGAGAGTTCATTAAGTCTAGTCAATGTGATCCTCTGTTTTCTCCCTAAAAGCATATATATTGTTCAACCAATTAAAAAGTGAACAAAAACCAGTCCACCAATCAGTTGTTTTGCTATTATAAAACACAAAGTCAATTTGGTGATTTGTGTCTTTTAAGTGAATAAATGTGATGTTTTGACATCAAATCTACAACACTTTCTCTCTTAGTTCTCTTGGGTGAATTTACAGTCAAGGGAAATGGCTCTATTTAATCTAGTTTCTTTCATTAAAAATAAACTCTGTCTGAGAGGGGGGTCAAATGTCCACATGACACTGCCACTGTACTCTTTTGTCACCATGTGACATGTTCCATAAATAATTCCATGAGTTACTCTCTTTAAGAAATCCAGGGGCTCTACGTGAAGATTAATTTTTCTATTGCCAGATGATGAACACATTTGAGATTAAACTCCAGAATTGTTGATTCATCATTGTTGATTAGAACTTTTACTTAATGCCTTTGTTCATGTTGGAAAAGTTTCTCCGGTGTGGCCAGTAAAAGATGTGAAGAATGTAGTGCTCTTTGGTGGATGGGTCCCATTGTGGATTTTTGCCAACCTTCTTCTTGAGTCTGTGGGATTCCGAAAGAGACACAGGACAGCTGCATAATCCTCCTAAGCATCACATGAGAGACCCCCTAATAATACTAAGCCATAGTAGTTAACTCATCAGGAATAATCGTTGGGCTTCAGAATATAGTCGCATTGTTTAACCAACATCATTTCAAGGAGTCACGGAAAAGCGTAATTACTAAGTTCTAATCTTTCAAACACATCTGTACAGGTTGAGACTGTAAATGTCAACATAATAGCCTTTTCAAACTCTGGGAATGTGTTTGTGTATGAGCGTGTGAAATTTAATAGCCAGTTTATATTTTCAGGGTTATTGACATCTTTTTCTCTGATGATATAAAGTCAGAAGTAAAGTATTTCAAAGGGAATTTTTAAAGGAAATAAGAACTCCAAATAAATAAACCACAGACATGTTCACTGTATCTCTGGCTTCCAGAGGACACAAAAAATAATGGATAGCTCAGGTGAAGGAGCTCCTGATCTACTTAGCTGTGGGCAGTGTGCTGAACCCCATGGCTATACTGCTGCCCCAGCCAAGTCATTTAACCTTTATGCACTTCATATGGGCATGGGAATAGAGTAGTACAGACTCATGTAAAATACCTAAAACAGGTTCTGAAACACGGGAATTGGTCAATAAATGCCATCTGTTATTATTTTGTAGAAAACAGAAAGAAAAAAACCAACCACTTAATAGCTATTTGAATTGGTGATCTTTTAAATTTCTCAAACTTTTTTAAGAGGTCAGCCCTTAGCTATGCTGCCAGGACTTTTTGGCATCTTCCCTGCAGTATGACATAACTTCAGGGATGCAAATGCAGGCTACATAATGGCAGCTTATCTTCCTATAAACCTTGGAAGAAAAATCTTTCATGAGCAGCAAAGGTTTACTTATTAAAAAATATTTAAAACAATCTGGACAAGAGTTAAGTCTGTATTGTTTTAATTCTAAAGGCTTTTTTTTTAAACCCAAGGTTGGTGCTTTCTTTTAAAACAGTCATCTATTGTCTATAGACACCAACCCTATGCATTCACATTTGTATTCTGGTTGCTATTCAGGAAGGAGATTGAAGGGGAATAGGGAAGATACAGAGACATCTACTCAGAGACAAGAGAAGGTGGTGGCTGTGGGACCAGGTGAAAGATCAAATTCTGGGAAACTGAATTTGAGCTTAGACCTAGTATCATGTGATGATAAATCAGCTGGGATGTGAGAAAAGACATGAGTCACTATAACTACCTGTTTTTGGTTTGAGTGATCAGAGGAATGGTGTTGCCTTGCACCAAGATGAGGACTACTCAAGGAGGAATGTCAGGAGCTCAGTTTTGGAAGTTTTCTACTTGAGATGCCTCTTGGGCACCAAAGAGGTGACATAGAGATACTGGGCTACAGTAAGGTTGTCAGAATAAGCACAGGACGCCCAGTTAAATCAGAATTCCCAATAAATAAAAAAACAGCTTTAGATAAATACAAAACATGGTACATACTTATTCTACAAAAATTAGGCACTGTTTGTCTAAAATTCTAATTTTATTGGAGATCCTATATTCTTATTTGAGGAGTCCAGCAATCCTCTCAAGTGGGCAGATGGATAGGGAGGAAGAGGTCACAGGCTGGAGTTATCAACCAAAAGACTATCTTTGAAGCCATTTGGTTGAATGGACTCCTCAAAGGAGTAAGGTCTGATAGCAATGAAATTGACCTAGGGATGGACTGCTGACACCAGTGTAGAGGTGAGGTGATGAGAAGAAGTAGTAAATAATGCTAAGAAGGAGAGGACAGACAGAAGGGAAACCAGGTGAGTACACAAGAAGCCAAAACAAAGCAAGAGTTTCGAGCTGGAATGATCTCCTGTGTCTGTTGCTGCTGGTAGGCAAAGGTCAATGGAAGTGAGGACCGAGAAGGGCTGAATCAAGGAAGACATTCTTAACGACCAAAAAAGTTCTTGCTGGATTGAAAAGGGGAAGTGCTGATTACGCAGGTGTTCAGAATTCTTTTGAAGATGGTAAATAGGGACAATTCTTTCAAGGAGTTTTACAAAATGAAGAAAAGAAATATAGCATTACCCGGAGAGGAAAATGAAGTCAAGAGGTTTATGTTTTTTATAAGAGAAATAAAAGAATGTTGTTGTGCTGATCATTATGATCCAAAGAGAAAGAAAACTTAACCATGCAGGAGGCAGAAGGGATAATGGCTGGAAAAACATCCATGTAAGGAAAGAAGGAATGAGGTCTAGAGAGAAAATGGAGGGATTGGCCTGGATAGAGGTATAGGTCACCCACGATGACCTGGGACAAGGTGGTGCAGGGAGGTGGACAGAAGTGGTTGGTGGTACTTAATGGAAGTTCTCTTCTGAGTGCTTTGTTTTTCTCAGTGAAGAGGAAGCCAGGTAGCACTTTGCTGAGAATGAGGATTAATGGGAAGGCATAGGAGGCCTAATCCCCTTTGTCTCTTGTCTGTCTCTCAACATTTTTACAGTTTCATCTTTTCCAAATTTATTCATTTGTCTGTCATAAAACTCTGATTTCTTTCTCTTCTTTCAACCTTTTTTTTTTTAATTAAAAAAATGTGTTATTTATTTTTGAGAGAGAGAGAGAGAGAGAGAGAGAGCAGGGGAGGGGCAGAAAGAGAGGGAGACAGAAGATCCAAAGCAGGCTCTACACTGACAGCAGCGAGCCAATTGTGGGGCTCAAACTCATGAACTGTGAGATCATGACCTGAGCTGCAGTTAAACGCTTAACCTATTGAGCCACCCAGGTGCCCCTCAAACTTGTTTTCTATCCTATTTGATGGTGCGTGTGTCCTATCTCCCCTTAGAGTCTGTAAATTCTCTAAAGGTAGAGTTCATGTGTGAATTCCTATGCTTTGATCATAGCACATGAACAGTGAAGATTTCTTAAGAGAGTTAATTTTTTTTAATTAAATGTACTCTTTCACCAGTTTCTAATCACCAGAAACTCTTTTATTTAAAAACTATTCCTTTTTTCCAAGGATCCACTGTATATTGTGTAAGATTCAGATAAGTAAATCAATTCTTTAATCTAGCAGTCATAAAAATGTGCATCGTAGACAACATTGTGAAACTATATTGGCAAAGTACGCTGAACCAAAAACCACTTCAGTGTGCATAAAATTGTTAAATAGTATAAACATGGTAATTATGATTCAAACTGGAAAGAAAAATTCTTCAAACAAAACCTTATAGATTGCAAACGGTAAGCAATATATTCTACATAGAACTTAAGATGCAATTTTAAAACATGGAGTTGTAAAAAGTGTTGCTAACCATATTCTTCTAAAATATTAACCAGGTGAAATGATGTAGATATTTTCAAAAGCGTAAAGGAATATAAATAATTGTTCTCAAGAAACCGTCATATATTAGTGGCTAAAAGTGTTGATATGCTAACATATTTACCAATAAAATACTGGAGAGTTGTATTTGGTGAAAAGATTAGGTATTAACTTCAAAAGTATATATAATTATGGCTCTGGTTTATTTTCGAGTATAGATTTAACCACACACTATGCAAATTAAAAAGATATTATATTCAGTGTTTATGTAATTGTGTGGTATTTCCTCTAAAATTATAGTGAAAATATCTATAATTAAATAAATGCTCTCTCCAATTACTGAAAAGTCTCATAATCTTTTTGCCTCTGTAAACAAAGATCTATTGTAATATCCTTATGAGAATTAGCCACTCATGACAATTTTACAGAATTCCACTCTCTTTTATTTAAAAATCTACCCCCCCCTTTCTAGAATGAACAAGTAACCAATTAACTCTGTGAAGATGAGTTTCCACATAGATATACTAATCTTCATTAGCGATAACGCCAATGTACTCCTCCACTATGACCAACAGGCTAATTGTTCTTTACATATAACACTTCTAACACAAACTATTTCAGATATATCCAACATAAGACAAGTCTTTAGTTATTTTTAATGAGATAATTGATCATCTGTCTGCTCATATATTCTCAATAATGTCAAAGAGGCACTACATCTGGATCCATTTTCAAACTATTTGATGTAACCATTTTCAAAAGAACAGTCAGAACCATAAAATAATTAATCAATTTAAAGTTTAAGCTTATTGTAAACAGCTGATTTGCAAACATGTGACTACTGAAAAACTATCATCCCTCTTCACAGTATTCTTTCTACTTTCATTCTATTTTGCAGATTCATTCTTTTCATTTCTGGAATAACCTTTTCTTTTAAATTCAGGAATGATTTACTTTTAGCATGATACGAGTCTGAGACTTCACGTGTAAATAGACTCAACGGCTATTTTTTCTAAATCTGCAACATCTGTAATATGCCCACTGGTTCTGCTTCCCTTGGGGGCCTGTCAGTGTTTGGGGCTGCTTCCTTCGGGGTTGTAGAGGTGAGCACTACTTTGTCTTCTTTGACTGTGACCGTTTCACTGAAGTTGCCTATTACGGTTGCTTGCCGGGGCTAAGACACAGAACCAGAAAACACTAGAGCCGGAATGGTCTTCAGAGCCTATCTTGGCTAACCATCTTGTTTTATGGCTGAGGAATGAGGTCCAAAGATGGGATTTAACTTGCCACATGTACTGTGTAAGCAGAGAACCGGAATGAGAACTCAAATCATATTACTCTCATCTGGGTGCTCACATTTCTATGTGCTTCAGGCTAAAATTTACTTTTCCATCTCCTTCTACATTAATTGCCCTAGGTTATTCTTTTTTATTCTCCACAAAAAATTTCACATTTGAGTGTCATTTTGTTTTCTCTCTTGGGATTATATTCGTGTCTGTAACCCCAGCTTGGATCTTACATCAATGACTGCAATATAGTCACAGCAACTGCCTTTGAGTGACCTGGTTTGGCTTTTTTTTCCTTCTCCAAAGCAAAGACTATCTTAGCAGTGCAGTTATTTATTTCTCTTCTGTGCCATGTATGATCTCTATTACAGCACTCATCATGCTAGACTCTTATTATTCATTCAATTGCCTGTTCCTCCTTACAGACAAAGACAGACACCTAACTCTGTGTTCTTCATGCACAGGGAGCCCCCTTAATACTACCCAGCACTGTTCAAAGGCCCATGCACAGTCATGGACCTGAAGGCTATAATGCGTCATGGACCTGAAGGCTATAATGCGTGACCACCAGGTTATTGTCTCATGGAACAGGAGTATGTTATTCAACTGAAAGAAGGTAAGAAAACCTCTTCTTTCCCCCAAGTCACAGTCCCAAACTCAGTGCCCTATAGAAAATCAGACAGTTATTTGTACCTGGGAGCTACTTTAGGAGGTGGCCAAAGTGCTATTGTTTACTTCCTCAAGCTTTTCTTTTTTTAAGATTATCTTTTTCATTAATTAATTAATTAATTAATTAATTTTTATTTATTTATTTGAGAGAGAGAGAAAGAGAGTCAGAGTATGAGTGGGGGAGAGACAGAGAGAGAAAAGGAGACAAAGAATCTGAAGCAGGCTCCAGGCTCTGAGCTGTCAGCACACTGCCCAATGTGGGGCTCGAAATTGTGAACTGAGAGATCATGACGAGAGACGAAGTCAGATGCCTAACTGACTGAGCCACCCAGGTGCCCTATGTTTTCTTTCTATACTAATTCAGAGACTGCAACCCCACAAGATGTTCAAGGCAGAAAGAAGAATTAAAGAGGTGGATGGTGGACTGCTGTATTCTGGGGAGTATCATCTTCCCCAGTATTGTGTTATAAGCAGAAATAGATACAGGAAGAATCCTGGAAGCAGGGTAAGATGGCTATTACCATTTCTAATAGAAATTTTTTTCAGAACCTCGAAGAACCAAACAGAAAGCAATGGAGAAGATCCTGCCTCAGTTCAGCAATAACTGAAGGCCTGTCCCACAGTGAGAATTGGTAGGAGCCATTCCCATTAAGCTTCCATTTGGCCATAGAAGGTCATTTCATTTGGCATTATGTTGCATGCCAGCCTAAATGCCCAGAGAAAGCTGAATTTCCTGAAGGGAGGATAGGGTGGAAAAAGTGTTGCAGATAGAGAAATCAGAATGCAGTTGCCTCATGATGGTTTAGCACAGTGGTTAAGTATAAAGCACCATGTTTGTCTGGAGTTGTACAGTCCAGGTTTCAATCCCAGATTTACCATTTTTAAGCTGCATGGCTTTAGATATTTGGTTGGTGCCTTACTTGATGTTTCTCGGTTTCCCCTTCTTCTGTGAACTAAAAATAATAATATTCATATTTAGGGTGACATATTATTTAGAATAATGTTCATATTCTATTCTTTTATTTATGAAGAAGAGAAGCTTGCTCTGTGCTAGATCACTAGGTCTAGAACATTATAGAGTAAAACCTTGGTTTGCAAGCATAATTCATTCCAGAAGCATGCTTGTAATCCAAAGTAATCCAAAGTAATCCAAAATATCAAAGCGAGTTTCAGGAACCATTGGGTCAGTTGTGATCATGTGATGTTCACCATCCCGTACTACTCGTATTGCAAGACATCACTCGTTTATCCGTTAAAATTTATTAGAAATGTTTTCTCATCTTGTGGAACACTTGCAGAACAAGTTACTTGAAATCCACGGTTTACTGTATAATTGTTACTTTATTTTTATAGATACTTTATGAGTCAATTCTAATACTTGCTCCATTTTACATAAACTCATGTTTAGACAAGTTAACTGTTTTTTTTTTAACGAGGCGTCTTACAATAAGATTTTCAGGATCTAAGGATAATAGATACCACTTGGCTAGTAGTGCAGGCTATATAACTTACTAGCTCTTAGTTTAAACTTTGGAAAGTCCTTGTTAAAGAACCAGGTTTTTTTGAAGCTTGCTTTAACTTTTATTTATTAATATATTAACATAAAATGAAATTGAAGATTTGATTCAAAATTTTTACTTGTCTGAATATAGAAGAAGGGATAGTATTATCGTCTTTGTATATTAATTGGAATGCAATTATTTGTTCGTTAAATGACCACTGTTCCCAAAGTTGTAATATTTTAAAACTACCTCCAAAAAAATCAAGCAAGAGCCAATTAAACAGCATATGGTATGTTAAGGAAATCACGCTGCCCTATTCCAAGGTATTACTTACAGAATAAGAAACACTTCTTTAAATGTCCCATATGAATAACCTGTGGTAAAAACCAAAGTTACAGTCTGGACATACTTGGAGCAATGATTTGGTGATAAATATTCGATGGGTTACTCTCACCAAATATAAAAGGAAGCCTTTAAATTTATTTCCAGCTGGACAGACACACTAATTTATGTTTATCGCCTTTCTTCCAAACTGATAAAATTTAGTTCTCACAAACTCTATTTTGTAGGATAAGGGACAGACCTGATCCAAGCCCCAAACAAAAGACAAACACAAACATTCTTTCAGTAGCCTCTGGAATTAATCAGATACATTGAATAGACCATTTTGGAAACTGAAGACATTAACACGCTTTTTAAAAGATACTTCTGCTCCATCTACATCTATTTTGCTAACACAAGGAAAGAAAAAAGCCAGAAGCAAAGTAGCCAGATCACTCAAAGTGGTATTTCTCAAATGATGGTCTATCTACAGGTCGGAATCATCTGACAGGTTAAAACTGCCTGTTTCTGAGCCTTACCCTAAATTCACTGGAACCTGGTGAAAATATAAGCACAAAATGTTACCACATGGGAACCATGCACCGTAAAGTCTGATGAGGGGGAAAAGCTGATTGTGTAAGCAATTTGTTCATGTAGCCTCTTTGGACATGTTAGTTTGCCTTTTATTAAAAAGGAGGGATTATGTCTAAATACCTTACCTCGTTGTTAGCTGGGTCATCACCTGGTATACAGTGAGAGCTCAAGTCAGGCTAAATGTTTTAACTGCAAAGATCTTAGAAGGTCTTGAGAGACATATAAAATAATTACCTTATATTCAAAAGACCATGGGATGCCAGAGAATTTGAAATGATTAGAATAGGAAATGCAATGCACAATTAACTGATGGTTCAATGTGAGATCTCAAGTGTTTCTTTGATGGGGGATGCTGGAGCTTGGAAAAACCTGCAGGCACCAGCAGGAAGTGGAACTTCTGGCATTACAGCTGTTTTCTGGGGTCCTTTTGAAAAACAGTTGAAAAGAAATGGAATCCTGTCTATTTGCCAGATTTAAGAGTACATCTCACTGAACATTCTTTCTGTAAAGGAAACTTGCCTGAAGTCAGGATTTAAATTGTTTACCTGCTATCCAGTAATAGTGAGACTTTTTGTTAAGTGAGAGTAAAACTCTTTTTTTTTTTAAATCTACTCAGTTTGGTCTTCCTTTATTGTGCACTGAAAACATCTCAACTGATACATCAAGCTCAAGGGAATATTCATAAACATAGGTATGATTTTCGTATAAATATGACCATGCTTATTATAATATCAGAAACAGAGGGGCTCCTGGCTGACTCAGCCAGTTGAGTGTCCAACTCTTGATTTCGGCTGGGGTCATGATCTGAAGGCTCATGAGATTGAGCCCCACATCGGGCTTCATGCTGACAGCATGGAGTCTGCTTGGGATTCTCTCTCTCCCTCTCTCTCTCTGCCCCTCCCCTGCTTGTGCATGCCCCCCCAAAATAAACATTTTTTAAAAAATAAAAAAAATGGAAACAGCATTAATGATTATGGTACAGAATAGTCCAAACATTATTTACTGGCATTGGAAAATAGATTACACTATTTTCTCAATTTTCAGCTGTATATTCTACATAGGACATAGGATGGGACCTGATTTTTTAAATATATATATATATATATATATATATATATATATATATAAATATATGTGTGTGTGTGCTAAAAAGGAGATAAATGTAAAAATGCTAACAATTCTTATCTCTTAATTTTAGATAACTCAAAATTTCTTCCTCTTTACTTTTCTAAATGTTCAAAATAACTTACAGTGAATAGGAAGTATTTTATAATTAGGAAAATATGTGTGTATGTTTAAAGAAATCCTTCAAGAGATTTAAAACTTTATGTGAAAGCAACTAGGAATCCAGTTAAGAATGCTTGGGATTCTGGCAGAATATATTGAAAAATTAGTGATTAATGGCAACATCTTCATCGCTTTGAATAAAACTAGGGAAGAGCCCTGCCCCTCCATGCCTGACATGTGATAAGGGGTTTCCACACTTCTGCGGTAGGACGCGGAGGAGCATTCTACATCTTCAGATGACATTTTTTTTCTTTCTTTCTTTGCAGGGGACAGAGAGAGTGTATATACAATTGGAAGTCTGTTTCAAAGGCTAAGGAAGCGGACACAATGAGGTTAAGACTATGTGTAAGGACCACAGCATTGGCATTTTCAACAAGGCTAACCTGAGGCATGTGGCTCAGCCCCCAGCTCAGTTTCCAACTACAGTGTTTCCTGGCCCCACATTCTTGATGCCTGAGGATTACTCTCCTGTTAAAGTGAAATATTGAGCCATGTGCTAGAATCATAGACTTTCCTCTCAAAATATTTGACCAACAAAACAGGATTAAAACTGTGTTGGCAAATGTGGGTTATAATGATTTTACCTATTGGGAGCTATTCATCTGTATGTTGTTTTTATCATTTCAGATGTTGTTTGTGGAAGGAGAATGTGATTACCTGCCAAAATCTACATTATGTCATCTGCTCTGTTCTATAAACAGATTACACACACCGTACAGACATAAGCTGTGGGCTGTGGTTAGCTAATTATGTTTAATGCAAATACGCACACATGTACAACTCATTTTAAAGGGATCAATTATAAGTGCTATATTTTAGTTACAAGAGCCTTTGGAAATACCTCATCATAGCAGTATACCTGAGCCATTTAACAGATTTTTTTTAAAATGAATACAAACCATTTGAAATATTGTATACAAAACGGGTTTTTAAGAAAGTATTCACTCACTACACAAATATTATGAGATAATTTGGCAAAACACTAATCTATATTACATATAGGTTTGGTCCAGGTGCATCTGTCACCAAGACATAGCATTTCTATTTTTATTTCAAATCTAGCATATAAACTGTTTCCAAACACACTCATTTGACTATTAAAGCTAAACAACGAAGCATAGTGTTTGCCCTGGCAGCAAATCATTTAGACTAAAACTGAAGTATAAAAGGCTTTTGTTCTTTGAGAAAGTTAAAAACAATCCCACCGTGTCATACAGATGTAATGTTTGTATTGTTCACTTGAACTCGTGTTCACTGTGACAGACGCTTCTGTTTGCCTCCTCACTGTGTGTTCTCCTCTTCACCTGTGGTGATAAAACCTGATTTTGACTGAGGCAGTATGTAACCAGGTGCAAAATTATACCTCCCAGTCCCCTTGAAGGTACAACTGGCCACGTGATCATTCTGGCCAATGCCATGAAGGTAGAAGTTTCTGAGAGTTCTAAAAGAGCTTTCTAAAAGAGACTCAACTCATTTGTACACAACTTTGGTTCTTCTACTCTCCCCCACCCCCAAAATGCTGGATCATGTAGAGAATCCAATTTGTGAATATGAGACAACAGCCATGAACCTGAATGCTGTCCCATGGGCTACCGAACAGAATGTTGGAAGGTGCTGTATCTCCGAAGGTATTAAAGACTTGCCAAACCAGTCTGAGCAGCCTCATCTCTGGGCATCTTGGGGCCTTTTTTTTTTTTTTTTAATTTTTAAAAGTTTTTGAAATAAAATCTACTCAGCTGAGCCCCTGTAATTTGGATATTCTGTAAAATGTGGCTAAAATGCATTCCTTCCTGATAGAAGTACTAATTATGATTGTTTGCAGAGGTTTATTATTGTTTAGTACATGTCATGAAAGTCACTTAAAATTGTTCATTCCCAATTTATGAAACAAAGATTGTTTGGGTGACTCAAAAAAAAATCTAAAGAATTTCTCCTTCTCACCACCAAGCACATTCATCATATGGCTTTAGAGGAAGACTTTTTACTTCTGAAGACCATTTTTCCATATTACAGACTCTTCTTTATAAACTACGGTTCCTTAATATAGACATTCATGAATGGGCTTCACATATCCTAAACTTGTATATCAGCTTCAATATTGTAAAAGATGTTTAATGCCATAAATTGATGTTTATCGCGAAGGTGTGAGTGAATGTTCATCTTTAAAGAAAAAAAAATCTGGGGGCACCTGGGTGGCTCAGTCGGTTAAGCGTCCAACTTCAGCTCAGGTCATGATCTCACAGTTTGTGAGTTCGAGCCCTGCGTCGGGCTCTGTGCTCACAGCTCAGAGCCTGGAGCCTGCTTCGGATTCTGTGTCTCCATCTCTGCCCCATACCCACTCACACTCTGTCTCTCTCTGTCTTAAAAATAAACAAAACATTAAAAAAAAAAAAGAAAAAAAATCTCAGTGTTACCAAGGCCACGTGTTCTATTCTGTAGCCTAAAGAAGCTTATAAGGATTTCCACTGGAATTCATTCCAATTGTATGAAAGTCATTGAATTAAAACATCAGAATTCTCATGTCTGATTCATAAATTAGTCATTAAGGCCCAGAAATTTAGTGAAATATCAAAATCAATACTTATATGTGTTAAATTTAAGTGTACTTTGTTCAGCATCTCCTTGGAGAAACCACTGGATATGACAGAGTGGAGATAATTGCTTTTATCCTACTTTACCGTAATTATTTCATGCTTTGTAACTGTGCTTCAAGATCAAACCAGGCAATAGCTAGGTTTATATGCTAAAAGCATTGTGAATATTTCTCTGTATAATATTGGTTTTCTTTTTTTATTCTGGAAATACATATAAATTCTCTTCTTCATTAACTCACTTTTTCCCTTATATCAATACTTCTAAAGCATTTTTGTTCATCATACTTAATCTCCTAATAATTTGTGCAGTGTTTCATTACTGTTATCATTACTTGTGATGTGATTGGATAGTCCTGGTACGTGATAAGCAGGGTGACCACAAAACCAAAACGAGGAATGAAGGCATGCATCCTCACTTATCATCAGCATTTCATTATCCATGATGGTTCTTTGCATCTATCAAAGGCATGTATCAAAGGCAGTATGGTGAGTAATTTCACATGCCTAATTTAAATGTGCTGGGTGACACGTGTGGGTGTGTGCTCTGCTCTCTCTCAAAAATAAATAAACATTAAAAAAAAAAACTTAGAAAAATTAATGTGCCGGGTGGAAGTTGGGGTAGCTTGGGTGTTTGGAATTACCAAACAGATAGGGAAAGTACTAACCTTTAAAAACTTTCATTTTATGTACTTCCACTGGATCACGTAAAATATATTCTTTTGCCCTTTTCATGCAATTTCCTAGAACTCTGCTAGAATTGTGCTAATTTTATATTTGAGTGAGGTATCAGTAATAAATTATTTGAAATAATGCCTTGAAACCTGGGTACTGATTGTGAATGAGATCCTCGGGAATGAAATATTCCTTAATCAGTTTGCAACTGTACCTTTGCAGTTTGTACCTTTATAATAACAATGTGAACAATGCATAGTATAATGACTCCTTATTTCCACACAAAATTCTCAAATCATCTTTGCCTAATCTCGTTACTGCCTGCCATTCATGTAGTGAACAGTTTAAGATGATAAAGCTAGAATTGGGTTTGGATTAAGAGACAATGTAGAGTCTAGCATCATCTAGCAGATAAAGGGTATAACCATAAGTTGAACACCACACTTGCTCCTGGATATTGTGCCATCAATCATCAAAACAAATTATCTGCTCGTTTAATGAAAATTCACTTTATATCATGAAAGATCTCAATCTAAGTAGTTTTCTCTCTTAGGGATTTTTCATCTCATTGTTAATTAAGTTTACTGAGGCTTATTTTATATACAATAAATGCATCAATTTTAAGCATACAGTTTAGGGAGTTCTAAGTTATATATATGCTTAGGTAACTACCACTTCAGTCATGATATAAAATATCTCCATCAGCACAAAATGTTTCCTTGTGCCTCTTTGTGGCCAATCTCCCAGCCCCTGCCCTAGGCAACCACTGATCTGTTGTCCCTATAGACTTCTGTAGATTTAAAATTTCATACAAAGGAAATCAGATTTTGTGTCTTTATTTTTCTTTTTCTTCATTCTTTTTCTTTTTTTTTTTTTGTTTGGAACAATTATTTTGAGATGTTGGGTGCAACAGTAGCTTGTTCATTTTAGCTGAACAATATCCCATCATATGGATAAACTATGTTTGCTTATTCATTCACCTGTTGATGGACGTATTGGTTGTTTACAGTTTGGGGCAATTATAAATAACACTGCTACGATCACTCATGTACAAACATTTGTGTGGGTATGTTTTAATTTACTTTGGGTAATTACCTAGGAGTGGGATTGCTGGATCATACGGTAAGTATGTTTAATCGTAAAATATCTAACAAATTGTTTTCCAAAGAGTTTGTACCATTTTACATTCTACCAGCAACACGAGGTCATTACATTTCCTGTATAGCCTCACCAAGTCTTGGTGTTTTCAGACCTTTTGATTTTAGACCTTCTGGTGGTGTATAGTGAGATATTGTGGTTTTAATTGGATTTTCCCTGATGACTGCAGATGTTGAACATCTTTTACACACTTATTCGCCATTAAAAGTTACACTGATAACTCTTCTACTTTTGAAGGATTCCTAATTTACAACTCTATTCGATTAGGCATATATTAGACAAAGATGTTGTTATCACTCTTTGTTCCTTCTTTCTCAGTTTTCTACAGTCCTCCCAGCCCTCCCAGATATGCAGATTTAGTCAGGGATCTCTATGAGGAGATAATACTCCTTTAGAGGCTAACATAGTTCTAATAAATTTGAGAGAAAAAGAAATTATTTCCTTAACATGAAAGAAATACGTACCTAAAAATTCATGCAGTTCACAGATAAATGAAATAGAAATGAGAACCACTTCATGAGCTTATTCTGGAGTGTCTATTATGTTAATTTCTAGATAACAACAACAACAACAACAACAACAACAAAACTGATTTTACATTTTATCAAGGTTTTCTGGGGTCATCTCCATCCATGTGGCTACATAACAATTCCATATGTATGCTTCTGACCTGTCCTTTCTCAGTCCACCTAGATCTATATCCGTGTTTACCCTCAGAAGCTCAGAGCCACACTTAAAGTTCTTTCCTCTGGTAAACATGTCCAGGCCACTGTAGCCTCTCTCCTGTGTTTTCTCTAATTATTCTGGACTTTCCACTATTATGACACTTGTCAAATTGTATAGTGAGCATCTGTTCATACACCTAACTCCACATAGGCCTGTAAATACTTAAAAGAAGGGATACATTCTGCAAATTATTACATCCTTAAATCATAGCATGGTATTTAGCATCTGAATCAATTAGAATTATGTTCTTATTTTAGCTAATAACATTAAAATCTCATTTACGATTTGCCTATTTCACAGGCACAGAAGATGAATAGAAGGAAGAGAAAATTATTTATTTTCCTTGCATTCGACTTATGCATGAATTAGTTGTCCTAGTAGATTATGAGCAGGATCAATTTGGCATTTAATCCTGACTTGCATAGATCGCAGACAGTTTCCTGGTTATTACTGTAAATGGTCAGTACATGTTAAAGAATAAATGAACAAAAAATGAGCAAAGAAACAAAAGATTTAAAGTGGTAGTTTCCTTTCAATATATGTAAGTAAAATTAAGCATACAGAGAAGGAGAAGAGACATTTCTTTTTTTTTTTTGAGACATTTCTGAGATAGAAATCCTTCAATATTTTTAAATTATTATCACTTAGATGTCAGTTATTTGTGATGGAATTTCAGAAATGAAATTTCCCTTGAAATTGGCCTCTATGTGGCTGCAAGGTTCTAATTAATCTAAATTCTGAAGAGTATCTTTAGATAATAACAGATTTAATACATGATCAGTATCAGTATTCCTCTTGCCATTGTGATTAGTACAGGCAAGTGTGGATTTTTTTCAATTTTTAGTGTTAGATTCAGAATAGACAATTCTTTTTATAAAAGCAATAATTTCTGTATTTCATTGTCTTTAATATGAAAAGTGTTCATAAAAGAAAGCATAGAGAATGAAATTGAATCCTTTGTAAATTTTCACTGGTCACAAAGGAGAAAGCAGGCCTACAAAAAGATTAAGGTTCACAAATTTTTTAACTTATTTATTTAGAAGAGTCTCATATATGACTAGTTTGATTTCAATAACATTAAAGATCTAGAATACATAATATTTAAGAGATTTCAGAGAAACACACACAAAATAATGAAATTGTTTCAAGTGTCTCTGACAATTGTAGTCCTTTGGCTTATACTCACATTATTCTATGTTGAGAAAAATAAAATGATAACATAATGCAAAAATACAGAAAAGATATCACCTGAAGAAATGGTGTACTAATATAATTAAATCCCGAACATCTCTTCAATAACAAAATTTATATTTGTTGCAGTCTAGTATTTTATGGTTGACTTCTAAGCTATAGAGTATATACAATATGCATAAGATATATAATATTGGTAATATAGTAGTTTTCCCAACATCAAGCATAATCACTGTGACAATTTCTCCATTAGTAGCTATTGTTACTCAAAGGCAAAAATTTCTAGTTACCTGCCCTTTTTATATATGTAGTTCTTAGGTGGCCCTGCTATGGGTAATAACAAGATTCCCAGTCCAGTTTCACTCACTGATTCATGAGGTGTTATCTGCCATTAAAACTAAAGTTAGCCATGAATTGGAAGAAGAATATTGTTAAAATGTCTATACTACCCAAAGCAACCTACATATTTAATGCAATCCCTATGAAAATACCAAAAGCACTTTTCACAGAGCTACAACAAACAATTCTAAAATTTGCATGTAACCACAAAAGACCCTGAATAGGCAAGAAACCTTGAAAAAGAAAAACAAAGTTGGAGGCATCACAATTCTGTACTTCAAGTTATATTACAAAGCTGTAGTGATCAAGAGTACGGTACTGGCACAAAAATAGACACATAGGTCAATGGAACAGAAAAGAAAGCCAAGAAATGTACCCACAACTATATGGTCAACTCATCTTCCACAAAGCAGTAAAGAATATGCAATGGAAAAAAAAAAACATCTCTTTAACAAATGGTATTGGGAAAATTGGAGAGTAACGTGCAAAAGAATGAAACTGGACCACTTTCTTATACCATACACAAAAATAAATTCAAAATGGATGAGACAGCTAAATCCAAGACAGGAAACAATCAAAATCCTAGAGGAGAACACAGGCAATAACCTTCCTGACATAGTTGTAACAACTTCTTACTAGATATGTTTCCTGAGACAAAGAAAACAAAAGCAAAAGTAAACTATTGAGACTTCATCAGTATAAAAACCTTCTGCACAAGGAAGGAAACAATCAACAAAACTAAAAGGCAATGTTTGGAATGGGAGAAGATATTTGCAAATGACATATCTGATAAGGGTTAGTATCTAAAATATATAAAGAACTTATAAAATTCAACACCCCAAAAATGAAAAATTCAATTTAAAAAATGACCAAAGATATAAAAGCCATTTTTCCGAAGAAAATACACAGATAGCCAACAGACATATGAAAAGATGTTCATTATCACTGATCATCAGGGAAATACAAATCAAAACTACAAGGAGATATTGTCTCACATCTGTCAGAATGGCTAAATAACAACACAAGAAACAACAGATGCTGGCAAGAATATGGAGAAAGGGGAACCCTCTTGCACTGTTGGTGGAAATGCAAACTGGTGCAGCTACTGTGGAAAAGACTATGAAGTTTCCTCAAAAAGTTAAAAATAGACCTACTCTATGATCCAGAAATTGCACTACTGGGTATTTACCCAGAGGATAGAAAATACTAATTTGAAGGGACACATGCACCTCAATGTTTATAGCATCATTATCTATAATAGCCAAATTATGGAAATATTCCAGGTGTCTATCAATTGATGAATGGAAAAAGAAGATGTGGTATATATTTATAGACAATGGAATATTACTCAGCCATAAAAAGAATGAAATCTTGCCATTTGCAATGACATGGATGGAGCTAGAGAGTATTATGGTAAACAAAATAAGTCAGTCAGAGAAAGAAAAACACCATATTTCACTCATATGTGGAATTTAAAAAACAAAAGAAACAGGCCAAAGGAAAAAGAGAGGGGGAGCAAAGAAACAGACTCAACTATAGAGAACAAACTGATGGTTACCAGAGGGGAGGTGGGTGTGGGTATGAGTGAAATAGGTGATGGGGATTAAGGAGTGCACTTGTGATGAGCACCGGATGTTGTATGGAATTGTTAGATTATTATATTGCATGCCTGAAACTAATATCACACTGTATGTTAACTAATAGGATTTTAAATAAATACTTTAAAAAAGAAAGCTAGCTCCCTTACATAAATGTGACTTATGTTTAATTCTTGCAATTTGAAAAAATTGTTTATACTTGACAGTAAAATAGCTTTGATATACACAACACTGAATATCAGCCCCACTGCTCCTGTGAATCTCAGACATGTCTTAGGTTTAGAAATTCTGAATACTAACCTTTGGGAAAGAACAAGTCAGCCATAAATTCTAATGGATTGCATGCCAATATTCTGTGTAGTCTGTACAACTTCATCTGTGCAAACAGCAAATTATATAGAACATGCCTTTTTTTTTTTTAATATTTTAACATTTCCTGAGTGTGATTTTATTAGGATGAACAATTCCCAGAGTAATTGCATCAAGGACTGCAGACAACTCTGCTTGCTGGAAAGATCCAATAAAGAGGGTCCAGCGTAGTGTTTAGCTAAAAGATTATCAATCCAATGAGTCAAGAATCTAAGAATCTGATATCCTGGTCCTAATCCAGCAATAGATAAGCTAAATATCTTTCTTTGAGTGATATGTTTGAAATCTATTAGTACTGTGCTTTGCTACAGACAGAGGATGAATTGTTAGGTCTAGGTCATCAACTGAGATAAATTGTACAGATTCAAACTATTACCAGTTTTTTTCAGTAGCTAAAATTAAAGTAGAATGCTTTTCTACTATCTGTTATATTAAATTCTACCAAAACACTCAAGTGTAAAATGAGAGTTTATATCATTGCCAAGTACCCTGCTTCTTTGTGTTTTGCAAAGAGACGATAGTGGTTGGAATGTAATCATTGCTTTCGATTTCTAGGCTGCTTCACCTCAATTGGCAATTACTTAACCTCTCTAGCTATTAATTCATTTAACTATAAATTAGGGGTACTTCATTTGAAAATTCCTTTCCTACCCCATGTTAAGCTTTGTGACATGGAATCCCTCCAGAACGTACTAGCCCTGGGGTATTGCACAGTAAATTCTATGAGCAGACTGGTGAGATTTGTTACAGAAATAAATTAGACTTTTCAAATATATAAAAATGGCCAATAATCTTATGATGAGGTATTCAACATGGACTAGTTGTTTGGGAAAAGAAATTAAAACTACAATGAAAATACCACTTCATACACACTAAGATGGCTATAATCAAAATACCAATAACAACAAAAACCACTGGTGAGGATGTGGAGGAATTGGAATGCTAATACATTGCTGGTGGGAATGAAAATTGGTACAGTTGGGGTGCCTGGGTGGCTCAGTTGGTTGAGCGTCCGACTTCACCTCAGGTCATGATCTCACACTTCGTGGGTTCAATCCCCACGTTGGGCTCTGTGTTGACAGCTCGGAGCCTGAAGCCTGCTTTGGATTCTGTGTCTCCCTCTCTCTGCCCCTCCCCCCCCCAAATAAATAAATAAATAAACAAACAAATAAATAAACAAACATTTAAAAATAACAATAAAAAAGAAAATTGGTACAGCCATTTCGGAAAACAGTTTAATAGTTCCTCAAAATGCTAAAGATGGAGTTACTATATGATTCTGCAATCCCATTTCTAGGTACATACCCAAGAGAAAGGAAAACATATGTCTACACAAAAACTTGTCCATGAATGCTCATGCCATTTTTATTCATAACAGTCAAAATATGGAACCACTGTAAATATCCATCAGCTGATGAATGAACACAATGTGTATAGACATACAATGGTATACTATTAAGCAATAAAAAGAATGAAGTACTGATATGTGCTGATACAGTATCAGTGAACCTTAAAAGCATTATGTAAATGGAAGAAAACCAGTCACAAAAGACCACATATTTCATGATTCCATTTTTGTGAAATGTCCGGCCTAGGAACATCCATGAGGACAGAAAGCAGAGTAGTTAAATGAAGCATAGAAGCCATAAAGTGACTATTATGCAGGTATTTTCTTTTAATGGTTTTGAGGGCAACTTGAAAACATGGGAAAATGCTCTGAAACATTTCAGGAAAAAAAGTTGGGTACAAAATTTTATACAAGAAAAAAACTTTGTTAGAAAGTTGGGTTTTAAAAAGGTAACAGATATATCTAAAGTTCTGCTTTTATGATTGTAGTCAATTTTATTGCACTGGAAGTAAATGTTATTTTAATGTTCTAGCATTGATCAGAGGCAACATTCTTTATCATGAAGCATTTCAAAACAGACTGTAGTATCTGAAATAAAGTCATGCAGTCTTTTTAATAACATGCCACAAAGAAATTGAACATTTTTAACAGTCCTTCATGTAACAAGGAAATGTGCTTTTCTCCTTTGAATTGAGAAACAGTGACTATGCACCATTATTTTTATCTAAAGTCTCCAGAAATATGGTTATGCCCTATACAATCAAAACCATACTACACCAAATTTTTATTAATTACTAATTTCCAGTTACTGTTAGACACAGCAAATGTATACAGTAGAATCACTGCCCCCAAGGAGTAGTGGGGAAAGGATACACATAAATAAGTAAATGTCAATGTTTATGAACAGTGAAATAATGTAATCCTATACTACAGAGGAAGTTGTAAGACACAAAGAAAAAGCAAAATTACTTTTGAGGGCATAAGGGAGATTGTCGGCGATTACTTATGGGAGATGATGTTTGAACCGGGTATTTAAAATCAAGTAAGAATTCTAAAATCCAAATGAGAAAGACTAGAAGTGCAAGTATGTGATGTTAGACAAAGGGAGCGACATGAACAAAAAGCAGTAAGATTGAAAGCATTCCAAGGTCAGTATTGTTGTAGAAAAAAGTCCAGTAGTAAAGAGATGGAATATGAAATACGAAAAGTAAACAGGACTTCGAAAGATAATGGATATTAAATATTTTAGGATTTAGCTTGTTTCAATGTGTCACTAATTTAAAGTAATATTGACATATGTAGGATAGAAGTTTATTTCTCTCATACACAAGTTATTACCTGAGTAAACCAGGCTAAGGTAGGTTTGGAGGCTCTGATCCTTGTAAACTTAGGTTCTCTTTTGCTACTCCACAGTCTTTAGCATCCCACCTCACAAATTCAAACTGCTGATCTAGCTCCTACTCTCATATCTGCAATCTATTTATCAGGAAAGAAAGGATAAAGACGGACATTTTGCCTCACTTTAAGGACGCTTAGCATAAATGGTACATGTCACTCTTTCTTCCATTCCACTGTCCAGCACTGAGGCAAACGGTCATGATGAGCTACAAGGGAAGCTTGGGGATTTAGCCTTCAGTGTGGGCAGGTATGTGCCTCCTAAAAATGGGGGGCAGGGGTTCTATTACTAAAGGAAAGGGGAAAATGGGTAATTAGAAGACAAGTAGTATGTGGCAGGCCAACGTAGGAATCATATAATAAATTGCATAAGGCATGGAGAGCCGCTGGGTAGGATTTAGGTAGGAGAAACACGATCAGATATGCTCTTTCAAAATGCCAAGGTGCAAAGGATAGATTAGAGAACCAAGTGGAACAAACAAACTGGTTGAGAGGCCACTGTGATAACCCAGATAAGAAATGATACAACGGCGGAGTGTATAGAAGATGGGTTTCCAAAATAATCAGAGGACAGAGAGAGCTAAAAGGACCTGATGACTGATTGTCAGAAGGTGAGGAAGAGAGAGGGAGATGACAATTTTTAGAGAATATGGTAGTATCCAATAAGACGGGAAATAATTCAGAAGTAGACTCTAAGAGTATGTATAATGCATCTTGAATGTTCAGAAGTAGTCTTTACACAGAGATCATGGTTGCTTGCTCTTGTGTGTTGATATGAATTTAGATGCTTTTTCAGGGGGACTGTAAATTTGCTCAACTCAGTAGACCAAATCTGTAATTTTGTCTATGTTTGCAAACTGGCATAAATTTAATTGACCAGACCTTTCCAAATATAGGAAAACAGAAAACACTAACAAAGCTGTCAGTAAAGCTTTCCTGTGTGCCATTTAATTCATACATATTTTGTGTTAAATTCTCTTACTCAATTTTCCCAACTTGAATGAGGTAAAACCAACTAGAAAGAGAGAGCTAGGATTTGAACCTGGATTTGTCCAGTGCTTTAGAACACTCCATCCCTGAGCTTACATAATGCTTCTGGGATCACTGTATTTCTGAAATGGAGAGAAAATAAAGAATACACTAATAATCTTTGAAAATGTGAAAAAAAAAGTATTACATCCTGGAAGGAAAACAGGAAAGGAAAATGAGACGTTAATAATATATTCCTCTCTGTTATTCCTCTATTGAAGAAATGATGTTTAATGTTTTACAATTTAGTGTATTGTTTTCATATGCTAAATGACATCATCGTAGAAAGACAATTGGAAAACTGGAAACCAAAGACGAGAAGTGGAAAAGTCAATCCTCCTGACACCAGCACACAGCACCCTAGTGGCCAGTGATGTCTCCATCCTTCAACGCTCACTTTTTGTGAGTCCATCATGACATTATTGCTGTGGACCGAATGTGGCCCCCACCCAGCACTACCAAAATTCACATGCTGAAGCACTAATAATTCCCAATATGACAATGTTTGGAAGTGGAACCTTTGAGTTTGTATGGTCATGGGAGTGGAGGTCCCTGATGGGACTGGTGGTCTTATAAGGGGAAGGAGCGTTCAGATCCCCCTCTCTCTTCCTCTGTGCTGTGTGTGGAAATAATGTGAAGACTGGTCATCTACAAACCAAGAGGCTCCTCATCAAAACCCAGATATTCAAGCACCTTGATCTTGTACTTCTCAGCCCCCAGAATTGTGAGAAAGCAATGTCACTTAAGCCACCCGATATATGGGAACTTGTTATAGCAGCCAAGCTGAATAACACAATAATACAAGTGAAAGTCCTTAGATGTGTTCTTAATAATTGAAAAGACATGTTCACAAAGAAAATTAAGTACATGGAAGGAATCCCAATGATGTAAATTTTCTTTATGTTTACCCTGAACCCACCCTTCAAGCCATATCCTGTCTATCTCAGGTTGGTAGCAGTAAGTCCTTCCCCACTAGTGTACTGCCATATTTTGTTTTTCTTCTCCTCTAAAGTCCTGCCTGTCTTTCTACCACTTTACTTTGCCTAAGAGTCCTGTTTGCTTCTCCTTTCTTTCACTTCTTCCTCAGGCTATCAGTTAACTGATTCCAACCAGCTTTTGCTTGAGGGAACTGGTAGGGGAGTAGAAGTTACGAGGGGGAGGAGAAAGAGGGGGGTTGTGGCTTCAGTTCATAGGAAGATGGAATGAAGAAATGCTGACCTTCCAGTTCCCTCCTCAGAATGAACCACAGCAAATCTGTCTCTGGCTGACATTGATCGTCTGGGCTGCATCTGTCTCTTTTCACCCTTTAGCTAGAGATGAATTCTCTTATCCTGGGTTAGTGACCCAGAATGGTTAGGTGGTGGTGGGAGAGACATCTCCAAACTCCCACACTAACTGGTGTAGAAATATCAGTCAGTAAATGTGCTCCAAAGAGAAAATGTTCTTTCCCTGTTTTGTGAGAGAAACCAGCCAGGAAATATGATTTTAGCAGAGGTGTTTCCTTCCAGAAGGAACACTTGAGCGGTTAATATATATATATATATATATATATATATATATATATATATATATATATGAGTGTCTGTCCAGTTAGCACTGGGATGAAGTGGCACCAACTAATTTTCCTTATAATCTGAAAGAATGCTGATTATGGCCTCCACAACTGTGGAGAAATTATCATCAGAGGCATATTTTCTAATTATTGATGTGCTATAGTCAATTCCATCCTATACTCAAAATACTCTTACATTCAAAATCTTTTCTGAGCCTTCTTGCCTATACTGCAGTGTTCTCAATCTTGTCCTGAGCTCTCTGAACACTATGCAATTCTAGAACTTATATCAACAAACTAGATTACTTGAGCTAAATGATAGAACCATTTCTAACCACCATTTTTGAGATTAAAAAAATATTTTCCTTTAGGGTCACCTGGGTGGTTCAGTCAGTTGAGAGTCCAGCTCTTGATTTCGGCTCAGGCCATGATCTCAAGGTTCCTGATACTGAGCCCTACCTCAGGCTTTGCACTGGCAGCACAGAGCCCACTTGGGATTCTCTTTCTCCACTCTCTCTGCCCCTCCCCGCTGCTCTCTTTCTCTCTCTCTCTCAAAATAAATAAATAAATAAATAAATATTAAATTTTTTTTCCTTTAAGTGGATTTTTCTGTTTAGTTTTCAATACTGCACTCGTATCTGGAAATATCTAGCTGGTATCTACAAATCAATAATAATAAAACAACTAACTTTTATGGAATACTTACTCTCAGTACTTCTCAGGCATTATGCTAATCAATTGATAAATAGATTCTCATTTAGCTTCACAATAACCCTAAGAGTTGAGTAATATTTTCCCAATTTTACAGCTAAATAAATTGAGCCTTAAAAAGTTTAAGATACATATTTGAGATAATATAGCTGTTGACCATCTGGCCCAGAGTCTAGCTCTAAGTACTGTATCTTACTATTTCCTTGTTGTCTAATTAAGTGAGTGCCAAGTTATGTGATACTGACCCTATGAACTGGTACATCACTTGCATATTATACACAGCATTTAAATTAGCAAATGCTTCTTTAAGTTCTGAAATACTTAGAAATGCAGTCATATTCCTATGGTTATTCCTTGGTCTTTTAAAATGTCTATTTTTTTTCAACCAAGAAGCAGAAAGGCTCATCATATACTCCCCACACAAAGGATCTTGCAACATGCTGTCTAAGAAATACTTAAAATTATGACCATGAGTTACAAAGAGTAGCTCTGAGATAGATCAATGTGCTTTTGACAAGAGAATTTGAGTCTTTGAATAACTAAATGATGGCAAGATCAGCACCAGAAGTTGATCAGAGGAAGAGAGGTTCTACTGTGGTTTTGGAGACCATCCAAACATATCAGATGTAAGTCATATTTCTATTTAGAGTCCCTTTAATGTGTTTTTGTTCTTTTCTTCTAAACATGGAAAAAGGGTACCATCATAAAATTCCTCTGTGACTCTGAAATAGGATGATAAGTCATTATCAGTTGTTCATTATGGGTATACATGAATGAACTTACTCCTGGATATTTTTTTATTTTTAAAGAAGAATGAACCCTCAGCTACAGAAATATCATCTCTATGGACATTAAAAAGTAAAGGTTGAGTAGATTTTCCATAAAATATGCTAATGTGTGGTGGTGCAAAATTACTTTCAGACATATACTTCTCTAAGTCTCTTTGGCAAGCATAGGAAGACTAAAGATACAAAAATAGGACATCAAAGTGTATCAGAACCCTGAAAAAACCTTTTCTTATAAAGATGGTGAAATACTTTGAGACCCAAACTTTGTGACAGTACTCCTCTTTATCCTATCTCATGAAGTTTTTCATAAAACAGACCTTGCCACTCTCTTGTATGTGGGTTTTCCTAGAGCCTTCATAGAAACACACATGTGGGAGAATTTAGCACTAACTGATCCTATTGTGGTCATATGGATCATTAAACTGACCAACACTGATAGGATTTACAGGAAGAGTTGTTTCTTTTACACAAAGTAATGAAATTTACCAAGAACCATTGCTTGAACCAAGGGACCATCCCTCAGCTTTCTTTATTGTATATACAGATATGTGCCCATTCACAGGTTTTTATTTATTTTTATTTTATTTTATCTTATTTTATTTTTGAGAGAGAGAGAGAGAGAGAGAGAGAGCACACAAGTGAGTGAGGGGCAGAGAGAGAGAGAGAGAGAGAGAAGTGGAGCTCACCCAAAGTAGGGCTCGAGCTCACCTGCTGTGGGACTAGAACTCATGAACACAGAGATCATGACTTGAGCTGAAGTCAGATGCTTAACGACTGAGCCACTCAGGCGCCCTCACAGCTTTTCAATACGTAACATTAAATATCAAAGTTCACAAAATTCCGCCATACGTTATAGAGTTTAAAGAAAAAAAATAATATGCATTTTGGAATAGAAGTGCATTTTTTTAAATATGAAATTTATTGTCAAACTGGTTTCCATACAACACCCAGTGCTCATCCCAACAGGTGCCCTCCTCAATACCCATCACCCACCCTCCCCTCTCTCCCACCCCCCCATCAACCCTCAGTTTGTTATCAGTTTTTAAGAGTCTCTTATGGTTTGCCTCCCTCCCTCTCTAATTTTTTTTCCTTCCCTCCCCCATGGTCTTCTGTTAAGTTTCTCAGGGTTCACATAAGATTGAAAAGAAGTGCATTTTGTGAACTTACTAGGATAATACAGAATGAAAAAAGTCTCTCACTGACACCGCGTAGAGAACAAAAAACGATGTAAACATTCATTATTTTGATAAACAGTTTTTCACCAGAGATTTATTGCTGATCATGTGATATGGGGAAAACTCAGAATTGGAAACCAGGGGTTTCGGTTTTAAAACCAAGTCTGACACACAATTCACTTCTGAGTGCCTCAGTTTCTTCATCTATAAAATAAGAATCACATTTTATAATCTCTAAGTACCTCCTTGGGCTCTATAATTCTGTAGTATACCAAGACATCAACACTTGCTTAGCTCCTTTCTCTAGGATATAACTACTAACTGTGTTATATTCCTCAGATATACTTTATGTATAGCAACAATCTATCTGCCAATATTACTTACTAATTCCTGATTTCTCTTATTTTTTTCTAAAATTATATATATATATATATATATATATATATTTTTTTTTTTTTTTTTTTTTAATTTTAGACAGGGGTGCCTGGGTGGCTCAGTCAGTTGGGCGTCCGACTTGAGCTCCAATCATGATCTCACAGTCTGTGAGTTCAAGCCCCACATCGGGCTCTGAGTTGACAGCTTAGAGCCTGGAGCCTGCTTCAGATTCTGTGTCTCCCTCTCTCTCTGACCCTCCCCTGCTCATGCTTTGTCTCTCTCTGTCTCAAAAATAAATAAAAACATTAAAAAAATTAAAAATAAATAAAAATTAAAAAAATTTTGGACAAAATATTAAATATGTAAGCAACCTTTGGGGGAAAATTTAAACACACTAATTAGTAAAAATAGTCTACATAAATTAAGATATAGCAAATTTCATAGCAAATCTGCCATTAACAGCAAAGACACATTATTCTAATGTTAAACATTCAAGAACAAGAAAATCCCCAATGTTATTTCTTAGCAATTTTGTATATATATATATATATATATATATATATATATATATATATATGGATTTTATATATATATATATATATATGGATTTTCATATATATATATATGGTAAAGAGTTTCAAAGGGACCTGGATACCTTCATCAGCTGTTTCTTATCTTATGCTCTTCAGCATCTATGGGCTCAAATTCTCAGCTACATTATTAGATAATATTTTTAATTTATTGCTCAGTAAACGTGTCCTTCGGCTATATCATGGGTCTCAGTGGTATGCAAGGATCGTGTAAACTTGATGGCAAGGAGGAGATAGATATCTACATACACAGTTGAGAGTCAATAAATGTTTACTGACCTTAAATAAATTTTGGCTGGCTTAAGCTTTCCTCTCTTGAAAATATATTTAAAGTGCAGGAATTAAATGATGCCAATCCCATTTGCTACTAGAATTTAGCCCTATAAAGCCCTACTGGTGCCTGAGATTATTTTGAAGGCTGAAAGCAAAATCATACATTGGAAAAAATTTTTTTTGAAAACATAAGGCTTAAAAAAAGCTGGTTAAATATTTAACAGGTAAAACTCACATGGAAGCTCATAGAAAAATAGAAAATAGAGGTGTAAAGAGAGGAATAAAGAATAGGGGTATAAACAATTAACTAGAAAACTCTTTTTTCACAGAGGACAATTTAAATTTTTAACGGAATAAAATTTTTCTTAAGCTACATGGAAAGATACAATATACACACATTTATACACATACACATACAATACATACACATACACACACATACAAACATGCATAAGTGGTGGGGGATGAGTGTAAGTTCTTAAGTATTTTTCCTGGTTGATCAATGTTAGTGATTTAAACAAATGAACTTGTATTAGGGGGGGTTGAAGGGTTGTGTGTGTGTGTGTGTGACTTTTTTTACACATCCTTTTAAAAAATATATTACATTTTTAACCCAGTTATTTCATCTGTTTACTGTGAATTTTCTAAATTCTTAACTGTTAATATTTTAATGTATGTTTCAGAACATTTCAAACTAAAATAGTAATTTACTGGTAGTTTAAATCTATTTTGCTCATGAGTTGGATCACTAGAATCTCTTAATGGCATTTTAAGTCTGAAGTGTTGTGTTACATCATTATCCTACTAGATTTACAATAGCCCATGAAGTCATTATTATAGCATCTCATAATTTTCTTCTTTCTCTCTTGTCTTATATACAATTAGCTCTACTTTCCAATTATGAATCTACTTATAAGTATATAACCGTTATATTGAATTGCAGTATTTAAGTCACATAACTCATATAATCACAAATCATAAATCACAAAATCACAGTGTCAGTTTAATTACAAAACCAAGATACATAATTTGTAATTATAGGTGAGTACTATAAAATATATACCATAGTCTTAAAGGACAACATCAGAGTTCTCTTTTTTTGGTATTCCTAAAATAATTATAATTGCTTTTGATTAATAAGAAGCAATTCCATATTTCTTTTTTTACATTTTTTAATTTTTGAGAGACAGAGTGTGAGTGGGGGAGGGGCAGAGAGAGAGGGAGACACAGAATCCGAAGCAGCCTCCAGGCTCTGAGCTGCCAGCACAGAGCCTAAAGCGAGGCTTGAACCCACGAACCGTGAGATCATGACCTGAGCTGAAGTCGGACGCTTAACCGACTGAGCCACCCAGGCGTCCCAGAGGGTCTCCATATTTCTTATTTTAAATATTCAAGTGGAATAAAACTATGCAGTTGGAAAAGGCATATAAAAATATTTTTGTCCTATCATGAAATTAAAAAAAAAAACTAGAGAAATGAATGAATGATTTCAGATGATCCATTAATATTTGAGTATAAATAAATCACCCCCAAATTCAAAGGTCGAGAGGTGACCTAAAATCAACAGTATCCTGAATAACTTAGAATCTTTAATTAAAATAAAACATTATTAACTTTATTGACAGGCCATGATGGGCATTAAGAAGACTACCTGAATTTGAAATATAGAACCTGAATACACCATCGAGTTGGGAAATCTGTTAGTTAATCCAGAAAAAAGGCACTGTAGAAGGCCCATAGGATGTAGAAGGAGAGGGAATGTGATTCCAAGACATAGCTTGGCCTCTTACTGATACTTATGTTGAGTATGTTTCATTTCAGAGCTAACCAAGTAATGAACTCTTTCCCTTTGAAACAGTTTCTGCATGTGGATTCTGGAGCACTATATGCTTCTACCACATTGGCCAATCCTCTTCTCAAAAGCTTAATTTGAAATGTCCCAAGCCTTTTCTCTGAGCCTCCATTTATATTTTCCCTGGCTGATATCATGTGATCAAAGGGCTTTGACATCACCCATCAGCAGATGAATCTCAGATTTGTATCTCCAGTTCTAACCTCTCTTTTTAATCCAGAATCATATAGTCAACTGTTGTCTTGGAATGGCCACACGAATATATAATTGGCATCTTTAATACCACTGTTGAAATAAAAGTCTTGACTTTCCACCCCAACCTGATCCATTGATGTATATAGCACAATCGACCCAGGTGTGTAAACCACAAGCCTATAGCTCATCCTTCATTCCTTCCTTTCCCTCATTTTTTTACAAGTTACTTTGTCAGCAAGTTCTATCAGTTCAATGTCAAACTCTGTCTTAAATCCACTTACCCATGCTGTTTCTGATCTCACCTCCTTGTCAAAACCACCATCATCCCCTTTTAGGAGTGCTATGATAGCCTTCTCACTGGACTGCCGATTCCTGAACTTGACCTTGTGTAAATCATTCACTGCACACCAGCACTCTGCTGGTTATGTTAATAACTTCCTGCTATGTTTGTAATAAAAAAGCAAGTTCATTGATATGGCTTATTGGCCCTACATAAATTGCCCCCACCTACTTTTCCAACCTCATCTCTTCCCACTCTTTTTCTGCATTTTACTTTGTCACACTGACCTGTTTGTTTCAAGCCCATGCCATCCTTGGAGGCTTGCCCTGACTCTTCCCATGGCTGGTTAATTCTTAGTCTCTGGATCTCTGCTCCAATGTCACCACTGTGGAAAACTTTCATGAATACTCTATCTGAAGTATTTATCTGGATTTATCTAGTTTTCTCTAGTCTATTGTATCATCTTCCTGTTTCCTTCATAAAATTTGTTATAATCTGTAAGGATCTTATACTTTGATTTTTTATCTGTTCATTGTATTTCTCCTCTCCAGAATGTAAGTTCTTTGAGGGCAGTAACCTGATTTATATGGCCAACTTTTGCACCCTACCAAGAATTTCCTGGAATCTACTAATGTATAAATATTTACATAGCCATTACAACCTTAATTTATTCATCGACTAAGAGGAAGGACTGCCTACCTCCTGGTGTTCTTAGGAAAGTTAAATAAGATAATGTAGGTATTATCATAGGATCTGAAATATGACAGATACTCCAGGAACATTATTTTTAGAATGAATAAAAACTCCAACAAAAAGTAGCCATTATCCACACCAACCAAAAATCAAATCTATAGATCCAAGTGTTGTTCCATAATGGTATAGATCACAATTTGGCAAATTATAGGTAAGAAAGATTTTACATTTTTAAATGGTTGGAAAAAATAATTTTTCATTCCACATTAAAATTATATGAAATTTAAGTTTTAATGCTCATAAGTTTTTTGTGGAACATAGACATGTTTACATAGATGTGTTTTATTTACACATTGTCTATGCTGCTTTCTTGCTATAACAGGAGAGCTGAGGAGTTGTGACAGAGACCTCATGGTCAAGGTGAGGTTGTCATGTGAGAATGGATTATATCAGCATGTACCTATTTCTCTATAATGTACATTACTTTATCTTCATTTTGTTAATATAGAAATTGAACTTAACAAATCAAATCTGAGTTTTACTCTGATTCTAGTGCCCACTCTGTCTCTCTCTGTCATTTAATTCGATTTTTACAATAACCATATGATATAACATTATTAAAAGGTCACACAGCTCATAAAACACAGAGCCAGAATTCAACTTCTGATCTCTCTGACTCTAAAGGCCCTTCTCCTTTATTATACTATTACTGACTTTTCCATGATTGCCTATAATATATGTGCTATCCAATTTATTTTTCCAATTCATAGACACGGATACAGGTTTCCTACAAGCTGATTGTTAACACTTCTGACATTCTTGGCTATTTAACTCCATACACTATGAAAATTATTAAAGATCTTGAGATTGTATAGAGAAGCCAATAATTGTGGGTTATGCATCTGATAAATACATGGAAAACCCGAAAAATCTTCCTTAGAGCACAACCCAGTGAACCCATGACTCAGGATGCCCAGCCTGCATGAAGAAGCTTGATCATGTACATTTTTCACGGGTTCAAAAGGTAAGTGCCACCTGTGTCTACTACTTGGACAGCATGACTCCTCCCAAAGGGGTATGGAAAAAAAGTAGCAAAGAATGGCTTTTAAAATATCTGTTTATGTATTGGAAGCTAAGGAATGTGAATACTTAACCGTTGCTCTCCCTCTTCTTGCCCATTTTAAATCCTCCCAGAGAAGCTTTTCTGGCCTCCCCTCCCCACTTGCCCATATAGGGCTGGTGCCTCATATGTTTCTAAGGCACATGCACATGCATATGGCCTACCATAGCATATTGTGTAGATGAGGTTTTTGTACATCTATTTCCCCTCCTCAGTTCCTTGAAGGCTAATCTATCATGCATCTCTAATTTGTACATATAGAACAATGCCTGATATTTAATGCTTCCTAAATGTATTTTTGTTCCTTCGGTGTAAACTACCTCAGTAGTGACCCAAAGTAATGTTTTGTTCAACATTAAAATATGTCTTGCAACTTTATCAGGCTACAGATGAACACTCAGAGCAAACTGAAACAGACTGACTGCAAGTGGAAATGAGCTGAACAATGCTGTAGGGGCACGCACTGAAAGCCAACTTCGAATGGTGCTAGATAGAAGTTATGGGCTAAATTGTGTCCTCTCCGAAAAGATATGTTGAAGTCCTGCCTGCCCTGGGACTTCAGAATGTGACCTCATTTGGAAATCAGGTCATTGTAGATGTAATTAGTTAAAATGAGGTTGTAATGGAGTAGGGTGGGCCCCTAATGCAATGTGACCTGTGCCCTTATCAGAAGACAGCCACATGAAGATGGAGACACAGGTGCAGAATGGCCTGTGACAACAGGGGCGGAGACGGGAGTTCCATAGCTGAAAGCAAAAATCACAGAAAGCTAGGAAGAGGCGAGATTCTCCCACGTGTTTCAGAGAGAGAATGTATCAGTTGACACTTTGATTTCTGGGCTCTGTAACCATGAGACAATAAATTTCTGTTGTCTTAAGCCACCCAGCTTGTCGTACTTTGTTATGGCAGCCCTAAGAAATGAACACAGTAGGAATGGGTAACCAGGAAAACAAAAGAAAGTTGGAAAACAAAATCAGTCTGTCGTGCAGCTTATGTTGAAAAATAATATCGCTAGTAAAATGATTGTCATTGTCGGAGAACTTCCTATGATCAGACGGTTTACACAGATTATACCATTCAATTCTCACAGCAGTTCCGTAAGACTGATCGTACCACCCGTGTGCAGGTAAATTTTCACCCCTGACTCTAGGGATGTGGGGTGGGGAGGCATCCCTGATTTGAGCATTGCTGATTTCTATGATGTAACTGTTCCCACCACAGTCCGTTGAGAGCTGCCATAGTGACATCACCCAACTCACAAAATTCCTGAAAATGTAACCCTCACCCTCAAGATTCAGTGTGAACTGGCTCCATCACATCCCTGGATGTTGTGAACCCTATTTAATTGACGAATGTACTAAGTTTGGCATGATCAAACCGTTTGCCCAAGAGTGTCAGGGCGTTCAAGGTGTTAGCCCCCTGTGCCACTAGACATAGCTGACAGCACAGATAGGCTCTGTTAAATCACAGACTCAGCCCAAGACTGTGACACTCAGAACATGTGCTGGGGCCTTGCATGGTTTCATTCTCAGCAGCATTATTTTCATCACAACTACAGTCATAGGATCATGGGTACACTCAGTAAAGTATGCTTTGCTTTTCCATATAACAGGGCCAAAAAACTCCAAATAACTCATTTAGAAAAGAAATAGAGATCTATTGCTGAAAAAGAGCAACATACTACACTTGACAGGTCTGGCAAAGTCTGAGAAAATCAGTTTCAGTGCTTCTGGCAAGACTTCAGCTCTGTCCCAATTTTTTGATTTTGTCTTCACAAGCTTTCTAGGGCTGGCAGCACTTTTCCTCACATAACCCCAGCACTACTCCATACTCCATACCCCATACTCCAAACCCCATACTCCATATTCCATACCCCATACTCCATATTCCATACCCCATACTCCATACTCAGACATCACCTGAGAGCACCAGTCTTACAGGGGTGTGATTACATCCTCTGCAACCTCTCATCTCTGGTTTCTGCCACACACCTGGCCTTGGACAGTTGCAGTTTTGTGGAATGATTTGGGCTGGATGGTGAATTTAGTTAGCATAATCTCCATTATCTATGATCTATATTTATTAATCTACTACTATTAATCTCCATTATCCATAATGTCCATTATCTACCCTGAACAAATATTTACTTGAAAATGGTAATCCATCTTTAATCCATCTTTAAGAAAAGTCCCAAGATCCCCTGCCATCCAGTTGCAGTCCCTAAAGAACTGCTTTCAACTTGCATAGAATCTGTGGAACAATCATCGGTCCTTGATTTGGCATTAAGCCTGTATCTTAGGGAATAAAACATTCCGGTATGTGATAAAATTGGACCCTCTACTGGATACTGATACTGGCTAGTTTAAAACTTTTATTACTACAGCATCAAATCAATCAACTTATTCTAATTTAATGAGGGGTGTTTGGAAAAAAAAAACAAACCAGAAAAGTATTTTTTCAGAGACCACTATTTATTTTCTTAGTAGAAAGTCCAGTGCACGGATTTGATGTGTATTTCTTACATCTATTAGAATCTATGAACCATCTATTACTACAGTTCATTTCTAAATTTAATGAGAAAGAGAATATAAGCATCTACAGGACCAGCGTATATGTTGTTACACGTGGTTAGTTTTCCAGTCCAGGCATGATTATCAGAAAACCTAAAGGAAATCCTCTAGGAAATATTGGGAGAATAATGGATTCACAACCTCTACATTTTAATGGACAGCCAAATATACCCTTGGCCTCAAAATACAAATTTCCAACTTCTTCTGATAGAGAATAAGATTTCTGAGATGTCAATGACAATTAGAGGGGGAAAGGAACCTTAACTCTATGACTATCAGAAGAAGGTTAAGCAGGGTTCACAGGTTGATTCTAGTTTGTACAGAAAGATCAAATGACAAAGTCCCTAACCACATTAAGTAAGAAGGAAAACACAATAATGCGATTTGTCCTTTGTTGTAATCACTCTCTTACGCATCAAGCACATGCACGGGGACCCTTGCAGATCATTGGTGCCAGGTTACACCAGCTGAACCTGCAGAGGATGCCCTTTGCTCCAAGAAGGTATTGTGTCTCTCACAGAAGTACTAGATTGCTCACCTCAGCCAATTTGTGTCTTTCCGAGCATTCTGTAATTAAACACACACTTTTGTTAGTTTTCCCCTCTAATCTCTTCCTTGAATTGTGTCTGTTTCATTCATTTTTGCAGAACTACTCTCTACAGAGCTATACATGTTTAAAATTTTTAAAATGTTTATTTATTTTTGAGAGAGATAGAGAGACAGAGTGTGAGTGGGGTAGGGTAGAGAGAGAGGGAGACACAGAATCTGACGCAGGCTCCAGGCTCTGAGCTGTCAGCACAGAGCCCGATGCGGGGCTCAAACTCATGGGCCCCAAGATCATGACCTGAGCCAAAGTCCGACGCTTAACTGACTGAGCCCCCCAGGCGTCCCTATACATCTATAAATAAATGAAGAATCGAAGCTTTCCAATATCAACAATCTAGATGAGAATGTTACTTTTACCCATTGTGAGGATAATTGTCATATTTCTTCCAAAATGCTGGTAGCTACTCTTTATTAAGCCAATAATTATGCTTCATCTTGTTTTATTCTCACAACTAACTTATACGACAGACGTACTCTTTCCCCTTGTTTTAAGACTAAGCTAAAGTTTATATTTGTAGAAATCTCTGCATGAGTTATTTCACAATTAACAACCAGCTTTGGGCATCATTTATATGAGTCAACTCTGGATTCAAGTCAGGGCTCTGTCCCTCCCTGACATCTGACCCTGGACAAGTTAACTCTCTCGCATACCTCATCTCTTTCACCTCTAGTGTATGGAAAGTAAATACCAATCTCCTCAGTATTTTAGTCACTGAAAGAAATGTATTCAAACACAAGATTGCGCCTGGCACTGGCCAAAAAATAGAGTCAATGCATGGAATTATTCTCTATTTAATATGTGCATTTTTTTCACTTAAAATCAATTTCCCATTTTTCCTTAGTTTTACCTCTGATTACTTAGCAGGGAGGTGATTTTTTACACATCAATGCTTTGTGTGCTGCTGGAGGAACTGAACACTGTATCTGTGAAAAGCCATGAAAAATTCAACTCAACACCCTGAAAAGGAGAATCAGGGAGGCATGTTCACTTTGAGTGCCTTAGAGAGGAATTCACCCAATTTTTCCTCATTCTTGAAGTTGGGGTGGGGCATCTGAGACAATTCAACTCTCTTCATCTTCAGAACTAAGCAGTTTCAGTGTATATAGTTAGAGAACTAAAACAGATAGCTATCAGAGAGTATCGCCATATCAAATAGCAAGATGCCCATGATCATAAAGAAAGAACAATCAACCTTTGTCCAAGAGGCACAGGTTGCCACCACGGATTATGCTGGCTCGAAAGGTTCATGGTTTCAGAGAGATTAGTTCATTATGTAGGTCCTTGTTCCTGTAAAAGCACCTGGTAAAGTATAGCATTTTTAAAAATGTTATGAAATACTTGAGGATTGGCTTCTTTGTGTATTAATGAGTAGTCTGATTTGCCCGGAAAAAGTATCTCTTTGCTCTGAGGAAGTACGTCCTGGGTCAGGCTTGACTTTTGGCTTAAACCCAACCACTCTGAAAAAAAAAAAAACCCAGCAAATTTTATTCTTGCACAAAACCAGATGTCTCTGGGCGAAAGAGTGTTGTGAGAAGACAGAAGAGGAAGGGCAGTTTGGGAAAGAGGTGGCATCTTACTTGGCTGCTCTAAGCACAACAGATGGCCAGGGTTCCACGGCCTGCATTCTTTTGAGATCTCCTTCCCAGACATCCCATGACCTACATTTTTTCTTCTTATGTTGATGTCATCTTAACCAGAAGCCAGATCTCGATTTGCTCTATAAAATGTATCCGGCTTGAGCTCTCCTTGCCAGGAACCACAGTTTCCATTTCGTTTTGAATTCGGTGGATCTCTTATTGTATTTTCTTTTCCAGGATTATCTCAATTTGACAAATCATGGATTCTCATTTGAAGTTTTGACCAAAAAGAGAGCATTTGAACAGTACAGTTCAGCTGTCTACAAAGTTATGATCAATCCACTTTAAAGCCAGCCAGCAATTTACATGCTTTTAAAATCATGTTTAGCCTGGGACCATATGGAAAGAGCTATGTGTGTGTATGGGAATATTCTATCTTCTGCCTTTGTTTAAGGTACTTTCAATGCTTACTGCAAACTCATATTTGGGAAAATAAACAGTATTGATGCTGTCTTTGACACGGTACTTCCTCTCACATTAAAAATGTCTTTTAAAGGATACTATTAGGGGTGCCAGGGTGGCTCAGGCAGTTAAGCATCCGACTTCAGCTCAGGTCATAATCTGATGGTTCCTGGGATCGAGTCCTGCACAGGCTGTGTGCTGACAGCTCAGAGCCTGGAGCCTGCTTCAGATTCTGTGTCTCCCTCTCTCTCTGTCCTTCTTCTGCTTGCACTCTGTCTGTCTCTCAAAAATAAAATAAACAGTAAAAAAAATTTTAAAGGACACTATTAAATGAAACTAGGTTTATGGTCATTTGGCATTTCCAGAAAGGTTATGATAGCTTGTGAGGTTCCCTTGGCATTCCTAATCAACTACTCTTAATTACCTTTATCAGTTAAGGAGATCATTTATAAGAATATCTGGTGTAGATGAGCCATAGCTCATCCAATGTTCATTTTTAGTAGTCAAATAAACATCTATATAGACATTGCCCCTTGATCAGATATGTTGTTTCTGTGACTTTCAGCCATCAAACTAATGACTTTTCTTTTGTAGCTTTACAGAAGGAAAAATGGAGGCAGGGTCATCTCTTGGTAATTGACAGAACTTTGGTGTTTGTAGCACCAGCCATAAGTTGTTTTGGAGTGCCCTCACTGAAGTCAGGTCTTGTAATTTTTTGAAACTTTATCAACAGGGGATGGAGGGGTGAAAGTTGGAAGAGGGGTTAAAATTTGCTTTCCCTAAAAAAGACTGTTCATTTGTTTTGAGAAAGTTATTCAACCCAGCAGGTTAAATATTCAAATAAAGATTTTTTTAAAGCATCTTTTTAAAAAAAAATTAATGTTTTTTTGAGAGAGAGAGCAAGTGTGAGCAAGTGGGGTAATGGGGGAAGAGGAGAGGAGAGAGAGAATCCCAAGCAGGTGCTGTGCCATCAGCCTAGAGCCTGATGGGAGGTTTGATCTCCTGAACCTCGAGATCATGACCTGAGCCGAAACCAAGAGTTGGACACTTAAGTGATTGAGCCACTCTAATGCCCCTTAAAGCACTTTTATTATGGAGGACAGAGGATCACCATTGACCTGAATGCAGATGTTTTAAAATGAGATGTTTACTGTTCTCTTTGGTAATGAAAATTATTCAAAACCACACTCAGATATCACCTCACGCCAGTCAGAGTGGCCAAAATGAACAAATCAAGAGACTATAGATGCTGGCGAGGATGTGGAGAAACAGGAACCCTCTTGCACTGTTGGTGAGAATGCAAATTGGTGCAGCCACTCTGGAAAACAGTGTGGAGGTTCCTCAGAAAATTAAAAATAGACCTACCCTATGACCCAGCAATAGCACCGCTAGGAATTTACCCAAGGGATACAGGAGTGCTGATGCATAGGGGCACTTGTACCCCAATGTTCACAGCAGCACTCTCAACAATAGCCAAATTATGGAAAGAGCCTAAATGTCCATCAACTGATGAATGGATAAAGAAATTGTGGTTTATATACACAATGGAGTACTACGTGGCAATGAGAAAGAATGAAATATGGCCCTTTGTAGCAACATGGATGGAACTGGAGGAGTGTTAGGCTAAGTGAAATAAGCCATACAGAGAAAGACAGATACCATATGGTTTCACTCTTATGTGGATCCTGAGAAACTTAACAGAAACCCATGGAGGAGGGGAAGGAAAAAAAAAAGAGGTTAGAGTGGGAGAGAGCCAAAGCATAAGAGACTCTTAAAAACTGAGAACAAACTGAGGGTTGATGGGGGGTGGGAGGGAGGGGAGGGTGGGTGATGAGTATTGAGGAGGGCACCTTTTGGGATGAGCAATGGGTGTTGTATGGAAACCAATTTGACAATAAATTTCATATATTGAAAAAAAAAGAAAATCATTGTATGTAGCTGTAGAGGGAAACATTTCCCTGAGGTAAGATTTTGCATTGTAGCATGCAGGGGTAGAGAGGAGAGGGTGGAAATAAGAAAAGTCTCCTGAGTATAAATTTATGGATCACAAATAAGATGGCAATCTATGGATTTATACCACCTGGGAGCTTATAAAACACCTCCACACCTGGGTCCTACCTATGGAGGTTGTGAATTTTTGGGTCTGAATGAGCATGTGCATCTAAAAGTCTAGATGCTAAAGGACCAGGGAAATGAGAGCCTAAGAAAGCACAGTTGGAACAAAAGAACTGTAGTCAAGAGCTTCCTACATGAATTGCCAATGCATCTACGAGAATGGCCCATCGAGTGAGAGCCAGCACCCTAAATTTAAACTAACCCCTCCCTCACACATCCCCACAAACCCCAAAACAACAGCAGCCACATGGAATAGAGAGCATGGAGCCAGGAAGAATGAGGATGCCAACCACTGACCGTCCACTCCCCTCACTCATTGCAACTTTTCAAGCATACAGTGACCATGAACTGGGGAAGGAAGCTAACTCACCATCAGATAAAACCTGAAATGCAATCTTAGGAGGAGACTTTAATCACTGACATGAGACTGTTCTTGCAACTGAAAAGAACCAGGAAAGCCAAGGAACTGCCTGAAATTTTATCTATGGAAAAGTGTGATCACTAGGAAGTAGACCTTATACCAGAATTACTTACTCATTCCTTTTTCCTTTGAATACAGAGGGAGGATGTTTGTCCTCAGTTTGGTATGCAACAAGACTTCCTTAAGAACTAACTAGACATCAGTGGAATGATGTTATTGTCTCACCAAAGCAAGTAAAACATAACCATATCAAGGCCTGTTGTATGGCTGCATCAAAATCAGTGTATTATTGGATAAAACGTTAAGGAAATTCCCTTGTGAGAAAATAGAGACACCAGAAGTACTGGGAAAGTATTGATGGAAGCCATGATAAAAAACAGATACCAAAGGTCAGGGGAAAAAATAGGTAACCAGCTAAATAAACCAATGTGATGGTTTTGTCAAAGACAAAATTCTAGGGCACTTGACTGCCTCAGTTGAAAAAGTATGTGACTCTTGATCTTGGGTTGTGAGCTCGAGCCCCGTATTGGGTGTACAGATTACTAAAAATGAATGAATGAATGAATGAATGAATGAACGAACAAACAAACAAACAAATGGGGCACCCGGATGGCTAAGTCAGTTAAGCGTCTGACTCTTGATTTTGGCTCAGGTCATGATCTCACAGTTTGTGGAACTGAGCCCTACATTGGGCTCTGTGCTGACACCACAGAGCCTGCTTGGGATTCTCTCTCTCCCTCTCTCTCTCTTTCTCTCTCTGCTCCTTCGCCAACTCATGCTTATGATTGCTCTCTAAATAAACATTTAAAAAAACTAAAAGTAAATAAATAAATATATAAACTTTAAAAAAAGACAAAATGCTCTGTTCTTTCTTTCTTGTTCAGGGGATTCTGGCTGGGTGTGTGTGTGTTGGGGACAGGGGTAGGAGGGAGGTCAGGATTATTTTCCCATACACGTATGTATTTAGTTTAGAGCTATCATTTTATTTTAAAAAAATATTTGACTACTATATTTTATAATTTTCAAATACAGAGAAGTTCATTTCCAGTTTTTGTTTTTAAGACAAATTTATTGCATTTTATTTGAAGCATGGAAAATCTAATATAATTTTTCCCTTCTAGCATTTTCAATTTAGGGTAGTTTATTTTTATTTTCATTTCAGTACCCGATGTGGCTACTCAGAAGGTCTTTGGAATGTCTACAATGAGGGAAAAAAAGAACCTTTGTAAAGTGAGGGGGAATCAATAGTAATGACATAGACAATTTCAAATGCTGGGTTAATTTTTTTAAGGTTGATTTACAATCAAAGGCTGAAATCTGGAAAAGCACAGGAAATTATAGTCATCACATCACTCAAACATTTTCCATGCCATGAGGCCTAGATGACACGGGTGCAGAAATGGCAGATATAATAGTTCCAGAAAATAGAGCAGAGTGTTTTTCTTGTCCAAGACTGTACACCTCTCCCAGTCCTTTGTAATGACACAGTGAACCTTAATTTCAGGGGTTCAAGGAGTGCAGGGAAGCACCTGAAGGATGCAGTGATAGCCTTGGAACAAGGAAATTAAATGGCAGAAGACAGTTTGGTTAAACATCACCCCCTCCCACCCCTCACCCTAAAGACAAATATATGTTTCAAAAACCTTTTTGTGTTGTGGAATTTCAAGTATTTCCTCCTAATCCCCAAGGCATCCACATTATTATTACTGTATTAACATTATTTACATTCACAATTATTTTGGGGGGGGCCTCCTTGAAGCTCCAGGTGATTTTGTAACTTTAAATTGGCCAAAGCTAGTAATCCCAAATGCCAACATAAAGACATGATAGCTTGCTGTTCCCAGTTCCTGAGGGAATATGTATGCATAGACCATTTAAATTTTCATTACTCTTGAAGTTTGGAAGGACTATGGAAAATTGCAAGGATCTTTCTATCCTTTATCATTCTGGTTCTAGCAATATTTATAGGCCACGTGTTGCAGTTCTGATCAACGTTGAGATTATGTATAGAAACCTACTTTCACTTTCATAGTCTCAGGGAACTGCCAGAGTCCCGGAGCCAATAATTCTCTACTTTGTGGTGAGACAAGGTAGTGTTCTTACCTCTTCCCACCAGCTGGCTGACAGAGATGCTTGAGGGGGTGGGAAGGGCAGCAGGCAGCAGTCAGGGAATCTGGGGGTCAGGTCCTTTCCAAGTGGGGACTGTCAGACCCCCTCACAGGCTCCAACTCTCCCACTGTTATTTTTATGAGGAGTAAAAATGACCAGATTGGTAAATATCCATTCTATTTTGCAGTGATTCTGATGGCAGTCAGGACAACCCAGATATTCCTAGGATGTGCGATCTCCTCCACTCCCCCAGCCTCATGTTCAACCTCATCTCATAAAATTTCTTGTGATTAGGCAACTCTAATTTTCCTTACCTGCTGTGCCTACTCAGGGCTGTCAAGGATAACATTTTACCGACATTTTAATCTACTCAGGGAAGTGCTCGCAAAGGAAGTAATGACAAGCGTGGTGGAGACTTGGGAACAAATATGTTCTCTACATCGGCCTGGTCAAATTTCTAATCACAGGATTAAATAAATAGTCCTGTGACTATTTCTAGAACCATTCAGAGGTGTTTGGGAATAAGAAGTACGATGAATCAACAATCCCCAAAACCAAAAATGACAACAGAATGTTTTTGCTGGCCTTCTTTCCTGTAGGTCTGCTCCTTTCCCTTGTCAAGGCTGGACCCATATCCCTGGGTAGTCATTTTACGAATACGTGACATGAATCCAAAGGGGAGCTGGGTTGAAATGCCAATGACGCAACACAGCAAATTTACTGTCCTCACTCCCAGCACAGCACCAACGGATGGATATCTCCTTTCTGATAATTTAGCTCTAATGTCTCCATATATATATATATATATATATAGGATAAGCTTATTACAGATACACAGAAGTCTAAGACATACTCAGAGAATTAGAAGCTATATTGGAATCTATTATTATTATCTACTAAGTTCTCAAATCTTGATTTTTAAAAAATTAAATGAAGAAACTCATTTGACTAAGACACTAGGCTAATATAACATTTATTGCTTGCATGTCCTAAGATTTCTCTGGGAACATAGAGTCAAAACTTATTTTGAAAAGCTAGTTTGCATTGCTAACTGGCAGGGTTTTTTTCTTTGTTATATGTTTTTTTCAAATGCTACCAGCAATAAAAATGCATCATGAATGATCTAAAAGAACACTCAAGAAAATTTCAGATTTCTAGAAAGAAACAGGTTTCCAAAACCAAATCAAATGTATGCTTAAGATCTTTTTTGTATTAGGGTTCTAAAATTTGCTGTACATATTGTTCCCAAATATCTTTGATGATTTCCAATCGGCAGTTACATTTTTGTTTCTTCTGTTTTCTATTTGTGAAAAATGTGGCAAGAAGAGATAAAACCAAGAGGAAGAAATTTCAAATGCAGCAGACAATCTGTATGGGAGATCTTTGGGATAGAACTTAGCTTTAAACTGTTAATAAGTGCTGTGCCACCCAGATCAAACGATGTTTAACAGTATAGGCATCTCTGTTATTCGGAAATTTTTGCTCTTGGAAACCTAAGAAAAAAAGCTTTTTATTCGTGGCACTGAGCATTTCAACAGGAAACGGGAGTTCAGCCACTAGAAAAGCGCTTTTTTTTCCCCTGACACAAGTTTTGCCATTGTGCCTTGATTGACAGCCATCCCACTGTCTATAAACAATCTACCGGTTGCCCCAAATCACCATTCGGCTCCCCGTCCAACATTTAAACATTGAGTGGTTTTGCGCTCAATAAAATTCCTTTTCATTTCGCCCTAGGTTGCCATGTCTCTTCAAACAGAGACGGAAAACCATGGCCTGTGTCAGACAGATTTTAATTTTCAATCCTCATCCATTCGGGGAAACTAGACACGGCAAACAGACTCTACCCCAAAACCTAGCAACCTGGAGTTTAACCAGCCAATGCATCTGAGTCCCGGGGATGGGGGCCTGGACCTGTTCACACATGAATAAAG
Organism: Prionailurus bengalensis; assembly: GCF_016509475.1. NCBI lineage: Eukaryota > Metazoa > Chordata > Mammalia > Carnivora > Felidae > Prionailurus > Prionailurus bengalensis. Next base: position 19,248,516 of record NC_057353.1, on the reverse strand, counting down.
AAGATTAAGATTTTCTTTCAAAGACATGAGGCCTTTTTGACAGCCAGTGTCAACAGCGCTGTCTGCCTTCAATGTGAGCCAGTCTTCCAGCACAGATTCCCACAGGGAGGTCCTGGTGATTAGCATGCACCACGCCGCTGCTCCATGTCAGTATTTAATTGAAGAATAAGGGTGTAAAGTTTTGCAAACTCTTACTTATCCGCAAAGAAAGGGTAACTTACAGGAATTGTTGAAAGAAAATACCAGTGAACATGAACACCCACGGGGAGCATTTAGAAAGTGAAGAACAGAGCAGGGAAATGAAGAACAGCAGTGATTTCTATTATCTAATGGCAGAGACGTTAACAAAAGCTCTGTAGTCAAAATCCATGTTTTGAAGTCACAAAAATCAGCTCTACTACAGAAAAAGAAGGCACAACTCCTCTTTCAGATAGGGTTATAAATCCGTACTAAATAACAGACAGTTCTGAAAACATTTGACAGATACTCTGCCCCTTAATAAACAGCTCAGGGGGAAAATCCTTATCAAATGATATTACTGCAATTTTATTTATGTATTATTAATATGAAATTTATTGTCAGATTGGTTTCCATACAACACCCAGTGCTCATCCCAACAGGTGCACTGCCATTTTAAATAGGACTTCTTTGCACATCGCACTTGGTAATGTTAAAGGAAGTACACTATGGCTTTATTAAACAGTGAATTTCATATCACGTCACATATCCTTCATCAGAGCTAAAACGGTAAAGAAAGTCATGTCTACAAGTGTCAATGTCACCAATTTAATTATCCTACTTCAATGACAAGTTCAAATACTTGAACATGTTAAAATATAGCCCACTCCTGCTTTGAAATTATATACTCCTATCAATTTACCTGTCTGAATTATCTGGGGATGAGTTAGAATAGCTGAGTTATACCTGTTTACAAGAACATCACTGTTTTTGAATATGTGACAAATGTTTATGCAATTTGACATCAACTGTTTATTCTCCAAGGCTGGATAAGAACATAAAGCCAAAAATGTACCACCCACATATACAGATGTTGTGTTTCCTCACCACTGGTACGTGCAGGTTGACTTGCTTTTCCAGTGGTGGTGAAGAAAGGTCCACACTGACCTATCACTTTCTTTCATTTATTAAATATTTATTTATTAAGCACTTGCTGTTTACTAGGCATCCAGGTAGGAACTGAGAAGAGAGGCTGTGGTGTCCTCGAGCCAGCTCCTATAGATGTGTGAGATCCAGTTGTGCACGTCTCTTCCCAATTCGTCACGCTGGTCACTTGAAATTAGCCTGAGTGAGTGTATTGACACCACCACAATCAGCAACACTATAAATCAGGGCTTGTTTGTTTAGAGTCAGTTGTTAAACATTTGCTAGCATATCACTGGCTGGAGGGGTAAGTAAAATTGACAGGATTTCTGCCTTCCTAGATCCTCCAGCCAAGGGTCCGCTAGTTACCCTTGCAAACCGTGTGCCCAGCAATATTGGTGCACTTGTGGTAATAGAGCAGGGGGATACTACAAAGGGATTGAGACTGAAGTTTTATTTACCGGGATTTCAGCAGAGCTGGTACAAAATAAGAATGTCTGCAAGCTAGGATCAGGATTAGACAAGATGGCAGGAACTGGGGGCGCAAATCAAGGCTTGGCCTCTTCGGGGCCATGGGGAGGCCTAAGCTATAATAAATTCTCAATTTATGAGACAACCATGGAGAGAATGAAAATACACCAGGTCTGAACCATCAAAGATACGGCGGCTTTCAAACTATAGTCTATACCTGCATTAGGTCAATGCTGTCTCATCGTCTCCAGCGCATACTCGGCTGCCAATGAACTGCCTCCTAGCCATTTCCCGATGGCAAGGGGTGCTCTAGTGCAGTATCAAACTCTGATGTCTACTAGAATCACCTGGAGACCTTGTTAAACTGCAGACGGCGGGCTCTCAGCCCCAGAGGCCCCTGATTCAGTAGGTCTGGGATGGGGCCAGGAAATAATTTGTGTTCCTAACATGCTGTTAGGTGATGATAATGCCACCGGTGAGGGGATGGCATTCTGAGGACTACTGCCTCACTGCTTTAGAATTGAATCAAACATCTCATTGCCACCTGTTTCAGAAGAGCAGTGACCCATGCTCTACTTTGTGGGCATGAACTGCCTGTCAGTATTGCAAGGGGCTCATTAATGGATGTAAAAATCTTCCTCAGTGACACGGCAGCAAAAGAAACAGTTAATTGTCACACATTACTATCTTCTATCTTCCACACCATTTGGTCTTCATGGGGAGATGCTATTTGAAGGATATCTGCAGAATTCTTTGAACTTGACATCTCAGAAATTTCCTAGAACAAATAAACATGTGCTATATAAAATATATAAATTCATACAAAAAAAACTTTATTACAGAAGTAGTGACCACAAAAGCAATCTTGTGCAAGTACATCAGTGATTATTGTCTGGAGGAAGGAGACCACATATGAATTCAACCAATCAGACCTCACCAATGCTCCCTGTCCAGTCAGCCTTCCAGACCTTTATTTTAACATCAACCATGAGAGCACAGTCATTGCAACATAGGTCATTTTAAAAGTATGTTGAAGACTAATGAAAAATATTCTAAATATTTATTTCACGTCCAGGAAAGAGCAATTTCAAAAGATTATGTGAAAGGACACACAGGCCAACCTCTGTTAATGTGCTTTTATAGCCTTCCCCTATGTCACTCCTCACTGTATTGTAGCCAATTCAGCTCAGTGGTCCCAGAACTGGATTTTAGTCAAGTATGACCCCATTTATAGGAAGAGCAAGTGACTATCATGTTGTTTCATTCGAGTGGTCATCACTATGGCTCCGTTAGCAAATTAGAAGCCTAATCAATACACCAATACTGCCTATCAGTCCACCATTATAGCTGATTCTCTTGGACCTTTAGGATCTGTTCACCGTCAGAAGTAGTCTCCACCTTCAGATGTGAATGCCCTTGAAGAGGCCCTTGGAACGCTAACATAATCTGCCTCACAAAACTAGCACTATCGATTTGTGCCAAAGAGGCAGCCATCATTAACCCAATTTTCTTCCAGAAGTAAGTATACTTTTACTAAAATCACTAAAAATCACATATGATATTTGAATGAACTGACTTTTATTTGGTGATATTAAGAAAATCTCTGACTATAGCATGGATGTTATGGAAAATTCAGCAACTAGGCTGAAGGCAAAAGAGGAAAGAGAACACTGTGAACTAGAAATAAACAAAGGCAGAGAAAGATAAATGGGATTACATGGATCAACAGTGACAGCATCAAAGAACTTCCTCTTAAATTATACTGTGCACAGTATTGATGCAGAATCTTTATAAATATCTGGGTAACAGATGCTGCCTGAAAAATATTTAGAGTTCTGTTCATTTTAGTGCATCTAGTATCGGCATAAAATACATGATAAAATATTTTATAGCTTCAGTTTTACTGTGATTCATTTTAATTTAGGTTAGCTTGAGAAAATTAAAACAAGCAGTTATTTATGTCATGAACGTGTATAGGATTTCATGAATGAAATTTTAATTGATAACATGTTTTTCGTCTAATTCATATCATTTCATATGTTTCACAAATAAAAGTCAACTTATATTCTAATTTACTGAAATAAATGTGTCTAGACACTGAAAGATTATAGGGAAACACACAGAGATAAGTATAACACATACACAAACACTCAAATTGATTCTGTTCTCAGATTTCAGCTATTTATAGGAATTCATTTTCAGACTGAAGAGCAGGATCCAGCAGCAGTCAGGGATTTGTCATTTTAAAACATAATTTCTACCACAAATAAAAGTACTTTTTACTCATCTCCATAATTTGTTCAAGTGAATTCAAACCAACTTAGAGCCCTATATGTATTATTTCCACAATTCACATAATTTTGTAAAGCGTTTTTCCTTGAATGTGGTTCATATGATCAGCGTCTTGCTTATGGTTGGTGGAGAAGTCATGGCAATCAGAAGCAATGAAGGTATTTTGGTCTCCCTTGAAAGTGAGGCTTATGTGACTGAACAAACAAGTTCCCACTTTGGCGATTTTCCTTTCTCCAGACGGATCTTGGTTCTTTCCATGCAGTCTCAGAGTTTGAACCTGTCTCATCTACACCAGGGGGAGGTAAAAGTAGGGACGTACTGAAGCGGGTGCTTACTGGCTTCAGAGAGCTGGTGCCTCAGCCCTCAGGAATTTTGCAAGCTAGTTCTTAAGCACAGCCATGACAAAGATGAAATATAAAAGCTTATAACTATTGAAAATTTGCTGAGGATAGTTCAGTGTTCTTACCACACAGAATAAAATAACAATAAGAAACAGTTAAAAAGTAAGAAGGAGGGAGGAAATTTTGGGAGGAGATGGATGGGTTTATGGTATAGATTTTGGTGATAGTTTCGTGGATGTATATTTATCTCCAAATGCATCAACTTGTTGTCCACTAATTATGTACATCTTTTTGCATATCAAAAAATCCTTATAAGTAAGTATATTCTATACCAAAAACAAAGGTATTAGACATACAAAATTCATCACTTTCTAATTATTTTCAAACATCTTCTGGGTGCCTGGGTGACTCAGTCAGTTAAGCATCAGCTCAGGTCACGATCTCACGGGTGTGGAGTCCAGCCCCACATCAGGCTCTGCACTGAATGTGGAGCCTACTTGAGTTTCTCTCTCTCTCTCTCTCTCTCTCTCTCTCTCTGTGCCCCTCTCCTGCTCATTTCCTCTCTCTCTTTCTCTCTCTCTCAAAATAAATAAACTTTAAAAATTGTATCCCTTCTTAAAAAAAAAACTCCTATTTCCTATTTGTTAGGTTCTAGAGTATCATGTCAGCTCTTGAAGCTGCAATAAGACTATTTTTATCCAAGTTCAATGATCACAGTGATTTCTTTTCCATTCAGCATTTATTCCTTTTCCATCTGAGTTTGTAAGGGGTACCATCCCTTATCCTTCATCACATAATACATATTTAAGAATATTTTTCTTAGCTTTAAATGAGTTAGTTGGAGGAACAAGAAGAAAGCCAGGGATTCCATTTGCAAGAATGGAAGCGGACCCTTTCCTTCTATTCCAAGTCCCAACAGGAGAGTCTGCATTTGGGTTTTTGAGAACTTGAAATGGGTCATGTGTAGGCAGTCAGGACACTCGGTCCACCTTGTCTTATAGCCCTAAAGGGTTAATTTCATCACTATAGGGAGGTGGAAAACTCAGAGCTATAACTTTCAGGAATTCTCAAAACCTGAGCATTGCAGACCAAGTGCCCCTTTGTTTCATCATCCATCTGTTGAAGTATATTTTCATTCCATCTGCACACTCACATACACAACACTGCAAGTTGTGTTCATCTTCATTTGCAATTAGCTTAATGCATTTTGTGTCCTATATTTACACTGGGTAAGGAATGGTATCAGTCTCTCAAAACTGAAGCTCATTGCAAAAAATTATATCATTCTGGAAAAATGTGATAATTCTTCAAACACTTTTAGATGTAATTCTACAATCAGATCTAATAGGCAAACTTGTAGATTCAACTTTAGATTGCATCTCTTCCCAACCAAGTCTCAACTTCAAAAAGCCAAGCAGATTGCCTTGTACACTTGTGCATTTGTTATCACCACCCTGCCAACCTCACATTTACTTCCTGAGCCCCAACAAGACCCCTCAGAGAAGCATTATATATTTGTAAATATCCTGGAGCTTTGAAACTCCCAAGTGCTTCTACCATTTGACCCGAAACTTCCTCTCTTCTCGGATTCCTGTCTCTCAACACAACACAAACAAACCTTTGCTTAAATTAGCCCATGTGTGAATGTTTAGGGTCATTTGTCTCAGATCCACAAAGGCTCCAAATCTCTTGGCTAAATTTTGATGTATCTTACCCAAATGCCAGTAGCCTGAACTCTTAACTGTAGCAGTCCCTGGGCTCAGTATCAAAGGCCCTATAGGTTCTGTGTTTAGGTGTTTGCATTCCATTCGTTTCTGTTTTTGGAACATAGCAGAAGTATAGGAGTAACACTTTAGTTGGATGTGGGCCCTAAAATAGCTGTTACTTTGCGGCACTTATAAGAATCTGAAGCTGTTCATCATCCAGTCAACATTTACAGAGTTGATCATATTGTTTGATCATATTGCATTTACCTGGCATTACTCCTTGGTATTCAGATTCATTTTGACCAGATAAACCTTGATATCATTTACTATTAAGTCATAGATAGTAAAAAAAAATTAAAACTATTGTTATTGAGGATTTTGAATTGAAAAAAAAGACAGCATGTCATATTAGATGCAGTCATTCCTCAATTTCTCAGTTTTTATTGCCTTTGGAAAAAAACAACACTTAGATAAAAATACAATATTTTGAAATTTTTGTCATTTTCATTGGCATTGAGGAAGACATTGTCATTCTCACAACTGATTCAGTGATTTGTCAGAAATGAGGAAGCCTTAATTACATTCTTTACAACTTCACCTGCCTACACATAGCATAGAATTCATTGCATTTAAAAATTAAAAGCTCTAACTTTTGCCTCCTTTCACATTTCAGCAATGTGTTCATTGCATTATTCAGATAAATAACCAACATTACATTCATTCAACAAATACAACCAGGACCAACATGTGACAGATGTTGGGAAATATATCAAGTAGAATCAGAAGCGACACATAAAATATATATTCATTGCACCTATTTAAATATTTCAAAGAGATCTCTCTAATCTATATGGTGTCATTAGAAAACTACACAGGGGCGCCTGGGTGGCTCAGTCGGTTAAGCAGCCGACTTCGGCTCAGGTCATGATCTCACGGTCCGTGAGTTCGAGCCCCACGTCGGGCTCTGTGCTGACAGCTTAGAGCCTGGAGCCTGTTTCAGATTCTGTGTCTCCCTCTCTCTGACCCTCCCCCGTTCATGCTCTGTCTCTCTCTGTCTCAAAAATAAATAAATGTTAAAAAAAAATTTAGAAAACTACACAAATGGTATTCTGAAACTTTGGTGAACTTGAAGTATAAGTTAAAATCTTGACAATGTTGACAAATAATTTTCTTCATGTTTCTTAGGAAAATGACATTTGAAATGGACTTAAAATGGTCTAAAGGTAGAAATCTAAGGAAGAGGGAGGCAGTTGAGAGATTCAAAATAAGGAAACATAGTGCTATGTAATGTCTAGAGACAACTATTGAGTTGGAGATTTTGACTATCCAGCAGTCATCATGGCCCCTCAGGTCACTCTATAGGGGCCTGAAAGTCTCGACTCTACTGGCTTTGTTACAGGGCCTCTTTAGGAACTCAGAGAATCATACTGGCTCCTTAAAGATCATGAGCTTTACCCACCTACCTGAACCTTACCAACCTCTAATGGTAGAAGTCATTAAAAAATCTTCCACTACCCACACTCACTCACTTCCAGAGCTGGCCTGGTCTGTGAGAATCTTCTAAGAATCTTCATGCTCAGTTCCTTCTTAAACTAACACAAGAGAAAATATCCTGGGCATCCAGAGTAGATACCCCAGAGTGTAATTAAAAATTAGTATCATCAAATCATATGAATAAGCAGTTTTAAAGTATTATATGTCAAGCCCATATCTTGTAAATGCCAGATATTGATATAGTAATTACAAATGAATTATATCTATTTCATAGGGCCAGGATAAACTAAAATTTTTGTTGAAGAATCTCCAATCTATACACTGAAAACTATAGAAACCTTATGAAAGAAATTGAAGAAGACACAAAAAAATGGAAAAAGATTCAATGCTCCTGGATAGGAAGAACAAATATTGTTAAAATGTCTAAACTACCCAAAGCAATCTACATATTCAATGCAATCCCTATCAAAATAACACCAGCATTCTTCACAGAGCTAGAATAAATAATCCTAAAATTTGTATGAAACCAGAAAAGACCCCAAAGAGCCAAAGCAATCTTGAAAAAGAAAACCAAAGCAGGAGGCATCACAATCCCAGACTTCAAGCTATACTACAAAGCTGTAATCATCAAGACAGTATGGTACTGGCACAAGAACAGACACTCAGATCAATGGAAAAGAATAGCGAACCCAGAAATGGACCCAGAAACTTATGGCCAACTAATCTTTGACATAGCAGGAAAGAATACCCAATGGAATAAAGACAGTCTCTTCAGCAAGTGGTGCTGGGAAAACTGGACAGCGACATGCAGAAGAATGAACCTGGACCACTTTCTTACACCATACACAAAAATAAACTCAAAATGGATGGAAGACCTCAATGTAAGACAGGAAGCCATCGAAATCCTCGAGGAGAAAGCAGGAAAAAACCTCTTTGATCTTGCCCGCAACAACTTCTTACTCAACACATCTCCAGAGGCAAGGGAAACAAAAGCAAAAATGAACTACTGGGACCTCATCAAAATAAAAAGCTTCTGCACAGCAAAGGAAATAATCAGCAAAACTAAGAGGCAACCTACAGAATGAGAGAAGATATTTGCAAATGACATATCAGATAAAGGGTTAGTATCCAGAATCTATAAAGAACTGATCAAACTCAACATCAAAAAACAAATAACCCAGTGAAGAAATGGGCAAAAAACATGAATAGACACTTCTCCAAAGAAGCCATCCAGATGGCCAACTGACACATGAAAAAATGCTCAACATCACTCATCATCTGGGAAATACAAATCAAAACCACAATGAGATACCACTTTGCACCTGTCGGAATGGCTAACATTAACGACTCAGGCAACAACAGATGTTGGTGAGGATGCAGAGAAGAGGATGCATTGCTGGTGGGAATTCAAGCTGGTGCAGCCACTCTGGAAAACAGTATGGAGGTTCCTCAAAAAACTAAAAATAGAACTACCCTATGACCCAGCAATTGCACTACTACGCATTTATGCAAGGGATACAGGTGTGTTGTTTCGAAGAGACACATGCACCCCCATGTTTATAGCAGCACTATCAACAATAGCCAAAGTATGGGAAGAGCCCAAATGTCCATCGATGGATGAGTGGATAAACAAAATGTGGTGTGTATACACACACACACACACACACACACACACACACATACACACACACAATGGAGTATTACTCGGCAATCAAACAGAATGAAATCTTGACACTTGCAACTATGTGGATGGAACTGAAGGGTATTATGCTAAGTGAAATTAGTCAGAGAAAGACAAAAATCATATGACTTCATTCATATAAGGACTTTAAGAGACCAAACAGATGAACATAAGGGAACGGAAACAAAAATAATATAAAAACAGGGGGGGGGACAAAACAGAAGAGACTCATGGAGAACAAACTGAGGGTTACTGGAGGGGTTGTGGGAGGGGGAATGGGCTAAATGGGTAAGGGGCACTAAGGAATCTACTCCTGAAATCATTGTTGCACTATATGCTAACTGATTTGGATGTAAATTTTAAAAAATTAAAAATAAAATTAAAATAAAATAAAAGAGAAGAAAAGAAGACAAACATTTAAATACAAATACCCATGAATAATAATAATAATAATAATAATAATAATAATAGAACCTTTTATAGACAAGTGCATAAACATTAGGGAGAAAAATGAGAGTACTTCAGCAACACAAAAAATCCAATGCCAATGACATACTTCTGAAATTATTCAATATTTTTCAATTCAAAATAGCCTATTTTACAATAGCAAATATATGGAAACAACCTATCTCTCCACTGACAGATGAGAGGACAAAGAAGATATGAGTGGACAAATGGAATATTATTATTCAGCCACAAGAAAGAGAGAAATCTTCCACTGAGGCAACATGAGTGAACCTGGAGGGCATTAAGTTAGGCAAAATAAGTGAGACAGAAAAAGATAAATACTGTATGATCTCACTTGTATATGGAATCTTAAAGTGTTTTCAAAAGTCACACTCATAGAAACAGGATAGAATGGTGGTGACTAGGGGCTGGGAGGTGGGGGAAATGGAGAGATGTTGGTCAAAAGGCGCAAACCTTCAGTTATAAGATGAGTAAATTCTACAGATCTAATGAACAGCATGGTGACTATAGTTAATAATACTGTATTGTATAATTGAAATTTGCTGAGAGATTAGATCTTAAGCATTCTCACCACACAAAAAAAGAAAAGAAAAGAAAAGAAAAGATAAAAAAGGTAATTATGTGAGGTGATAGATGTGTTAATTAACCTGATTGTGGTAATCATTTCACAATGTTTCAGACCATCATGTTGTATGCTTTAAATATATGCAATTTTATTTGTCATTTATACTTCATAAAGCTGGGGAGAAAAAAAGGAAAAAAAAGAAAAACATTGCCATGTGTAGTTTTTACGAAAGATGACTTATGATGTATAATCAAAAATAGCCTAGTCTGTTTCAGACAATTGGGACAATTTTCAATTCCCATCTTCTAAGGCACTAAAATTATGAGCATTATATTCCAGTTGTAAAAATGTTAATGTGTTGTTAATTCTTTATTAGTAACGCAAATCCACTATTAACCTTGAAACTTCTTTTGCAATTTGTAAAAAGGACATCATTAATACAAGGACTCAAACATTTCATGATTTAAGCTGTAAGTATTCTTATGTTTCTGGTAAAACAAAATACTCAAAGTCACTCTCTGTTAGTTGATGTATATCTGTGACTGCTTCACACCTCATTTGACAGAAATATTATGAGGTCTGAGTTGGTATTTGTGGACAACTCTGTATATTTTTCTCATGGCAAAGAGCCAAGAATAATTTTACATGTCTACCACTTTTTATGTAGAGCTGTCTTTGAAATACACTTGCCAAAATTACCTCGATGGAGGTCTAATCTTAAATGACTGCCAGTGAACAGATACTTAGACAAAATGTAAGGGAGGTGGAGAGACCAAGAAAAACAGGAAAACAAAAGTAATTGCACTTTAACAAAATGTTAGGTCCCAAACCAGTAAATGGTATATTAATCAAATATGAAAGTACAAGACAAAGCCAGCAGGAAAATAGACAGGTCAACTTTGATAAGAAAGGATTTGCAAATAAGGCATTTCACGGGTTCACCAGAAAGATTTCATGGGTTTTTTTTCAACTGTTTATTAAAATAAAATACAGATACAGAAAACCTTCATGGGATTTCTAAAAAGACGGTATCCAGATATCAGTCTCAACAAGAATGACTTTCCCTCCCTTCAAGTGGAGTCTTGCCTAGAGCTCCTGATATAGGCAGACCTTGGTAAGTCATCTTCATGAAACTCCTTAGATTCTTTGATCTAGTAATTGAGCTTGACCAACTGACCTGAAACATCTCTGATCCTCTTCCCTCTATTTTCATTTGCTTAGTGCTTCTAACTTGAGTGAGCCTCTCATGATTAGCCTGTTCTGAATATCAAGCTAAGAGAATGGTCGTTACTCTCTGGTATTTAAGTACACAGTAAATAATAGGATAGAATTTTACTAACAACAATGAAGGAGAATAATTCATGTTTTAATTAAGACTCATGAAGTGATTGCTTCACTCTCAGTTTGACTCAGGAACTCAAGTTTTCTCAAGTGAGATTTGGTTGTTTGGATTCTAGCTGAATCTTCTAAATGTGCTTCTTTTATAGCTAATCTAACATAACCAGATCACATGTTCTCCCAAGATCCCAAATAGAATGATTTCTTCTTTTTCATTTTCAAAGGGTGAACCACATCATAAATTTTTTTTCCAGAAGGTTTTCCCTCATAAATGAAAGATTACTTATTTAGATATTCTCGCTTTGTATAAAATATACATTACTTATTAATCCTGGCAATTTTTCCTCCTACTTCTCTACCTCCCTAGTTCCTTATCCTCAGGTTATTTTTCTGCCTGCCCTTTAGATGTTGTTGTTTTAAAGGAATGTATTCTTTGCTTCTCAGTTGGCCTCTCTGTAGGTGATCTTAGCCTTGCACATAGCTTTAAATAACACCTACTTACTTATGACTTTCTAATGTTTACATCGAGCCAAGATTTCTAACCACAGTGTAAGGGCCATATATCCAACTGCCTACTGGCTATCTCCACATAGATGTCTTGCTGTATCTCAAAATTGATATGTGCTAAGATAAATTTACTATCTCCTCCAGACCTGTTTCTATATACCTATCTCAAAGAATGTGTTTTTTCAAGCCATTATAATCTCACATCCGGGTATTGTAATAGTCACTATTGCATACCATGCCTCTGATCTCATGCTTCTTTATCTGTAATCCATATTCCACGTGGCTCCTATTTATTCATTCAAGAAATACTAAGAGATTATGAACTATCTGTTGGGTATCATTTTAGGCATTGAGGACCTCAGTGAACAGTGACAACAAAATGCTCCTGCTCTAATGGAATGTATATTTTAAGATAAGACAATAAGGGGTGAGTGGGTGGCTTAGTTAGGAGTCCAACTTAGGTTCAGGTCCTGATCTCACAGTTCATGAGTTTGAGCCCCATGTCAGGCTCTGTGCTCACTGCTTGGAGCCTGGAGCCTGCTTTGGATTCTGTGTCTCCTTTTCTCTGCCCCTCCCCCACTCATGCTCTGTCTCTCTCTGTCCCTCAAAAACGAATAAACATTTAATTTTTTTTAAAAGATAAGACAATAAAAGAAATCTATAATATGTCAAGTTGTGATAAATGATGTGAAAAAATAAAGAGGGATACTTAAGCATTTCTTCTGCTTATCAAAATCCTTCAATGACTCTCCATTGCCTTCCAAATAAAATCAAAATTCTTTTCCTTGGCACACAATGCTAGCAGACCTAGTTGGCTTTTTCTCTGGGTGGATAGATTCAGCCTTACAAATAAATTCTGTCATTATTCTGGTTTCAGTGCCTGGGAACTTTTCCTGCTTGTAACTTTCTAAAAGATATATTTCCATATTCCACGTCTTTTCTTTGCCTTCCCTTCCTTAAGAAGCCTTCCTTGTGAAACTTTTTCAACCCAAGCAGAATTAGGTATTCAATGGTCCAAAGCTCCTTTTATACTTAAAAATTTATATTACATCTATCTCTTCACTAGACATTCATTTATCTGAGGGTAGAAACAATTTTCTTTCCATTTATAGCATCTAGCACAGAACATTGCACATAATATGCTTTCACTGAAGAACTAAGGGATTTTTTAATAAAGCATCGATCATAAGTTAAAAAAATCAAGCATCTTAGTTTTGTTGTTTCAAAGAGTTTTTACTCTACTTGCAAGCTAACAAGGTAGTCCTGCCAGTTCCAGGATGCTGGAAAAAGGCATGAGAGTCCTGAGACAAATACAAAAGACAGTTTATGGCTCACAGTAATTGCACTATCCAGAGTATCAACAATTTGTATTGTTTCCTTGAGTCCCAATTCCACAGAATGATGCTAAAAGGACCAGGTGATGCCTGTGCATGTAAAGGGTCATATTACAGGAAGGGAGCCCTGAGCTTAGGGAAACCAAATCTTTTATAATGGACAGTAAGCTTGTCGGAACTTTGCCCTTAAGGAAGACTTTTATTTATTAAACAGTAGACAAACTTGCCCTTTGCTCAGTCTTCCAAGGTTCTTTGCTGTATAAACTTCCTTGAAAATATAGCTGAGAACAAAGGCAGTTGTGTGCTGTTCATCAGAGTGGTTGTAAGAAGTATAGAAATGTGAAAGACTCATGGAGAATTGTCTCCTAATAATAGTAAATAACTTCTCTTGTTGATATGGTTGTTGTTTATTTAAATGTTGCTATTTAATGTAGGTTGACAAGGATACTGATGTATATAAAAGGGCATCAGAAGAGAATTTCCTACATCATCCTTATTTGTCTTCTTTTTAAATTAGAACAAATTCTGCCCTATTCAAAGCAAAGAATCTCATTAGAGCAATACAAAATCTTTTAGGATTATTTTCTGAAGCACCTATTCCCACTCTTGCTAAGTGATTTAAGTTACCAAACATAAGAGAACACTAATACAGATAATAAATCACTATACATGTATTGGCCAATAATCAGGACCTCTCAACAGTATGTAGGGCAGACATGTTGATAAATATTTTAAGTCTTAAGCTACAACAATCATATAATTTTATTAAGCATTATAAAGTTGTAATAGAAATTCCAATTCATGTTTCAGAATTGATTCTATCTGTTAAAATTACATAGCAATCTGTGTCTCAAATTTATATACAATGTCCTCCTGGTTTTCAATGCTCATTTACACATCATGCTTCCAATATATTTATAGAAATATTATTCTTATTAAATTAAAATTGTCACCTAATTTTTACTGCATTATTTAATAAATTCAAAACAACCTTTTTGAATAAGAACATATTGGCTTTTATGTTTCACTATACAAAGATGAGTTACATTTTAAGAAGCATTTTAGAAATCAGGTCATAAAAAAGAAATTGCTTTTTATAAGCTCTTAAACTAAGCATTTAGTTTCAGAGGTAAGAGTAGGATATGCATAGTTAGTAATGTCAAATTGGGACTAAGTCTCAGAAAGGTACTAGAAGTTATAAAGTTATTAGAATTATTAAATGTTGAATAAGATGACAAAGAAGGCATATTTTTAATCAGCAGATTCAATGAGTTCAATACATTGCAAGATCTATCATTAAAATAATAAAGCAGGAGGTGCCTGGGTAGCTCATTTGTTTATATGTTCAATTCTTGATTTTGGCTCAGGTCATTAGCTCATGGTTCATGAGATCAGGCCCCATGTGGGGTTCTGCACTGATAGCACAGAGCCAATGACCTTGAAATAAACTAATCTCTCAATTTCTGAATGTAAAGTGGTTAAGTATTTGGGGAAAAATCACAACCACCTGAAATCTGATCTAAACAATAAAATTAATGGTAGAAGATACATGTAAAAGTAAGAGGTATCATACACATCACAGTCACCGCGATTAAGATTAGGTGAACTTGAGATAATTTAAAATGTTCCAGAATCCGTTTACAATAAAATATGGATTTTGGCAAAGCCTAACTCTATAGGTAATTTTTTTTAATTTTTTTTAACGTTTATTTATTTTTGAGACAGAGAGAGACAGAGCATGAACGGGGGAGGGTCAGAGAGAGGGAGACACAGAATCGGAAACAGGCTCCAGGCTCTGAGCTGTCAGTACACAGCCCGACACGGGGCTCGAACTCACGGACTGTGAGATCATGACCTGAGCCGAAGTTGGCCGCTTAACCGACTGAGCCACCCAGGTGCCCCTATAGGTAATTTTTAAAAATAACTTTCAATCTTTTCCAAGTTTGATCATGAAATCCATTTGAATGTATAAAGAGTTATCTCTATTCTGCAACAAAGTTTCAGTTTGAGTTTTTTCATTTTGTTTTTGCAAATTACTGGAAAAGAAAACTTCATGGAAAATATAGAAAATAATTATACCATGTAAATTAACTAAGTCTCTCCAATATAAACCTTAGGTGATAAACAGTGAAGTACATATCATCTGGGTTTACACGTTGGACACTAAAATATAAAGTTTATGTTTTCTCCAGTAGCATCTGGACATGAGTCAGTTTTCTTCATTGGGTTTACAACCAAACAGAAATCTTATAGTGTGACAGTAAATAGCCTTGACTGTCTGTCATTAGGGTAATTCACCTAATCAACATTCATTCCCAGGTCATGTGGTACTTGAAAGTGCTCATTGAAATTTGAATTAGGACACGTATTAGGATCCCAGAGAATCAGTGGCATGATGTTAGAATGCATTACCTCAGTAATATCGCAATGCATCAAAAATATCACATACAGACTTTCTGAAAACGACTCCATAGAGAAGCAGTATGTTCTGAGTTCTCCAGCTGATTGTTAATCAACAGAGATTCTGTGTTAACCATCTTTTGTCTTTCTGTTTTCTTCCTATTGATCCCATGATTCTTGTAATTAATACATTTTCTTTTAGCTAAGA
The DNA here is from genome assembly GCF_016509475.1 of Prionailurus bengalensis. Classification (NCBI taxonomy): domain Eukaryota; kingdom Metazoa; phylum Chordata; class Mammalia; order Carnivora; family Felidae; genus Prionailurus; species Prionailurus bengalensis. The sequence goes on along the minus strand of NC_057353.1, from coordinate 19,232,610 downwards.
TATTTTGATTCTTATACTTAAGACATTTAAAAAGTATTCGCAATATTTAAAACACTTACTCCAGCTTTATTTGGAATAATATGAAATTAGAAACCACAAAAATGTCCATCAGTAGGAGAATGACTGAGTAAATCAGGGAAAAATAGTACAATGATATACTAAATAGTTATCTCAATAGGTAACTTGAGATGTATGGACTAAAAGTGTACATGATATGCTCTATTAAAAAAACTTAAAAATCAATGTGTTTAATATGCCCTTTCCTCTTTTTAAAAGTTACACAGCTATGAGTCATGTGTATGCATAAACACAGAGAAAAAAATACTAGTTTGAAGAAGACAAAGGGACTTTTACTTCAGAGTCTACATAAATTTAAAAAAAAATTTTGTAATGTTTATTTATTTTTGAGAGAGACAGAGACAGAATGCAAGTGGGTTAGAGGCAGAGAGAGAGGAAGACACAGAATCCAAAGCAAGCTCCAGGCTCCGAGCCGTCAGCATAGAGCTCGATGCAGGGCTCGAACCCACAAGCTGGGAGATCATGACCTGAGCTGAAGTCAAATGCTCAACTGACTGAGCCACCCAGGCACCTCAGAGTCTACATAAATTTTTAAGTCTATGAGTGATTTATACTTTCTATTATGTTTATTTTTCTCTATTTTTCAAATGAAACATACTACTATTAATTCAGGGGGCATATGCAAATAACTTTGCCAACTACTGTAAAACCAAAAATCTGTTGGGGAGTTTAAAATCTCAGCCTTAGGACTCCTTTGACTCCCAAATCAAAAGAAATTTGTGTTTCCTATTCAGTTTCTAGTCCAATATAGGGGGCCTTGTGATTTTAAAAATTCTACTATAAAAACAGTGAATTACCCTGCCATCCTATATCACTAAATGATGTCCTGTTTATTCCTGACTAGAGCTCTGGTTTTTCTTTTTCTGTTTGTTTATTGATGTATTGATTTATTGATTTATTAGAAAGGAAAAAGGAGAGAGAATGTGAGGAGGAGTGTGTGAGCAGGGCAAAAGGGAGGGGCCAAGGGAGAGATAAAGAGAGAGAGAAATCTTAAGCAGGCTCCATGCTTAATGTGGAGTCCCATGCAGGGCTCCATCCCATGACCCTGGGATCATGACCTGAGTCAAAATCAAGAGGCAGCCACTCAACCGACTGAGCCATATAGGTGCCCCTAGATGTCTGATTTTTTTCTTTTAATTATTTGAGGGTATGTTCTTTCTCTTCAATGTCTGAAGGATTTTCGTTTTTTTTTTTTTTTTTAAGTACTTCCTACATTAAAGCAACTGAGGTAAATTAGTCCATCCTATCTTGATGCTAGGGAACTATTGTGAAAAGGTATGGAAGAAATGACTTCAGATTTCTTTTTAATACTGACCCATTAACAAAATAAAATATGTTCTTTACATTTTACTTTGCTAGCAATGCTGACAGATGGATGTTGCAACATGTATTTGTCATGTACTTTGGAGATAATCACATACTTTCAAGTACAGCTTTCTCCAGTAAAGAAAATGTTTCAGAAAATTAAGCCTTCTTATATTTATTTTCATATCTCTATTGAGGAACTACTGTGTTCTTAACATCCAAATTCTGTTTTATAGACTACTTTCTATGCATAAAAGTGGCACCAAAAAAAGTATTCTAACAATTGGGGTGAAAAATATGGTAGCTTTAGTTAGTGTCAAAATATCCATACCTCAAAACCTTGCCTCTAGTAACCATGTTTTACAGCATGGTGCAAGTATGTGGCTGTGAAGCAATAATTTCCTATAGGTTGTGTTCAATGATCCATAATAGGGATATGATATGTGATATTTAATAAACAGATACAACTGATAAGAGTATAATTGTTATGTTAATTATAATTTTGTTTAGTTTCAAGGATCAAGACCTGGCTGCAGGTCACCACTCCTAACATAATGAGAATAATTTATATTCTATAAGGGTTATCTGTGCAGAGCAAAATGTTCTAGAGCCTTCTCATGCCTACTGAAATATGTGCCTTGTACTTATTTCAGAAAATTTTATGAAAATATTATTTAGAGCAAGACCAATATCTTTGAAAATCACTTTCTTTTCTTCAAATAGAAATCAAAATAGTTCTTGATGACAAGAAGACCACACAGAAATGGTATATACCAGAGGGGACTTCTCAAATCATAACAGTGTTTGTTTTACCAATAAATAGATTAGTTGAAGAAACTGAAGTAAGTCACTGCGGGTAAAACTGATTGTCTAAGTTGTGATCAATTCAGTCTCCAACAAATCATTCCCTGAATATTATTTATAATACTGTTTAAGTCCTCTGTGCTGTTCATTATATATTTCTGGCTCTCTGTTTTGGGGCATGTGATAAAACTGTGCTTCTCGATCTTCTTTGAAGTTAGACTTGGCCAAGTAACTTGCTTTGGCCAATGAAATCTAAGCAGATGTTTTAAAGGCCAGGCTGAGATTTGCCTCAAACCTTTTTTACTGTCAAGTGGAATTGCTTCAGGATGAAGCTTTTGTCATCCTATGTCTAAGTAACCACAATGGGTCCAACTCCCTGCTAGTCCATATTAGATGGGTAATGTGCATGAGAAAGAAACTTCTGACATGATAAAATTTGAGGTGGTGTTTTTAATCACCAAAGCATAATCTAGACTGTCCTGACTGGATGGACCAAATAAAACACCTTCCTTTCAATTCTAACACCCATCTCTCTATTTCTAATTTCTTTTCATGAACAACATCTGCCTAGGTCACATCCAAGAAGACAGTATCCTTTGTGAATCTGTGTGTTTAAAACAACACTGGGATACAGCCAACTCTAATTTTATTCTTAAGTAGGATGAGGATGATAGATGGCAAAACATATATAAAAATTGCTCACTAGATGACATATTGTATCCCGAAGAAAACAGACACCACATACTTTCATTTTATACTCTCCTAAAATACAAACACGTGCTATCATCCCATCTCTTTCTATTTACGTTCATGAATACATTCCTGGCAAAATTACAAAATACAACTTTCATATTTCTTAAAAAATCTACCTCTGGGAAAAACACATAAAAACCAGAAAGAACAAAATCTAGATTTTGAAAATGCCATTTCCATCTTTAATATTTGCAAAGCAGTTACCAGCTTCTCTTAGACTTAAGACCGTTAGAGTCTAATGTTGAATCAACTGCTGAAGCATTTTGCTGTCAGCTTCAAGAAGGTAATAAAGCATTGAGGAAGAACACCCAGCTCAGCCGCAGTCAGCTCTGTGTTGGTTAATGTTTTTGAGACCAAAGAGAAAGTTTATATGGAGCCAGAAAACCTTTATGATAGCCTGCATTACCTTACCATTTCCCTTTTACTGAATGATTTCCCAACTGCTGTGGAGTAAAATTCAGTTTTGGACCTTTCAGATCCTTTCTGTGTTTCATGTAAGAAAATGTTTATTGTCCATAAGCCAGTTTTCAAAATGTAATTAATCTCAATACAAAATATACACTTTGATCCTAATTATTGCATCTTCACTTAATGAGTCACAAAATCCTCTACAATGCACAGTAGATGCTTTTGAAAATAAAAGGAACAGTATTTTCTCAAAACGGTGTTTATGCTTCCATGAGTCTTCCTTGTTTTTCTTCAGACATCATGAACCCTGATCAGTCACATAGGGTCTAGAAGGCACATTTCGATCTACTAATGAATGTTTGGGAACAGTTCTGGCATGGAATGAAAATGTTTTCTTAACTGTATTTAAAATTGTTCCTGTACAACGTGGGCTAGCCTACCTGTAGTTTGTAACTTTGGATTTGTTAATGTGCAAGTTAATAAGGAATATGTTCTTTTGCAGGCTGATTTATAAGAACTAGGTAGAAGAATGCAATAGAAAAATCTAAAACAGATTAAAGAGTTTAAATTATGAATACCAGACAAAGCTTCTCTCAAGTTTTATGTTTAATATAATTCCTCATATGGGGGTGCCTGGGTGGCTCAGTCAGTTAAGTGTCCGACTTTGGCTCAGGTCGTGATCTTGAAGTTCGCTTGTTGGAGCCCCACTTCGGGCTCTGTGCTGACAGCCTGCTTTAGATTCTGTGTCTCCTTCTCTCTCTGCCCCTCCCTCACTTGTGCTCTGTCTCTGTCTCTCAAAAATAAATAAATGTAAAAAAAGAATAAAAAAATATAATTCCTCATATGTTAGGAGAGTAAAAGCCAATTAATTTGATTTAGTAAAAAAATGAGGAGAGGTATAGAGATGTCTTTGACAACTTGGAAACTCTTTTGTCCATACCCTGCTCTTTAACTACATGGGATACTAGGATGTAGGAAACTCATTTTAGGAATCTAAAAAGCAATATGGAATTTAAATAGTGAAGTCATTATTAACAGTTAATAGATTTAATTACTTAATAAGTTTATATCAGACATACATTTCTAACCACATGATAATAATGTAATTGTGATGACAGCTTCAACAGTAAGTTCATATTCCACCATAAATTTTCATTGAAAATATAATCAAAAGGAAAATGACTTAGATCAAGGCAATCATCACTTCCCCAATAGTCTCTAGAGAAATAAAGAATAACTTTACAAACAAAATCTTGTGTCAATTTTAAAAACAATTATAGGAATACTAAGGCTGGTCATATTTAAAAAAAACCCACAGGATTGTACTTCTAAGCTTTCACCCCCCAGTTATGTACATTTCTACGGAGGCAATATCCTAGTTTCTTCCAGTCTAGGGATTGAACCTGTGACAAAGTCCATATTTTCCAAAGCCTCCAAATACCGCTGCTAATTTAGGACATAGCCTTCAAATGTGAACATTCCCTACTCTGAAACTTTAGCCATAGACTCTATAAATGATACTCCCTTACTTTTTCTATTATTCCTATAACTCCCATCAGGTTATATGTCAAAACTGAAACACTGTCATAAAAAGTTCTCTTTCTCTTTCCTTTCTCTTTCTCTTTCTTCTTTCTTTCTTTCTTTCTTTCTTTTCTTTCTTCTTTCTTTCTTTCTTTCTTTTCTTTCTTTCTTCTTTCTTTCTTTTCTTTCTTTCTTTCTTTCTTTCTTTCTTTCTTTCTTTCTTTCTTTCTTTCTTTCATTCTTTCTTTCGTCTTCCTTTTTTAGTGGATTCCAGGCTGGCAAATTTCTTCGTACTAATACAGTTTTTTTCTTAACTGGAGCAGGATCTACATTAAACATAGAATAACACACCCTGCCTTCTCTCCCATAAACACTGTCTTGCAATCTCCACTAACACAGAGTTGAACTGAATTTCAATGGACCTTGGCTAGTTAAAACCAAATAAAAGATAGTGAAAGGATCATTTGATGATGGGTATGACAAAACAATAGCCTGATATTTGAAAATGGATATAGTTTGTTTTACTGAATTAAGACAACTAAGTAAAGCAACATGTCAAGGAATCAGTAATGGATATTAAAATAAGTTGCATTCTTTATTGTTGAACATTATCCAAAGTATAGCCCCCATCTCTCATTTCCTTCCCTTCTTCACATCTTCCTTGATAGCTCCTCTGTCATAATGAGTCAAAAAAAATGTAAATCCGAGGAGGAAAAAAAATTCTTTCTCTGCTTAAGCTTTATTAAGACTTTATTTATAATCCTTGGTCTTCTCTAGTCTTTATTCAAGATTCTTCAGCAATTGATGTGCAGGTAATTTGCATGTAGCACTTCAGTAACATTGACAGATGACAAGTAGTCCTTGGTACCCAATAAGAAGGGAAAAACCTCATTCATCTTATTAAGTTCCTGGATTTACGGTGTGTATTTACAGAAAACCCAGGGTAAGGACAATGTTCCTTGGACTTAGTTTCTGTGAAAACAGTCTACTGAGAAAACAATGACAACCTTAAACTTTGAAATAACTTTTACAGGTAGAAGTAAATCACTCACTTTTTCTTTATAACATTATATTCCTTGTAGGGTCAATGGTTTGCTTATTCTTAACAGTATGAAAAAATAGGTATGTTAGTGGAGATTTGCCTTTCACATACCTTTAAAAATTGTAGTATCTTTATTAAGGTATAATTTATGCAACATAAAATTCACCAATTGTAAGTATAAAAGTTGAAGATTCTTATTAAACTTATATAAATGTGCAGCCACCCCCATAATACAATTTTAGAACATTTCCACCACCCAAAAGTTTCTTTCACTCCCATTTGCTATCAATCTTGCTCCTATTACCAGCTTCAGGCAACTGCTGACCTCCTTTACGTCTCCATGAATCTACCTTTTCTAGAAATTTCATATAAACAAAAACATACACTGTGTTTTCCTTTGTGTCTGGCTTCTTTCACTTAGTATGTTTTTGAGGTTCATCCATGTTGCTGTGTGTAAAAGGAATCCATTCCTCTTTACTAGTAAATAAAATTCCATTGCATGAATATATCACACTTTATATATTCATTCACTAGTTGATAAACATCAAGATTGGTTTCAGATTGGGGTTACTGCAAATAATGCTGCTAGGAAAATCCATATACATAACTCAGGTAGATAACTAGAACAGGAATTGCTGAGTCATATGGTACGTACATGTTTAACTATTCAGAAATTGCCAAAGTGTTTTCCAAAGTAGTTATACCATTTTGTATTCCCACTAGAAGGAATGTATTCTAGATTCTATGTTCCTAGATGCTCCTAGATTCTTTACATTATCACCAACAGTTGGTATTTTCAATGTTAAGGATTATAGCCACTCTACTTGGTGTAAAAAGTGGCACCTTAGTTTTAATTTGCATTTCCCTAGTGACTAATGATATTAAGCATTTTCTCAGATGGTTATTATTAGTCTTTCCTATATATTCTTTGGACTAAGAATATACGAATAGACATTAACATATTTTGATCGATTTTTAATTATCTTCTTATTGAATTGTAAAAGTTCCTCTGCATATAGTCCTTTATCAGACATATGACTTATAAATATCTTAGCCAAGTGTATGTCTTATCTTTTCATTTTCCTAATTATGTCTTTTGAAAGATGAAGTTTTTCATTTAGATGCAATCTAATTTATCCATTTTTTTGTTTTATGAAATTTGCTTTGGGGGACATAACTGAGACATCTTTGGCAAATCTAAGGTTACCATATTTTCTCATTTTTAGTTTTATATTTTAGCTCTTATATTTAGATTTATAATACATTTGGAATTAATATTTGTATATAGTGTGAGGTATGCATCTAAATGATTTTTTCTTTCCTTTTTTTTGCATATGAGTATTCAATTGTCTTAGCACTATTTCTTGAAAAAAACTATTCTTTTGCCATTGGATTGTCTTTGCACCCTTGCCAAAAAAAATCAATAAATTTAAGGGCTTATTTCTGGCTTCTCTATTGCTACATACTTTTAATTAGAATTTTTCCAAAGCATTTGTAATAGATAGAACAGACACAGAAACATAGTGAATTGATATTCAGTGCCTACTTATAGACAGTTCTCAAATTACCATTTTATCACTGTTCATACCATTTTTTTTTCTCTTAGGATGCCACTTTTTTTCTTTCTTATCTACCAACTTTATTTAATCCCATTTCTCCATCTTTGGAAAACATGACAATGTATTAAGAAGTAGTGAACCGGAAAATAAGTTTTGGAAAAGGTAAAGATACAAGCCAGAAAAGTCAAGAAACTTTAGACATCAAGAGCCCAGGTAGTCTGCCCCCCATGACAGAGGTCATTGCCACAGAGTCCTTGCCCTTATTAGCAAGTTCTCATAGCAAGGATCATTTTCATATGATCCATTTGCATATTCTTAAATGACAAATAATATCAACATGGGACCTGTGGCTTTTCTATCAGCAGGAACACAAATAAGATTTTGGTTCTCAATTTATTACTTTTATACCCATATTCTTCATTGTTTCCTTACAGTATTGTTTCAAAGAGGTATTACCTTCATTGTGTTTCACCTGTGGCCATAGCAAAACACAGTATCCCATAAAATCCCAAGAAGATTTATTTTTTTAAAAAACTGAGCCCTGTAGGGCCGCCTGGGTGGGTCAGTCAGTTAAGCGTCTGACTTCAGCTCAGGTCATGATCTTGCAGTTTGTGAGTTCAAGCCCAGCGTCAGGCTCTGCACTGACAGCTCGGACCCTGGAGCCTGCATCGAATTCTCTCTCTCTCTCTCTCTCTCTCTCTCTCTCTTTGCCCCTCCCTGCTCATGTTCTGTCTCTCTTGCTCTCAAAAATAAATAAAACATAAAAAAAACCCAAAAACAAAAACAAAAACAAGATTGACCCCTGGAATAAACAGCATTAGTCTTTCCTTGCTAAAACACCAGGGTTGCCTTTAAAATAAGTCAGTTTGCTCTTGTAACTTATGAACTAATATGCCTTATAAATATGCCTTGTTAACTGATTAATGAAATACTTATAATTTCCAATTGTAAATTAAACTGAGGTAGAGAAATAGATAAACTAATCTATTTGAAATGTACTTCTTATTGCATTAAAAAAGGCCTTGATCTGGGCTTGGATATTAATAAAATTTCAGGGAATTTGGGGAGATTTTCTTCCCTAAGCACTGATTCATACTCTCAATTAGCCTTTATGACTTGTTCTCCCCCCTACCCTCAACATATTCACTCAAAACTGATTTTTTTTTTACTCTTTTTTTTTTTACAATGATGTAATCAGCAGGTGATCACTTCAGGAAGAAAACCAATGTCTTTATTCAGGTTCTTTTCGTTTTTCTCAGGCTGTTAACAATGGCTAATTGTGATCATATATGGCTTATCAAATCACTATGGATGTTAGTTGGATTTCATCAATGCTGCTCCTTGTTACACCTATTTTCTTTCTTTTTTTTTTCTTGTTCACATTTTAAAAACAATTTTCATTAAGAATTTTAGTACCTATCCATCTTTATTAATTTTAAGATCGAGTTTAAGTTTTTGCTTCTGGTAATTTAAAATTACTACATAAAAATACTTACCTTAGTCTGTGTTGTTGTTGCTTACGTTTTTATATTTACAACCTCATTTTGGAAGATTTAAAAATGTATCTTTGGAAATTATTTACTCCTGTGATTTTGTATGTTTTATGTAGGCTAAGCTGAACATTTACTTATATTAAAGTAGTGTCAGGAAATTGGCAGTGTTTGGTCAAATTATGGGTGCTCATAGTAAAGCAGCAGTTACAGAGAGCAAAGGAAGGCTGGAGAATACAAATGAACTCACTTAACCAAATCTTGACACTTTTCAAACAGATAAAATGCCCACAGCATTTACAGTATTTCCAGTTGCAAAAAAAAAAAAGATCTTAATGAATTCCTGATGTCTTTTTTTTTCTTATTTTTAGTCCACAAACCAGATGGAGCAGTTGAATTGAGGGTCATAAATAATTTTCCAGAGAATGAAGATGCATGAAGCTTGATATCAGGATATTCTGAAGTCAATAGGTTAGAGCCAAATAACAAGCACAAAGGAGACATTGGCCAGAGCTAGAGTGTCTGAAAAATTGGTTCTATGAACCCTTACTTGAAAGCATGCTAAACTGGTCATGCCCTGCCCTTGGTACTGGAGCTAGGATGATGCAACTTACAAACAGAATCTTACAGAGGTCTTATTTTGCCACAATAGCTTCCAGAACATTCTATAGTACAGCACAAATGTTCCCGGATTCTCTGCGAAGCTTTATTTCCCCTTCAAAATTTACAACACCAAACAACATCTGGATTATATTTCAGTCTGAGCAATGGGCAGAGGGGAACCCAGACCCCATTGAGAGTAAGGATAACTGTTTCTGGCTGGCCTGGGAAATCAAAGGGAGACTCTCGATTTTAAGTAGAACTCTTCAGGGTCCTTTGGAAAAGCAACATGAAGGACATTATCATATTTGTTTTATCCAGCATTGTATGTCCTGTGTCTAGCCTAGAGCCTATCCTATAGAATGTATGTAAGACATGTTTTTGAACAAAAGATTGAGCAGACTGACTAGATTCCTTCTCCATTCAAAGCAACCTTCCTCCTTTGTGCAACACATAGTATACTGAGTGCATAAAAATGGAAAACTTTGTGATGTGTTGGTGATAACGAGAAGAGGGTGGCATTCCTGTCATTACAGGGTTACCAAGGTGGGTGGAAGTTTGAGCTATGTTACCATTCAAGTGATATCCAAATTCTCAAAATGAACTTAGAATCCTTCAAAACAATCTTACAGGTTCGACAGATCCCTCTGAAGCAGGGACAAATCCTAAATATAGCTGTATGGACGTACAAGATAATTGGGTCCCTCCTTCTTATTAGGAACAGTCTGACTGGAAGTTAAGGACTGTCCAGCCAAAAAAAAAAAAAAGTTTTGATACAGATGCAGTCTCACAGACATCCTGAGATTTACCCTAGATAGCTGGGAACCAGACAAGCATTCTCAATTTTCCTATGATTACTACACATTTTTCTTTGGCAAATCTTAGAATAATGTCACAATTGAGCAAAAGCAGCACAGTGAGAATGCTGGTTTATGTTTCCAACACTTCAGACCTAATACTCACAAAGAACAAAGTCTGTATTCCACAAAGAAAAAGTGACTGTTCTATTAAACTACATTGATATATAATATAGAGTAACTAGAAACAGAAACATTTAACGAGATTTTTATATTCCAAATCTACTTGGGACTGCAGATAATCCTCTTCAAGTTAGCTGTCAAATTAACTTTTTATATTTTATATAAGAAAGATCGTTAAGAGATAATTGGGATCTTGCCTAGAATCCATGGCTGATAAAAGTAGACTTGGACATGATATCTGGTGAAAATGGAAAATATTTAGAAATGCCAAGACTAAAAGGATGACTACATAATCAATTATTTTATTATAATGTGCAATAGCCTAATAGAAGGAAGTATTAATAACTATTAACAAAGTTCTGTGTTAAATAAATATCACACTTTTTATTTCTAATATATTAATTCAGGTATTGTTTGTAGTTTGACAAATCACTATAATAAAATGGGATACAGATTATTATGTGACATTTTATTACAACTCAATAAAGACTATGGGGTTTAATTTCATTGCTGAGTTGACTTTGGGTGCCATTTTGATCACTCGTGACTATGGGGTTTGGAGTACATGAACAACTAAGGGGTCTATAAGTCACCTACTGGGATTCCAAATGAAGCAACAGATGCAGAATAATTTAGGCACTAATGCTGTCCTGCCCACTTAAGTCCCCCATAGGTGATGTAGGCTGAAATTTAGGAAGCTCACATAAGATTAAGATATTTAAATATCAAGAAAGAAATGTAGCAGAATATATTACTTGATCAGAGAGTAGATACCAAAGAATAAGAACTAGGCAAGACCACGTTGGATGTTGGTATTCCATCTAGCCCAAAAGTAGTTATAGAAGAAGGCTTTCTGAGAAGAGGTGTTCCATACACCTCGTCTATGACATCACAAAAATACCTGCCCTAGCTTCAAAGAGGGTGTGTTTTTAGCCTGCTCAGTAGAATGGAGTGTCTAGAGAGACTCTATTGTGTATGAGGTTGCCTATGTTCTTCCTTACTTGCCTATCTGCTCCATTGGCTTGGGGGCAACATTCTAAGGCACTATTTCCCTGGTTACAGCATCTCTTCTCATCCAGCAGGTATAGCGCACATGAACCACCATTAGTTTTTGTTGTTGTCGTTGTTGTTTTCCCATAACAAAATCAGAAAAGTTGAGGAAGTTAGAGTCAGGTAGTCAGCTTATAAATTCAAACCAAATGCATTAACAAGTAGGAAAACTGTATTAATGTCAGGCAAATTTGCAATGCAGGTCAAGTAGTCAGTGTGAAAGTGTTGCATTATTTTCCAGGCACTTCATTGAAAGTATGGTGAGACAGTAAAGCATAGTGGGAAGGACATGAAACTTAGGATCAGACAGACTTGGATTCAAATTCTAGATCCACTGGTTACGTGACCTTGAATAAGTTACCTGGTCATTCTGAGCTTCCAGTTTTTTTTATTTAGAAAAAAAAATCAGAATACAAAATAAAAATTAAAATATAGTAAGATTTCATAGCATTTTTGTGAAGGTTGAATCAATAAGTATATGTACGTGGAATATCATAAGCCCTTATTTTTAAAGTGCAACTATTATTATATTTAATTTTTGTGGAAATTATCATTTTTCCAAGTTTATAGTTAGCCTTACATATTTTTGAAGTATGCCTTATTTTAAATGACAAAACGTCAGATAGTATTATGAAAAATACACATATATACATATATTTTTATACATTATATATATGCAAAAATGAATGATACTTTATTATAGAAATATATGCTATTTTTGAAATGACATCAGAATAAGTGAAGCATTCTAGTGACACCATGAAAAAAAAACTATTCCAAGCATGTTATTTGCAAAAACAACCAGTCATTTAAATTATCTATGATCTCTGATACTTTTGAAAGTTTTCAGTGGTAAATTGTAAGATCATTCTGAGTAGATACATGTAGTATCTGAAAGTGGAAACTCCATCCCAACAAGGTGTGTGCTTCTTGGAATAATATCCTTTGAAATTGTTTCATAGAATGAACTTTTAAAATTATTTTGAAAAAAAAAAAAAGGAAGGAAGCCTATTTAATTTATGGACATATTTTCATATATATTAAGCTTTTCTACCTACAGTGTACTTAAACAGTGAGTCCATAGTGGCATTTACAGAGACATTAATTAAACTCATTCTTACTTTTTTGATGCAATGAACTTCATGCAACATTGTGAATTTTCTGTTTTGTTTTAGCTTGCAAAAAGTTTACAATTAAATTTTATACGTAGTGCGATAGTTTTCTTTAGGTAATTTTTTCTATTAGTGGAAAGAAGATAAAATTAATTAAGCATTGTTCTTTATATATGAATTAAAGCTTATTATATTTCCAAGTTTAATATAAAGTGCTTCAAGTAATTTTTGAATAGCAAAGTGTGTGTATCAATAAATATGTGCATGCTATATCAGGCTATGTAAGTGAAGCAAAAGTTATTCACTGACCTATCAGTGGATACATACTGCATTTGTTTCTTCTAGTAGTGGTGATACTATCCAGCTGGAACATCTAAAATATTTAGCCCTCTTTCCTGACATAGTTGCCAAATAATTTGCCTGAGTTATAGGACAATTTGAGACCACACCACAAAAAGTAGGAATCATAAGGTCTATGAGTGATCAAACTTTGAACACAGAATCTGCTATTGACTGAGCTCAACAAATCAATGGAATGGGGCTCTGTGAAGTGTTTGACAACAATAAGGAGAGTATTTGTATTTTGTGCTAGTGAATATAGGATTTGGATAAATCATTTTCTCCAAATAAAACAAAACTGGCCTGGATAACATAGTTCATAGACATTTACAAAGTTCTTATAAAATGTCTCAGCCTGGAGTTTGAAGAACTAGAAGAATTTTCACAGATTTTTTTTTAAGTTACAGAGCAGTTAAAACCTGATACTTCTAAGTCCTTAAGAAATCATATGAAAGAAGAATTATGAGTAAAATCATTCAGTAGGCCATCTTATCCTTTGATGATTTATATTTATTTTAGACATGAGAACATGATTGTCTATTAAATATATTATGGAGAATGCCATTGTCCTTCAAGAAAAACTGGAGCCTGAATTACTGCATTTATCCTTGATGCCCAGAGAACTACTATTCAGAACAGGATCCAAAAAGAGAAAATTAGAAGAGCTGAATAGCTTTGTGGAAAAAACTAAGAGGCATAGTTATGTGCACAATAAAAGTGGGAGAAATTGCTATCAAGAACTCCAAATGAGGGTATATTTCTATGAAAGAACAACATCTCCTTGTATACAGCCAGGTTTCATCAGCAGCTGCCATTAGCTAACTTTACCTAGACATTTATATAATAGACACCCACATCCAAGTGCTCATCTTTTCTCAGTTATTGGAAGGTAAAATCAAATGAGCAAACTACCGAATGTGCTAAGTTTCCACAGGAATAAAGCTTACATCACACAAGCTTGTTGAAAGAGAAAAGAACTCCCCAAGTTATGTCATTAGGAATTTAATTTATACACTGTAACATTCATCACTGGAAGCTCTTTTTCTAGTTTCATTTATGTTTTTCCACTCTGCCAAACTCAACCCAAAAATTTTTGCACACACTATGTTTTCAAAGAAAAACAAATAGTGTAAGTAAACCAGACATACACTGCTGCCACTAACAGTTAAAATTTATAGTATTTGTAGACAGATCACAAACTGAAATCTTACGATATTTCCCCTCTTTGTATTCTAGGAAACATTTTTTTTTAATTTTTTTCAACGTTTTTATTTATTTTTGGGACAGAGAGAGACAGAGCATGAATGGGAGAGGAGCAGAGAGAGAGGGAGACACAGAATTGGAAACAGGCTCCAGGCTCTGAGCCATCAGCCCAGAGCCTGACGCGGGGCTCGAACTCACGGACCACAAGATCGTGACCTGGCTGAAGTCAGACGCTTAACCGACTGCGCCACCTAGGCGCCCCTCTAGGAAACATTTTTTAACACTATTTACAGAAATTACAATAATTTGAAACGCTACACATAGATCTTCATTTGTACTCATAGTCCATACGTATCTTTTTCTTTGTAATGCTTCACACACTTTCAGAAAGCAAGGCAAGCCATTCAATACCGCTAAATCTAGTCTAATGCTCAAAATTGTATTGCAAGCCAAATTATGGAAAGAGCCTAAATGTCCATCAACTGATGAATGGATAAAGAAGACATGGTTCATACATACAATGGAATACTACTTGGCAATGAGAAAGAATGAAATCATGCTATTTGCAGCAATGTGGATGGAACTGGAAGGTATTATGCTGAGTGAAATAAGTCAGGCAGAGAAGGACAAATATCATATGTTTTCACTCATATGTGGATCTTGAGAAACTTAACAGAAGACCATGGGGGAAGGGAAGGGGAAAAATAGTTACAAACAGAGAGGGAGGGGGGCAAACCATAAAAGACTCTTAAATACAGAGAACAAACTGAGGGTTGATGACGGGGAGGGGAAAATGGGTGATGGGCATTGAGGAGGGCACTTTTGGGGATGAGCACTGGGTGTTGTAGGTAAGCGATGAACCACAGGAATCTACCCCCAACACCAAGAGCACACTGTATACACTGTGTGTTAGCCAATTTGACAATAAACTATATTTTTAAGAAATTTATTGTGGAACATGAGAAAATCCTAGAGACTAGAACTGAGGGGTCATGTGCAATGCTGCTCTGAATCCTTCAGAATGATCCACAGCAAATGCCTCTAACACTACAGTAGAAGATATTTATGTGTTGTGTACAAGTCACCTTGCTCTCTACCTTGGAGGCTTTCTAATGAAAACACATTAACCCTAAAGACAATCAGTAAAGTAAGCTGTTTGAATTTTTAAGTTGTGAATTCACATCAGGCTAGCTAGGCTAAATGATGCCTTCCTTCACAGAGGCTATTAGTAAGCATAGAACTCTTATTAAATTCTAAAACTATTACTTTGAGAAAAGAATGACAACCTACACTACATCTACAAATTTGTTTTTTTTTTTCCTATTGTTGAACATGTCATTTGACTGGTAACTAATGTAGGTAACGTTTTATAAAAGAAATATTACTCCACTGCTTTCTCTCTTATTTGCACTGATTTTTTCTTGATATGGTTTATGCTAGTAAAAGTAAGGTTTCTCTAATTTTCTTGATTTGTTAAGAAAATAGGCAAGAGAAATGGCTACAACTCTGGCTATTTTTTCTATTAGGGTTTATAAGAAAAAAGTTCTTTTTTATTTTATTTTACACATTTAATTTTATTTTTTTTGTTTAAATCCAAGTTAGTCAACATACAGTATAATAATGATTTCAGGAATAGAATTAATTATTCATCACTTACATATAACACCCAGTGCTCATCCCAACTGAAAAAAGTTATTTAATAAGTGAATAGAGGCAGGTATGATATGATAAGTAATGGACAACTTTCTTTTATTGACTGATTGATTTTATTTTTGACCAAAGACAAGTATTACACAGGAAATATTTTGGATTTGAAGACTGGGGAATGGTTTTGGATACCTTGTTACCAAAAGGGAAATGGCTGTTTATAAGTGATCCCATTTTATTCCCATTCAAGCAGTATCTTTAATGCAGAAATTAAATGTGTTTATGCTCTCTGTCTTTGAGGCACTTACGAATGACGGCAGCGTGGGTATCTCCTTTCAGAAGATAAAATATCAGAAGCACTTTCATGTAGCAGATCATTTTGGAACCAGGCAATTGTAAGTCACCTTCAGATTTCAATGGAAATAAATATCTGACTTTGAAACAGTCTTCTTTTTTCCTTGAGATAGAAGTAAATATAGAAGTACTTTACCTGTTGCCAATCAGCTGAAAGTATCTTAACGTGGGTTTACTTCAAAAATCTTTTCATGAGCTAAAAGATTAGCTAAAAGGTTCTCTGGATAGTCTCCAGCTATTTGAAATAGCATAACCAGTTTTTAACACAACTTTGAAATAGTCCTTTTAAGACAAATTCTATACGCAAGCACATGCTTTTCCAGCTTGATTCTTGGATGTTGAAAACACAACTATCATTAGAGATCTTTAAAAATTCCTGTGATTATGATGGTAGAAAGTTTTGTAGTCTACCGGACATCTCACTTCTTCCCACTCCTATTCTTCTCAAGCTCTTGAATAATGAGATGGCTGGATTGCATCAAATGATGTCAGATTTTATTCTTTTTCTTATAAGGCTATTTGTTCACTACTTTTCATCTTAATTTGCCTTATTGATAAGTTTATTATTAGGTTTCTGACATTCAATGAACATTTGTCAAGCTGTAATTAAGCTCCCAGTAGTGTGGTCATCATCCAGAACACAGAGCGTATTAGCTCCAAATGAGTATTTTCTGAGCATAAGATGTATTTGAGCTACTAACGTTTTTGTCTTCCAGTTCTGATCTCTGAATTCCTTATGGAACGTGTCAGCAGCAGCTAGCTAGCCCCTTTCACCATTCCCTTACCATATGTTTTCTGTTTGGGGGAAAAATGTAGATTAAGTTCTCAAATTGATCCATTGGACACAGCACCATATGATTGTTGGCTGGCTGATTTTGCAGACCTGTGCTGCTTCTCTCTCAATTTCTACATTTTGGTCATTTCGATCTGCTACAGATTCAAAGGGTCAAATTTAGCCCCAGTTACTGCAGTGGCACTTAACCCAGGTGCTCAGCATTTGTAACTTGGGGACACTGGAAGTCCATGTAGAGGATCAGGAAGTTTTATGAACTCAAATTCATGGAGGCAACAAACCATCATACTGTTAGCAATGGTCTGTTGTTGTTGTTGTTGTTATTATTATTATTGCCATCATTGTTGTTATTAATACACTGTTGCAGATCTTTTGAAATACACTTAAGAATTATTTGACCTCACATTACCTCTTGTTACTTAATATGTTAATAAAAAGCCCATAGATTACCATATCGCAAATGTGCTTTTTATGGTTCTGATAATTGCATTTCAGTGTAATTTGTTTTATTCTGTAGTCCTAGGTATTTTATATGGGGAATTTAGCAACTTTTTCTGAGAAGACACTTGTGGGTTTCACCAGCTGGCCAAAGCGTTCCACGGCATAGAAGGGTAAAACCACCTGAGTTAGAAGGTCATTTAACAGAAAATATTGGAGACAGATTCATGAGGATTTCTCTTTGCTGTCAAGAAAAATAGTGTTGACAAATGTACATCAAAAGCCTACCAGCCCGATATTTTCTTCATGTACAGAAGACTGAAATTACAAAGTTATACCCACAAAATTCCAAACTTAAATGAAACATAAGTGACCAAAAGCCTGAAAACCAAGGAGATTGGAGTATAGTACCTCCCTTTATCTGTGGGGGATCCATTCTAAGACCTCTAGTGGACATCTGAAACCACAGGTAGTACTAAACCCTACACACACACACACACACACACACACACACACACACTATATACACTATATATATACACTATATACATATATATATACACACACACACTATATACACTATATATATATACTATAGTGTAGTGTGTATATATATATATATATAGTATATGTATATAGTGTATATAGTGTGTGTATATATACATATACACTATGTTTTTGCTATACATACATACCTCTGAGAAAATTTAACATAAATAATGCACAGTAAGAAGAGATTAAAACAATAGCTAATAATAAAATAGAACAATTATAACAATACATTATAATAAAAGTGACATGAATTTGGTCTCTGTCTCTCCCAAAATATCTTACTGTACTATCTTCGCTGTTCCTGTGATGATGTGAGGTGACAACATGCCTACGTGAAGAGGTGAAGTGAGGTGAATGACACAGGCATTATGATGCAGCGTTAGGCTGCTACTGACATGACAAAGTGTTGGAAAGAGGCTCATCTGCTTTCAGACCATGGTTGACCACAGGTACCAGAAACCACAGATAAGGGGGGAATGCTGTATTGAAGAAAGTTTGCTGAAATGATGAACTATGAGTTCTTTCCTGGAGAAAGACAGAAGTGGAGAAACGAGAAGGCTAAAGGATTTGGAAGAAATGAGGACTTTGCATTTATTGTTGAAAAAATGTTTATTTTGGGTGGTGCCTGGGAGGCTCAGTTGGTTGAGCATCCGACTTCTGCTCAGGTTATGCTCTCACGGTTCGTGAGTTCAAGCTCTGTGTGGGGCTCTGTGCTGACAGTTCAGAGCCTGGAAATTGTTTCAGATTCTGTGTCTCCCTCTCTCTCTGACCCTCCCTCTCTTTCTCTCTCTCAAATAAATAAATACTTTTTTAAATGTTTATTTATTTGAGAGAGAGAGAGAAAGAGCATGTGTGCATGAGTGGGGAAGGGGCAGAGAGAGAGAGGGGTACAGAGGATCCCAAGCAGGCTCTGTACTGACGGCACAGAGCCCAACGTGGGGCTCAAACTCACAAACCATGAGATCATGACCGGAGCCCAAGTGAGATCATTATCTGAGCCAAAGCCAGATGCTTGGCCGACTGAACCACCCAAGCACCCCATCAGATGAAGATCTCGATATCCTCATAGAAATAGTCACAGGGTAGGTAAGCCAAGAAGCTCTACGGAAGGTTTTGCTGTGGAGGAGTTACAGATCCAGATGTGACTGGGACTGTTCGGCTAAAGTGGTGAAGTGAAGGGGACAAAGATCTAGGGTCATGCATGAGTCATCCATGTGGAGAATGAGTCACACAAGGTGACCAAAGTGTTGGAGTGGAGGTAAATGTCCTCAGACATGGGAAAAGGGGAGAGGGAGTATAGCCCAATGGCATGGACTTCAAAGGGATAGTTTTTAAAAGACAATAGGGTAATAAAAATTTTATTTTCCAGGAAACATTCTGATATGAAAATTCACTGCACATCGGGAAGGATCAAAGAGGCATAGAGAAGCATAGTGGGTGGTTTTTAAAGGCCCTGGAAAGGTCAGCTGAGGGGATCCTTTCTTTTAAGTATGGCTACCTGGGCTCAGAAAGGGAGGAAAAGAGAGAAAACAGTGTGAGCTCCACCTTCCAGAGAATCCTTACATAAAAGGCCACGAGTGATCCTGTGGTTTCTGAAGAAAAAAATACGTCTCACATTTTCAAAATCTAGATTTTCTGAGATACAACAGGGGATAACAGAATGGCAAGAATATTGAAGAGAATATTATCATAAATGTCCTGAAACTTTCAAATGTCATGTGTCATGAGTCAAAATTATTTACAAATGTCATGAACAGTTCTAACAAATCCACAAATTTCCCATTAAGTATTTTCTTTCATAAGAGATCAGCTTCACACTATGTCTATTTGTGCAAAGTATTCTATAATTTACTTTCTTTAGTTGGAGGCGCAATCAGTTTTGGCAGCACTTTTTATAACTAACCAGGGAACACTTACAACTTGGAGACAAATATGTTATAGGTCTGGGAGACCTGTTTTGCCTAAAGGAAAGAGGGCGAAAAAAATACCTTCTAGTGGCCCCCAAGCCTCTAGTAGAGTTTGGTCCCTGTCTTCCTAGCCTAGGAAGAAGAGCTAAATGTTGGCAACTTTCACTCAGCTCTCAGAAACATTTTAACAGTCTTAATACTCACTGGGCACCTACGAATGCCCTTATATTTATGTTTATAGTTTAAATGCTTGTATTTCTTGCATATCATTGCAATCATAAGATCATTAACAGAACCATATCTTATAATTTTTTTGTAATCTGCATCAACCTCTTACCGAGTGCTAAAAACATAGAACTCATTAAACCACCGACTGATTAAAACTTACAAAGTTGCAGGTTAGAAAAGCAAGGCTCATGCTTGCTTTGTATGGCCAGGACCTGCACCTCTTGGCTTACATTGGAGCTCCTGTTCTCTGGTAAGGGGCTGCCTATCAAAGCTATCCAAATGCACATAGGCACCCCATTATTCCCAGCAAGGTTTTCCATTGCCTAATTAATTCAAGCCTACTCTTTCAAGATCGCCCAGTGAGTAGCCCTATTGAATCTGAATGACTCAAGAAGCTGGCTCTCTCAGCAAGTAGTTTTATGAACTGAGTGTGAACTAGAAGCAGTGATAAAATATTACCTGTCCTTATTGCTCTATTTATACAAAAGCCGTTATTTTGAAATGGGCGGTTCCTGTCTAAATACCATTCACATAGACCAGGTTTTAAATCAGGCAGATTTGTCCAAGAGGCCAGACATGTTAGATGGGAGAAGGGCAGTGAAATGATGAGACAGAAACTGGTACTAAAATACGCACAGACTCCCCCCTGTCCCATCCCCACACTGAGGGTTAAGGGTTGATTCTTTTCAAAATGTTCAATTGTTGTGATGCTTGGTATGAATTGAAATCTTTTTTTTTTTAATGTTTATCTATTTTTTGAGAGAGAGAGAGAGACAGAGACAGAGCACAAGCAGGGGAAGGGTAGAGAGAGAGGGAGACACAGAATCTGAAGCAGGCTCCAGGCTCTGAGCTGCCAGCACAGAGCCTGACGTGGGGCTCAAACCCGCAAACTGCAAGATCATGACCTGAGCTGAAGTCTAGCACTTAACCGACTGAGCCACCCAAGCACCCTGAATTGAATTCTTGAAAGGCAAATTGATGTTTCCTCATATGACGACGATGCCAACAAGGCTTCTGTTAGCTCACGATCTATATCTGGATCATCTCCAGATTCAGAGCCAAACACCCTGCCGGGTGAATGCTATATACTTATTGATCCAATCCTCCAGATAAGTTTCAAAAGACTTCTTCTCTGAGATGATATTAATATCTTTTTTCTCTTACTCTCCCCTTTATGATATATTGGCAATTTGTCTTCTTGTCTCAAACAGAAAAATCATAAGTACTTGGAAAATTACCTGTCTTTCCTGGTGGCTTTATTATGTCTCTCACTGTTAATCAGATATAGTAAACCCGAGACTACAACCATTTACAGATCTTGAACAGTCTGAAGCCCCTCAGGAGTAGGCTCTCATGTAGAAAGTAAATCAGTTAAAAAAAAAAGGTAGAATAAGTAACCCAGACCTATAGAATTTAGCTTCATATAAAGA
This sequence comes from Prionailurus bengalensis, assembly GCF_016509475.1. Taxonomy (NCBI): domain Eukaryota; kingdom Metazoa; phylum Chordata; class Mammalia; order Carnivora; family Felidae; genus Prionailurus; species Prionailurus bengalensis. The sequence goes on along the minus strand of NC_057353.1, from coordinate 19,211,017 downwards.
CATTTGAGAAGTAAGGAAAAACCTGTCTTAAATCTGGAAGTTGAGAAGCACTTTTGAAAACTCAAAACCAAATCCATTTCAATCTTACTGCCTGTTGAACAAGGCCTTTTTCATCTGAAATCCCACTCAGTCACCGACCTTGCATGTTATGATTGTTTTCCCCTCTTGTCCTACTTTTAGATCATTAAAAAAAATGTAATGTTTATTTATATTTTAGAGACAGAGAGAGAGAGAGAGAGAGAGAGAGAGAGAGAGAGTGTGTGTGTGTGTGTGTGTGTGTGTGTGCAGGAGAGGGGCAGAGAGAGGAGGAGACGTGGAATCTGAAACAAGCTCCAGGCTCTGAGCTGTCAGCACAGCGCCTGGCTCAGGGCTCAAACCCGTGAGCCATGAGGTCATGACCTGAGCTGAAGTTGGATGCTTAACCAACTGAGCCATGCAGGCACCCCCTAGGTCATTTTTAAATAAACTTCATTGAAGTATAATTTACATGCAATAAATGACATCCAATTAAAATGTATAATTCGGGGGGCGCCTGACTGGCTCAGTTGGTTAACCATCCAACTCTTGATTGCAGCTCAAGTCATGATCCTAGGGTCATAGGATTGAGCCCCACATCGGGGTTCCAATGTAAGCTCCATGCTGAATGTGGAGCCTGCTTAAGATTCTCTTTTTTCCTTGGGGCGCCTGGGTGGCTCACTTGGTTAAGCGTCCGACTTTGGCTCACATCATGATCTTGCGGTTCGTAAGTTTGAGCCCCCCATCAGGCTCTGTGCTGGCAGCTCAGAGCCTGGAGCCTGCTTCAGATTCTGTGTCTCCCTCTCTCTCTCTCTACCCCTCCCCTGCTCATGCTCTGTCTCTCTCTCTCAAAAATGAATAAACTTAAAAAAACATTAAAGAAAAAAGATTCTCTTTCTCCTCCCTCTGGCTCTCCCCAGCTCATGCTCTCTCTCTCTCTAAAATAAAATTTAAAAATAATAAATAAAAGCCAACTTTAAAAATTTTTAATAAAATGTATAATTCAAAGAGCTTTGGCACATACATATACTGCAATAAAAATACAAAATATTTATATCCATTATCCAAAAAGTTTTCTCATGTCCCTTGACCAGCCATCCCTTTTGCAGCCTCTGGATGTGGGCAACCACTGATTTGTTTTTTGTCACTTTGGTTTATATTTTCAGTTTTTCATGTTAATGGAACTGTGCAATGTGTACATTTCTGTGCCTGTCTTCTTTCATTCAACTTAAAGTTTTAGGTTCACCTAATTTTGTATCTGTCCATACTTTTTTTCTTTTCTTTTTTTTTTTTATGGCTGAGTAGTATTCTATTGTGTGGATATAGTGCTTTTGTTTATTCATTCACTTGCTGATGAACTTATGAGTCATGTCTAGGTTTTGACTTTTGGAAATAAAGATTTGTGTTGACATGTTTATTTTTCTTGGTTAACTACCTGTAAGTGAGATTGCTGGTTCATGGGGTGAATAGATGTTTTTCTTTTGAAAATCTGCCAAAGATTCCCAAAGTGGCCATATAATGTTATATTCCCACTATCAATGTGTGATTTCATCTGCTCCCAATCTTCATTATCACTTGGTGTATTCTTAGTCTTTTTCATTTTGGACATTCCAATGAGTGTGAAGTGACATTTCATGTGGGTATTATATGTGTTTCCCCAATGACTACATATTGAGCATTTTCATGTGCTTATATTAATGTATCTATTTTTGAGAAGTATTAAAATCTTTTGCTGATCTTTTTATTGGGTTGTTAGTCTCATTATGACTAGGTTGTAAGAGTTCTTTCTATATTCTGCTATCAGTCCTTTTTCAGAATGTATATTGTGAATATTATCTCCCATTCTGTAGCTTGCTTTTTTACTTATGAGTAATGTATTTCAAAGATCAATTTTTTTATTTTAATATTCTAATTTATCTATTTTGTGTTGGTTTTTATGATTCATGCTTCTTACATACTCCTTCTTTAAGCATTCATGCTGTCTCAGCATTTTTGGCTCTCTCAAAGGGCACAAGGATTTTCTCCTATGTGTATGTAATTTTTTCCAGGTCTTGTTAGAAGTAACCCCTTCTCTAGAGTGATCTTGTTTTGGCCATCTAATATCTCATTTATCCAATTCATGGATTTTTGTATTTGGTTATTCCAGGGAAGCCTCAATTTCCAAGGGTAATAAATGATCCATAGGGGAATACTACACAGAAAAATTAGATCTTTGGTGTAAAGCTTCCTTCTTTCCTTCCTCCCTGCCTCCCTCTTTCTTTCTTCCTTTCTTCCTTTCTTCCTTTTTTCTTCCTTCCTTCCTTCCTTCCTTCCTTCCTTCCTTCCTTTCTTTCTGTCTTCTTTTTTTGAGGAGGTTGGGGGCAGTAACTCTAGAAGCAGTTAAGATTCATCCACAGAATTTAAACTCAGAAGAGCCTTAGAGATCTTCTAATCCAATTGCTCCCTTTTGTAACATAGGAGAACTGAAGCTTCTAAAATGTTAAGTAATTTTTCCACTAACACATGATTAATTCTTTGTTCTCTCTACACATTTTATCTTCCTTCTCTGAGGCATAATCTGAACTCTTGGAATTCTAAAGTAACAGTCTTGTTTCAACTAATCTTGATAAAAATCACTGAGAATCTGCCATAGTTTAAATTCCAATTTCAAATATACCTCAGGAGAGCTATCTGAAATTTCCTATATGAATGAAGAATTTGGCTACCTGCCCCCATCCAGGTAGTTTCTTTCTAAATGATAGGATGTCAGAAAAACTCCACTTATCAAAATATTCCCTAAGCACTCAACTGGATTAGTTATCTATTGTTGCATAACAAATTACTCTGAAATTTAGCAGCAACATGTATCTATTATCTCACAATGTGTTAGGTCAGGAATCCAGGCATGGCTTAGCCGAGTCCTTTGCTCTAAGGTCCCTCACAAGGCTGCAGCCTGGGCGTTAGACAGGTCTGTAGTTGATCTCAAGGGTGGATGGGGGAAAGATCAGCTTCCAAGTTCACTCATGAGGTGTTGGTTGGATTCAGTTCTTTGTAGGATGTTTAACTGAGGGTTTCAGTTCTTCACTGACTGTTGCTAAGTGGTCCTTTCCATCAGGATAAGCACCCAAGCTTAGTCAGAGAGAAAAAGCCACAATCTTTTATAAATTAACTCAGTAGGTCCAACCCATACTCAAGGGCAGATTACACGATGGTGAGAATACCAGAGGCAGGGATCACTGGGTGCTATTTTAGAAGTCTGCCTACTATACCTACATATAACAATACCTATATTTCCCACATCAGAGATTCATTTTCTTAGGTAAGTCCTAACTTTCAAAAATTGGCACTTCAAAATTGGCATTATCCAAAATGATTCAACTGTGGGAATGATAACATCTTACATGGATTTGTTATGTAATTAGTAATTTGGGAAGTAGATCCTGGTACATAGGGCAATATAGATCTTGGATTACCAAGAAGGGAATAGAAAGTTAAGTATTAACCAGCAGGAAAATTCAAAGATCCAAGCAACCCCGTAGACTCAAGAAAAGAGAAGCACAAAATGGGGTGGTGGGATAGCCATTATCTGGGAACCCTTATCTAGATACAGCATCAGCCTTAAGAGATTTTCTTTCACTTAAACACACACACACACACACACACACACACACAAATGTATTGAATTTCTTCCATTAAGTACAATCTGTAGAATGACCACATCATTGACTGAAATTGGCAGCTACCATACCTGCCCTCAAAATTTCCACTCAGGAGAGACGTTTTAATAGAATTCTAACCAGGGCTTATTCTAGTCTATGTGGAGCCCCTTTTTTTTTTTTTTTTTAATTTTTTTTTCAACGTTTATTTATTTTTGGGACAGAGAGAGACAGAGCATGAACGCGGGAGGGGCAGAGAGAGAGGGAGACACAGAATCAGAAACAGGCTCCAGGCTCTGAGCCATCAGCCCAGAGCCCGACGCGGGGCTCGAACTCACGGACCGCGAGATCGTGACCTGGCTGAAGTCGGACGCTTAACCGACTGCGCCACCCAGGCGCCCCTATGTGGAGCCCCTTTGATGAGAAATAAATACAACTCTTTTGGGAAAACGATGATTCTGAGCACATGGCTGGGAGATCAGAGGGCACATTTGGAGAAGAAATAGTTACCTTTTTCTCTGATAGATGCAGTCTTCTGTGCCAATATAAGGTGCGAGGTGTAGACAGGAGAGGATGGAGTACAATTTCAGCTGGACTTGGCTCCTCAATTGAGAACCTTTGTGCAGTGCACATACTCTACAATCAGCTTCAGCAGCCTGAATTTCTAATAAGAGTAAATTCACATTTTCTTTTTCCTTTGTAGTTAAAAGCTGAATATGGATTTAGAAGACTTGAGTTTAGTTTCAGTTTTGCTACATACTTATATAGTCTGCTAAGGCACATATCTCCTGAGGTTTCAGTCTTCTATTTTCAGATGAAAGTCAATGTGACATATGAGAGTCTGCATGACATAATCTTTGTGGTAATTAAATGAAATTGTATTTAGACATTCTGTCAGCTGTGAGTCTTATGTGGCAAAGTCATTTTGATTATCTCTTGAATAGGACAGTGGGATCTGGGTCTAGTGCCATGTTTTCCCTATTCACTCCAGAAGCAAGGGGCTGCAGTCCAGTTGGCCCACAGACTAAAACTGTGGGCTAGGAGGTCTTCAAACCTGTGTGTGTCCGTCATTCCTGGCCACAGTCCACACAGATGCTCATTATCATAAACTCACTGGTAGGCATAAGTGTCCATTTCTTCCATGTATCAGAAAAGCTCATGTTTTAGAAAAAGAACTAACAAAGAAACAAAAGGATTGCAAATGTAAGTTATAGCATTTTGAAAATCACAGATATTTGATCTCTGTATAAAAATCTACAAATCCTCAAAAACAACTACAAAAATAAAATTGCTTTTTAAAATATCTTAAGCCCCCCCTCCTCCAGAGCTGAGGGGCTTTGAGAGTATTAAGTGACAAGACTCCTTCCTGGTTTAGTTTTCCCACACAAATAAGTCCACACCCTCAGTTATCTTAGTTATTTCCTTTTAAACACCCCCAATCTTATCAATATCTTTATGGTTAAAAAAAAAAAGAGGGTGCGGAGGCAAGTTATCACAATAATTCAACACATGAAAAGGAAACCAGACAGAAAGAAAGACTAAAAAAGAAAAAATAGAGTTTAGATAAAGATTAGATTAAATACTTAAGTACTGACAAAGTTGGCCTTGTCTCTGAGCCTCAAAAATTTATATGCTGGATCTTAGTGGGAGAGGGAAGAGGGCACAAGGATTGCACTTGTTGCCAGAACATCAGCCATGAGGAGGCAAGCTGAGGCAGGACAGCCTCTAGGCTGCCCCCCCCCCCATTCCCACAGGCCTGGATTGGACCCAGCACAGGACCTTCTTGAGAGTTTCTGTAAATAGGCCAGCCAGTCCCTGGGGACACTGATCTCCCTTCCTACCCCCCAAAAAAGATGGTGAGAAAATCCATTTCAACCTACTGCAGCACCAACAAGATTGGAATTAAAAAAAAAAATTCTCAGGGAACATAAAATAAGAAGCCCATAAAAGCTTGTCGATATTTCTGTCCTGTCCCTGAGTGTATCTAAGGACAGTTCTTCTGGGGCGCCTGGGTGGCGCAGTCGGTTAAGCGTCCGACTTCAGCCAGGTCATGATCTCGCGGTCCGTGAGTTCGAGCCCCGCGTCGGGCTCTGGGCTGATGGCTCGGAGCCTGGAGCCTGTTTCCCATTCTGTGTCTCCCTCTCTCTCTGCCCCTCCCCCGTTCATGCTCTGTCTCTCTCTGTCCCAAAAATAAATAAATGTTGAAAAAAAAAAATTAAGGACAGTTCTTTTACTCTCAAGGTTTCTCAGACTCCAGCTACAGAAACACTGACTTAAGGAAGAATGGATTCCATGAAAACGGCTTTCAATTGTGAATTATCATAGTCAGTATTTGCAACTTATATGTTCTTGGATTTTCAGAATACATCTGCAGACTCCCAAGCTTGAATATTAACACTGAATATTAAAATGGAAAAAGTGCAGTTCAGTTATGGCTGGCGTTGTATCTCAAAACAAATACTTATTGGATCTATGATATTTATCAAGTTATTTAAATATTCTGAACTTAGTGGGGTTAATATAGGGATTGGCACTTTAATACAGGGATTGGCTAAATATGTTTTTCCATTTTGTTAAGTGAATTTTTATATTCACAAATGATTTCATATTCTATCTTGCTCTATAATCTAGGCAAGTCATTGGCTGTTTTCAGTTTATAAGATATTTATTCCTTTGTTCCTTTCTCTTAAGTTGTCTTCCTGCTTTTTGTTTTGTGATTAAAAATTAGATTTCAGGAAAACATACTCATATTTCTCTTTTAAGAAAGACTAGGTGTTATCAACTTCTAGATCTTAAAAAATCTTTATCTCAGTGATTGATTTCCAGATACTGTCATAGGTAGAAATCACCTAGGTGGCACCTCTTCCGGACAAACAAAACTGTTAGATAAAATATAACACAAAAATAATTTTCAATATACAGTCAAGATCGAAAGAAGGAGGGGCACCTGAGTGGCTCAGAAGGTTAAGCATCAGACTTAATTTCACCTCAGATGATGATCTCATGGTTAGTAAATTTGAGCACTGTGTCAGGCTCTGCGCTGACAGCACGGAGCCTGCTTGGGATTCTCTTTCTCTTTCTCTCTGTTCCTCCCCTGTTCCCTCTCTCTCTCTCTCTCTCTCTCTCTCTCTCGAAATAAATACACTTTAAGAAAAAAAGAAGGAAAGAAAAATCTCTTTATTACAGAAATGAAGAGTGAATGCAAACCAAAAGCTACAGTTGCAGAGAAAGTAGATCTGGGTTAAGGCCTTTGAGGCTAGAGTTTTAGGATCTGATTGAAATTTTAAGGGAAACCACTAAAAGGACAGAAGTAGAATGGATATTCTACAAACTCATGGGGTGGGTGAAGTAATAAAGAAAATCAGCTTAACCTAATAGAGAAAGGGAAAAGAGGAAAAACAAAAAAGAAAAGCAGCAGCAAAGGAAATAAATGTGAAAAGAAGATGCACACACACACAAACAAAATTTGTGGCACTAAGTGCAAATATACCAATAGTCATAATTTCTTTTACTGTAAAATATTCTATTGGATATATTTTTGTAATTTATTTAACTAGTCTTATACTCATGGACTTCTTGAATGACTCTAACGTTTTTAAACACAGGTAATATCTTTGTATAGGGGTGTGTGTGTGTGTGTGTGTGTGTGTGTGTATAATTACCTACATATATTTATGTGTAATTATGTATAATTTCAGGCATTTTCTTCTAAACCTATAGGCTAGATTCATAGACGCAGAATTATGTTGTATTTTTTTGTATAGTTTCTGTCAAATCAATTTACCTTGCACTAGAAAAAAAAAATGTCTGTTTCTTTACACAAACCATGGTCATTTACCATAAAAAAAAAACCTGTTTGCCAATCTAATGAATGACAATGGTTTATTAACTATTAAGTTTATATGTCTCCAAATTTGCGTTTTAGAGTCATTTGTGTTTTCTGCTCCTGCATTTCCCTCACTACAGTCAATTTGAAACCTCACTGCCAGAGCCAACCGAGGTAAACCTAAGTCCACGTGACACTGGGCTTCAGCAAACCTCCCACTGAGTATCTCCTTCACTGAGCGGAAAGCCACCTCCCTGAGGTGACTCCCAGAGCCCTCCTCCATTCTGCGCGTGCGCACTTCCGCTTCCGGCCTCAGCGCGCTGGCTGCTCCTTCCCTTGCCTTCCCCCTCCCCCCCCCCCCCAGTCCCCCCACCCGCTCTAGCCTTGTCTTCGAAGCTTGCCAGGAGAGCTTTAATAAGTTTGTTTTGGCTGTCCTGCTTCTCCCAGCTATCTCCCTGGCTAATTCTCACCCGCTGCACATGTTGACTCAAATTTTACTTCTTCAATGAAAGTCACCCTAAATAACCTGTAATACTGAAGTTCTCCCTCCGGCATTAATGCCTCGCAATCCCCACTCCCTACCCAGCTGTTTTGTTTTGTTTTGTTTTTCCTTGTATTCATTGTACGGTAAATTATATAATATTCACAATATCCTGCCATTTAGTAAGTGTATATAATTTGTTACTTACTATGCAGCAAAGTTTGCATCCTCATCTCATTACCTTCTCTTGCTCTTTGTCATTTTTCTCCACTCAGTTGTTAGTTTTTAAAGGAACATTTTTATAAACAAAAAGAGGTCATTTTGGGGACACTTGGGTGGCTCGGTCAGTTAAGCGTCTGACTAGATTTGGGCTAGGGTCATGGTCTCACCGTTGGGGAGACTGAGCCCCACGTTGGGCTTTGTGCTGACAGCGTGAAGCCTGCTTGGTGTTCTCTCTCCTCTGCCCTTCCCCTGCTCATGCGCATGCTCTCTTACTCTCTTCTCTCTCAAAATAAATAAACATTTTTTTTTTTAAAGCAGTCATTTTAGTTTTATGTGTAGCAGATATTTTTCCTGACTTGGTCATTTGTATTCTGATTTTTCATGTTAGGACAAAATTTATTGATCTTATGCCTCTGTTTTTTGAGTCATAAGGGAAGAGGTCTTCCCACTCTGTATAAAATATATAAATATATATATACACATATATACATATATATTTATACAAACTCAAATATATACAAAGAACTGCAAAGTCACTTTGTAGGATTTAAAATACAAATATACATACACGATGCCTTTCATCTCATTGATATGGCATTACTTTTACAGATCAATTTAGAAAAAAACTTTGCTTCCTAGTAATTTTGGTTCTTCTTGTTTGCAAACAGGGCACTGTATATCCCTTTCTATATTTAATCTTCTTTGTATAAATTGAATGCATTTAAAAGGTTTGGGGAAGCTTAAATTTATTTCAATATTCCTTATTTGTTTTCAAGCTTACTCCCAGGCACTTTATACATTGACTTGCTATTAAGGATAAGATTTATCTTGCATTATCTTTTCTACTATACATTATTTATAAATAAGAAAGCTACTGATTTATATGTTAATTTCATACTCAAACTTTATTGAATTCTCTGATTTGAATAATGTTTCAGATATGTAGTTTTGAAGATATCATGCTGCATTATTTGCAAACAATGGTAGTTCTTGTCTCCTCCTTTCCAGTTTTTCCTCTTTTCTTTCTCATGAACTATATCAGATACTATTTCCAAAATAATGTTACACCGTAGTGGTGATAGTGAAATTCTTTTTTTTTTTTAACGTTTTTATTTATTTTTGAGACAGGGAGAGACAGAGCATGAACGGGGGAGAGTCAGAGAGAGGGAGACACAGAATCTGAAACAGGCTCCAGGCTCTGAGCTGTCAGCACAGAGCCGACGCGGGGCTCGAACTCACGGACCGCGAGATTGTGACCTGAGCCGAAGTCGGCCGCTTAACCGACTGAGCCACAAAGGCGCCCCGCAATTCTTGTCTATTCTTCATTACCATGGAAAGACTTCCAGTATCTTTGGGTTGAGACAAAGTGTACATTTTATTAAAGTACTTTGTCTCTATTCCTGTTTTTCTTTGAGGTTTTTTTAATGTTTATTTATTTATTGTGAGAGAAAGAGAGTGAACAGAGGAGGAGGAGAGGGAGAGGGAGAGGGAGAGAATCTCAAGCAGCTTCCATGCACCAGCACAGAGCCTGACTCAGGGCTCCATCCTGCAGCTGTGAGATCATGACCTGAGCTGAAACCAAGAGTTGGACGCTTAGCTGACTAAGCCAACCAAGTTCCCCAAGATGTTTTTTCCAAATAAAGTATAAATACAAAAATGGGAAAAAATGCCTTTTCAACATCTTTGGAGATGATCATATTAATAGATTTCCTAATATTGAGCTATGGTAAAAATGTTTATATAAACCTCTCTTGGACAGGCGCTATTATTCTTGCTAATATTTCAGATTATTAAGTTAATATCCATAAATGTTTTCCATGTAGTACCTTTTTGAGTTTTATGGTTAACATTATACTGGTTTCATAAAAAGGACTGAGAACTGTCCTTGTCCATCTTCTGCCTCAGTTTAAATAACTGTTTCTCTTTTATTATTTAAAGGTTTTACATAGTCCTCTTAGCAAACTATGATGCTGATGCCTTAGAGATGAGTAAGACTTTTTTGCAAACATTATTTCCTCTGGAAAACTTGTCTTGTGTCAGTTTTAATTTGTTACATTTTCTTAGAAAAATATGTTTTATCATGGTTTTCAAGTTTATTTTCCTAGAGTTAGGCAAAGATTTCATCCATAATTCTGTAAATTCTTCTGTATCTATGGCTGTTTTCTATTCTTACATTTATTTTTATACTTGTTCCCTTTTTTCTTGATTAAACTGGCTAATAACCTTGCCATTATATGGATACTTATTTTGCAAAGAATTGACCCTTCATTGTATTAGTCCTACCATTTTTCTGTTTTCTTATTCTTTAATGTCTTCTTTATACTCACTGGTTGTTATTTTTCATGTTTCAAACCACTTTAATTAAATGCTTGATCTATTAGTTTTTAATTTTTTTTTATTTATTAATGTGATTATGTAAGACTTTTCCCTACAGAGCACACATAGTTCGACTTGCTTTCATAATGGCTTTTTTTCTATATATTTGAAATTTCAATTTTGTTTATATTTTTGATATGAGCTATTTAATTGACAGGGTTTTGTTTTTCTACATTTTAATTAATATGAGACCATCAGCCAATTGAAGTATAATCAGAGAATGTTATCTATGTCATAAGTTGTTCCAATTTCCTCAGATCTCTTGTGACCTAATATTTGGTCAATGTGTATTAATAGTTGATGAAAATAAGGTACATTCTCGATTTTAGATTATAGAATTATACATATGCATATAAAATTTATTGTGTTACTTAGGTCTTCTCTATTACCTTCATTTGGCTTATAAAACAAGAAGCAAAATTATTCTGCCCTTAATATCTTAATGTGGTCAGTCTAAATCTTGACAGATTATGTCCATTAGTATCATAAGATGTGCTTTTATTTGTCCTGTCTGATATTTTCACTCTGAATTCTACTAGCCTAGTATTGAAATTGTGGCCACTGCTGTTTTTTTTCTTCATTTCCTAAAATGTTTTTTTCATCTTTTTTACTTTCCACTCTTTTATGTTGCTTTGTTTTAGATGTGTCCTTTATTTATGCTTTTGTGAGTTTGTATGATGACCCTATAATTTGGGAGAGTTGTTTTCTGTTTTTAGAACACTTAGCACTTTCTTCTGTAACTGTAACTGAATATAATATATTTAATATTTTATTTATTTGGATAGTATCAACTGACTCTCCACTAAGAGGTCACAAGAAATTAACATATCCTACCTACTTCCTCTCAGTTCTTTTTTTTCTTTTTTCTCACTGCTACCAATACAATAGTTGATGCTATTTTCTTGGTTCTTTTAGTATTTAGCTTTACAACATTAAGAAGACACACTTTAGTTACCTGATTTGCCAGCTTTTAAATTAATGGATTGATTCCTGGGTATAAAGTGAGGAATCAACTTTATTTATACCACCCCCAACCCTCCACAAACTTCTTTAATTTTGTCTATGTTGTGTGTATGTGTGTTTCCATTCTCTTGGTTTTAGGAGTAGTCTTTAAGAGATATTCAAATGGTAGAACTGTCTATATATCACATCCTCAAAGGTAGAAATCCAAAAAGAATTTTATATCTCTCTAAAAGCAAATACATTTTAGAAGGTGAGGATATATTCCCATAGTCATTTAAGAGTTAACCAAGGATTTTAAGAAGGAATTTAAACAGAATGATGCCTGTACAACACATAAGAGAATTAAGTTGAATGGTATAAGAGTAGTATAAGATAATTCAATTCTTATCGAATATTTTCAGTGCGTAAATTTAAATTGTGTCATGAAAGTAGTTATCATGTATATAATAATGTTGCATGAAAATATTGCAAGCCAAAGATAATATTTGTGAAGTGGAATAAGAATGGTTTGTTTTAGCTTCACCTGCGTAGTGCCTTATGTAAACACATTTCTGTTTGCTCACTAGAAAGAATTAGTTGAATACACATTCTCTGGACAGTTTGACATACAGTCAAGAGGTACAGTCTGTACTACTTGTCTAACTATGCAAACTTTTCAATTTGAGTTAAGTAGAAGAGGCAGTTTCTAATGGGTTTGTCTTTTGCATGAGAACCTCTTTATGTCTCATATAACCCCAGGAGAAAATACCACTGGGGTTACTTGGATTGGAATTAGGACCACCAGAATTGGATGTGAGTTGTATTTGCTGTGTCAGGGAAAACGAAATGTCTACTAGGTGACTGTGGCTATCACAGAAGGAGTTCAGAGTCAGTTGCTTATGAGGTCCCATATGGCCAGTCCCCAGAAGAGCTTTAAATGCACTTAATCAGTTCAGCCTACTTCTTGGATCCCCCCGGATTACCTAAGGTTCATAGGCAAGGGTTATTGTCCACTGTCTAAGTGTTCTCATCACAAGGGTATCTTAACTTAATTGGTCTATTATTCATTCATACATGTATAACCATAAATAATATTTCCAACTGACTTTATCATGTAGTAGGCATGCCATATCCCACTGGCTCTCTAACACTGCCCCAAAAGAATCCTAGATGTTTCATTGTGTAGCTCAACATGTTCATAACCAGAGAGATAGACATAGTTGTGATAATCTGCTCAGCAAGTCGTGAGCTTCAACTACCTTGCTTGAAATGTTATAAATACCAATAACAATCAACAAATCACCATCCTAAGAAAACCAGTCTCCTTCCAGCATGCTGTCGCTGGACTCGGTGCTTTCAATGCAGAGATGGTTTTCAATCAATATATCCATTGTGTTAGAGTTCCTGCAGGCTGGCTCTCAGCCAAGGCTAAGCCCGAGACATTAGTCTTATGTCCCCTCAGTGAATTCAGCCTTTCTTATGGGATGCAGGTATTTCATCACTTCCTGTCCACACAATACCACTGTGAGCCCTGGGAAGCATTACCGCATTTCTGTTTTTATTTGTCACTCACTCCCCTGACTGGTTTGTTTTTAGAGGTTTAACTGGGCCTTTAGCCTAAAGGCTGTTTCCTTTACATGTGTTATACAAAAGCATGTAGGAATTTTGCCAAGAGGCATTATAATGAATGTTGAAAATGGGAAGGGTTTTAGGGTCAGATGGACATGCTGTATGTGGGATCTGGCTCTACCACTCACTTACTGAACAACCTAGGAAAGTTTACTTAACTCCTCAAAATCTTATTTTTACATCTGTAAGTGTACATACCATACTCCAAATTAAATAATTATTTTGAAAATTAGAAACAAAGCCATCCATCTAGTAGGTTTTTTTAAAAAAAATAAATAGCTCTTTTGTTTATGAGTATACATGCATTTAAAGCAAAAGAGTCACCAAAAATAGTTGTGACTTGTTGTCTGTACTATTAAGGAAAAAAAAAAAAAGAAAAGGAAAGGAAAAATAGTGATTATGAGAAGGGAATAAGATATTCCTGGAATTTTTAGTTGTAACATTTAAGTTAATATATTTCATATGAAAAAATTTTCACAAATTTTGGATTACAGATGACTCAACCCAACCATGACCTTCAAGTGTGAAGACTGCACTGAGTGTCATGAGAAATTCAAGATGTACTGGAAGGATCCTGCCCTCAACGACCATATGTTCCAATGTTGTGAGAGGACAGCATAAGGACATTATACAATGAAGACATTATAAACACAACATCATGAAAACTACCTGAGAGGAATTGAGAGTGCTTTACAGTTTTTATTTTTTATTTTTATTTTTTAAATTTAAATGTTTTTATTTATTTTTGAGAAAGAGAGACACACAGAATCTGGAGCAGGCTCCAGGCTCTGAGCTGTCAACACAGAGCCCCATGTGGGGTTTGAACACACAGAGTGCAAGATCATGACCTGAGCCACAATCAGATACTTAACCAACTGAGCCACCCAGGCACCCCAATAGTGCTTTGCAATTTAATCCATATCTGGTTGGAGGAAAAAATTAAGAACATCAGAAAGGAGGAGATTTTTGAATTGGATCTAGCAAGATGGGTAGCAAACCTCCATTCAGGGATAAAGAAAAAGAATTCTATGAGCATTTTATTCTATTTAAATAAAAATAAAATGTTGACATTATACTATGTGCCAGACATTCTAATAAATAGTTTTAATCATTTAATCCTTAAAGTGTTCCTGTGGAGTAAACATTATATCCGTTTAATAAAATAGAGAACCAAGGCCTAGAGAAGGTAAGTTACTTAAAGTCAGACAACTAGTAAATAAATTTAGTCTTTCTTGTTGAATCATGGTCTGTCTGATTTTAAAGTCACTCTAGTAACATCGCACTAGGTGGACTGCAAGTAGGTACGGTGCGTCTGTAGAAATGAGGTAGTAGTTCATTTTCAAGTTAAGGCTGGAACTGTGTGGTAAAGTCAGGGATAAGAAAGCTTTGATTGAAAAAACTAGGATTGGGGCGCCTGGGTGGCGCAGTCGGTTAAGCGTCCGACTTCAGCCAGGTCACGATCTTGCGGTCTGTGAGTTCGAGCCCCGCATCGGGCTCTGGGCTGATGGCTCGGAGCCTGGAGCCTGTTTCCCATTCTGTGTCTCCCTCTCTCTCTGCCCCTCCCCCGTTCATGCTCTGTCTCTCTCTGTCCCAAAAATAAATTAAAAAACGTTGAAAAAAAAATTAAAAAAAAAAAAGAAAAAACTAGGATTTATCTTTAAAATGAAGAAAACCCTTAGAAATATAGTAAAACAGTTGCAAATTTGCCTTGAATATTAATCTGTGGTGTTTGGATTAGGGACAGTGATATAATTAAAGATAATTATTTTGGAAGCTATTATAGTAGTCTAAGCAAGGAATAATAGAGGAAGTAACTTGAAAATAATACACATTATCTAAGAATTACTGGATTATTTTTAAAAAACTATCAGGTAATTCGGAAACTAATTGAGTATTGTTTCACAAAATGAGGATAACGTCAAAGGTTGCTGTTGTATAATAAAGAATTTGATTGGCATTTATTCCTTTTCCTGGAAAGGAAACTCTAAATCCTTAGAATTTTCCAAGTAATAGGAGTATCTTTGTGATTTGTGAGCTTCTGGGATCACACTTGAATTTATGCCAAGAGATGAGATGATTCAGCATTTGAGCTAGTCACCAGAAAGATCAACCACATAAACAGAGTTGAGACTGGAGAGTGAGTTCAGTCACAGCCAATGATTCAATCAATCATGCCTACATAATGAAATCCCAATAAAAACCCTGGATGCTGAAGATCAGTGGAGCTTCCTGGCTGGTGAACACATTGCAGGAAAGTGTCACGAACTGATTCCACAAGACAGCACAGAGACCGCATTCAGAACCCTCCTAGACCTTGCCCTTTGAGTCTTCATTTGGCTGGTCCTGATTTATATAATTTATAATAAAAGTGTAAGCATAGTGCTTTCCTGAGTTTTCTGAATCTTTCTAGCAAATTATTGAACCTGGGGGGGGGGGGTTGCAGTTGGAAAGAAGTGTATGAAACCTGGGGACCTTTAAAATGTAGCTGGTGTTTGAAGTGAGGATACTCTTATTGGATATCATGCCATTTAGCCTGTAGAGTCTGACATAGGTTATATCAGGTAGGTAGTATTAGAATTGTACTTCAGTATACCAGTTGGTGACAGAGTGTTGCTCAGAAATCTTACGTCTAATCGGGAAGAAGACAATGATAAAGACAATACCGAAAATATGGAAATCATCTGGAATTACACTCTAAGATATTGAAGATATTTAAAAGATTTCTAGAAACAGAAAGCTAAAACTTATTATTAGTATTGGTTTTCTAGGAATTGCTTCAAAAAAAAATAACATAGACTGGGCGGCTTAAACAACAGGAATTTATTTTCTCATAGTCCTGGAGAAAAGAAGTGTTAAGATCAGGGTATCAGCGCTCTCTTAGTCTGTTCAGGCTGCTATAACTAAATACCATAGACTAGGTGACTTATAAATGATAGAAATTTGTTTCTCACAGTTCTGGTGAATTGAAGTCCAAGAACTTGGTGTCAGCATAGTTGGGTTCTGAGAAACATTCTATTCTGGGTTGCAGAATGTTGACTTTTTGCTTTGTCCTCACATGGTGGAAGGAGCAAACAAGTTCTCTGGGATCTCTCTAAGTTTATTTATTTATTTTGAGAGAGAGAGAGCACACAAGTTGGGGATGGGGAGAGAGAGAGAGAATCCCAGGCAGGCTTCCACACTGTCAGTGCAGAGCCCAATGTGGGGCTCAAACTCACAAATCATGAGATCGTGACCTGAGCCAAAGTTGGATGCCCAACCTACTGAGCCACTCAGGTGCCCTTGGAGTCTATTTTAAGGGCAATAATCAAATTCATGAGAACTTTGTTTTCATGACCAAATTTCCTCCCCAAAGCCCTACCTCCTAATATCACTGCCTTGGGGTTGGGATTTTAATTTATGCATTTGGAAGCTGGGTTGGGGGCACATTCAGAGCATAGCATTGGCTTCTTCTGAGGGGTGTTTTTCCTTGTCTTGCACATGGCCACCTCCTTATTGCATCCTTACATGACTTTTTTTCTGTACCATGCATCCTGGTGTTTTTTCCTAGATTTACAAAAACTAGTCCGATTGGATTAGAGACCTAACCTAACAGGGTCATTTTAACTTAACCACCCTTTTAAAGATCTTATCTCTAAATATGATTATACTCTCAGGTTCTGGGAGTCAGGACTTCAACGTTGGAGTGAGGGGAAAATAAGACACAATTCAGTCCATAACACTGAGGTTTTAGGAATCACCGAAATATAAGGTATCAGTTGAAAACATAAAATTGGAAGAAATTGCTAAGAGAATAAATATAAAAGAACATAGGTAAAGGCTAATACTTGGGAATCCCATGTAATAAATTACACAAACCCAGAAATTAGAAATCTAAGAATACTTGAAGATCAAAGGGGCAAGAATGATGATAAAATGCTGTACTATTAGAATGCCACAAATTGCGTGGTTGGTTGGTTACTAAACTAATAAGAACATATTACTGTGCCTACCACAACAATTAAGTATTGAGGAGAGATGCTAACTTAGAAGACGGCCTCCCGAAAAGTAGTTAAGAATGGATATAAGGAATAATGTATACAGAAGAACAGAGAATGAAGGATCATAAGAATATATGTTTCATGAGGCCTTTTATTAAAAATGGCCTCTGATCCAAACTTGGAGTGTGAGCTAATTGCCTGAGTATCTCTGGTATCCTATGCATCTGAAATAAATAAACAAACAAACAAACAAACAAACACCTTCTTCACCTTCCTCCAAAGAGGGGGAAAAAATCTCTCATTGATTTTGCTTGAACTCATCAGCATTTGGGAGAGAAGGGGAAATAGAAATAAAATTTCCAATTGGCTGATCATTTATGCATATAAATAAAAGTACTACTGACTCTTATATTTCAGTTATAAAAGTTTAGTAAATAATATAGAAAGGAAAGATCTTTTCATTGGCTCCTTAGGTATTAAAGGGCACTGAGGAGTGAATAGTCTCTATCTAATTCTGTATTCTATCACTGAATGTATTCCCTGACATGAGCATAGCAATTCAAATCAGAACTCAATAAGTGATATGACAGATTCAAACTCAATTAAGAAAAATGCATGATTTAATAAGCTCTAAAGCTATAGATCTTGCTAAAAGAATATAGTATGCTTTATATATTTTTAATATAATCTATTGTCAAATTGGCTTACATATAACACCCAGTGTTCATCCCAACAAGTGCCGTCCTCAATGCCCATCACCCATTTTCCCCTCTCCCCCACCACCCCTCATCCACCCTCAGTTTGTTCTCTGTATTTAAGAGTCTCTTGTGGCTTGCCTCCCTCCCTCCATCTTTGTAACTATTTTTTCCCCTTTCCCTTCCCCCATGGTCTTTTGTTAAGTTTCTCAAGATTCACATATGAGTGAAAACATATGATATCTGTCCTTCTCTGACTGACTTATTTCACTCAGCACAATACCTTCCAGTTCCATCCACATTGCTGCAAATGGCATGATTTCATTCTTTCTCATTGCCAAGTAGTATTCCACTGTATATATAAACCATATCTTCTTTATCCATTCATCAGTTTATGAACATTTAGGCTATTTCCATAATTTGGCTATTGTTGAAAGCACTGCTATAAACAATAGAGTACATGTGCCCCTATGCATTAGCACTCCTGTATCCCATCAAATGCTCTAAAATGGTGTTTCTTTTGTGGACATTTTCTCCAAGCAAAACTACTGCATTTATCTTACCCTTGAACTGTTTCTAGTCAGCTCCACAGATACCATCAAGGTTAATTCAGAAAGGGAAAATGATGCCACAGTGCCACGCTCAGGATGATGTTTAGTATATACATGTTTGTTCTATTTTAATCAAAGGAAATAAAAAGTAACCCCATATTATAAAGTTAACAGTATAGAATTATTTTCCAACAAAAAGGAATGAATCTTGTCGATTCCACTATACCAAAAGACCTAGCATTTCTTTTTGAAAATCAGGAGAACAATGAACTAAACCTTGTGGTTACTATGGAGTTGTGTTGGTTTAGACTATTCCTGGCATGTCGCACATTCACCTTTCTACACAAGAATACCATGTGGAGGCACTAATAGTGAACAGAGCCTGTATTCTAAGTTCCCTGGGAGACTAGGCTCTTGTTTTCTTCTTTGACAGATAATATAATTTCTACAACAGTGTCCATAGGACCCCTAATATGTTTCTTACAAAACTGAGACATCTTTAGAAGGCAAATGTCCCTTCTCACTGAGGCATTTGATTCCTTTCCAAAAGCTGTCACTGTATCTTTTTATGACATTCATATTCTGCATATATCATGTTTATCCATGTACTTGAATCCTATCTAGTCATTTGGTCTTAAGCAATTGTGGAGGAATTGAGTGAGGACAGGACTGTTGAAAAATATCTCTGCTCTAAAGAACATTGTTGTCATGACTATTGTAGCGCAATGTTTTTAAAGTTAGACAGAAGCTACTGTTTTGTTTTTGTTGAACTGTTTTTCTTAGATGAAGAGAGAAAACTGAGGATGAGGGGTTCAAAATATGGCTCATTTTACAAAACTGGCAAAACACAATGTTTAAAGCAGTTTTTAAAAGAATGGGTGTGAAAATACCATTAAGCCACTAAAATCACATGTGCTGTATTGTATTTGTCTATACATATGCGTATTTTTCTGGTAAAGTTCCACACTTAGAACAGATTCTCAAAAGAAATCTGTACTTTCAAAAATGTGGCAAAAAGCCGAGTTGCTGACTTTTCTTGTTTCAAGGCACATTGCAAAGCACAAAAACAGTGTATTTATGCTTTGTATTTATCTAACATTTATTGAGTACTTACCATGACACCCCTCTCATCAGGAAACTGCAATTTAGTGCAACAGTTTGTAATTATAATACTAAGGTTATATGCACCTTAAAGGATAATGTATTTTAAGAGATAAAAAATGCATGGTTGTCAAAAAACGTTAAATGAACACATTTTATTAAATTCATTAATGGGGGAATCAGTAAGATGTTACAATCAGTTCAGAGCAGAATTTTCAAAAATACACAAATACAGGCAACAAAGAATGCTAAAACCTATAAATCAGTGCAAACTGGTTTATCCATAGGACAATAGTCAACTGCATTCCACTAGGACCCAATTTCTTTGCATTTCCCAAAAGAATCATTTACAGGGGCGCCTGGGTGGCTCAGTTTGTTAGGTGGCCGACTCTTGATTTCAGCTCAGGTCATGATCTCATGGTTTGTGAGTTCGAGTCCCACATCAGGCTCCACACTGATGGTGCAGAGCCTGTTTGGGATTCTTTCTCTCTCTCTTTCTCTCTCTCTTCTACCCCTCCCACACACTCTCTCTCTAAAAATAAATAAACTTAAAAAAAATTTAAAAAAGAATCATTTACATTATGATCAGTCTTAAATAGTTCAGAGACAGTGCAAAGCACAGCTAACCTAGAAAGGTACACTCTAAGGGATACCAGTGATCATCCCCCTCCCCCATTTCAGGTCTGTCTTGGTTTTTCCTGACATGAATTTGCAGAAAAAATCATGATGAAGTTTTTTTTTTTTCCTGTAAGATAAAAAGTAAGCAAGATTTGATTCAGGGAATTATAAAAAGTTCCCATGGAAGTGATACATGAAATGAATGTTGAAGAACGAAAGTGAGTCAGCTAGGAAGAGGTAGGTGAAGGACATGTAAAGCACGTTTCCCAACATCTAGGGCGCTAACGCTGTGCAAGGGTTTGTTTGACATCTGCACAGCAGTGTAGAGCTGTGGGATGGCAATGACAATGTAATTTAGAGTCTTGTCTGGAACAACTCTGAGGTCCTGGTGAAGGGATTGGAGTTTTTATGATTTTCTGAAGTATTTCTCATAGTAGAGGAAGTACATTCAATGCTTCAGGGAGTCTCAGTGTGTATCCTGTGTTTTTCAATGAAAAAATTGAGTTAATCTAGACTCATGTGTTTTATCTTAAAATTTTATGTTATCTTTTTTTAATTTGAAAACTTGAGATGACATTTACTATGTCTGAGGCACAAGAGGTAGACAATATCCTGATTCTGCATTTTGGCTGAACTGACATTCCAGGAAGGCCTCTCAGGCTTTAAGTCACAGACTCTCTGGCTTTTGTTTCTGGAGAACCAAAAGCTTTTCCTTTTGAGATGAGCAACAGGCATTGGCAACAGGTTGCTGAGTGTTTCTTAGGAAGTAACATGGCTAGTTTGTTTTATTTTTTGTTCTGTTCTGTTTCTTTTTTTGCTTGAAGGAAGTTACTGGCAATTCCATGAAAGAGAACTTGGAACAGCACTGAGAGGAAGCAGGCTGTGCAGCCCAGAAGATGGGTGGGAGGGCAAGGACTCAGGGGGTGGCAGTTCAAGTGAAGAGGGAAAAGCTCTTTTTTTTTTTGGTAAGAGAGAATGGGCAGATATAGATAGATAGATAGATAGATAGATAGATAGATAGATAAAGATAGATATTTTGCTAGTGTAACCAGAGGTGGCTATTGAACAACAAGAGCTGGTGAATGGTTCATAGACATACTCATCTGAGAACCAAATCCTAGGTTTCTTGGATTATCATAGATCTTTCCTTCTGACCTACTTAGGCAGATCTGTAAAACATCAGGCCAGCTTTAGAATTTGGGTTTTTTTTCAGTGTTTATTTTTGAGAGAGAGTGCGAGTGGGAGAGGGGCAGAGAGAGAGGAGAGCAGAGGATCTAAAGCATGCTGGGCTCTGCATTAACAGCAGCAAGCCCGATGTGGAGCTCAAACCCACGAACATGAGATCATGACCTGAGCTGAAGTCAGATGCTCAACCAACTGAGCCACCCAGATGGCCCAGAATTTGTTTTCTTTTTACTTGAGATTCACATCAGCTTTGCCCTTGAACCGGTAGCAGATTGGTCGCCTTTCTAAGACATTAAGGGATGTAAGATGAACATCTTTGCATGATCGAAAGGCATAATCTGATCCCTGTGCATCTGTGAATAAATCTTCCATGATTAAGTTCTAGTAAGAAAACAACATTTCCATTTTCCTACTGGGATAAAAGAAAGTTCATTGTAATATTAATATTATTGTTGAAGGGGTTAATGGGAGTGTGCAAAGCCAAGCAATATTTAAATCTACCTGACTGAAAAAGAAGTCTCTAATCTGGCATTATAGCAAATAGATCTCATAAAAAATTTCTTTTAATTCCCTACATAACTGACCTTTTAGAAATGCAACATAGGACCTTTCAGAGATAAGCTATATATAATTACAAACAAAGCTGTGTGTGTGTATATATATAATATATATATATTATATATATACACATGTACATATTAAATATATATATATATATATATATATATATATATATATATATTTCATTGGATGACAGCAGGTAGAACCCAAGAGAAGAGATTCTTTGATGAATTAATTGTCCTAAGTACCAGAAACACACACACACACACACACACACACACACACACACACCCTATGTTTCTAGAACGAGAGGTACAGATCTGGCTTTAGGAGCGCTAGGACACAAATCCCATTCTTCGTGTATTCCAGGAGGCTGGTCTGGTTTAAAGGGTATCTGAGGGAAATTACCATAATTTCTTTAATACCATCTGGTCCTGAACTTTCCCACAAGTCTGGTCATGGAGGCATTTCCCAAGGAGTTCTGCTTTGGGTATTTATATCCATCTGACTTCTAGGAAAAAGCCAAGAAATTGACAGAGAAACAAAGAATACCCTAAAGACACTTAGAGATGAACCAGATTGTAATGTTGCACATTTCTTATGACAACGTAATATATTAGAACAGAGTGGGTTTGCTTGGATAAGAATCAGAAATTTGGAAAAACAATGGCTCTGTTAGCATATGCAGGCTTCACCCTTCCATGGAGCCTGTTTTTCTTAGCACACAGTGGATTTAAAGTTATGGCCTGAGTGGATATTCCCAGCTCGGTTGATTTCTCATGAGCACATATATTCACATGCCCCAGACAAGATCATTTCCAGTTTTCAGCACTTGTAGTTCTGGGAAGGGAGAGCTAAATTATGTGAGAGCACTCCCAGTGGGGGGTGAACATAGAGATAGTTGTTCTAGAAGCAATAAAGCAAGGGCAATAAAGGGAATTGAAGGTTAGGCAAGTCTGAGGCCTCAGACATTGTGTTCAATTAATTATAACAGAAGGGCCTTAGCACTGAATCTAGCTGAAATCTTCAGTATATAGTGGCTGCATTAGGCTCATCAGAGAAAACAAGTTTCTGGGGCTACCTATGAAGATAAACTCTATAAGAAGCTCTTATTTTTGTATAAAATATGAACACTTCAAGAAAACATCAGTAAGTGTATTCTGGACACTGGAAATAGGAAACTGAGGACAGATATCCTTCTCTCCCAAGGCTCTCAGTCTTTTCACAGATACTCATGGATTGACAACAGAAACAAAACTAGAGAATATCTATACCTGTAACTACTAAGGCTCTTCAGGGAGAAGAAAGGCAAAAGAATATCCAGGAGCGATAAGATATTTCAAATAAAAGCTTATGCGACTCTGTTTCAAGCTGCTAATGTTTTCTCTACCAAGTTTTATCAGGTTTTTCAAATTGCCACTTACCCTTACTAAGAAACTCTTATTTTGACTATTTGGTTTCCATGATTTATGCATACTGATTTATAACATTAAGGTGGCTGTAAAAGCAGAGGCTACTGGATTCCCTTTACTAGTTCAACTTCCAAACCAATGCAGGAACCATTTCTAACTTCCTAGTATCAGTCTCCCCACCTGCAAAATGGGTTTAATAGTACATTCACCTAAATCGATATATTTTTAAAAGAATAAGTATCAAAAAGGTAAACATATATTAGCCACAAAGAAGAGTAGTTACTGATAAGCTGTCAGTAAATGTCAACAATTATTATTGCTGTCCAGGCTATCTTGGTTTCCTAAACACTCTGGGATCTTTCCCCGATTCTTTACTCCTGTCTATGGTGTGAAGCACTGTTACCAAGGAAGTGAGTAACAGCCATTGCCTATGCTTCTCATATGGGAAGGCCGAAGTAGCAATAATTCCCAGCATGGCCATTGAGGCTCTTTTCTCCTTCTTCCTCATCAGGTCTGGTGGGAGGCAAATTGCTGAGTAATGGGCATGCTCTGTGTATTGGAACTTTTACTTGGGTGGGAAGTTCCAGGTCTGTACGGGGGGGGGGGGGGGGGGGGGCTGGGTGTGAACACGTGCATTTCTGTACTCAGTAGGCTGGGTCTCTTGTAAAGTTGACTTTGAGGCTCCAGCTGTTCATGCTCTTGTCAGATCTCTCAAATCACACAGAACCTGGGAGCAGGAAGCAATCAGAGGAAGAACCATTCAAAGAACGGTTTAAGAACCATTCAGCCCCTTCAAAAATCTCAGTGTTGTCAATAGCGTGTGTAGCACCACTAATAGTATAAGTGAGTGAGGAATAAAAGCTCTCTTATTTGCCATTACTTATTATATGTGAGCCAAACCAGTTTTTGGTCCCATTAAGAAGCTTCCACTAGCTACCCTGTGCCCTAGTTCAGGCTAGGCATGGCTGTCTGACTTGAAGACAAGTGGACATTGCTCAAGGTCCAGCAGAAGCCACGACACGTGTGTGCGCATGTGCACATGTGTCAGGAAGAGTAGGAAGAAAATATTAGAAATCGATTTCAGGAGAATGGAAGCAAGCTTTAGCTTAGATCAGAATTACTAGAGGGCTTGTTAAAACAAAATCACTGGGTTCCAACCTCAGAACTCCTGACGCTATTGGTCTAGGGTGGGAACTCAGTGTGAATGTCTGACAAGTTTTCTGTCTCTGTTGGTCTGGGATCACACTTTGAGAGTCACTATGTCAGAACTATTTACAATAATTTGTGAATGTGCAGTAAAAATATGTGTGATCTTCTGTCTATAATTGTATGGTTAATCAAATGGAAAGTTTAGAATTGGAAAATACAATAACCAAAATTAAAAATTCAGTGAATGGGCTGGAAAGCAGGATAGACACAGCAAAGGAAAGAATCTGTGAACTGGAAAATGGAAATTAGCCAATCTGAACAACCAGAGAAAAATAGAAAGAAAAATTATTGAACAGTGCCTCCAGGACCTACAGTACTATAACAAAAGATTTAATAGTCATGTCATTTGTGTCCCAGAAAGACAGAAGAAAGTGGGCAGGGCTGAAAAAATGGTCAAAAAATATTGGTTGAAAACTCACTTTTTTTGTTGTTTGATACATTTTGAGCTGTTATTAAGTCCATCAGCACTTAGCATTATGTCCTCTTGATGAATTGACCGCTTTGTCATTACGAAATGTCCCTCTTTATCACTAGTCATTTTATTCTCTTTAGAAGCAACTTTGTTTGATATTAATATAACCACACCAGCATTTTTGAAATTAATGTCATAGATATATCTTTTTCCAACTTTTGCCTTTAACCTATTTACATTTTAAATGCTCCCTTTATAAGGAGCATATAGTTGGAACATGATTTTTGTCCAATTGGCTGTCTAGTACTTTTAAGTTAATTCTTTATTTGTTCCATTTTCTCCTTTTTGTTTATTTTCTTCTACTGACTTTTTTAAGAAACTGATTCCATTTTCTCTCCTTTGTTGGTTTATTAGTTGTATGTCCTTATGTGATTTTAGTGGATCCTTTTGGGTGTGTAGGATACATCTTTAGCTTACTACAGTGTATATTCAAGTGGTATTTTTATCAAGTGGCCTTAGATGTGTAATATAAGAACCTTACAACTCTCTACGTTCTTCCTCTTCTCATGTAATTTGTGCTATCAATTGCTTTTACTTTCATTTTATTGAATTTTTTTACATTTTTAAATGTTTATTTATCAGTGAGAGAGAACAAGAGACAGAGTGCAAGTGGGGGAGGAGCAGAGAGAGAGGGAGACACAGAATCCAAAGCAGTCTCCAGGCTCTGAGTTGTCAGCA
Source organism: Prionailurus bengalensis (assembly GCF_016509475.1). NCBI lineage: Eukaryota > Metazoa > Chordata > Mammalia > Carnivora > Felidae > Prionailurus > Prionailurus bengalensis. The sequence continues at coordinate 19,185,432 of NC_057353.1, read as the reverse complement.
CAGAGCCCAATGCGGGGCTCAAACTCACGAACCACGAGATCATGACCTGAGCCAAAGTCAGATGCTCAACTGACTGAGCCACCCAGGTACCCCTACTTTTAAATAGACCTTATTTTTTTTTTAGAACCGTTTTAGATTTATAGAAAAATTCGGAGTCCGGACAGTGCCCATATAGTCACATACAATCTCCCCTATTATTAACATCTTACATTGTTATTATACATGTGTTCTAATTAAATGTACCAATATTGATTGATACATTATTATTAACTAAGTCCATAGTTTATTTGTATTTCCTTAGTTTTTAACTAATCAACTTTTTTTTGTTCCGAGATCCTAGCCAGGATTCCATATTACATTTAGTTGTCTTGTCTCTTGGCTTCTCTTGGCTGTGGGCCATTTCTCAGGTTTTCCTTGTTTTTAGTGACTTTCATGGCTTCAAGGAGTACTGATCAGGTGTTTTGTAGGATGCCCCACGTTGTGATTTGTCTAATGTTTTCCTGATAAGACTGGGATCAGAGGTTACTGGGTGGAAGACCACAGAGGTAAAGTGGCATTTTCATTGCATCATATCAAGTGTTCATCCTACCAACATGATTTATGTCTATGGTGTTGGCCTTTATCACCTGGCTGAGGTAGTAGTTGCCAGGTTTATTTACTATAAAGTTACTCTATTTCCCTCCTTTTCCATACTATAAACATTGGGTGGAAGTCACTATGTGCAGCCCAAACCTGAGTGGGGAACCAAATCCTGAGGCTAGAGTAGCTACATAAATTATTTGGAATTCTTTTCATAGGAGGTTTGTCTCTTCTCTCTGATTTATCATTTTATTCAGTTATTTATTTGCATTCGTATGGACTCATGGATATTTATTTTCTACTTTGGGTTACAATCCAACATAGAAATGGTCTGGGATTCTCTGGAATTTTCTCTTTCCAATTTCTGTCCATCTTCTTCTCTGTGAATTCAAGCTTCCTCAAACTTCCTAGACTCCCAGCTCTGTCTCCTCAGCTCAGAGAAATGAACACATTCTGCCTTCATTCTCTCTCCCTCATTGTGTCACTGTCTGGACACTGGAAACATTCTCCAGGTAGTAAACTGGAACAACTGTTTGTTTGTTTCCTGACTCTAACTGAGCATTATCTTTTATTGCCTGATGTCTAACACATTAAGCCCTATTATGTCCTATACTTTGTCCACTGTTTTATTTTTTTTAGTTTGGAGGGTTAATCTGGTCCCTGTTATCCCACACTGGCTAGAAGTGGAAGTCCTATTACTCATTTTTGAATGAGAAAGTTCTATTTCTACTATTTGTATAATAGGAATAATTTACAGAGTAGCAGAAGTAATCTGGGATTGTTGTCAGTTTAAATGAGATGCGTTATCTCAAACATAATCCTATGTCTTGGGAGCTCATTTGTCCTGAAGTGAACAGATCATCTAGGCAGGTTGATATAGCTCAAAATTAAACATCCTGTTTATCTTTTGTTAGCTTATTGAATTTATTTTACTGATGCTCTATTGACTCTGATCAGAAGCTAGTATTTTCTATTTATTTCTAACTTTACTGCATACCCAGACTCCTCCCATATAGGAGCCCAGATTTTAAGGAAACCTGCATCTCACAGAGATGTTTATTACTTCAGTCCACCCATACTCCCTTAGGATTCTCACTTATTTTTAGAGAATTTTATACCTCATTCAAAATGTGAAGATATTCATTTATTTTGGCTTTCAGCAACCTTCCTCAATTCATCTGAATTTCAGAATGTTTGGCAGATATTCTGCATAGAATGTGGTTTAGGGAAATAGACTTTTTCCATCCTCACTGCAAACAGAATTTTCTTTTTCTTTCTTTTCTCTCTTTTCTCTCCTTCCTTCCTCCCTTCCTCCCTCCCTCCTTCCCTCCCTCCCTTCCTTTCTTCCTTCCTTCCTTCCTTCCTTCCTTCCTTCCTTCCTTCCTTCCTTCCTTCCTTCCTTCCTTCTGTTCTTTTGGGTTGGTTTCAACAAGGGTCATAGATTTCACAAGTACATTACCATCATTCCCTGAGAGCCCTACCTTTATTAATGAAGCTGTAAGTCTTTCTTTCACCTAAGTCTAAAAGCTCAGCCACCTTTCTAACTATGGGGAGCAAAAGCAAAGGCTGAGTTAGTCATTTAGCTGTCAATTAGTTTTCAACAATCTCCCTTACATTGATCTCTTTTCACCACCACTAAAACACTCGTCTAGGCTTTTATCATTGCAGGCTTGACTACTGAAATTTTCCTTTTATGTATTATTTTAAACTCTCCATCTTTGAAAGGAAGGTTCTTATTGATTTGCAATATGAGATACAGGCACAAGGTTTTGCTTAGATGTCACCCTTTTAGGAAGACCTGCCCTGACCACCAAATTGCCATTTACTTTCCCCTGACACTACCCAATATCCCTTATCTTGCTCTTACTTTTCTCTCCCTTTTTTCTTTTTCCCCCTGAGAATTTATGAGACAGCACTCTAATATATATTAGAAGCATATAACAAAATTAGGTACTATAAACTCTGTACTATATAACCTCTGATATGTGACATTGCTTCCTTTTTTGTTACAATCATTGTCTGTCCCTCTCTCTTTGTTAGAAGGTAAGCTCATAGGAGCAGGAAATCTTTGTTTTGTATTGCTGTTTTGTTCACCTAGAACAGAGTGTGACATTTAGTAGGTTTTATTACATGTTTGTTGAATTAAGAAGAAAAACTACTAAAACACAGGTAAGCAGTGTGTTGGAGTAAGAGAAACAAATAAGCTGGAAAAAAGAATTGCTGTGTTTGCTGAGTTTCTTGGCAGAACTGCAGGAATGTGATGAGTTAGAAAGGTCACTTTTGAAGTAGATTAAAAATGGTTTTTGTCTAGCACCAAACTTTAAAGGAATGATTACAACAATCTTATATCTTGTCTCTCTGCTCTATAAAATTCATCTTTCTCATTCCTATAGGATCATACTTATTGAAATGTTACTTTATTACCATGGTCTCCTGTCCAAAAACTTAAGATGCATTCACATTTGCTACAGGATAAAGTGTTAACTTCTTAGTGGCATTCGAAGTCATTTTAAACCTGACTCCGAGTTATTCTCTGTCCTTTTCACCCTATAACTTTCTAAATATTAAACTCTAATATTATCTATTTACTGGTCAAAATGTCAATTACAAAACTTTGTAAGAGTATTCTACATCCCTTCTCCCTCTCTTTTATTTACATAGTTCCTGTTGTCTTTGTCAACTCAGGGATTGGGTTCCTTAAACAACAGACATCTATTTTCTCACAGTTCTGGAGGCTGGAAAGTTCAAGGTTAAGGCTCTGACAGGGTTCAGTTTCTGGTAAAAACTCTCTGACTTGCAGGCAGCTGCCTTCTCATTATGTCGGGGAGAGAGAGAGAGAGACAGAGAGAGAGAAAGAGAGAGAAGGAGAGAGATAGTATCTTTTCCTCTTTTATAAGAGGAACAGTTCTAATGGATTAGGGCCCCACGCTAGGGCTTTTACATATGAATTATGGAAGAACATAGTTCAGTCCCATAGCACCTGTGTATCCATTCTGGGTTGTCTTTGACTTATCAATGTCTTTCTCTTTCTATAGGCTGCCAAATTATTCCCCAAAACAGTTTACATATAAGTCATTGATTTTTTTTTGGTCTTCCTTTGAGCTCCTATGACAACTGTCAGGGGCATTTATTTGTAAATTAATCACGCCTACTGCCTGACATTGCTAGTGTTTTGATATTATTTATCTCCTTAACCTTTTAAATGTTTATATCATTCCTTTGTAACTAAATTGTAAGGTCCTTGATTTCAGGGACTGTGGCATAGATCTTCATATTTTATAAGCACCTAGCATGCATTTAGCACACATATACCAATTTCATTTGTTTCATAGCTATTAATAATTTTTAAAGCACTTGGATGTATAATAACTAATTTGAATCTCATTATATTGTAGGTAATTTGATTGACATTTGATTGATAGCCTCATTAGTTGATAGGTCATAATCCTATTTTAAAGATGAAATGAAAACTCAGAGAACCCATGTAACTTATCCAAAATAACACAGGTTAGCAAAAGCACTAGGGCTGAGCTCTAGTTTGATTCTTTATTCAGATCTTTTTACAACCATGGTTACTAAACTATGTTCAGTAGCACAAGTTTCTTTAGCTGTTGCTCAAATAATCTAACCACAAAAATAAGGACATCGACCCACCCAAGGTAGACTGATCTTTTTTTTTTTTTACTCTTTATTTATTTATTTATTTATTTTTTAATTTTTTTTAACGTTTATTTATTTTTGAGACAGAGAGAGACAGAGCATGAATGGGGGAGTGTCAGAGAGAGAGAGGGAGACACAGAATCTGAAACAGGCTCCAGGTTCTGAGCTGTCAGCACAGAGCCCGACGCGGGGCTCGAACTCACAGACCGTGAGATCATGACCTGAGCCGAAGTCAGACGCTTAACTGACCGAGCCACCCAGGCGCCCCTTTATTTATTTTTTTTGACCGAGAGCATGTGAGCAGGGAAGGAGCAGAGTGAGAGAGACACAGAACGTGAAGCAGGCTACAGGCTCTGAGCTGTCAGCACAGAGCCTGACGTGGGGCTTGAACTCACAAACCGTGGGTCGAGCTCACAAACCGTTAGATCATGACCTGAGCTGAAGTCAGACGCCCAACCGACGGAGGCCCACCCAGGTGCCCCTAGACTGATCTTTAATAAAGAGTAGTTGAACCATGGTGTGGCAGAAGCCATGCTCGCGTGCCTTTATATAATACCACTGAGTTATCACTTAATACAATGCTAGTATTTGAAAGGCTCGTGTAGACTCAGAGCCACTCTAAGAGCTCAGGTGCTTACCCCAGAGCTGAGAACTCAAGGCCTCCTCTCTCCTCAGATAAATGATCATTCATCATCTCAGAGGTCTGCATAACTATACTTCTCAGACACAGAACCTGACCCTGAATTGATTGTGCAGTATCCTTCTCATGTCATTGACTGTGACAACGGGCATCAGGCCAGGAAGAAGCAGGAGCAAGAGCCTCCTGCCAGACTTCCCAGGGGAGAGAGGCTGTGAGTGCTCAGAACATCATCAGGCCAGAACTGCTCAATGAGCAGCACCCACTGACTCTGAACTGCCTCGAATTCGTCTCCTCCAGTGTCGATCATTTGGAAAAAGGATGCCAGACTCATGGCAAAAATTGTCATCTTTATTCTTGGCCCAGTATTTGGCTTAAAAGAGCACTTTATACAAATAAATATACACAAGAGACAACACCTTCTTAGAAAGAGACAGAAAGACTTTGACTTCAGAGAAAACTGGCTCTGAATCCCAGCTCTGGTCTGTCCATGTAAACCTTGGGGACTTAATTTCTCTGGGTTCAGTTTCATTTCTAAAATGCAGATAATCTTTGCCTTACACGGTTGAAAGAGGGTTAGAGATAACGTACATTAAGAGACTGGAATATTGCCTAGTAGCATGGTTACTTGAAGATAAACAGGCTGTGAAATTCTTTCTCCCACTGTGAGTGGCCTCAGAGAGTAATGAGAAAGGTTGTAGTCTCATGGCTAATAAAACTGAAATATTAGGTTAGTTACCATCCCCCCTGTCCTCAGGACCAGGGAGCACATCAGAAGTCAGACCCAGTTTAACTTCAAGTGGTCAACTTTCATTTCCCCAAATTGGAAACCTTTCCTTAGCTTTTTAATAGTCACACACACACACACACACACACACACACACACACACAAAAACAGAGACTCAAATCTTGATTCTCCTTCAAGTTTCCATAAGCTACATGTATTAACCCAGAAAACACAGTGTGGGTATATATGACATCATAGACAATGAATATATAGGTTGCATGAAGTCATCATGCCTCCCCCCTCCTAGCCCTAGGTCTTTCCCCAATCTGCCCACAAGAAGGCCAAGGAACCTAACATCTCCAAGCATCTGCTATCGAGACCAAGCCAGGCCTGATGTGTGATTGGTGTTTTGGGAGCCAGTTCATAGCACTTGGTAAGGGTCTATTATTAACGTCTCTTCCCTACTGCACGGTCAGTGATGACACAGTAAAGCTAGGAATCAGGTGTAGGTAGGGTACACGGTGTGGAGGACATACACTACAAACCTGGGCCCTTTGTTATGGGAGATCAGGTTGGGAAATGTTTCCTAATACACCACCGAGTACGACCTTAGCACCTCTTCATCCCCTGCACTTACACCAGCCTAAGGGTCTTTAACAAACGCAGGATCACACATGCAGACCGGTTACGAATGAACTCTGATATCTGCCAGAGTGGAAAGAATTAACAGAATACTTCACAACTTATAAAGCTCTCTCTTTTGGACTACTGGAAGTGTATTTACTTAATGGCTCTGAGAAAAAGAAAAGTTAACTCAAAAAAGTCAATGTCGCTGACAGATGAGTGAAATAATAAACACAAACCTTGCAGTGGTTTATACTGAGGAGGCCCACACATCACTCCAAACCTCTTTGGTCTGGCTATCAGGCTGGAAATCTCACAAACTCAAACTGGCAATGGATATTTCCAGTGTTTCTTGGGTTTGGCTCAGGGAGAGACACCACAAGCTTGGTTCACTTTCTTCTGCGGTATTGCCTAACTTCCGATTCCATAAGAACCATGAAGTCAAAGGATCAGACAAACAAAACAAAGTGCATGAAAAAGAAAACAGGAAGGGAATTTGATGAATGACTTTAACCCTCAGCAAGGATCTGGTTTGATTTTCATGGCAAGTGTTCTCATGTAGTTTAGGCCAACTTAAGTTCCCTCCGTTCATTTTCATCCCCTCACATTCTACTTGGCAAGATTTCAGTGCAGAGATACAGAGTTGATGCCATAAATATGTTGCCTTGGCTTCTGTCAGCTCAGATGAGGAACACTGGCAGGCAATAGTGAACCTGCTTTTGGAACCAATCAACTTGGCAGATGAAGACCTTCAACTTGTAGTGAAAGCAAGTTTGGTGTGTTTCCCATACATCTGTGATCAGAACATACAAGACATTTTTTTCTCCCTGAAGATTATCTGCTCTGTTGAAAATGCAACTTAAAAAATAATCAAAGGGCAAATCTATTAGCTCATCCTGCTTTTGCCATAGATGTTCATCTCATAGCAGGTTACGTACAACAGAACAGAATAGCAGGAGTAACTCAGAGAGTCACTCCGTCTTCCCAGTTAAAAGTTCTTTCTAATGTACCATTAACTTCCACCTGGAAACAAAAACTCCTAAGCATTTTACCACAATTTTCAAGAAAAAAAAATGAGGTGTGACTGGATGGAGGCAGCCAGAAATGTCAGGGAATGAGGTACCAAGTTGGGAGATGGGCCAGGATTGACCATAATCTCTTTCTTTGGAAGCATCAAAGTTCAAAGATGCCTGGCTGTGGCTCCACATGGGAAATCCTTTGCTTTCATTGCACGCAGAGTTGGGCCTCCTGGCCTCCAGAGTGGTACCTACCATACCTTTCAGCCACAGCCTGCCTTTGAATACCTGTACAACTTCGGCCTGCCTTGAATTGTACACGTATTCAAAGTCTGACAGAAACTCTGAAATAAAAAGATGGAGAGGACCAAGAATTCTCTCTTTAAAGACCAGAGAACAATCACCAATCTTTACTTTGAATTCCATGCTATTCAGCCTCATCAAAGGGAAAAATCATGTATAGGGTCTTCCAGGAGGGGACGGGAAAACCGAGGTCACATCTCGGTGCGTCGTACAGCTGAACACTTGCTCTTTGTAGCCAAGGCAATGTACTCACACACTACTGAAGAGAAAGCAGAGTGTAATGGTCACATCCTTGGCTACGCACATCAGACGACTGGGGTTCAGATCGGGGCTCCACCACGTCTTGGCATGGGCGTTAAGCCTTTGAGCGTTAAGTCTCAGTCTCCTCATCCATCAAATGAGGAAGATAATAACTGACTGATTTGCCCTGAGGAAATAAGTGAGTTGGTGCATGTGAAGGACTCCGTACGATGTTTGTCTCACAGTAAGTAATAAATGTGGGTAGCTATTCTTTTTCCTAAACATATCAAATGAAGCTGCTCCTAATATATTTTTGAAACAAAATGCCTCCAGGCCACAATGTTTCCAATCAGTGGAGGCCCAGGTTTCAGGATGCCAGGCTAGATTCAACTGTTTACGGACATTGCAGCAGCTTACTCACAATCCCAACCTGTTTCTTTTCTTGGTGCTCCCAAGAAAAGCTGGCTCATCCCGTCAACAAACAGCAGTAGCCCTTGTAGCTCTGGCTCTTTGGTTTAATTCTATTTGTTTTTAATTAACACCCGGACTATTAATATTACTATTAATACCCTTTTATTTGTTCTTGTCATTAGCCCTTCCAACATGAGAAAACCTATTGCCTGAAACCTAGCTGCTAGATTTTTAAGGTGATAAAATGTGGTACCCACTCTTCTGGGGGAGTGGGTAGAAACTCCTGATTGCTCCCTCAAGAAACAGCCAACCTTAGGAAATGAGTTAGACACCGTCATTAGTGAAGTTTCTTAAAACCATGGCTGATACCTCCTGCTCATCTCTACGTAACTCCAGGCGAAGCACAACGTGCTGTACCCTGTATATACAACAGGAACGTATCCCGTATAAATAGCAGTATGACATAACTCTGAGGCTGTTTTCCAGAATTGTCAAGTCAACAGTCTCTCCGTTACTCAGCTTCGTGAAATTATAATAAGCTCTGGAAAGCTTCCGCCCTCATCCCGGTGGCGCACAGCGCAAAGTCTTGGCTTTTGGAGACTTGAGGTTTATAGGCCCACCCCAAACCTACAGCGTCATCCCAGATAAGTTAACTCGGATCTCCCTTCATCTCGCTTGTCTCATCTATAAAATAGGGATAATCATAGTACTACATCTCAGGGCTGCTGCGAAGATTAGATAATACTCAGACTGCTTAGGGAAGACGGTGATATGTGAGAAGCCCCCAGTACATATTACTAACAAAAAATAATATTTTTATAAGTTTATTTCTATTTTTTCAAGTTTATTTTTATTTATTTTGAGAGAGAGACAGAGAGCAAGTTGGGGAGGGGCAGAGAGAGGGAGACAGAATCCGAAACAGGCTTCGCGCTGCCGGCACGGAGCCCATTGGAGAATGGGAGATCATGGCCTGAGCCAAAGTCAAGAGTCAGATGCTTAACTGACTGAGCCACCCAGGCGCCCCTATAAAAGATTATTTTTAAATGTGTAACTACAAATCTGTTTCACGAAGATAGTATAGGTACGCTTAATTTTTGCTTAAATAACAATGGAGACTTCAACTCTCTAAAAAGCAACATCATTATTAACAGTACTTCGGGTTGTGGTGTTTCTCAGCCTTGGCTGCATGTTAAGAATCATCTGAGGAGAGCTGCAAACGCTCATGTTTGGGCTTCACCCCTAGATATTCTGATTAATTGTTCTGGGATTGGATCGGGCCCCAAGTATTTAAAAAGCTCTCTGCATGCAATCAGTAGGCACAGTTCATTTTGAGAACAATTTGGGTTAGAAGCACGAAAAGTACAAGTTGGTCCATACCGAGTTAAGTGGGACCTACATGCTCCAGTCCGACGTTGTTTTGTTGTCCAGCTGCTATGGGTGACAAAGGGAGCCACAGTCAACTAGGTTATGCTGAAAGGCATGGCACTAAAACTGAATTCCAGTTTTGTTTTGTTTGTTTTAAATGTTTATTTATTTTTGAGACAGAGAGAGACAGAGCATGAACAGGGGAGGAGCAGAGAGAGAGAGGGAGACACAGAATCCGAAGTAGGCTCCAGGCTCTGAGCTGTCAGCACAGAGTCCGACGCGGGGCTCGAACTCACAGACGGTGAGATCGTGACCTCAGCCGAAGTCAGACGCTTGACTGAGCAACCCAGGCGCCCCTGAATTCCAGTTTTTTGACATAAGATGTGTTAAATCGATCACATCTATTTGCTAGACTCTCAGAGATTGCTGAAGACTCAGGTTCCCATAGCTGACACCTACATTTCTCCAGTCATTTCTTGAAGATAAATATCAGTAATAGCACTACTATTAAAAAAGAGTAGAGGGAAGAGCCAAGATGGCGGAACAGCATGGAAGTTTTTTGTGTCTCGTGTGCATGAAATACAGCCAGACCGACACTAAACCATCCTACACACTTAGAAAACTGATTGGAAGATTAACACAACAATCTGCACAACCTGAACCACAAAATTCAGCAAATACGTGGCGCAGAGAGGTGAAATTGGGGAGAGAGAAGCCAGAGGCGGGCAGGGAGCCACTTTTGCAGGCAGAGAGAGGACAGACACTGGGAGAATACGGGAAAAGCACCCCTCCCAAAAAGCAGCTGGAGACAAAGTGGAAAATTGGAAACAGCCGCAGGGACTAAACTAAAAAGGGAGAAAGGAGAAAGGAGAGGGCTTAAATTCCATTAAGACTGTAAACAAGAGAGCGCAAAGGCTGCAACATACCTGGCGGTGCTCTGGTGCGAAGGGCGAATCCCCAGGAACAGAGTGGGGTCGGGAGATTCTCAGGCCACACGGGTTCTACTGCTGGAAGGACATTTGGTGGAGACTGTTGAACCCACCTGGTCCCAGCAGACCCCAGAGAACTCCCACATTCGCTGGTGCTGGAACAAGGTCGTCGAGGGTGAAGCCTGGTGCCAGATGTGTGTTGTGATTTTCCATAATCCCTGAGATGCTGCTGCTACACTATCTCGCGAACTTTTTCTGGGGCGGGCTGGCACCTGGCCACAGTCTCAGGGCACCAGCAGCAGCAGGGTTCAGCCAGCGTTCCTGGGTGCAGCCGACATTCGGCCGTTGCTCATTCAGCCAGTGCTCGGTGAGACCCTCCCGCAGAGGGGCGGAAGGGGTCAAAGCCACAGTCCTTCAGAAGTAAGGGGCCGGGGAAAACAGCCGGTCTGAGACAGAACTCGGGAGAGAGGCACTGCCTGGGGCCTGCTCACACACAGTGAAGACGCGGGGAGTGGACAAAAGCTGAAGACACAGGACCAGTGCGCGATTGCTGATCAGGGAGAACAGACAGGTAGCTGGGTGGTGCCATTTTACCGCTCCCGCGCATGCGCTTACGCACCTACCAGCGCCGGAACAATGCACCCCAGTAGGCTAGTAGCGCCATCTAGTGGAGAGCGGAGCTGTTACACTGAGCCCTGCCCACCTGGGCCAACTTTGCTCTCAAGAACACAAGTCTCACCGCCGGCCTAGTTTATGGACTATAAAGTGCTACATAGAGCTTCTAGGGGAAAACAAAGTAATTTCAGTCCTACTTCAATGTGTTAGCAGGTTCATCTATTCAATTTTCTTTCTTTTTTTTCTTTTTCTCTTTTACGCTTTTCTTTTTCTTGAATATAGAAAGAAAAAATTCATTTTTATTTTCAATTTTTATTAAAAATATTTTTCCCTAATTTTTTTACTATATTTTTTATTTTTGTGTAAATTTTTTCAAATGTTATCTTACGTCCATCATTTTATTTTAGTCTACTTCAGTGTATTCACCTTTTCAAATTTTCAAATGATTTCCTTTTTTTTCTTTTTCTTCTTTCTCTTTTTCATTTCTTTTCTTTTTCTTGAATGCAGAAAGAGAAAAACTTCATTTTTACTTTCAATTTCTATGAAAAATATTTTTCTTTAACTTTTTTTACTATTTTTTTGCTTTTATGTAAATTCTTTCAAATTCCATTTCACTTCCATCATTTATTTTAGTCTACTACAGCGTATTCACTTTTTCAAATTTTCAAATGATTTCTTTTATTTTCTTTTTTCTTTTTCATTTGTTTCTTTTTCTTGAATACAGAAAGACAAAATTTTGTTTTTATTTTTAATTTTTATTAAAAATATTTTTCTTTAATTTTTTTCTACTATATTCTTTACTTTTGTGTAATTTTTTTCAAATCCTACTTTACTCCCATCATCCCATTTTAGTCTACTTCAGTGTATCATTTTTTCAAATTCGCTAATGAATTCCTTTTTTCCCCCTTTTTTTTCTCTAATCTGTCAAACCACTTTCAACACCCAGACCAAAACACACCTAGGATCCAGCATCATGTATATTTTGTGTGTGTGTGGTTTTAATTTTTTGATTTTAATATTTTTTAATTTTAATTTTTTAATTTTAATTTTTCTACCTCATTAATTCCTTTTCTCCCTTCAAAATAACAAAACGAAGGAATTCACCCCAAAAGGAAGAGCATGAAGAAACGACAGGCAGGGACTTAACTGACACAGATAAAAGCAAGATGTCTGAACCAGAATTTAGAATCACGTTAATAAGAATACTAGCTGGAGTCAAAAAAAAGATTAGAATCCCTTTCTGCAGATATAAAAGAAAAAGATAGAATGAAATTAAAAATGTTGTAACTGAGCTGCAATCACCTATAGATGCAGCGACAGCAAAGATGGATGAGGCAGAACAGAGAATCAGCGATATAGAAGACAAACTTATAGAGAATAATAAAGCAGAAAAAAAGAGGGAAATTAAGGCAAAAGAGCACAATTTAGAATTAGAGAAATCAGTGACTCATTAAAAAGGAACAGCATCAGAATCACAGGGGTCCCAGAAGAGGAAGAGAGAGAAATAGGGGTAGAAGGGTTACGTGAGCAAATCATAGCGAAAAACTTTCCTAACCTGGGGAAAGACACTGACATCAAAATCCAGGAAGCACAGAGGACTCCCGTTAGATTCAACAAAAACTGACCATCAACAAGGCATATCATAGTCAAATTCACAAAATACTCAGGCAAGGAGAGAATTGGGGAAGCAGCAAAGGAAAAAAAGTCCCTAACCTACAAGGGAAGATAGATCACGTTTGCAGCAGACCTATCTACAGAAATTTGGCAGCCCATAAAGGAGTGGCAGGATATATTCAATGTGCTGAATCAGAAAAATATGCAGACAAGAATTCTTTATCCAGCAAGGCTTTCATTCAAAATAGAAGGAGAGATAAAAAGTCTCCCAGACAAACAAAAATTAAAGGAGTTTGTGACCACTATACCAGCCCTGCAAGAAATTTTAAGGGGAACTTTGTGAGGGGAGAAAAGATGAAAAAAAAAATATATATATATCAAAAGCAACAAAAGATTAGAAAGGACCACAGAACACCACCAGAAACTCCAACTCTACAAGCATCATAATGGCAATAAATTCATATCTTTCAGTACTCAGTCTAAACGTCAATGGACTCAATGCTCCAATCAAAAGACCTAGGGTAAAAGAATGGATAAGAAAACAAGATCCATCTATATTGTGTTTACAAGAGACCCACTTTAGACCTAAAGACACCTTCAGATTGAAAATAAGGCGATAGAGAACCATCTATCATGGTAATGGTCAACAAAAGAAAGCCAGAGTAGCTATACTTATATCAGACAATTTAGACTTTATTTTTTTTAACATTGTTTATTTACTATATTTATTTTTATTTTTTTTATATATATATGAAATTTATTGACAAATTGGTTTCCTTACAACACCCAGTGCTCATCCCAAAAGGTGCCCTCCTCAATACCCATCACCCACCCTCTCCTCCCTCCCACCCCCCATCAACCCTCAGTTTGTTCTCAGTTTTTAACAGTCTCTTATGCTTTGGCTCTCTCCTATTCTAACCTCTTTTTTTTTTTTCCTTCCCCTCCCCCATGGGTTCCTGTTAAGTTTCTCAGGATCCACATAAGAGTGAAACCATATGGTATCTGTCTTTCTCTGTATGGCTTATTTCACTTAGCATCACACTTTCCAGTTCCATCCACGTTCCTACAAAAAGCCATATTTCATTTTTTCTCATTGCCACGTAATATTCCATTGTGTATATAAACCACAATTTCTTTATCCATTCATCAGTTGATGGACATTTAGGCTCTTTCCATAATTTGGCTATTGTTGAGAGTGCTGCTATGAACACTGGGGTACAAGTGGCCCTATGCATCAGTACTCCTGTATCCCTTGGATAAATTCCTAGCAGTGCTACTGCTGGGTCATAGGGTAGGTCTATTTTTAATTTTCTGAGGAACCTCCACACTGCTTTCCAGAGCGGCTGCACCAATTTGCATTCCCACCAACAGTGCAAGAGGGTTCCCGTTTCTCCACATCCTCTCCAGCATCTAGAGTCTCCTGATTTGTTCATTTTGGCCACTCTGACTGGCGTGAGGTGATACCTGAGTGTGGTTTTGATTTGTATTTCCCTGATAAGAAGCGACGCTGAACATCTTTTCATGTGCCTGTTGGCCATCCGGATGTCTTCTTTAGAGAAGTGTCTATTCATGTTTTCTGCCCATTTCTTCACTGGGTTATTTGTTTTTCGGGTGTGGAGTTTGGTGAGCTCTTTATAGATTTTGGATACTAGCCCTTTGTCCGATATGTCATTTGCAAATATCTTTTCCCATTCCGTTGGTTGCCTTTTAGTTTTGTTGGTTGTTTCCTTTGCTATGCAGAAGCTTTTTATCTTCATAAGGTCCCAGTAATTCACTTTTGCTTTTAATTCCCTTGCCTTTGGGGATGTGTCGAGTAAGAGATTGCTACGGCTGAGGTCAGAGAGGTCTTTTCCTGCTTTCTCCTCTAAGGTTTTGATGGTTTCCTGTCTCACATTTAAGTCTTTTATCCATTTTGAGTTTATTTTTGTGAATGGTGTGAGAAAGTGGTCTAGTTTCAACCTTCTGCATGTTGCTGTCCAGTTCTCCCAGCACCATTTGTTAAAGAGGCTGTCTTTTTTCCATTGGATGTTCTTTCCTGCTTTGTCAAAGATGAGTTGGCCATACGTATGTGGGTCTAGTTCTGGGGTTTCTATTCTATTCCATTGGTCTGTGTGTCTGTTTTTGTGCCAATACCATGCTGTCTTGATGATGACAGCTTTGTAGTAGAGGCTAAAGTCTGGGATTGTGATGCCTCCTGCTTTGGTCTTCTTCTTCAAAATTCCTTTGGCTATTCGGGGCCTTTTGTGGTTCCATATGAATTTTAGGATTGCTTGTTCTAGTTTCGAGAAGAATGCTGGTGCAATTTTGATTGGGATTGCATTGAATGTGTAGATAGCTTTGGGTAGTATTGACATTTTGACAATATTTATTTTTCCAATCCATGAGCAGGGAATGTCTTTCCATTTCTTTAAATCTTCTTCAATTTCCTTCATAAGCTTTCTATAGTTTTCAGCATACAGATCCTTTACATCTTTGGTTAGATTTATTCCTAGGTATTTCATGCTTCTTGGTGCAATTGTGAATGGGATCAGTTTCTTTATTTGTCTTTCTGTTGCTTCATTGTTAGTGTATAAGAATGCAACTGATTTCTGTACATTGATTTTGTATCCTGCAACTTTGCTGAATTCATGTATCAGTTCTAGCAGACTTTTGGTGGAGTCTATCAGATTTTCCATGTATAATATCATGTCATCTGCAAAAAGCGAAAACTTGACTTCATCTTTGCCAATTTTGATGCCTTTGGTTTCCTTTTGTTGTCTGATTGCTGATGCTAGAACTTCCAGCACTATGTTAAACAACAGCGGAGAGAGTGGGCATCCCTGTCGTGTTCCTGATCTCAGGGAAAAAGCTCTCAGTTTTTCCCCGTTGAGGATGATGTTAGCTGTGGGCTTTTCATAAATGGCTTTTATGATCTTTAAGTATGTTCCTTCTATCCCAACTTTCTCAAGGGTTTTTATTAAGAAAGGGTGCTGGATTTTGTCGAAGGCCTTTTCTGCATCGATTGACAGGATCATATGGTTCTTCTCTTTTTTTTGTTAATGTGATGTATCATGTTGATTGATTTGTGAATGTTGAACCAGCCCTGCATCCCAGGAATGAATCCCACTTGATCATGGTGAATAATTCTTTTTATATGCTGTTGAATTCGATTTGCTAGTATCTTATTGAGAATTTTTGCATCCATATTCATCAGGGATATTGGCCTGTAGTTCTCTTTTTTTACTGGGTCTCTGTCTGGTTTAGGAATCAAAGTAATACTGGCTTCATAGAATGAGTCTGGAAGTTTTCCTTCCCTTTGTATTTCTTGGAATAGCTTGAGAAGGATAGGTATTATCTCTGCTTTAAACGTCTGGTAGAACTCCCCTGGGAAGCCATCTGGTCCTGGACTCTTATTTGTTGGGAGATTTTTGATAACCGATTCAATTTCTTCGCTGGTTATGGGTCTGTTCAAGCTTTCTATTTCCTCCTGATTGAGTTTTGGAAGAGTGTGGGTATTCAGGAATTTGTCCATTTCTTCCAGTTGTCCAATTTGTTGGCATATAACTTTTCATAGTATTCCCTGATAATTGTTTGTATCTCTGAGGGATTGGTTGTAATAATTCCATTTTCATTCATGATTTTATCTATTTAGGTCATCTCCCTTTTCTTTTTGAGAAGCCTGGCTAGAGGTTTGTCAATTTTGTTTATTTTTTCAAAAAACCAACTCTTGGTTTCGTTGATCTGCTCTACAGTTTTTTTAGATTCTATATTGTTTATTTCTGCTCTGATCTTTATTATCTCTCTTCTTCTGCTGGGTTTAGGCTGCCTTTGCTGTTCTGCTTCTATTGCCTTTAGGTGTGCTGTTAGATTTTGTATTTGGGATTTTTCTTGTTTCTTGAGATAGGCCTGGATTGCAATGTATTTTCCTCTCAGGACTGCCTTCGCTGCATCCCAAAGTGTTTGGATTGTTGTATTTTCATTTTCATTTGTTTCCATATATTTTTTAATTTCTTCTCTAATTGCCTGGTTGACCCACTCATTCGTTAGTAGGGTGTTCTTTAACCTCCATGCTTTTGGAGGTTTTCCAGACTTTTTTCTGTGGTTGATTTCAAGCTTCATAGCATTGTGGTCTGAAAGTATGCATGGTATAATTTCAATTCTGGTAAACTTATGAAGGGCTGTTTTGTGACCCAGTATATGATCTATCTTGGAGAATGTTCCATGTGCACTCGAGAAGAAAGTATATTCTGTTGCTTTGGGATGCAGAGTTCTAAATATATCTGTCAAGTCCATCTGATCCAATGTCTCATTCAGGGCCCTTGTTTCTTTATTGACCGTGTGTCTAGATGATCTATCTATTTCTGTAAGTGGGGTGTTAAAGTCCCCTGCAATTACTACATTCTTTTTTTTTTTTTTTTTTTTTAATTTTTTTTTCAATGTTTATTTATTTTTGGGACAGAGAGAGACAGAGCATGAACGGGGGAGGGGCAGAGAGAGAGGGAGACACAGAATCGGAAACAGGCTCCAGGCTCTGAGCCATCAGCCCAGAGCCCGACGCGGGGCTCGAACTCACGGACCGCGAGATCGTGACCTGGCTGCAGTCGGACGCTTAACCGACTGCGCCACCCAGGCGCCCCAACCACATTCTTATCAATAAGGTTGCTTATGTTTATGAGTAATTGTTTTATATATTTGGGGGCTCCGGTGTTCGGCGCATAGACATTTATAATTGTTAGCTCTTCCTGATGGATAGACCCTGTAACTATTATATAATGTCCTTCTTCATCTCTTGTTACAGCCTTTAAAGTCTAGTTTGTCTGATATAAGTATGGCTACTCCAGCTTTCTTTTGACTTCCAGTAGCATGATAAATAGTTCTCCATCCCCTCACTTTCAATCTGAAGGTGTCCTCAGGTCTAAAATGAGTCTCTTGTACACAGCAAATAGATGGGTCTTGTTTTTTTTATCCATTCTGATACCCTATGTCTTTTGGTTGGCGCATTTAGTCCATTTACGTTCAGGGTTATTATAGAAAGATACAGGTTTAGAGTCATTGTGATGTCTGTAGATTTCATGCTTGTAGCGATGTCTCTGGTACTTTGTCTCACAGGATCCCACTTAGGATCTCTTGTAGTGCTGGTTTAGTGGTGACGAATTCCTTCAGTTTTTGTTTGTTTGGGAAGACCTTTATCTCTCCTTCTATTCTAAATGACAGACTTGCTGGATAAAGGATTCTCAGCTGCATATTTTTTCTGTCTAGCACCCTGAAAATCCCGTGCCAATTCTTTCTGGCCTGCCAAGTTTCAAAAGAGAGATCAGTCACGAGTCTTATAGGTCTCCCTTTATATGTGAGGGCACGTTTACCCCTTGCTGCTTTCAGAATTTTCTCTTTATCCTTGTATTTTGCCAGTTTCACTATGATATGTCGTGCAGAAGATCGATTCAAGTTACGTCTGAAGGGAGTTCTCTGTGCCTCTTGGATTTCAATGCTTTTTTCCTTCCCCAGTTCAGCTATTATTTCTTCAAGTACCCCTTCAGCACCTTTCCCTCTCTCTTCCTCCTCTGGGATACCAATTATGCGTATATTATTTCTTTTTAGTGTATCACTTAGTTCTCTAATTTTCCCCTCATACTCCTGGATTTTTTTATCTCTCTTTTTCTCAGCTTCCTCTTTTTCCATAACTTTATCTTCTAGTTCACCTATTCTCTCCTCTGCCTCTTCCATCCGAGCCGTGGTGGTTTCCATTTTGTTTTGCATTTCATTTAAAGCGTTTTTCAGCTCCTCGTGACTGTTCCTTAGTCCCTTGATCTCTGTAGCAAGAGATTCTCTGCTGTCCTGTATACTGTTTTCAAGCCCAGTGATTAATTTTATGACTATTATTCTAAATTCACTTTCTGTTATATTATTTAAATCCTTTTTGATCAGCTCATTAGCTGTTGTTATTTCCTGGAGATTCTTCTGAGGGGAATTCTTCCGCTTGGTCATTTTGGATAGTCCCTGGCATGGTGAGGACCTGCAGGGCACTTCCCCTGTGCTGTGGTGTATAACTGGAGTTGGTGGGCGGGGCCGCAGTCAGACCTGATGTCTGCCCCCAGCCCACCGCTGGGGCCACAGTCAGACTGGTGTGTGCCTTCTCTTCCCCTCTCCTAGGGGCGGGATTCACTGTGGGGTGGCGTGGCCCGTCTGGGCTACTTGCACCCTGCCAGGCTTGTGATGCTGGGGATCTGGCGTATTAGCTGGGGTGGGTAGGCAAGGTGCACGGCGGCAGGGGGGGCAGGCTTAGCTCGCTTCTCCTTAGGTGATCCACTTCAGGAGGGGCCCTGTGGCAGTGGGAGGGAGTCAGATCCGCTGCCGGAGGTTTGGATCCGCAGAAGCACAGAGTTGGGTGTTTGCGCGGAGCGAGCCGTTTCCCTGGCAGGAACCGGTTCCCTTTGGGATTTTGGCTGGGGGATGGGCGGGGGAGATGGCGCTCATGAGCGCCTTTGTTCCCCACCAAACTGAGCTCTGTCGTCCGGGGGCTCAGCAGCTCTCCCTCCCTTTGTCTTCCAGCCTTCCCGCTTTCCGAGCAGAGCTGTTCACTTATGACCTCCCAGACGCTAAGTCGCGCTTGCTGTCGGAACACAGTCCGTCAGGCCCCTCCGCTTTTGCAAGCCAGACTCAGGGACTCTGCTTGGCCGGCGAGCCGCCCCTCCGCCCCGGCTCCCTCCCGCCAGTCCGTGGAGCGCGCACCGCCTCGCTGCCCTTCCTACCCTCTTCTGTGGTCCTCTCGTCTGCGCTTGGGTCTGGCGACTCTGTTCTGCTAATCCTCTGGCGGTTTTCTGGGTTATTTAGGCAGGTGTAGGTGGAATCTAAGTGATCAGCAGGACGCGCGGTGAGCCCAGCGTCCTCCTACACCGCCATCTTCCCTCGAGCCCGACAATTTAGACTTTAAAATAAAAACTGGGGGCGCCTGGGTGGCGCAGTCGGTTAAGTGTCCGACTTCAGCCAGGTCACGATCTCGCTGTTCGGGAGTTTGAGCCCCGCGTCAGGCTCTGGGCTGATGGCTCATAGCCTGGAGCCTGTTTCCGATTCTGTGTCTCCCTCTCTCTCTGCTCCTCCCCCGTTCATGCTCTGTCTCTCTCTGTCCCAAAAATAAATAAAGGTTGAAAAAAAAATAAACAAAAATAAACTGTATCAAGAGATGCAGATGGGCATTATATCATAATCAAGAGGTCTATAGACCAAGAAGACCTAACAATTGTAAACATTTATGCACCATGTGGAAATACCCAAATATATAAATCCATTAATCACAAACATAAAGAAACTCATCAATAGTAATACCATAATAGTAGGAAACTTCAACACCCCACTCACAGCAATGGAGAGATCATCTAATCAAAAAATCAACAAGGAAACGATGGCTTTGAATGACACACTGGACCAGATAGACTTAAAAGATATATTAAGAACATTTTATCCTGAAGCAGCAGAATATACCTTCTTATTCAGTGCACATGGAACGTTCTCCAGAATAGACCATATACTGGGACACAAATCAGTTCTAAGTAAGTACAAAAAATATTGAGATCATACCATGCATATTTTTAGACCACAACATTATGAAACTTGAAATCAACCACAAGAAAAAATTTGGAAAGGTGGCAAATACTTGGAGACTGAAGAACATCCTACTAAGGAGTGAATGGGCTAACCAAGCAGTTAAAGAGGAAATTAAAAAGTATATGGAAGTCAATGAAAATGATGACACCACAACCAAAAACCTCTGGGATGCAGAAAAGCTGGTTATAAGAGGAAAGTATATAGCAATCCAGGCTTTCCCAAAGAAGGAAGAAAGATCTCAGATACACAACCTAACCTTATGCCTTAAGGAGCTGGAAAAAGAACAGCAAATAAAACCCAAAACCAGCAGAAGAGAGGAAATAATAAAGATTAGAGCAGAAATTAATGCTATTGAAATCAAAAAAACAGTAGAACAGATCAATGAAACCAGAAGCTGGTTCTTTGAAAGAATTAACAAAATTGATAAACCAGTTTGATCAAAAAGAAAAAGGGAAGGACCCAAATAAATAAAATCAAGAATGGAAGAAGAGAGATCACAACCAACATAGGAGAAATAAAAACAATTATAAGAGAATATTATGAGTAATTATATGCCGATAAAATTGGCAATCTGAAAGAAATGGACAAATTCCTAGAAACATATACACTAACTACCAAAACTGAAACAGGAAGAAATAGAAAATTTGAACAGACCCATAACCAGTAAGGAAATCGAATTAGTAATCAAAATTCTCCCAAAAAACAAGAGTCCAGGGCCAGATGGCTTTCCAGGGGAATTCTACCAAACACTTAAGGAAGAGTTAACACCTATTTTCTTGAAGGTGTTCCAAAAAATAGAAATGGAAGGAAAACTTCCAAACTCTTTCTATTAAGCCAGCATTACCTTGATTCCAAAACCAGACAGAGACCCCACTGAAAGGAGAACTATAGACCAATTTCCCTGATGAACATGCATGCAAAAATCCTCAACAAGATATTAGCCAACCCAATCCAACAATACATTAAAAAAATTATTCACCACAACCAAGTGGGATTTACACCTGGGATGCAGGGCTGCTTCAATATCCACAAAACAATCAATGTGATTCATCACATCAATAAAAGAAAGGACAAGAACCATATGATCCTCTCAACAGATTCAGAGAAAGCATTTGACAAAATACAGCATCCTTCCTTGATAAAAACACTCAAGAAAGTAGGGATAGAAGGAGCATACCTCCAGATCATAAAAGCCATATATGAATGACCCAACGCTAATATCATCCTCAATGGGGAAAAACCGAGAGGTCAGGAACAGGACAGGGATGTCCACTCTCACTATTTAACATGGTATTGGAAGTCTTAGCCTCTGCAGTCAACACGAAGAAATAAAAGGCATCCAAATCAGCCAGGAGGAGCTCAAACTTCCACTCTTCGCAGATGACGTGATACTCTATATGGAAAACCCAAAAGATTCCACCAAAAAACTTCTAGAATTGATTCATGAGTTCAACAAAGTTGCAGCATATAAAATTAACGCACAGAAATCAGTTGCATTCCTATACACCAACAATGATGCAACAGAAAGAGAAATCAAGGAATCGATCCCATTTACAGTTGCACAAAAACCATAAAATACCTAGGAATAACTCTAACCAAAGAGGTTAAAAATCTATACACTGAAAACTATAGAAACCTTATGAAATAGATTGAAGAAGACACAAAAAATGGAAAAAGAGTCCATGCTCCTGGATAGGAAGAACAAATATTGTTAAAATGTCGATACTACCCAAAGCATTCTACATATTCAATGCAATTCCTATCAAAATAACACCAGCATTCTTCACAGAGCTAGAATAAATAATACTAAAATTTGTATGAAACAAGAAAAGACCCCAAAGAGCCAAAGCAATCTTGAAAAAGAAAACCAAAGCAGGAGGCATCACAATCCCAGACTTCAAGCTATACTACAAAGCTGTAATCATCAAGACAGTATGGTACTGGCACAAGAACAGACACTCAGATCAATGGAAAAGAATAGCGAACCCAGAAATAGACCCTGAAACTTATGGCCAACTAATCTTTGACATAGCAGGAAAGAATACCCAATGTAATAAAGGCAATCTCTTCAGCAAGTGGTGCTGGGAAAACTGGACAGCAACATGCAGAAGAATGAACCTGGACCACTTTCTTACACCATACACAAAAATAAACTCAAAATGGATGGAAGACCTCAATGCAAGACAGGAAGCCATCGAAATCCTCGAGGAGAAAGCAGGAAAAAACCTCTTTGATCTTGGCCCCAGCAATTTCTTAACACATCTCGGGAGGCAAGGGAAGCAAAAGCAAAAATGAACTATTGGGACCTCATCAAAATAAAAAGCTTCTGCACAGTGAAGGAAACAATCAGCAAAACTAAAAGGCAACCTACAGAATGGGAGAAGATATTTGCAAACAACATATCAGATAAAGGGTTAGTATCCAAAGTCTATAAAGAACTGATCAAGCTCAAAACCCAAAAAACAAATAATCCAGTGAAGAAATGGGCAAAAAACATGAATAGACACTTCTCCAAAGAAGCCATCCAGATGGCCAACCGACACATAAAAAAATGCTCAACATCACTCATCCTCAGGGAAATACAAATCAAAACCACAATGAGATACCACCTTACACCTGTCAGAATGGCTAACATTAACAACTCAGGCAACAACAGATGTTGGAAAGGATGCAGAGAAAGAGGATCTCTTTTGCATTGTTGGTGGGAATGCAAGCTGGTGCAGCCCCTCTGGAAAACAGTATGGTGGTTCCTCAAAAAACTAAAAATAGAACTACCCTACGACCCAGCAATTGCACTACCAGGCATTTATCCACACGATCCAGGTGTGCTGTTTTGAAGGGACACATGCACCTCCATGTTTATAGCAGCACTATGAACAATAGCCAAAGTATGGAAAGAGCCCAAATGTCCATCAATGGATGAGTGGATAAAGGAAATGTGGTATATATATATATATATATATATATATATATATATATAATGGAATATTACTTGGCAATCAAAAAGAATGAAATCTTGCCATTTGCAACTACATGGATGGAACTGGAGGGTATTATGCTAAGTGAAATTAGTCAGAGAAAGACAAAAATCATATGACTTCACTCATAGGAGGACTTTGAGAGACAAGACAGACGAACATCAGGGAAGGGAAACAAAAATAATATAAAAGCAGGGAGAGGGACAAAACAGAAGAGACTCATAAATATGGAGAACAAACTGAGGGTTGCTGGAGGGGGTGAAGGAGGAGGGATGGGCTAAATGGGTAAGGGGCACTAAGAAATCTACTCCTGAAATCATTGTTGCACTATATGCCAAATAATTTGGATGTAAATTAAAAAAAAATTAAAAATAAAACAAGTTATAAAAAAAACAGTAATTACAATCACTATTTACTACTTTATCTGTTAAGGACTGAAAATTTGTGTCCCCCAGCCCTGAAATTCATATGCTGAAGCTTTATCCTCTGTCGTGATAGTATTTGGAGGTGCGGCATCTGAGAGGCAATTAGGTTTTCATGAGGTCATGAGGGTTGGGCCCACATGATGGGCTTAGTGCCTTGACAAAATGAGGAAGAGACACCAGAAGTCTTTCCCTCTTCTGCAGGACTTAGTAAAAATGTGGTCTTCTGCACACCAGGCAAAAACTCTCCCCAGGGCCAGATCATGCTGGCACCCCAATCTTGAATTCACAGTCTCATCTAAGTGTGGCTATTACTATTTTGTAGATAAATAACCCTCCTGGCAAAGTGACGAATAGCACTGGACGAAGGCACACCAGGGCTGCGCTTCTGTGTCCACACTGCTGGCAAGAGAAGAGGTGTGAGCCTCAACTCCTGTAAGCCTCTTTGAACTGTGGCGAGGACTGAATGAGAAAATGCATACCGGGTATAGCAGAAGGCCCTGTGAGGTATCGCAACCATAACGGCAACATTATTATTGTGCTGACCCTCAGAGAGGTTAGTTATGTTACCCAATTTACACAGCTTCTGAGGAATGTAGGGGGATTTTCAGATACATCCTTAACAACAAACCACATGGTCTTATTACTATAATACACTATCCTTGCCTTCCTCCTTCAACAGATGTCTGTTTGGCACATAACAGTTCTTTTAATATGAAGGCTATGTCTAAATCTGGCTATCATTGGCAAAGATCCCTGCTGTAAACTTAATTCTCCAAGGACTTTTATTACTGTCAGGAACAAAAGATTTTTGCAAGGCATCTGATTCTGTTTTGGGAACAAAATAAACCAAAGATAAAAAGTAGGGTGTTAAAAACGTATCAGTAATACACATGAAATTATACAATCAGTTCCACAAAACCTGGTCTATGGCTTGGATCTGCCTATGGAAATGTAATATCCCCTTGACTGTACTTGATAAACTTTATAGCTTTAGGAAGCCAACTCCCTTATTTGACATCTGAAACATGATTCTATCTCGAAGTTCTAGAGTCATTTAAATCTAAAATCCCAGAAAGATTTATGAAATATAATCCTAAATGAAATTATATGACTGTCTTGCATATATGTTTATGTATACGTGAGGCAAATCCTGTAATACCATAAACAAAAAAGAAAAAGTCAAGGTAAGACTTATTTTAGATGGACATTTTAATTTATTTTATGAATGCACCTAGTTGCAATCTCCTTTTCTCAAAGTATAACTGGTAGTTTCTTTAAAAGGATAATGATAATGATTAGTTATACTTACTCTAAGCTCAGGAATTCCTACAAAGCCTAAGTGAACATGACCTTGTACTGCAAATTTTGGAGCCATCATCCTCTGCAAGTAGAGAATTGATCTAATATTACCAAAATGAGCCTTACGATTCTGTAGTAGTAACAAATGAACTCCTAACCTCAGGAGCTTATTTTTAGACACTGCCACCTCAATCCACCTCAGTTTATAACATGCAAGGTCACTGCAGCAAAAGAAAAGAGAGTGTGGAGAAGTCACACCTCTGCTAACTGCTCCAGACCAGAAGCTACAATCACTTACACTGATGGCCCATTGGTCAGAATTGATCACGTAACCCTCCCTAGCTATAGGGGGCTGGGAAATCTTCCCAGATGTCCAGGAAGATAAGGAGAACTACAGAGGTTGAGCAATACAGACCTCAGGAAAGATATTTCACAGGAAATTCAAACAATAAGTGTATAAAAGATGCTAAAACCTTGGTTCATAAGACATAAACATATTTGTTTTCCACAATGAAATATAAATGTCCACAGTTCAATTTGAGCCACTGACAATATGAGGTTGATTATGCTCTAAGGAATATTTCCTTATATTCTCATATATCATGTATCTTTATTCTTATATATCACGTATCTTTGTCTAAAAAGTTTTGCAAAATACAGTAATAAAACTTCTACAAACACAACAGTTTCCCCTTTTACTCAGAATCCAGGTGGTAAACCCTGGGCTGGTCACTCAGGCCAATGCTTGTTGCAAGTTTACAAAGGGGCCTTCAGTCACAGCTATAATGCACGCTGCTGGAAAATGCAAGTGTATCAGATTAGTTGCAAGTTCTTTCAAAGCCTCCATTTTTAAGCTATAGGTTGGCCATTTCCCCTGAGAAGACATGTACACTGTATAACCACAAAGCCATTCACTCCCCTTGCTATAAGCTGGGCAGTTTCTGAGAGAAAATTGCTGTGTGACTACTGTATTTTTTCAGATAGTGGATCATTTTACCACTGGTCTTATGCATGTAGCACTTGGGGATTTTCAGGCAAATTTTAGATGCTTATAATGCTGAAGGGAGTTGCCAAATCATGGCTTCTGCTCACATCCAACGTCACTTACGTTGGCTTCACAGAGATGGGTTCTATAAACATCAAAGACTTGAAAGAGACAAGAAATTACCATGGACATTTTTTTAAAAATCCAAAAAAATAGAAAAAACAGTGGTAAGAGAGCCAAATGCAAGTCGAAAAACCAACAAATATTTATAGTATGGGCAAGCCACAATTTGCAGCAGGGGAGTGCTCTGTCCCTAGGACTCAGGAAAGATGTTCCCTCAAAGGAGTGA
Source organism: Prionailurus bengalensis (assembly GCF_016509475.1). Classification (NCBI taxonomy): domain Eukaryota; kingdom Metazoa; phylum Chordata; class Mammalia; order Carnivora; family Felidae; genus Prionailurus; species Prionailurus bengalensis. The sequence goes on along the minus strand of NC_057353.1, from coordinate 19,159,095 downwards.
TGTTTAAGACTCTGAGTTCAGCAGTTGGCGGTGGTTATTATGTGTGATTAGTTTGAAGGAAAAAAAGGGAAGGTAAAAATGTTGCAGCTGGACTAATTCTTAAGCTTTTCCTAAAGACTTTAGCTGTCTCTTGATCCCTATTGACCAAGAAAATAAATTTTCAAAGTAGGTGCCTCTATACACTGACTGAAGAGACCTCAAATTGGTAATGCCTTAATTTTTCTTCCTAAATAGGGGAAACTCTATGTTCCTTACATACACACATGCGCACACACACACACACACACACACAGAGCTGTTTTTCCATCTATCCACCCACAGGAAGTTTCTACAGCCTCATTAAACTAGACTACTAAAGGTTGTTCAACAAATGAGCCCAGGCTTGTCTCACTCCTGAAATCCAGCTGTGCTTACAGGAACCAGGGACCTTGAAGTGCATTGATTTTGACCTTTTACTTCCTAGAAACATTGTGTGGGCCACCCACTCTGTCCAGTGTACATAAAATCTTTGCTTTTGAAATCAGTTTTCCAGTCCATTAAGTGCTGGTGTGTTCCTGGGGCTCCGTTCTCTTTTGACTGCACCCATTCTCATTGCGGGATGCCATCTACTGCCTTGATTTCTGTTGTGTGCTGTTGAATCATTTTTATGTTGATGGTGCTCAACGTCTCAGATGTGTCCCAGTCTTTTTAAATTCTACATGCCCCCAGATGAACTCAACATCTTCTCCTCATTCCAAACATAGTTCATTACCAGGTGTTTAGGCCAGAAACCTGACCGTTGTCTGAAACACTTCCCACTCATCTTTAATTATTACCCATCTAGGTTCCTCTTCTATCCATGCACTTCCTTCCTGTCTCATGTTGACCACTGCCAACAGTGTCCTAACCATTCTCCTGGCCGCCAGCCTTGTTCCTTTATGATCCATTTTCCACAGTGAAGTGAAACACCACCTTTCTCAAATGCAAATCTTAGTATTTACCTGCTCAAAACTCTTCCATGTGTCTCACTGCCCTCTGAATGTAAGATATCTTATAATACTCTTTATAGTTTGACTACATGTGGTATGGCTGTTGCTTACTTCTCATCTGCATTACAGACAATACTGTGCATCCCCTCTATTCCAGCCATGCTCAATTGTTCATTTCACTGGATACACCTTGTTATTCCTTGTCTCTGGATCTTTACACATGCTGTTGTCTCAAAATAGTCTTCAACCCCTTTCTCCATTGCTATCCCTAATTCCTTTCCACCTTCCCCAATTTCACCTGAATGACCCCCCCTATTCCTTTAGATTGCAGGTTAACCAAAGCTCAAGAATGCAAGGACACTGTCCCACTACTGCTGAGTCCTCAGAGTCTAATCTGGTATTACAGAGTGGGTGTTTGACAATTAAGCATTGTTGAGTAAGTGTTAGATGAATCTGGGTGGAAGGTTTGACATTCTCAAAAGCCTGTGGAAATGTCCCCTTTTCCTAAAGGAGGTAGAAAAATTACCAGTTCATGTGGTATATCTCTTCTCTTATCATACTCTGCCTCTTATCATACTCTGTACTGACATCACATGAGGATGTACTGCCTGTCTCATCCCTGGAGGCTCCACTCAAGGCAAACATTTTCCTGGCCTTCCAAAAGTTAAAGGAAGAATAACTCATTGCTTAAGGAAGTATATCTTAGGGAATGTATAGTGCATCTGAGGTCAGACGAAAGATTTAAATCTAAGTGGGGAAAGCTACCATGAAAACAGCATGAAAATCATGGTTATCCATTCTCTTGTAATTGGCAACCCCTTGCTTTGGTTTTATCCCTTATCTTTCTCAACAGTTCTTTCTTGTCTCCTTCCTGCAGTCTCTTTGGCCTTGCCCCTTAACTTAGGTGTTCTTAGGTGCTTCTTTAGAGGCATCCATAGGTTCTCCTCAGGCAATGTGACCCATTTTTATAGTTTTTGTAAACCCATATATTCACATGAATGACAAGTTTGTATCTTTAGCCCTGTACTTGGCCTCATTGTGTTCTGGGCATTTGAGATCAAATAGGCAAGTACACTTCAACATATCTACACTGTAGTTATCATCTTCAAGAGCTGATTTCCCCTGTTCTTCCTTTCATTGTTTTATAGCCGCCCCTAGACCCAAGCCATGAGCCTGGGGGGCATTCTTGGCAATACTTTATTGTCCTCATCTATGTGCAATAATTCCATAAGAGCTGACAATTCTAGCCCTCAAATAAGTTTTGATTCTATCTGTTCCCTCGATTCCAGAGTATACCAACTATAGTTAGATTGTGAATCTTTTTTGCCTTAATAAATCTAAATAAGACTTTATTTTTATTTTTAACTCCTACAACAACTTCCTAACTGGTTTCCCCATTTCTAGGTTTTCTCATTTCCTGTGGCTACTATTTCTGCAGTTTTACTGGCTGCCAGAGCAAGCTATCCTAACATCAATGTGATAGTGTCATTCTACTCTCTACCGCTGAAAATTTTTAGTAGCTCTCTTTAGCAATGGCTCTCATCCTTGGATATTCCTCAGAATCAAATAAAAAGCTTTTCAGTAAGTACTGGGGTCTACCTCAAACCAACTGAATCTTAATCCCAGAGAGTAGGGTTTAAGTATCTGTATCTGTGATTCTGATGAGCCACCAGACTTGAAGACCACTGGATAGAACATGTGATTTTTCCTAGCCCCATATATACCCACTTCTCTGCCCCATCAACTGCCACATCATCTCATATTCTACATGTTCTAATAATAAATACATTTGTTATCCCCATGCACACTCTGCCCACTCAGAGTTCTATACTAGGTTTATTCTGTTGCTCCCACTAAAACCCTCTTATTTGTTTTTGTTTCTCAGTTGACTTGATCTCATCTTTAAGGAACCAGCTGAGGCATTACCTCTTCCATGGAATCTTCTTTGACTTTCTGCTCACCCCACCACTGATCCTCATCCAAGACCAGATCTCAGATGGGTTCCCAACTGTTCTTTGGTGCTCCCATAGTATCCTAGCTTGTAAATGTCTTCATCATTGTGCATTACCACATTTTATTTAAATTAACTGTTCATATGCATATTTCCCCCACTAGATTATGATATCTTTGAGAATAAGGGTCTGGCTTCCATGTCCAGAGGGCAGAGATTATCAATCAGGGACACCTGGAGGTGGTGGCATGAGTTAGGGCTGAAAGCTATCTGTCTATAGTAGTGACGTTAAAGTGGGGGTTGTGACGAGCATTTCTAGAAGCGCTTTTTGTATGGGGTTTTCAAGCCCTAAAAATTGCAATAACTCTGGAGCTGTGTTAAGAAACACAAATAAAGCAAAAGAGAAAGAAAGAAAGAAAGAAAGAAAAACACAAATAAAGTAAAATGAATAAGGGGAATCAAAGTGAGTGCCAAGAGATTCAGAGTTCATGTGTGAAATTTAAAACAGGAGATAGAAAAGCAACCTGGAGAAATCTCCTGATATGGGCTCTAGCTGTTTACTGGCCTTGGCCTCTGTCCTTGTCCTCCAAAAGTGGTTATAGGAGTTGACAAAGCAAACTCTAGCCTGGCTCCTCTGAGCTCTTTTCTTGACCAGACCTCAACGTTGGCCTATAAATACTGCAGACTCTGAGTACAAATGATTTCCTCCACTCCAACCCACTCCCACATTAGAAGACATGAACAAACTTAGTTTCTAACAGTCAAGGCAGCATCTCCATGATGATGGCCCCAGCCCCGTCAAGTTCCTTCCTGGGAAAGTACAAGACTGCCAAAAGCAGCCAACTTTTTTTTCCAGCCAACACTTGAAGATAGAGCCCCTGTCTCCCAGTCTCAGTGGAAGGACAAAAGTCAAACTTCAATAAGCACAGTTAGCAAACCCAAATGAGTTTCGCATGGGTTAACTCCCCTGTCTGCTTTTTATAAATTTCCATTTCCCCGACTCTTCTCAAGCTCTGGCAATTCGCAGCCTTACTTTCCCTCTCTTCCTTTGAACATGCAGTCACCTCTGCACAAATCAAAGATGAGTTCAGTTCAGAGTTCTTATCTGCTGCAATAGTTTACCATGGATTAAAATCTATCCGCTTACTACTTTAGTTAGTGCCCAGGTTTGTAGGTCTTTGGTAGCATTTTTAGCAATATACATTCCGATATCCTGGCTGATCTGATTCCTGAGGCTGATGTGGCACTTAGGAGAGTGACTGTCTCCAGGAAAATGTTAGGGGACAAGAGGCGGACAAAAGCTGAGCAAGTGAAGGCTGGAGGCAAATTGGCTCGGATGAGGGCATCAGGGATGACATATATTAAAGAAAGACTATCCCTAATAGAGAAAATATTTCGATCCTCAGTTAAATATTTTTGAAGATATTCTTTATCACAAGGATTTTTAAATAGAGGAATGTTCTGTTCTCATAAACTTACTCTCTTGCCTACTTTCTTTTCTGCGCAAAAATGTACTGTGTTTTAAGCCTTTAATTTGTTTCTACCTATAAAAACCGGTAACGTTTGTGAAAATTAGTCTTGAGTCTCTATGCACATGAAAATGTTAATGTAAGAAAACTTATTATATTAGTTGATTTAGGAATGTAACTCCATTCATACAATCAGAACTTCTTTGTTTATTCTTTAGCCATGTTCTTGCCTTTAACATTGTTTCTTTCACAGTAATACAGGCAATTTTATAATTTAACCATATGCCTTTAAAGGTTCAGAAACATAAGATAAGGTATTTGTTCAGACAAATAAGATAAAACAGACAATAGAGATACTCAATAGATTTACTTAGATCCATTCACTTAGCTTCAGTGCAGAATATATTCCAGAAGCGAGCATACATCAAATGCAAAATGGATAACCTTAATTGGGTTCAATAATTGGATAAATGGTCCAACAATTTTCATTGCATATGATCTGGGGCATGCATTTCATTCCTTATTGATCTGCTTTATTAAATTAACATATCAGTTATTTGTTTGATAGGAACAGGGAAGATAATCATAGGAAGGAGCAGTGGTAGAGGATATGCTTCTTGCTGCTGCACAAAACACACATGGCAGGTGATGATACCAAACAGCTAACTCCCAGAGAGACCTAAATGGCACATCTTGGCACATGTGGATAAGTATAATGTTTATTAATCTAAAAAATGAGAAAATATTATAAAAATATAAGAAGTAGAAAACCCTACACAAGTTAAAATACAGAAAAATTTTAAGCAAAGTTATTTGAATCAGGCAATATTTAATGTATCAAATAGTAATCTTAATAACTGGGTATAAAGTAATCTAAACCCAGGACACTAACCATGTCAAAAGGCAGCAGACATCCTGACCACCCCAGAATCCTTTGCCAGGGTTAGTGTTCTCTGATTACACCTTTAGGCACCCCCTGGTTACAAGAGTACTTGTTTATTATTGATATTATAAAAATAACCATTCTCTAAGTGATTACACATAGTAAATAAAATTAGAACTATACATAAGGATTTGAATAATTGCAATTTCTTTAAGGACCACCTGGAACTTCTGCCTGCTTCACAGACCTGTAGGGGAGAAACAAAACAAAGGATAATGTGCTTAATATTACTTCTACAGTGCAGCATAAAAAGAAAGTTAGGGACTTTAATGCTTTCCTATACCCTGTGTGAACTTTTACCATGGCACTGACCTTAGGTCCTACCTTTATCAACTGGATTTTGCTGCCAGGATGTCAATTTCTGGAATCTGTATAAACCTTTTTTGTATATATAATTAGAAGTAGATATTCTACAGATATCTTGGACGGTTAAAATAGAATGGTTGCTCTCTAAATATGGCCAATGAGAAATACTTGTGAGGTGTGTACACATTTACTATCTTGAAAGGAATTATGAAAGCTGAATTTAGAAGGCTAGAGAGGCATAAGATAGATTAGGCTGCACAAGTCCTTTCTTCAGCACTGGAACTATGTGCCCATATTTCTTTACTGAAAATAATTCCTTTATTTTTTTCCCCCAGGAGACTATGATAGGAGGGCAAGGGAAATATCCATGCTCCTAGAATACTTGATAATACCTGTTTCTTCTGCTTCATACCTGAGCTATATTTAATATTTCTGATTCACTCACCAGACCATAAATACTTTGAAAGAAAAATATGAATCTCCAACTTACTTACAGGACTTGAAAGTATACTTTGCACATGGTGTTTGCTCAGTAAGTATTTGTTTGATGGTAAAGAGGGAGAGGAGAAAGGAAGAAAGAGAGGAAAGAAGGGAGTCCAGTTATTTTTGCACATACTTTTCCCTTTCTGGAATGCCTTACTTATTCCAACCAACCCCAGCTAACTCCTTTATCTAACTAACTCCTACTCCTTTAGGACTTAGCCTTAAAAACCACTTTTCTCAGTCCCCTTCAACCACTAGTCAAGGTAGAATTCTCCTGCTGCGTGCACTGATCTCACCCTAATGCCTATATAACGATAATCAGGAGTCTTTTATGTAAACAATGTTCAGTGTGTGATTTCGTCACATGATAGTGACATGTCATTCTCTGGCGTAGTTCCTGTTTCATTGGAGCTCTTTATTAAATATGAATCGGATGAATGATTTACTTATTCAGATCTCTTGGGTAGAAGGGCCGTATACCTGCAAGTCATACAAAGAACACGTAAAGGACTAACGAAGAGAACAACATGGTTTTTGTGTTCCTACAATGGTAGAATTATTATGTGGAAGAGAGATAAAATTTTTTTTAATTTTTTTTTTAACATTTATTTATTTTTGAGACAGAGAGAGACAGAGCATGAAGCGGGGAGACACAGAATCTGAGACAGGCTCCAGGCTCCGAGCTGTCAGCACAGAGCCCGATGTGGGGCTTGAACTCACGGACTGCGAGATCATGACCTGAGCCGAAGTCGGACGCTTAACCGACTGAGCCACCCAGGCGCCCCGAGAGATAAAATTTTTGTCTGTTTTACAGAAAGAACCAGAAATAAGGCAACTACAAGGATCCAGATTTGGGAGCAACAGAAAGTAATTTCATTTAAAGTAGGTTTTGAACATTTTGTACAACTTAAGCATTACTGTTTGCCTACCTGTCTGCTTTTGTCACCATACTGTATGTGACATCCCCATGACTTATTTACTTCATGATCGGAAGTTTGTGCTCTTTGACCACCTTCACCTATTTGCCCAATCCCTGACTCTGGCAACCACCAATCTGTTTTCTGTACCTATGAGCTTAGTGTTTGTTGTTGCAGTTGTTTAGATTCCGCATATAAGTGAGATAATATGGTATTTGTTTTTCTCTGTCTGACTTATTCCAATTAGTAAAACACCCTCAAGTTCCATCTATGTTGTTGCAATTAGCAAAATTTCATTCTTTATGGCTGAATAATATTCCATTGTATATGTGTACCACATTTTCTTTATCCATTCATCTGTCGACGGACACTTAGGTTTTTTCCATATCTTGTCTGTTGTAAATAATACCACTGAACATGGGGATACAGATATCTTTTCAAGACATTTTTGTTTGTAACCATCCAGACAGTATTCTGCAGATGTAAATATATGATCGTGTATGCGTCTATCCATTGTATATAACAAAAAGTGAATTATATTTAATATACTGTTTTGTAACTCATTTTTCATGTAACAGTATTATAAAATGTTTCCACAACAGAATATATATAGATATAGATAGATGGATCCAGTTACTATCAGTATAAATATATGTATTTATCCAATGAATATATATCTCAACCTTCATAAGATGTACAGTATTCCATTATATAGATTGCTATACTTTTTAAATAAATCATCTTTTATTGGTCGTTGGGCTGTCCACATTTTTCTACATGTTTTCCATGTTTTAATATAAAACATTTTTTGTTTTATTATAAAACATGCGCAATGAACATAATATTTTGCTAACTACACAGCGATGCATTGCAGAAATTATCTCTTTAGATGATTTCTCAATATTAGGTTGATGAGCAATTAGACCAGAATAAAATTGAATGAACAGCCACAGGAGGTAGAATATTTCCTATTATTCAAGATGTTCAAGTGAAGATTGCATGGTCATTTCACAGGGGCCTTCTGGAGAAGAGATCAGCATTAAATTGGGAGAGAAGCAGATGGTTCTTTCTAAATTTGATATTCTGTGATTCTGTTATTGCTAAGGACAAACTCAACCTTTCGCTTCTCTCTGTGACATACATGGGAGATGAAACTGCAAATTCTTCATCTTACATATCCAGTTCATACAGTAACCTCATGCCCATGGATGTAAAATTGTTCTGAGATTCTGTATCTCCAAGATATATTTAATGGTGTCACAAAGTTCATGATCTTCACAGCGGGGGAACATGTTTTCATCTCAAATATATCTGAAGTGGATTTTCCTGCCAAGGAGGAAGGATTCAATTCACTTCAGCATAGGAGAATACAGACTTCATGAGAAGCCTGAGATCCATAGAATATCACAAAAAGAAAAAGGAAACATTATGCAGAGTAGGAGGGAAGCCTCTTTCTCATGATAGGCCATGAGAACTGTACATTAAACAAATCCAAACTTTGAGCAGTTGAAGATAGCACCGATAATTACCTGACATTGGTATTAAGTGCCCTGAGCAAACATACCAGAGTAGACCAGTGTAGGACAAGAGGAGCATGGGACACAAAGGAGAAGATCAGCAGAACCTGCACAGTGAAAGAAAAAGAGAGAATATGCTGGACCAGGAAAAAAAATCTATTAAACACAATCTCCTAGCAGTTTAAACAATTTCTAGTGCAGGGTAATCAAAATTAATATCAAAAAAACTACACTTACAGTATATAGTGAGCTGCAATTACATATAAGTTAACTTGCTTCATGGTATGTATATTCTTATTCCATACACTGGTCATTTTCAATTTAAACTTCTGCTGATTTTGAAATAAATTCTAGGGCAAGATGCCCTCCAGCCTCCAGATAGTGTTGTGAATATACATGTGGACTTCAAGAAGATCTCACATAAATCACATTCATTTCTTAAGGCCAGCATGGGTTAGGCAGGAAAGCATTGCTATTCCGGTTGCTATCCTCACACAACTTAGTCAGGATTGGGTATATATACATCACAGAGTTGTTACGCGATCACATTTGCAATTTAACATCATCGTCATCACAAAATTATTATGAAATGTATAAAAGTAGTGCATATAAATACATATGCACTCTATTCATAATGCCTGGCACATAACATCACATGCTGAATGTAATTCCTCTGAATGCATCCCTGAGGGAAAAGAGCAGTGGCTTGTGGAACAAAGGCAAAGAGTATTCTAGTTTAAAAGAGTGGGGAAATAGAATGGAGGATAAAAGCAGATGAAATAAAGGGATTAAGGGACATGAGCAATTCACATTTCCTGAAGAGAAAGGAAATAGATTAAGTCCAAGTTTTCTAAAGCAGATCTTGGAATGCTCGCCCTGCGTGGTGTTGTTATGAATGATCCACAAAAAATGGTTCTTTGGTTAAGGAATTTGGGACAGAAACATACCATATCTGCTTTTTGGAGGATCGAAATTTGTACACCAGCATATCAAAGGCTCTTAGAAGTCCTACATAACTTGATATTTATCAGTTGATAATAGATTTTCATATAATTCATTTTTTAAGACATCTGTAGAGATCCATTGGTAACTTCTGTTCCAACTGGAGTGAAAGACTCATATCAGTACAGTTGCTGTTTCACATAATTCAGCAGCAAAATTGAAAAAGCATGGGTTTTGTACTCAGACACACCTGAGTTCCAATTCTGGTTTCACCCTTATGTATATACATGACTTTGAGCAAGTTAGCTCAGGATCCCCCATGGAGGATGGTTATAAGGGAAACACCTTTGCAAGAGTCATTAAGCAGTAGGCATTTCGTAGTTTTGCGGTATTCAAATTCAGATAAGTAGGAACTACAGAAAAATTTGGATCCAAAGTGGTGATTATATGTGGAAAATGGATGCTGAATAAAGCTGGAGAACTTGATAAACTTTTAGAAATCTTACACATGGAAGGGTTTTGAATAAAATAATGATGCATTTAATGATCTCTCTTAGTGGTTCTCAAATTTTAAGTGTATCAGAATCATCTGAAGGACTTTTTAAAACACAGGTTGCTGGGCTTTGCTATCAGTTTCTGACTTAGTTGTTGTGGGTTGCATTTCTTGTAATTTCCAAAGAGACGCGGATGCTAACATTGATGCTGCTGGTTTGTAGACCGCACTTTGTGTATCACTGTTCTGTATGGCATGGACTTTTGGGTGAAGGATGAAGCCAGATGTAGTTGCATATAGTTGAAGAGAAGGAGTAGCAAAGTGTCTAAGTACGAAAATAAAATTGAAGTGTAGGTTTAGTAGGAAATAGATAATCTTAAGGGTAGAAGGTTTGGGACAGAGAATACATTACAGTAGTCTAAGATTTTAGAGTTGGATGCTATTTCACATTAGACAAGAAAAAAAATACATTGCCTTAGAAGATCGCTACATTTGAGAGGGCCAAAGAATTATAATAGTAAGACAGTGGATAAGTCTCCCAAGTAGGAGTTAAGTTTTCTTAATGATAAGATTGGGGCAGAGAGAAAAGCAATGACTCAAATGTAAGCACCCCACATGAAAGAACAGGTGTGATTGGTAGGATTACAGTGACAAGGAAAGAAACAGGACAGCTAGACAAATAGCATGTGCCTATAAAGGAGGGGAAATTCAGGTAGAATGGTAATGCTACCTCATGGTGCTTAACACAGGGCAACTGAAAGAAAGAGAGTTTCCCCTGGGAAAGGCTATAAGGGAAGCTGTGTCTTCCAGGAAACATTTTGAATAAGGCCAATAAATAAATAAATATAAATAAGGAGGGGCATGAAGAGTGTTCTTTGGATAGCACTGCCAGACAATCAGTTTGCAAATAAAATTCCAGTTCCATAGGGCACAGTGGAAAAATCTGGGAAATACATCCACAGTGCTTAAGAAAACAAATACATGAGGAGATTTTATTTTGATAAGGGGCAGGGGGGCAAGGCAAAGTGGCCAAGGATAACAGAAATGAAAGACAGAATTAACTGATCTCAAGTTTCTGAACTGAACTTTTTGCATGACCCTTACTCTTATATGGCAACTGACTTAGGTATCCAGCCTTACACTGCTTCCCTCTGTGAAACAGCACAGCTTATCCAGAGGATGGCCCATTACTCCCCATACCTACGGGGAGGTAAGAAATGAAGCTCCTTTGGTGGGGGCAGAAAAAGCAAGCAAAAGAGTAGCCATAAAGTCGAGAAATAAAGATAATATTTTGTTTACAGCATAGAACCTGCCTATTTTCTTCTTAAATGCCACAGGCACAGGTTAATTCGGTGAAAAACAGCCACACAAATCACCTCAGGCAGTGATCCCACATGACACATAGGGACTGATGTAAATATTGCATTAATGCTCTGTGTTCATTGCAACTCTGATTGAATTATCATTACTGCTGAGGAACAACACTCTGAACATATGGAATGTCATCGAACACATCATGTGTTGTTGTGTAGACTGATAAACCACTTATTATTTGTCTATGTTGCTAGACATTGTGGTCTCCCTGAATAATCAGAAGATAGAGATTTAGGCTTAGTTACTCCTCAAGGGATCTTCAAGGATCACTTAACCAAGATGAACTAAATTTCTTCATTCCTTCATTCCTCCAATTCATTCAGTAACTATTTCTTAAGTAAATCAACAGTGAATATACAAATATTTTTTTAAATAAATACGTGCTGAATAATTACAATATAAAATAGGAACATTAAGAAGAAATTTTCCCTAATAGGTTAGTTTTGGAGATTAAATACGTGGAAGCAATTTATAAATTATAAAGCCTGGCATAACTAGTAGAAACTTGCTGAATTTTTTTTAAATGTTAACAAATGGATAATTCCTTGTGTCCTAATACGAAGGAGAAAGTCACATATAACATATGTTTAAGAATATAAAGAAAAGCTATGTTTTTGGTCTGAAGAATGTTTAATTATACTGCAGTTGATATATAGTTTTGGGATATTTAGTCAACATTTCAAAACAACTCATTCTGAAGAAATTTGGCAGCATGCTTTGAACAGTTGTTCTATTTTTAATATCGAACTATGAGATTTAAACACGCTTAATGTAGTTACTAAACGTTATTTATTTTATTCTGTCAAAATTTTAATTTTTATGTTTATCACGTATGCCTCCCTTAATTTTCTGGATGACTTTGCCTGTGGATAACAATTTGGAACACAGCGTAAATTTAACTAAATCAAGGTTGAAGTTTATATTAAAAGCAGATTTTCTGGCCAAATGTATTACTGCTTGTTTCTTTATATGTCACTTTTTCTTATTTTCAAGCTTTATAGCACTTTATGATACAAACTCTTTCTGTGTTCGGTGAAATAATTCCTCTCTTGATACTCTCTATGCACACATTCCCCCTCCCTCCTTTTTTTAGCTTATAGAGATGGAATGACGTTTTGGAGTAGAACATATGGCCTTGGATTGAGCTAGACTGTAAATTGCACTTATTAATTATGTATCCTTGGGACAGGATACACTTAACAGATCTGAGTTTGTAAAAGCAGAGGAATATCACCTACATATTAAGTTGTCACAAGGATTAAAGGAGATGCTACGTAGCCCCTACCAGCAAAAATGTCATAAGTGTCAGTCCTCTTTCATTTTCTCTTCTTTTGAAGATGCATGTGTTTCTATATAAGCCTAAAATGTCAATTACTCATAATAGGCTTTAAGGAGAAATGGAATAATAGAATTCTAATGACTCAAATAGACTTTGTAGTTCTATTTTATGTTAGCCTAATGTGACAATTTTCCTAATTCATTATTAAATTATATATCTATTAGAATATATGTTAACTTTCTCAGTGAAAAGATTTATTTTGCCACATTCTTGAAGTTCCATGCGTAGAACTCCACTTTTTTTCATATACCATCTTTATTATGCCTACACAAGTAGTTTCTTCACCCACAATGCCTATCTTCAGGCTACAATTTCCTGTCAGATCCTTATAACAAATATTCCACTACCTTTTAGGAGACTATGCTGGTCAACTTTTAGTCTAGCTCACACAGTGGAAATATAGCATCTTCTGGAGGAGATAGTTTGTTCCTTGATTTTTTTCCCCTTCAGTTTGAGGTAAATAAGCACTTAAGTTTGAAGTAGGAGGAAAAAGGAGAGGGAAATAATAAGGTAGGCTGGGATCAATGATGCAGGTGCCCCAATTAGTAGATATGAAATGAACTCTTCCAGCCTGGGAGAATACATAAGAAAGCACATTGCATAAGATGATCATACCACCCATGAACCCACCTAAGGGAGAGGTCACGCTTTTGGCCCCAAAATGGGAATATAAGATCCTTCTCTCCTCTGCTAGTTCCAAGGCATACTAGAGGCAGCAAGCTAAATGCAAAAACCATAGAATAATCAAGAAAAATAAGACAAATGAACTGTGGCTTCCTAAGTGAAAAGATAAATTATTTTTGGTTAGTAAGAAAAAGGCAAAGATTGTTTGGCAGAGAAACTTGAGGGAAAGCATTCTGTACTATTCCCATGTAGTTAATATACCTCTGATAGTTAAAGTCTGAGAACTGGGCAACTGTAGATGCATCTGAGTGTGAGCCCTTTTCTGCAGTATACTAGCCTGGGAACCACAGGGAAGAAGGAGGACCTTAGAGTTTTCTGACTCCTAGGTTTTTTTTTTTCCTCATTCCATCATAATGTCTAGAAAAAAAATTAGCCTCCCACTGAGAAAATTAAATGACACATGCATATGCTCACAATAGTCAGTCATAGTGAGAACCTAGCAAGTGTCTGGGAACAAATTCCACACAGGAGTAAAAACACAATGTCATTAATAATAACATAAGCAAAGGTAAATAGAAACCTAATAAGAAGCAAGAAGAAATCCTGGTGGGATAGAAGATAAATCATCATTTTTTGCATAAATAGAAACCATTTTATATGATGTATGCTTAGCCTAAAAGTAAAACCTTAGAACTTACTAATATTTAGCAAGCATATACTATGTATCTGGCACTATGTTTGGCACAAATTAAAGTAATGAAAAAGAAATGTTTTCTTAGTCTTATGGAAACTAAAGGAAATTATCTGAAAATGTGCTGATTTTGCCCACATTTACTGAAATATATCAGAGTAAGAAATTTAATATCCAGGATTGGTTGTGTAAAATTTTCAGATAAAGCAGCTACTAGAAACATTTATAACAGCTGGGTGAAATATTTTTAAAGCCTCTGCGAAGGCATCAGGGAGCTAGCAAAATAATATGGTATTAAACGGTCAATATCCAGAAGAATAAGGAAATAAATAGAAATGAGCATGGAATTTGGGGACACAATTCCTCTAAAGGTAGCTACCAGTTGCAGAAGAAATTCCTGAGAGGCTGGCAACTTGCAAAAGGTTCATAGGCAGACAGGACAAAAATTGGAGCCCGAGGCTTACTGAGGAAGGCGACTCAGTTTAATTCCCTAGGTTTGGGGTTGCTACTCTGAAGGGTCACACTATAAGAGTAAGGGCAAATAGAAATAAACCAGCCATCTCAATGAAGAAAACCCACTTAAAATCTTCTCGATTTTGTAATATATGTGTTAAATAGCAGATTTGATAGCATTAATGACAGAGATAATAAACTTGAGCATAGATCAGAATACAATATCCCTGGTGATACACAGAAACAAATGGATGGAAAACAGAGGTGGGGCACATTTTACATACAGTTAGAGTATCTAACACATGTTAACAGGTGGGCGTGGCAATTTTAAAACATACACCCCGCCCAAATTCTTTCGTATTTTTCCCAACTTGCTAGAACCATGTCCACTAACCTTGAATCTATAATCTGTGACTGCAGGGGCACCTAGGTGACTCAGTCAGTTAAGTGTCTGACTCTTGATTGCAGCTCAGGTCATGATCTCACGGTTCGTGAGATGGAGCCCCACATCAAGCTCTACTGACAGTATGGAGCCTGCTTGGATTCTCTGCTTCCTTCTCTCTCTTCCCTGCCTACTCATGCTCTCTCTCTCTCGCTCTCTCTCTCTCTCTCAAAAATAAAATAAACATTAAAAAAAATCTCTGACTGTATATGCAACAAAATGGCAGAAGTAGTGCTGTGAGTTCCCAGGCTCAGGCCTTAAGGAATGGAAAAATTCCACTTCCTGTCTTATGGGATACTCACTCTTCTAAGGCAGCTACAATAATGTGAGAAAGCCTAAACATGCCATGGAGAGATGCATGATGAAAGTTTTATATGCAGAGAAATCAAGGTCCTTGACCTTCAGTCCTGAATGACTTCTCGGGCAACAGTGACCATAAACATCTAAGCATGTGAGTTACCCATCTTGTAAATGTATCCTCCACCCCTGCTTAAATCACTCCAGCTGATGCTGCATGGAAAAGATATAAGCCTTTCTTACTAAACCCTGACCAAATTGCCCATGAATGAATTAAATAAATGATTGTTATTTTAAGATACTAATGTTTTGGGTGATTATTTTATGCAGCAACAGCTGACTAGAAAAGAAGCCAAAGACTTGACAGAAAAAGAATATGGAAAATCCAAAGATGCCAAAGGTATGAAAGCTACAGATTTAGAAGCATTCTTATCACTCATGTTTAACACAAAGAACCCAAGGTATATCAGAGAATAGTCACATCTAGGTTACTCAAGGTAAAGCTGCAAAAATAATAGACAAAATGAAAATTTTAAAAACACTTGAAGAAGTAACAATAAGCAATAAACTGATGGAAGGATATTTTCAAAGTGCTGAAATAAAAAAAAGCTGCCTTGATTTTTACACCCAGTGAAAATACCCATCAAAAATAAAGAAGAAATAAAGAAATTTAAGACAAAGATAATTCATCCCAAGAATCACAAATCAAAATTAATATTAATTGGTACTCTTTAGGTCAAAGAAATGTGACTCAAGATTCAACCAACAGGGACTTCCAGGAAAGATGGCAGCGTATGAGGATCCTAGGTTCACCTCTACCAGGGATACACCTGGATAACACCCACATCATGTGAATAACCCAGAAAATGCCCCAAAGACTGGTAGAACAGACTGTCCACCACTAAGTATAGAGAATAGGCCATATTGAAGAAGGTAGAAAGGGCAGCGATATAGTCGGGGGCCAAACAGACCCTTGGGACTCTTTGGGGGTGGGAGGGGCACAGTGGGTGCAGATTGGAAAGAGGAACAGACTCCATACCAGGCATCCCAGGCACAGGGGACCCACACTGGGAAGACAAATCCCCACAACATGTGGCTTTGAAAACCAAAGGGGCTTGCTCTCTCAAGTTATTACAATCAGTGAGGCTTAACAGCTGAAATTTAAAAATCAGTAGGCATGGGTCTGGGAGAGACAGAGAACAATTGGAAACTTAGCCCCCACCCTTAGAAAGACAGCATAACAAACAGCCCCACTGAGAATAGGCATAGAAACAGCAGTTTAAAAAACACCTGAGGTATACAGGAAGATTTTTGTTCTTGTTGTTGTTGTTGTTGTTTACTAATCTCAGAGCCTGTGCTAAAAGGGTGGGGATCTTTGAAAGATTTCTCCTATAACAACAGAGCTGACAGGTGTCACTTCCCTCCCCTAATCCCCAGCCTAGAAATACAGACACTTGTCAGAACCAGCACAATACAAATATTCTCCACGTAACTGGCTAACAGCTCACCCTGCCCACACCCTCTCCTTTGGACCATGTCTGCCAACACCACACAGAACTGACTCCTACCCCAGGAAGAGGAAAAGTAAACCACACATACCAGTTCAGCTGCAACCCCAGAGGTGGGCTGGGGTCTGACTGCAGGCCCCACCCACCAGCAAAAGCTTATCAAGGGCCAACATAGGGAGAGCATCCTGCAGTTTGGTGATACCACAGCTCTGGCAACATTGGGTCTGACCCAACTCAAGCCCAAGGCGGCCCAGACTGGTTCACTAACCCCACAGGACCAACCACTGACCACAGCAGGCAAAGCAAACCACTGCAGATGACTGGATTGAAGGAAAAAGCGGCCAGGCAAAACAACAGAAGAGTTCCCTGAAGCACCAGGTCCTGGTGAACAGGGGCCACTGCACTGCAGGGCACTACAGGACCTCTTCTTCAATAGGCCACTACTTTTAAGAGCAGGAGACATAGCTGCCTTTCCTAACATACAGAGAATTTCCTAACTTTCTTAGCAGATACAGAGAATTAGACAAAATGCGGATAGAGGCTATGTCCCAAATAAAAGAACAGGACAAAATCACAGCAAGAGAGTAAAGGAAACAGAGATCATTAATATGCCTGATACAGAATTTAAAGTAATAGTCATAAAATACTTACTGGACTTGGGAAAGGAGTGGGGAAAAGAGTGGAGCACCTCAGTGAGACGCTTAAAAAGAGAGAAAACATAAAAAAGTACGAATGAGAGAAAAGAGTTCAATAACTGAAATTAAAAATACACTAGAGGGAATAAATAATAGACTAGAGGAAGCATAAGAACGAATTAAATGGCTAAAAAAGCAAGATTCATCTATACGCTGCCTACAAGAGACTCATTTCAGACCTAAAGACACATGCAGATTGAGAGAAAGGAATGAAAAAACATTTATCGTGCAAATGGAAGCGAAAAGAAAGCTGGGGTAGCAATACTTATGTCAGACAAAATAGAGTTTAAAACAAAGACTGTAACAGGAGACAAAGAAGGATACTACAGAATCATAAAGGGGACAATGTAACAAGAAGATGTTGCTATTGTAAATATTTAGGTACCTCAACACGAAAGCACCCTAATATGTAAAGCAGGTAATAACAAACATAAAGGAAGACATTGAGAGTAATACAATAATAGTAAGAGATTTTAACATCACACTTACATCAATGGAGAGATAACCCAAACAGAAAGTCAACAAGGAAACAATGGCTTAAATGACACATTCAGCCAGATGGATCTAACAGATATATTCAGAACATCCCATCCTAAAACAATGGAATACACATTCTTTTCAAATGCACATGAAACATACCCCAGAATAGATCACATGCTAGGCCACAAAACAAGTTTCAAGAAGTTCAAAGTGATTACAATCAAACCATGCATCTTTTCTGATCACAACTCTATAAAACTAAAAGTCAACCACAAGAAAAAATCTGGAAAGAACACAAATATATGGAGGTTAATTAACATACTACTAAACAATGAATGAGCGAACCAGGAAATCAAAGATGAAATTGAGAAATATGTGGAGACAAATGAAAATACAACAGTTAAAAATCTTCGGGATGCAGCAAAAACCATTCCAAGAAAGTTTATAGCAATACAGGCCTACATCAAGAAACAAGAAAAATCTTAAATAAACAACCTAACCGTACACCTAAAGGAGCCGGAAAAAAAGAAGAAGAAGAAGCAGCACGAACAAAACCCAAAAGCAGTAAAAGGAAGGAAATAACAAAGATTAGAGCAGAAATTTTTTGAAAAGTGGAAAGTAAGAAAACAAAAGATTAGAGCAATGAAATCAGAAGCTGGCTCTTTGAAAAGATCAATATTGATAAACCTTTAGTCACACGCATGAAAAAAGAGAGGGGGAGAGAGAGAAAGAGAGAGAGACAGAGACAGAGACAGAGAGAGGAATTAAAATCAAGTGAAAAAGGAGAAAAAACCATTGACATCACAGAAATACAAATGATTATAAGAGAACATTATGAAAAATTATATGCCAATAAATTGGACAACCTAAAAGATATAAATTCCTAGAAACATATAACCTCCCAAGACTAAATCAGGAAGAAAAAGAAAATTTCAACAGATCTATTACCAGCAAGGAAATTGAATCAGCAATCAAAAAATTCCTGCATCCCAGGAACAAATCCCACTTGATCATGGTGAATATTTCTTTTAATGTATTGTTGGATTCAACTTGCTAGTATCTTATTGAGAATTTTTTCACCCATGTTCATCAGGGAAAATGGTCCGTAATTCTCCTTTTTAGTGGAGTCTTTGGTTTTGGAATCAAGGTAATGCTGACCTCATATTATGAGTTAGGAAGTTTTCCTTCCATTTCTAGTTTTTGAACAGCTTCAAAAGAATAAGTATTAACTCTTCTTTAAATGTTTGGTAGAATAACCCTGGGAAGCCCTCTGGCCTGGACTCTTGTTTAATTCTAATCGGAAGAACTAATATTGCTAAAATGTCTATACAAAATGATACACAGATTCAAAGCAATCTCTGTAAAAATTCCAATGGCATTTTCCACAGAAATAGAAAACAATTCTAAAATTCTTTTTTTTTTTTTTAAATTTTTTTTTCAACATTTTTATTTATTTTTGGGACAGAGAGAGACAGAGCATGAACGGGGGAGGGGCAGAGAGAGAGGGAGACACAGAATCGGAAACAGGCTCCAGGCTCCGAGCCATCAGCCCAGAGCCTGACGCGGGGCTCGAACTCACGGACCGTGAGATCGTGACCTGGCTGAAGTCGGACACTTAACCGACTGCGCCACCCAGGCGCCCCAACAATTCTAAAATTCTTATGGAACCACAAAAGATTCTTAATAGCCAAGGCAATCTTGAGAAAGAATAGAGTTGGAGGCATCACACTTCCTGATTTTAAATTATATTACAAAGTTATAGTAATCAATTATATGGTACTGGCATAAAAATAGACACATGGACCAGTAGAATAGAATAGGGAGTCCAAAGATAAACCCAAGCATATACGGTCAACTAATCTTTAACAAGAGTGCTAACAACACACAACGGGAAAAGTATAGTCTCTTCAATAAATGGTTTTGGGAAAACTGTATCCACATACAAAAGAATGGAATTGAATCCTTAACTTACAATGTACATAAAAATCAATTCAAATGTTTTAAAGACTTAAATATGAGACTGGTAGCTGTAGAAAACTTAGAAGAAAACAGAGAGAAACTCCTTGACATTGGTCTTAGCAATAATTTTTTAAATATGACAAAAGCCCAGGCAACAGAAGCAAAAATAAGTAAGTGGAACTGCATCCAACTAGGAAGCTTCTGCAGAGCAAAGGAAACAACAAAATAAAAAGATAACCTACAGATTGGGGACAACATTTGCAAAACATATTGTTGATAAGGAGTTTAATACAAAAAATACATAAATAATGCATGTTTTGAGACTTCAGGTAAGAGTTCACTCTAAAAGTAATTATGTTTTACATAGCCAGCAAAGAAATTGGATCAGTAATCAAAAACCTCACAACAAAAAAGAGTCGAGGGCCAGACTGTTTCCCAGGGGTATTCTACCAAACATTTAAAGAAGAGTTAATACTTATTCTTTTGAAGCTGTTCAAAAACTAGAAATGGAAGGAAAACTTCCAAACTTATTCTATGAGGCCAGCATTACCTTGATTCCAAAACCAGACAAAGATGCCACTAAAAAAGGAGAATTACAGACCATTTTCCCTAAGGAACATGGGTGCAAAAATTCTCAATAAGATACCAGCAAGTTGAATCCAACAATTCATTAAAAGTATTATTCACCATTATCAAGTGGGATTTATTCCTGGATGCAGGGCTGGTTCAATATCCACAAATCAATCAATGTGACATATCATGTTAAGAAAAGAAAATATAAGAATCACATGATCCTCTCAATAGATGCTGAAATAACATTTGAAAAATACAGCATCCTTCCTTGATAAAAACTCTCAAAAAAATAGGGATACTTTCTTGGAACTTACCTCAACATCATAAAGGCCACATATAAAAGACCAATAGCTAACATCATCCTCAATGGGGAAAAACTGAGAGCTTTCTCCCTAAGGTCAGGAACATGACAAAGATGTCCACTCACTCCGCTGTTGTTCAATATAGTACGGGAAGTGCTAGCCTCAGGAATCAGACAACAAAAAGCAATAAAAGGCATGCAAATTGACAAGGAGGAAGTCGAGCTTGTACTCTTCACAGATGAGATGATACTTTACATGGAAAACCGGAAAGACTCCATCCAAAAACTGTTAGAACTTATATGTGAATTCAGCAAAGTCATAAGATGTAAAATCAATGTACAGAAATCAGTTGTATTTCACCAATAGTGAAGCAGCAGAACAAGAAATCAAAGAATTGATCCCATTTATAACTGTACCAAAAGCCATACGATACCTAGGAACAAACAAAAGAGATGAAACATCTGTATACTGAAAACTATAGAAAGCTTATGAAAGAAATTGAAGAAGACACAAAGAAATGGAGAAACACTTCATGCGTGTGGATTGGAAGAACAAATATTGTGAAAATGTCTACACTACCCAAAGCAATCTACACATTCAATGCAATCTCTATCAAAGTAACACCAGCATTCTTCACAGAGCTAGAACAAATAATCCTAAAGTTTGTATGGAACCAGAAAAGACCCCAAATAGCCAAAGCAATCCTTAAAAAGAACATTAAAGCTGGAAGCATCACTATTCTGGACTTCAAGCTCTATTACAAAGCTGTAATCATCAAGACAGTATGGTACTGACACAAAAACAGACACATAGATCAATGGAACAGAATGGAGAATTCAGAAAAGGACCCTCAAACGTATGGCCAACTAATCTTCAACAAAGCAGGAAATATTATCCAATGGATAGCCAATGGATATCAGGAAATGTTGTTGGGAAAAGTGGACAGCAACATGCAGAAGAATGAAGCTGGACCACTTTCTTACACAACACACAAAAATAAATTTGAGATGGTTGAAAGACCTAAATGTAAGACAGGAAACCACCAAAATCCTAGAGGAGAAAACAGGCAGCAACCTCTTTGACCTCAGCCACGGCAACTTCTTATTAGACATGTGTCTGGAGGTGAGGGAAACAAAAATAAAAATGAACTACTGGAACCTCATCAAGATAAAAATTCTTGACGGCAAAGAAAACAATCAACAGAACTAAAAGGCAACCAATGGAATGGGAGAAGATATCTGCAAATAACATATTGAATAAAGGGTTAGTATCCAAAATCTATAAAGAACTTGTCAAACTCAACACCCAAAAAACAAATAATAGAGTGAAGAAATGGGCAAAAGGCATGAACAGATACTTTTTGAAAGAAGACATCTAGATGGCTAACAGATACATGAAAAGATGTTCAACATCACTCGTCATCAGGGAAATACAAATCAAAACCACAGTGAGATACCACCTCACACCTGTCAAAATGGCTAAAATAATAACTCAGGCAACAGCAGATGTTGGTGAGAATGCAGAGAAAAGGAACATTTTTGCACTGCTGGTGGGAATGCAAACTTATGCAGCCACTCTGGAAAACATTGTGGAGATTTTTCAAAAAATTAAAAATAGACCTACCCTCCAATCAGCAATCACACTACTAGGTATTCATCCAAAGGATACAAAAATGCTGAATAAAAGGGGCACATGCATCCCAATGTTTACAACAGTACTATCGGCAATACCCAAATTATGGAAAGAGCCCACATATCTATCCACTGATGAGTGGATAAAGATGTGGTATATGTATATATATATATATATATATATATATATATACACACACACACATATATGTATATATACACACACATATACATATATATGTATATCACATATATACATATATGTATATATACACACACATATATGTAATATATATATATGATGGAATATTACTCAGTGATCAAAAAGAATGAAATCTTGCAATCCGCAACAATGTGGATAGAACTAGAGTATATTATGCTAAGCAAGATAAGTCAGAGAAAGACAAATATCATATAATTTCATTCATATGTGGAATGTAAAAAACAAAACGGAGTGAACATAGGGGAAGGGAAGAAAAAATAAAATAAGATAAAAACTGAGGAGCACCTGAATGGCTCAATCAGTTAGGCATCTGACTTCAGCTCAGGTCATGCTGTCACAGCTCGTGAGTTAGAGCCCTGCATCAGGCTCTGGGCTGACAGCTCAGAGCCTGGAGCCTGCTTCAGAATCTGTGTCTCCCTCTCTCTCTGCCCCTCCACTGCTCATGGTCTGTCTCTTTCTCTCAAAATAAAATAAATATTTTTTTAAAAAATTTAAAGAGATAAAAACAGAGAGAGGAGAACAATTAAGAGACTCTTAAATACAGAGAACAAACTGAGGGTTGCTGGAAGGGAAGTGGGTGGAGGGATGGGCTAAATGGGTGATGGGCATTAAGGAGGGCATTTGTGATGAGACCTGGGTGTAGTATGTAAAATTAAAAAATAACGTTTGTTTTAAAGAATTAAAATTATAAACTTGGGCTATGTATATTTACTGATATTTAATTGATAGATTAACAACACTCAAAACAAAGTTTTAAAATGCACTTCAACAATGATTTCTTTTTCCTTCAATAAGTTGTGCTGTAGTGTATTTCCTGTTTACCATCTCTGCCTAGTAAAGAAGATAACTTTTTTAAAAGCTATTATTTATTTATTTATTTATTTATTTATTTATTCTGCCTACTAGAGACTTATTTTATTTTATTTTATTTTATTTTTATTTTAGGTTTTTATTTAAATTCCAGTTAGTTAACATACAGTGTCATATTAGTTTCAACAGAATTTTGTGATTCATAATTTATATATCATACCCAGTGCTCATCACAAGTGCCCTCCTTATTACCCATCACCCATTTAATCCATCTCTCCCCACCCCCCAGCAATCCTCAGTTTGCTCTCCATAGTTAAGAGTCTGTTTTATAGTTTGCCTCTCTCTTTTTTCCCATATATTCATCTATTTTGTTTCTTAAATTCTATTCACATATGAATGAAATCATATGGCATGTCTTTTTCTGACTGATTTATTTCACTTAGCCTAATACACTCTAGCTCCATCCATGTCATTGAAATGTCAAGATTTCATTCTTTTAGAGGGCTGAGTAATACTCCATTTTGTGTGTGTGTGTGTGTGTGTGTGTGTGTACCACAACTTTATCAGTTTTTTTAAAATGGCATGTCTTGGGGAGATGATGATCTCTAGTTAAAATAGCACTAGTGCACAGACAGTTTAAAAACCACTTTTCTTGGGGCACCTGGGTGTCTCAATTGGCTAAGCATCTGATTCCTGATACCAATGTGGGGTGTGATCTCATGAAGCATGAGATCATGACCTGAGCCGATATCAAGGGTCTGATGGTTAACCAACTGAGCCACCCAGGTGCCCCAAGAAAACTAGTCTGTGATGTCAGTGCAGAACCTTCTTGGGATTCTCTCTATCCCTCTCTCTCTCCCTCTCCCCTGCTTGCACACACATGCAGTCTCTTTCTCAAAAAGTAAATAAACATTATAAAATTTTAAAAGAAAAAAATCTCATTTTCTTCTCAAGTTAAGAAATATGTAAAGGGTTAAACACTTGGGCCTCCTTTGTGTTAGTGTTATCCAAAGTTAGGAATATGAATGTTTTTATCAGGGCTCCCTCCTATGTAAAGATTTCTCTGCTGTTTATTTTACCAATTCACATTTCTTATGCTTATAATTTGCACCCACTATGTTATTTTCATGACTTAACTTTTCTAGATTTATTTCTCCCTGATCCCCTGTGTCTAGTGTCTTCCCCTAAAAGTATGAATTGACAGTTCACCAAACATAACCAATGCTCTTCCTATCTTTGTGTCCTCACCCATGCTGTTCTTCTTGCTCATATGACATTCTTGTCCATCTTGTACTTCAAAATCTTACGTATCTCTTAGTTCAAACACTGTTTCTTCATGTTCCTACTGCTAACTCCATGCGATATACCCCTCCTTCGGCTTCCTTAACATTCTACTTATCTCTTAAATAGTATACCTTATGCTATTATGCACTTCTGTTTAACTTACTAGAGAAAAGAGATCATAACCTTTTTCTTGTTTTTTTTTTTTGTATCTCCCATGCAATAGAACCCAACACAGCAGTTTCTCATTATATGTGTGCGTTTTAAGATATGTAAATATGATTCTAAGGACATTCTAAGGAGGTAAGCTGGTCTATGGAGCATATGTAACATTGGAGAATCTTAACTATAAAAATCCTGGTTTGGGACAAAAATGCCAAGGTCCGTTTAATTTGTGAAGGTGAGGCAGGTCAATGTTGCAAAACAAGCCAGGAGAAATTACGGAACAGTTTGCCTGATATAAACATGCTGAAGTTCTTGCAGTTACTGAAAATGTACAGAACAAAATTCATTAAGAACAAATAGGTTTTACTTGCAACAAGCCAATACATTCTTCTCATTTGTGAAAGATACATCCCATCTAATGGAAGACTACCTATAAGCTAAATCCATCAAGGTTAAAGAATGAACTAGATTCCCCTTCATTTCGTTTTCTTTATTATATTTTGTAGTTTCAGGCTATATCTAGAGCAACTATAAGAATATTCCAAGACAAACAAAAAGTATTTAGTAAGAGGATTAAAAACATATGCTACTCATTTATAACTTTGATTTTTTTAAATAACCTAAAATTGGACCATGTATCTCCTACTTTCAGTTTTAAAGAATTCAACTTCATATAATACTCTAATCCAAAGAATTTTGTATCACAAAAGATCAGTTCTGTTGTTTAAATACAGTCTTCTCTGATACTTGTTATGGAATGTTCTGACTACTATTATTGCATATGACAAGGAAATTTCAATAAATAAAGCAGGTAAGCTTTGTATCTATTCTGAAGCATGTAACCTTATATGTTGTAGAACACATTTTTCCATTACACTTAATAATAGTTTACTCGGTGAGATTAAATTTTATGTTATTAACTATTACCCATTACATTTTTTTCTAGGAGCTTAGAAATCAATTGAAACGTTCATAATATCAGGGTTTTACCACAGACATGGGAAACATTTGAAAGTAAGAATGGCACATGAATAATTCAGGGACACGTGTCCTCTAGAAATTGCAAAAACTTATTTATAATCAAACTAATTCTCTAACAGTATTATAATGGAAAATTACAATTTGACATTAGACTATTTTGCATGTAACAGATAATTCACAGTAATTATTAACTTACTATTATATTTGTTGGTTAAAGATCAATCCTTAAATATTTATAATAACAGGTACCAAACATGCAAATGCCTAATTTATAGAATTTATTGCCTCGTATGAGTTCGGATGCCCTGACTTTTTTAAGAAAAGCTTTAGAATTTTCTGAACACTCATAGAAGATTGAATGTGAAAAGTGAGATTAAAAGTCATCAAGATTTCTTTTGGTCTTCAAAAAGAACCTAATACAGTTTGTCAGATGTTTTTGTCTGTTTTACTTTAAGAGCTCATCTTTCTAGTTATTCTTGAGCTATTTTTATGTATTACTGTTACTATTACTATCTTTTATTCTTGGTTGTTTCCAAAGCATGTGGGTCTTTTCTCTACAAAGACATGTGTTGTGTAGGATAGCCTAGTTGACCTTTAAATAAGAACAAAATACTGAAGTCCTGTCTTGTTTATCTCCTGAGGTATATATTCCTAGTCCTTATTTCTATGTCATAACCCTAATATTTAAAATTTGAGTTCCAAGGGTCATGAAGTCCTAACACCCATCTGACTTAATTGGCTTTTAACTCATTTTGGTCTTTGTGTTATCTATATACCACTGCCCCCTAACACACCCCTTTCTACTCTTTCAGTTGAGAGGATGTTAGTACCTTCTCTTGGGCCTGGTGAGATAATCAGCTGTGGTACAATAACACCACTGACTCAAGCATTGCTCAAATATAAATCTTAGGAGGCTACCTGGAAAGAAATAACCTGAGGTTAGATTAAGGAGAATAAAGGCCACACCACATCCTCAGTGGACAATAGAATCCTGTAGCTCCACTTACTTCCCCAAGCACTTTGGCTCTCAAGAGTCCCAGCAGAAACTGTGTCACCCCCTGGTAAGGGGGATTAAGGGAAGTCATGAGTAAAGGATGAAGCAATAAGAGTAAACATCACTGGGTCCAAACAAGAACATTTGATTATACTCCTGGCCTCTGCTACTGACATGACACGAACAAGCCTACGATCTCTGAGAGAACCAACTTCCTCACTAAATTAAGAGAACTGAGATTGAGAGGATTAGATTAGATTAGATTAGCACTTGCTAAAATCCCAGAACATCTGGTCTTCCAGCAGTTAATAGGCATTCTGGAAATTATAAGCATTCTGAAAATAGGAATTAATATACATTTGGCAAGGGCACCTGGGTAGTTCAGTTGGTTGAGAGTCAGACTCTTGGTTTTAGCTCAGGTCTTGACCTCATGGTACCTGGATTCAAGCCCCCTGTGGGGCTCTCTGCTGATGGCTTGGGGCCTGCTTGGGATCTCTCACCCTGTCTCTCTGCTTCTCCCCCCTCCACACATTCTCTATAAACAAACAAACAAACAAACAAACAGACTTTAAGAAGAAAAGGCATTCTGCAAAAAGAGCTCAAGTAAATATGCAAAAAACTTTGGACTGTACACAAACAGATCTTGCTGCAAGACCACGCAGCGACATTTAAAAAAAAACAAAACTGCATAGCATTTCTTCAAGTCAACAATGGACAATACTTTCTCTCATTTTAAGCCAGGATGCTGATTATATTTGATCTGTTCATTTAAAAGTGAAGAGCTGTTTTGTTCCTCTTGAAAAGTTTTTCTGTCAGCGGTAGAACAGGTTCTTACACCTGAGAGTTTCTGAAATATAATGATACGTATAAATTCCCAAAACTTATTTTACTACAAAACTGTTTTTAATAGCTTATCATGATATTGGAACTTAAAGAAGCAGACATCTTGTACCATAGTTCATTATGAAAATGCACCATTCTTCGAACAAAGAGAAAACTATGTTGATGAAATTGGAAAAACGGGAGAGGAGAAGCACTTCTGGAATGTGGTGTAGGGATCTCCAAAAATCTCCCCTTCTAAAAAGCAATGAGAACACTAGCAAAAATCACCAAAATCAACTTTTCACAACTCTAGAAAGTAACCAAAGGCTTGCAATAATCCATAGAACATTAAAAAAATTTTTTTTAATGTTTATTTATTTTTGAAGGAGAGAGAGACAGAGTGTGGGGGGGGGGGGCAGAGAGAGAGAGAGAGAGAGAGAGAGAGAATCTGAAGCAGGCTCCAGGCTCCGAGCTGTGAGCACAGAACTCACAAACTAACTGCAAGATCATGACCTGAGCTGAAGTCAGACGCTCAACTGACTGAGCCACCCAGGTGTCCCTCCATAGAACATTTTTAAAAGAAAAGCAGCTGAATCTCAATAAGAACAGAGAGCTGTGCATAAGAACAGTGATGGGAGTTATGAAAAAAGAAGGCTATGATCTACTAGAGGGGGCAGAACGGGTTTGGAGCTCCTCCCAAATGTCCCATATCTAGAGAATTGCCATTATTTGACCTATATAGAAGCTGTCTGCAAAATCCTCATTTGAGTGTTTTTCTTTATTTGCCCTGGATTAGAGTTCACGCAGTGAGAAAGGCAGTCCCTATGACATTTGTCACGAACAATTAAGGGCAATAGTTTTACACAGCAGCTGCCTGAGGCAGTGATACCAGTTGGGGCAACCAAGGAGTTTACAAAATAAAAATAAAATAATAATAATAATAATAATAAATCTAGTGGATGAGACGCCCGTAACAAGCTTTCAAAAGCTCTGACATATTCCTGAGGATCTAGAAGACAACATGCATGTGTAGTACCATGCACCTGTCCAGGAAAAAAAAAAACCTGATAAAGCTCTGTCTCTCACCTCTGCTTAACCTAGAAGCTCTACGTAAGCAAAGTTGTGAAGTGCTACAGTGTCCATAGCCTGCCTCAGTACCCTGTATTAGCTGACTACTAAGCTGAGTAGAAACTTAAGTAATTGTATACAAAAAAATATATAGACTCTGTAAGATTAGTTCAGAAAAGCCACTAAATAAAAAGTAATAAGGACAATAACAACAAGGAAAAACAGCAGTAACAAACCCTGTCGGGGGAGGGTCTAACTTCCAGAGTAAGAACTTCCACATTATATTATATTAAGTATCCAGTTTGCAACAAACCAAAAAATTAGTGAGATGCTTTATAAATCATCATATCATACATGCCAATAAACATGAAACTGTGGCCCCTAAATAGGAAATAAAAGCAGTCCTGAGAAACTCCCTGCAGAAGCCCAGATGATGGACTTACTCAGGAAAGACTTAACTACTATACATATATTTGAAGGACTAAAATAAATCATGTTAAATAAAGGAAATTATGAGAATAAATTCTCACCAACTAAAGACTATTAATATAAAGGAAACAAATAGAAATTCTGGATTTAAAATGAAAACAAAAATCACTCCAGGGGCTCAGCAGTTGATTTGAGCTTGCATAAGAAAGAATCAAAGAACTTATGATAGGTCAATTGAGATCCAGTCTGAGGAACAGAAAAAAAAAAAAAAAAGAAGAAAAATGAACAGTTCCATCAAGTGTACCAAAATACATATAATCAGAGTCCCCAAAGGAGCAATGAGAAAAAACAGTCCCAAAAAATATTTGAAGAAATAATGGTTGAAACCTTCCCACATCTGATGAAAATACTAATCTACATATCCAAGAAACTCCAGTAAGATAAAGTCAAAGATATCCACACTAACATATCACTCTATCAAAAGAGAAAGGCCACGGAAGAATCTTGAAAGCAGAGAGAAACAACACAGCATATACAAAGGATCGTCAATTTTGCTGGAGAGCTCATCTTAAGCAGGAGTCCATGTTTAAAACTTTGAGAGTTGTAAATGCCCCAGTTCTTGCATTTATACATGAGAAGATATGAATTTTAATAATGCTGCCCATTTTTTATTATATCTTTGGGTTCCTAACACTATACATAATTTAAATTTGGACCGAACCACCGACGTACAGACCTGAGATCTTGATTTCTGATGAACACATTTACATTTTTCATCCAAAGCCTAGAACAGATAGACAACTTTTTCCTGTTTTGCACAGTTGGAGAGTACAGGTATTTTGTTTCTGTTTCATACCTGTGGCAGTTCCCCCAGGTGTCAGGCTTTATTTATACAGGCCCCTCATACCAGCTTCCCTGCCTTAGGCAGACCCAGTGCCAAATCACCAGTTGTTACAGCTATTAAGACCTCAGACTCCAGGGTCTAAAACCTGAATCCATATCTTAGGTCTCAACAAGTCACACTTGCATTAGCACCTCTAACTCTGACTCTCATTTCTTTATTTTGGACATCTCTACTATTTCATTTGTTTGTTTGTTTCTTTTTCTTAGCTTGTGTGTTTGTTTTACCTTAGTTTTTCAGGTTTTAAAAGTTCACAGCATAATTAGAAGGTACTGGCTGTGTTGGCGATAGCTATTTTATGACTTTATGTCCATGTAGATAATGAATCTACCGACTGGATGGCCTGTACCTCAATTTCACTCCACATTTGTTCCATCAAATTTCAGCCTTCTTTCTCCATTCTCACATTTTACATCCAAACTTAACTTACAGATGGGAAAAGTAGCCTAGAGACACAAGGTCTAAAATCTAACAACACTATGGAAACAATTCACAACCCTCTGATTCATTGGACTTTTCATCCAGTAGTTCCCAATCTTTAGAATAATCAAGGTCTGCCTGAGGGGTTTATTAAAAATGCAGAATTCAGGGGCGCCTGGGTGGCGCAGTCGGTTAAGCGTCCGACTTCAGCCAGGTCACGATCTCGCGGTCCGTGAGTTCGAGCCCCGCGTCAGGCTCTGGGCTGATGGCTCAGAGCCTGGAGCCTGTTTCCGATTCTGTGTCTCCCTCTCTCTCTGCCCCTCCCCCGTTCATGCTCTGTCTCTCTCTGTCCCAAAAATAAATAAACGTTGAAAAAAAAATGTTTAAAAAAAATTCAGAATTCAGGGTCCCATGCAGAGATTCTGATTCAGTATGTCTGAAGTGAAGCCCAGTAATATGAACACCAAACAGTATCCCAGTAGATTCAAATATCTGTGACATGAGTTATTAAATTTTTTTTAATGTTTATTTTTGAGAGAGAGAGAGAGAAAGAGAGAGAGAGAGAGAGAAAGCACGAGCCAGGGAGGGGCAGGGAGAGAGAGGGAGACACAGAATCTGAAGCAGGCTCCAGGCTCCGAGCTGTCAGCACAGAGCCTGACGCGGGGCTTCAACTCATGAACCACAAGATCATGACCTGAGCCAAAGTCAGACGCTCAACCGACTGAGCCACCCAGGAGCCCCTGTGACATGAGTTATTTAGTGACTTCACCCTATAATCTGAGAGATTAAAAACAAACAGACTTCTAACATGAGGTTTTTTAAATTGTGATTTATACCTTAAAAAAAAAAGCAGAATAAAAAAATCTAATTAAGGTTTCTGTTTATCTTATTTACAATAGAAGTTTTTAAAGCTTCCCATTTAATTATTCAAGACATCTTTTCCTAAAAGGTGTTCTTTTATAAAACTTATTTGAGCTGTCTTATTTTTAAATGATGCAATAGGAAATATGCACTGCTACAAAGATCCTGACATTATTTGGAAACTTTCTGCCATGATAATTTTGTCTCAGGAGAAATGAGAAAATGCTATAAAATTACCTAGGTATAATTTATAGAAAGCTGAGTCAAGAAACAGGTGTTACTTTTGGAATGATGAATCTTGTCCTTTTCCTCACTCATAAATTTCTAATATACGAGCCTCTAGACTCTAAATCAGATATTGGGTTCATATGTATTTATGTCATTAATTCTCTTTCACTGAGGAAATCAAGAGGTAGATACATTACCTTGCCAGCTCTTTCACAAACCAAACGCGTTGAGTACAAGTACCAGTGGAGATGCTAGTGCCTCAGTGGCTTCATCTCACACTTGTCGCTTCATTTCACACTTGTCCCCGCACCTGAATGTTGGATGCTGCTCTTGAAAAGTATTTGCATCTCTGTGCTCGGAGCTTGGCTACAATGCTAGCTAGCATTCCACTTCCAGATGGCTCTTATTACTACCTAATTACTTTTAAACCCTGATTTTATTTCAAACAATTTACCATTGTCAAGGGTCACCTCCAAGTACAACATTGCTGAAATCAAATATTTTTGGTGCTAGGTCTATGGTTAGGAGAGTTCAGGAATGGCTTTTTTAAGAGTGATTGATAGACCATATGGCAAAAGCCATGGCTAAACTATAAATCCAATATTAAAATTTAAAAAGCTATAAATAATGTTTATTGCAAGTATTCAGTCACAATTATTATTTATTTTATTTGTTAAAATTTCCAACTGTCTTGATAAATGAATTAGAAAGTATCAAAGAAATATATTCACTCATTCATTCATCCTTCTGATAGTTATTGAGTTCTTATTATGTACCTCAATGTGGTAAAGAAAATAGATTCCTTCTCTCAAAGACTTCGCATCCAAGTGGAAGAGGAAATTATTGCAACTTACCAAAATCATGTGAAACTATATGCAGAAAGTCAATATGATTAGATGACAAGAGTTAAAGACAATTTGGGGGATTTTTATCTCCTTTGCATTATTAAGCTATTTTTTAGACTTAATATTGATTGGAGATACATGGATTTAAGGACAAAAAATAAGTCTAAATTTGCACATGGATTAAATAGACTCTTTTGATCAGCTGTGTTCTTTTAGGTTTCAGCTCATTGTAAGCTATCGCCCGCTCATAAAATTAACACACTGTGATCCTGCAAGGATGTTGTTCACCTTGACTTCCTCACTTCAGGCACCTGTGTATTGACTCTAACAACAGTCAGAGCAAAATTATATATACTGTCTTTATACAACACACATTACCATGAAGGCCTTTTTTTTAAGCACAAAACTTATTAAGGCCTCAAGAAGATAATGGTGAAAATGATCACCAAAGTGATCCAAAGTGTAGAATGAGAGTCTATGTACATTTGAGTGAGTGGAGAGTAGACAGGGAGTATAACTGGGTTTGCATTTGTTTGCATAAAAGTTTGGGGCCACTGTTAATGCTTTCCTACATGGGTGTATTCTCCTCTTTGCATCTCATGCTGCTTTTATCCTAGATCATTTCACTTAGGATCCGTTGCATTGACGATCTTTAAAATAGTCTCTTTATTTTTATATTAGGTTCAAGTACAGCCCACTTTCTGAGTCTCATCAGTTGTTTGTCTGAAGTAGGTGTACAGATTCCAATAGAATCTGTAAAATGTCACTGTGTTATTCACTGTGTTTCTGAACGTGCCAGCTGAGTGACACTTCTGTATGCCTGTTCTCACCTGAGCACTCTGCTCTTAATCCCTCTCCTGGATGTGTTTCCTCTGGCCACATAAGCTTACAGCTACAGAAGTGGGATAAGAATTTTTTTTAAGGCCTTTTAACCCAGAAGAGTAATTTGCTAGATCCCCCTGGGTACAAGATTGTAATGTTAGCCATGTAACATATTGGTCTTTCTGGTAGCTATGGCATAGGGGAATTGTTAATGAATCACTTCATACCAATTATCATGAGAGCTACGTTATCAATTACAATTTTTATTCCACCCTGCAGGCTATCGTTGATTTAAAAAAGTAACTTTGGATATGTTATTATTTTTTAAGTGATGTTATTTCCATATAGTCCAGACTCCAACCTCTCATCTGGATTGCTGAGCCCATATATCTGACAATGTCAGTAAACCCCTGGAAAGCACACACTGAGTCATGCCAAAGTGTAGTAATCCATTTTTTGTTATGATTATAACCTAGTGATTTAAATCAAGAGTTATATATTCTATATGCTTTAAATATTGTGATACTATTATTTGTTTTGCAAACTTAGCAATGGTTTCTCTGTCCATGCACTTATTCATTTAACCAATAACGATAATCTCACATATAATAATGATGAGATGATCCCAACACACTTCAAAATTGTTTGATAATCACAAGTTATCACTGCTATAATTCCACAATATTCATAGAAGATTGACATTGCAAAACAGACATTCTGTGTTGGTCTTCAGGAAAAACAGTTCACTTCCTTTGAGGTGTTACATACTCTTCCTTGCAGGGTCAGCTTGTAGGACTCTGCACCACAATGAAAACATCACAGAATCAACATTTAACCTGAAGTAGAGCTCATCTTTACATGGTCTCCCTAAACAAGCCTGCATTTTTTGCAGACGTGTAATGTTATGAACAGGAAATGCCTGCCTTGTGGATTTCCTTTAGCTGAAGACAATTTGTCAGTAAACAGCCACGTCTACTCACGTTTATCTTGTTCTGCTTCTACTCCTTCACTTTCTGTGTCACTTGGCAAGATCCACGGCTGATGAACTACTTGCAATTGCTTTAAAGATTCGTCCTGCCAAAGACAAATTTCATTCTGGATTAAACTCTAGATGCATATCATGAATACCAACATGGGTGAACATTTTAGTCTTATGAATTATATGTCCAAAAAAAGAAAAAGAGAGAGAGAGAGAGAAAGAGAGAGAGAGAGAGAAGAATTTCCTCACAACAGAGAAGAGTCCTAAGTTTAAATTCATTTTCATGTCAAAGACATGCCATTAACTCTGAACTAATTTTTTTTATATTCCCCTTTTAATAAGATTTAATGTCTTAATAAGAAGAAATATCTAGACTCTGTTCCTTCCTGAATTAATATTTTTATGGAGATCTTGGCAATCATGCCTAGGAATATAACAATGAAATATTCAATATAAAATTGCACAAAATGTGCCTGTTTGCCATCAAAGTTTCAAACTCCTTTTAATGAGAATAAAGATTAGTAGGATTTAGAGAACATTCTCAACTTTACCTTTCAGTGCTACTTATTTCACTGTCTTCTTCCTCTTCTTACTTCCTTATTTTTGTCACTATATTTCCCATAATTCCTTCTTGCTCTATGCTTTCTTTCATTGCCCTCAACAAGACCCTCATCATCTCCCATCCTGACTGCAGTAATCACCATCTATGAGTTTTCTAGGGTCAAGTTTCATACTCTTCCTAATTCTCCCTACCAGTTTCCTGCCAGAGTGGGCTTTTTAAGATGTCATATGAGGTACTCGTTACCTTTCCGTAGTCCTACAGTGGTTTCCCAATTCCCAGGATAAAATCTAAACTCAAAAGCTCCTCGTGATCCATCCTGGTCCACCCTGATGTACCACCACTTTCATCTCCAGCTCACCTCAGTTAACCCTTGCACTTCAGATAGACTTAACAGGTAGCTCCTCAATTTTGTCACTGTCTGATATGCCAAGAGGTTTCACTTCCTGCCTAGAATACACTACATTTATTTATCTGTTTCAGACATTGACACTTCTCCCAGGGCTCAGATGTCCTCTCTACTGAAAGTCTTCCTCAGGGAAGACAGAACTACTCCTGTATTTTGCCGTGTGGCTATTGTGCCAACATAATAATTACTGTATAGTAATTGTCCTTTCATATCCCCCTCCCTCAAAAATAATCTGGAAGGTCCCTAAGGACATGGATAACTTTGGTCACCTTTCAGTTTCAAATTTATTGAGCCATGAATTAAGAAAATCTTTTCAAACATATTTTGAAATTTTAAGACAAAATCAATATGACCTGTCGATTTACTCTCTTGATGACTCAAATTCATCCATCATCTCTCCCCTCTTTTAGTAATGTTTTTCTGTAACTTGAGGTATTTTGTTTATTTTGTTCAGACAAATACTATTAAGATAAAAATAAGGGCCCACAACTCCTGAAAGTGGATATTGCTATATATTAAATTTCCACCTTGCTTACAACAACTCCTGTGTGAAAGAAACATCATATCTGCCCTCCCTTGATTATGGCAGTTAACTCTAGAGATGTTGAGTCCCAATCTAGAGTTTCAAAAAGTCACAATTTTTCTAGAGTTTGGGAGGGGGGCAGGGGTTTGAATAGGTGAATCAGAGGAGATATTTTAAAGAAGTGAAACTATTCTGATATTATAATGATAAATACAAGACACTAGCATTTGTCAAAACCTATAGAACTTCACACAATAGAGTAAAACTTAGGGTATACAAATGAAAAAAAAATATTGTGGAGTTATTTCTACAGAGTGTATTGCAAGCCCTGGGAGAGGGAATGGGGTAATTGTTGAAACATCAGCAATGTTCTGGTCTCAAGGCTGTCGAATGCAATAGCACTATGAGAACAGAGCCCCATGATCTCCCAGGAGCCAATCAGAGACCAGACCATTGTAACTGCCTAGCCGTCATTGAAACTGCACATCTTCCCTACATGCTTTCCCATAAACACCAGATGTGTACTTGGTCTATGTCTGGAGGCTCTTTGTGTTTTCCTCCCATGCATTGACACTCTTGATGTTTATACCTGGCGAACATGAAATAAAGACTATGTACAGTTTGCTGCTGCTGTTATTTCGCTGACAGAGGCACCTTGCACGCCCGCTTAGTCTGTCTGAGAACTTTCTTCAGTGCACGGCTACAAAAAATCAATTAGGAGGTTGGAAGATCTCAAGATGGAAAGAAAAACACTAATAAAGCATCTAGATGCATTACAGATGTATGAAATGTAACTGAAGGGGGTGATGGAATAAGGTGCTAACCTAAATAACTTTGAAAATGAATGGAGTCTGTAAAACCAAAACCAAAAAGAACTGTTCACAAATACTGTATACTAACTGATAAAGTTGTTTTCCATGTACATATAGGTTAACAAATCTGAAGCTACATATATTCTGGAATTGGACAATGAAGCAAATGGATAACAGATGCAGGGAGCCAAATTTCTCACTGTTGAAGTGGGAGTTTATAGAAAGCAAGGCTAGACTGATCCATGTATAATGTATTATTAGAGTTGGAGACGTCAGCATAAACTCATGTTGAGCTCACTACATATACAGAAGGCCAAATATCGAAATATTTATGAATATTGATATATACATGGGTTACTACAGACACATATATCTCCCTACTCTGGCAGCTGAGAGGGCTTAGAAGCGATGACATCCCAATAGCAAAGAACACAGCTACCACCCATATCTTGGTTCCTAATACCATTCTCTAATGAAAGAACCAGAATTCTTGAAGAAATGACTGATTCTAGGACTGAGGCAGGAAAGATACAAGATAAGCCTGAAGCATCTTGTGGTGCCAGAAAGCAAGAAAGTGTTCACACATGTACGCACGCACACACACACACACACACACACACACACAATAATGGGAATATATCAAAGGGATAAAGGAGCCAAGTGAAAAATCTATTAATGGCAGAAGCTAGGACAACTTATACCACAAAATAAATAAGATAGCATTGGGTTATTATGCAATATAAAATAAATATCTGTGAATCCATTCTGACAAAAATAAATGTTTGACTAAATAAATTAATAGGTAAGAATAGATAAATATGCCATGCAAGAGGATTTCAAATAATCTATATGGATACTCTGCTCTTAAGGAGGTGGAGAATAACTTCCTAATCTGTAAGCGCATGCTATGGGTAGTGACTTTCTACCAGAGCGCAATATGGGAAGGAGGGCCAAAAGACTAACTTTACAGTGGAGAAACCTGACCAACACTATCTAAAGACAAGTGATTAAGGTGAATATCAATAGCAATAATTCATAGTATGTATATAACCTTGATAGGAGGTGATGAAATGGAATTTGACCTCTATGGTTTTCCTTCTCAAACACATCATCTCAGTGTAACCATGAGAAAAATATCACACAAATCTCAACTGAGAAACAATCAACAAAATATATGACCAGTACTCTTTAAAACTCTTACCATCATCAAACACAAGGAAAGTCTGAGAAATTGTCACAACCAAGAAAAGCCTAAAGATACCACTACTAAATGTAATATGATATCTTAGATGGGATCTTGGAATAGAAAAAAGACATTTGACAAAAACTGAGGGTATTTGAGTAAAGTATGGATTTAGTTACTAATAATGTATCAGTATTGGTTTTAATTGTGACAAATACATTAATATAAGGTATTAATGACAATTAAAACTGGGTGAGAGGTACATAGGAACCCTCTGAACTACCTTGTCAACAATTCTGTGAACCTAAAACTGCTCTAAAATAAAAAGGTTTATTTAAAAATTAAAATAAGCAAAATAACATTTTTAAGTGATTTTCAATCTTAAAATAAAAGCACCTTTTTTTTTTTTTAGTACCAACAACTTGAAAATAGTCTGTTAATCAGATTAAAACTTAAATTCCAGACAGTAGGTCCTAAGAGTTGTCATCAGAAGGAGAATATTTTTTTTCTTTTTATTGCATCTATATGAGATGCTGGATGTTAACTCAACCTATTGCGGTCATCATTTCATAATATATATAAATCAAGCCATCATGTGGTATGCCTTAAACTTAAACAGGATGTATGTCAATTACTTCTCAATAAAATTGGAAAAAATAAAAACAAAACTTATATTGTTATAATATAAGAGATGGGCTTTGCACTGAAAAGTCCTTGCCTCAGGGTTGAGAGTCACAGTCTTTTACCATAGTCAATTTAGAACATGTCACTTCTCTTCTTTGGATGGAATGGAGTAGATGAAAATACTAGATAAGATGACCTCTATTATTTCACAAGTGGTAAATTGCTGGGTCTAGATTCTTTAGACAGCCAGCAGATTGTGAGAGGCACTAGATGAACTACTGTAAGGAAAGCTGGCAAAGAAAAAAATAAAGATAGTTAATCCTGA
The DNA here is from genome assembly GCF_016509475.1 of Prionailurus bengalensis. Classification (NCBI taxonomy): domain Eukaryota; kingdom Metazoa; phylum Chordata; class Mammalia; order Carnivora; family Felidae; genus Prionailurus; species Prionailurus bengalensis. Next base: position 19,120,474 of record NC_057353.1, on the reverse strand, counting down.
AATATACACTTTAGGTGTAAATTAGTGTTTATTTTTGGAATTTAACTTATTTTTTGTTCAATTTTCTCAATTATTGGATCTGGTTTTGCAGGGCCATACCTTAAGAAACAGCATAAATGCAAAAAAAAAAAAAAAAAGTCTTGGATTTAAAACTCCATAACAGTATACAGGACAGCAGAAATATAATTTCAGAAATTTTTGTGTAATAGAGAGGGAACTCACATCCCTGCAAATTACCAAAAATAGAACACACAATCTCTGATGTTTAAGAAAGAACTATGAAAAGTACCCTTTTGGCTTCGTAAGGTAAAATCAAAATGGCTAAATCTTACTCATTTAAAACATAAAATTTTAAAGTGACCATGAAAAAATATTTTTAGTTAAAAAAGCATTTTGGTTATTTACCTTTTGGTCCCAAATACTAAAACCTGCTTTCATAAGAAAAGACATAGCTAATAAGTCAATTGTGTTACTTTTTCCCATAATAGTTCAGAATATTAAGCAATCCTACTGATTGGTTTCCAGATTTAATGGCTTTACTCCTGCAAAGATAATAAACATTCAGTTATCCTTTGTTTATTGCAAATTATATAAAGTAAAAATGGAACATTAGCTCAGTAAAACATGTAGTTTGGGAAGAACTCTAAAATGGTAAGTTTTTGGAATCGTAGAGATAGTACAAACATTACTATTAATAGATCATTTAAATGTTTTACTTTGGTTTTCCCTAAAATAGGGTTTAATAATATTAATGCACCTGTTTGCTTTATCCATGTCAACAGGAAATACTATGTATGTTCAAACTAAAACCCATCAGACTTTTTGAGGGGGACAAGAAGCTGAAATCTTGAACATTTCTAAAAACAGGAGCTGATATGTTCTGTGCCAACTTGTTCAACAATTTTTCTAGAGGAATATTAAACTATGTCTCAACCATAGTACAAACTGTTTCATACACCCAAGAGCAAGTTCTGGGGTTGCTTTGAGAAGAAATGCCATTCATCCTTTTTCTAAAACACTTTCACCGTAAGTATGTAAACACCCAGGGACTAGGAGTGCTGAGGAATGGTGATATGCATCACATGGAAACCGGCTGCCAGCCGTATGTCAGCATATCATTGTATCTGCCAACAGAGGAAGTGCTTTATAAACTTCAGCAGTAGTATTATTCCACATGGATAGCCTATTTTTGGATTCTCTAAATGCAATCAATCAGTGATTTATGTCATCTGTGGCCATGGAAGTTCAGTATGTTTAGAGAAAAAAAAAATGCTCTTTTGCTTAAACTTTCCCCATTGGATACTCCAATCCTGAGACAACTGAATATCCCTCTTCCTTTGGATAAATATGAAAACAATGCACAAAACATCAGCTTCTATCTTCCAAAAAGGATTAATCGCTTTCATTTTTACTTCTATAACCATAGGATCCACATAAAATAAAAATCCCGGAAGCATGTTGCATGTAAAGTGAAACAAAATTACCCTCCTCTTCAGGTACATTTAATAGACTGCTCTCTCTGACGCAGAATTAATTCTACACTTCCATTGAAACAAATTTCTCCATTTATAACTTACATACGTCAATTAATACAAGCATACCTCATTTTATTGTGCTTCCCAGATACTGTGTTTTTCACAAATGGAAGGTTTGTGGTAAGCCTGTGTGCAACAAGTCTATCAGTGCCGTTTCCCCAACAGCATTTGCTCACTTTATGTCTGTCACATTTTGCTAATTCTCTCAATATTTCAAACTTTTTCATTAATATTTTATTTGTTATGGAGATCTGTGATCAGTGACTATGACTTGCTGAAAGCTCAAGTAATGGTTAGCATTTTTGAGCAATAAAATGTTTTTAAATTAAAGTGTATACTTTTAAAAGATATAATCATATTGCACATTTTATAGACAATACAGCGTAAACAAAATTTTTATATGCACTGTGGAAGCAAAAAATTCATTGACCAGCTTTATTGCAATATTTGCTTTACTGTAGTGGTCTGGACCTGAACGCACAATATCACCAAGGTATGGCAGTAAAGTTTGAAAGTACCTTTCTTTTCGTATTTGTTAATGAAATGTCTTGTATTCTCAGACTGAGATCCATGATTTTTTAGTAAATTATATTTTTACAGCCCATTTCTTTTGGGAATTGTAAAAGGTCAATTAAAACCTAAAAAGAGGGAAGTAATAAGTTTAGGAAGCTATAAGTTTGAACTCATAGAATTTGGGAAAAGAAAACAGAAAAAAGCAATGATGAAGTTAGAAAAATACGGTGTATTGTGGAAAACATTACAAAATAGATGCAAGGTGCTAAAATAAATTTATGTGACAAACTTGCTATACTACACTGTGCACTGGGACCGCGCTCCATTTTATGTCCTAATTCATGCCATTTGGTGACATTTCTCTGCAAGGAAATTATGGGATAAAATTGTAAGGTTTTGAAATGGAGGAGAGATTACTGAGTACAGACAATGGAAAATAAATCATTTTTTCCTAGCATGTCCTTCTAGTTCCTGATTCTGTGGAGGTTCTGAGTCTTTCATGGACTTTTCATAGACATTGTTTATAGAAATTGCCAGTACTGCAAATGATTCTAGCCCATACATTGTACCCATTTGAACGTGATTGGTTGGTACCCTACAGATATTGGTCAGTTTTCCCAGTTTTTCCATCTCTTTATAACTTCAGCATTTCCTATTTGACTGTATATCTAAGGGTTTAACTATCCTTTGAACTGGTTATAACACTTTACTGGTCCCCTTACTAATTAATGAGTTGAGTAAGTCTTTGATATGTGTTCATTTTATACCTGTATGAAAACCAGGATTAAGACTTTAAAAAAAAAAACAAAAAACATTGTAGCAACGTGGATGGCACTGGAGAGTGTGATGCTAAGTGAAATAAGCCATACAGAGAAAGACAGATACCATATGTTTTCACTCTTATGTGGATCCTGAGAAACTTGACAGAAACCCATGGAGGAGGGGGAAGGAAAAAAAAAAGAGGCTAGAGAGGGAGGGAGCCAAAGTATAAGAGACTCTTAAAAACTGAGAACAAACTGAGGGTTGAAGGGGGGTGGGAGGGAGGGGAGGGTGGGCGATGGGTATTGAGGAGGGCACCTTTTGGGATGAGCACTGGGTGTTGTATGGAAACCAATTTGGCAATAAATTTCATATATTGAAAAAAAATTAAAAAAATAAAAAACAAAAACAAGTTATCCTTTAACAAAATGTATCAGTTCTAAATGAATGTCAAAGACAAAATAGGGTTTCCTTGAAAAAAATTGTTTCCTCCTTTCTTAAGTGAATGAAACTATGTCACAAGCAATAATACTGGTTTTTGAAAAGTGAATCCCTGTGCATGATAAAAAATAAATTGTATCTTATCTATGACAGGATAATGGCATGCACTTTCCATAGAAGTGTAGTTGGAACTTCATGACAGTCACCATCACGCAATAGTACAACTCAGAGAACAAGACGGGCCAAAATAGGCATGAGAAGTGATTTTAAGATACTGTGTTGCATAGAATCGGCCTCCTTTCCGGTTCAGATCGTAGAGCTGGCAAAACCAACCTCCACAGATTTGGAAAAGGGCCTGCCTGCTCTACATGCTTTTTTTCCTGTCTGACACCCTTAGCAATTGCCAATCTGCCATTTGACACCTTGAGTTAGTTCACACTCCTGTGTGTGTTGCCTCCGGCCTTCACCAGCTAGCTTCCTGCAGACGTGAGGAGCTGTTCTAAATTGCTCTTTACAAAGTTTCAAAAAATCATTAACTTCAGTCTTTAGTTCTTTATAGCTTCTCACCCATTTAGGTTGACAATACTTTTCTGAAGCATATACATTTAAATTAATAAATCTCTCATGATTAGGGGATTTGTAAGGAGTGCACTATGCTACTTTCCAATTATTCATATGGGAAATGTGATGTTTTATTTTTATTTATTTGTTTGTTTGTTTGTTTATTTATTTAAATATATGAAATTTATTGCCAAATTGGTTTCCATACAACACCCAGTGCTCATCCCAAAAGGTGCCCTCCTCAATACCCATCGCCCACCCTCCCCTCCTTCCCACCCCCCATCAACCCTCAGTTTGTTCTCAGTTTTTAAGAGTCTCTTATGCTTTGGCTCTCTCCCACTCTAACCTCTTTTTTTTTTTTTTTTCCTTCCCCTCCCCCATGGGATTCTGTTAAGTTTCTCAGGATCCACATAAGAGTGAACACATAGGGGGAATGTGATGTTTTAAACACATTAGCTTTTCTGTAAAAAGTGTGACAATCAAGCTTTGGAAGCAGTTGATTTTGATAAGTTGTTTCAAATTCTATACATTTTTTGAATAACTGTTAGTATTATTTCAAAACTGAAATTTCTGTGACTTGAAATTCTTATTCCTACCTGAGTTACCAAGTGTTTTACAAGTGAAGAACACATAATTTCTTTAAAAATTTTGACCATAAGAATGATTTTGAAGATTAGGAAAAGTAGACTATTTAAAAATATCTCATTTTATATTTGCTCAAAAATACAAATCCTATTCTGGAAAAATAATATATTAAACAACAAAAAATGTTGAATGGAAATTCCATTTTAATTTTGCTTGTAGAAGAGACCGTATTGTCTCTTTAGTTCGATTTAGGTCTAAACAATATTGACTTAGTGTCATGTGGTTATAATTTTGTCTAATTATAAGACTAAATTGAAAAAAAGCAGACTTTGATCTGCAAAAAGTTGTCCAAACTTTAAAAAGAAATGTTAGATATATTTAAAAATGTAAACACTGTGGTTTATTCAAGTTTTAGTGTATATACTACATAAAAGCAAATGTTTGCTAGCCCAGTTTTAAGTTCAATGCTTCTAACATTTATAAAAATTGTTCCTTATCGTTTGTGACTCTACTAAGAAGCAGAAAGAGAACAAACGTGAAAAAAGAGTAGACGTGAGAGAAAAAAATTATCATTTTATGGCTCACATTCTCAACATACTCTCCATGGAGAAGAATTTGAGTATATATTTCCTAGAGACCAAATGAATTAATATCTGCAAAAAGAAACAAACTAGTAATAAGTTAAGAGCTCGCTAATTAAGATCATACTTAGATGGGGCACCTGGGTGGCTCAGTTGGTTGAGCGTCCGACTTTGGCTCAGGTCACGATCTCACGGTTCGTGAGTTCCAGCCCCGCTCTGTGCTGACAGTTCGGGGCCTAGAGCCTGCTTCAGATTCTGTGTCTCCCTCTCTCTCTGCTCCTCCCCTGCTCACACTCTGTCTCTCTCTCAAAAATAAATGAAAGATTAAAAAAAATTTTTTTTAAAGATCACACTTAGAGTTTTATTGTAAAGAATGATCACATGTTGGTTTAAAAAAGAGCTTAAATCTAAATATAAAACAATATTAGATGAAACCACTATGTCAGAGCACCTGGTGACAAGTTGGTTGAATGTCCAACTCTTGATTTCAGCTCAGGTGATGATCCCAGGGTCTTAGGATTGAACCCCACATTGGATTCTGCGCTGAGCATGTAGCCTGCTTGGGATTCTCTCTCTCTTCCTCTGTCCCTCTCCTCTGCTTGCACTCTTTCTCTCTCCCTCTCTCTCTCCCTCTCTAAAAATAAAAACAAACAAAAAAACAAAACAAAAACAAAACACAAAAAAGCTATGTGATACTGAGCTCCTAAAAAATGCTTATGGGCATACACATACTTATAAATTCAAACTGAGAATCGGTAATGAATCTCATAAGCTGGGGAGATTTTATAGCCCTAGTCAACCAAAAATATTGTTCTTGAGAGTAAATGAATAAACAAAACTCATAAATGTATTAATAAAATTTTCCTCTTTACCCGTATTATACAAAATTGAAGGGTTTGCATGATGTATGTAGTTACTCTCTAGAAATAACATGGAAAGAACACTTTAGGGCAGTGTTTCTCAAACTCTAGGGTGCTTCAAATCACATGAGGATCTTGTTAGAATACATATTTTGATTCTTTGGATCTGGTGTGATTTTGCATATCTTACAAGCCCCCAGGTGTTGTCTGTGTTGCTAGTCAGAGGACCACACCGAGAAGCAATGCCCTGCCAGAACCTCCAACAAAATGGCACAAATCCTCAACCCTGTTATCACATTAAGCATTTATAATCGTGTAGAACATGTATGCTTAGATTGCACATAAGGATCTTTTTCTCGGATGAGAACTGCACAAATTAAAGTTCCATCATCTTGTATGAGGCCCATTTCCTGTACTGGCACCTCAATTTTCTTCTTCCTCCAACAGCGCTAGACTGGTGCAGGACACATTACAAAGGGTATCAGGCACCCCTCTTGTAGAGGTGGCCCACCATCCCAGGCCCACCAAGTAGGCCACCACCAAGTAGGGAATGCTGAGCCAAGAGCTTTAGCAACCACAGAATCCTAAAGAGAAATTCTACTTGGGTACACACCGAAAACAGTGTCTGCCTCTCTTCGGCAATATTAATGGTTTTAATGTATTCTAGTCAATCTCTGCATCAAATTCATTAAACTGAAATTTAAAGTTGGTACTCTAACTCTCCGATTTTTTGCAGCATATATTTTGATTTTTCTAACCTGAACCCAGACAACCAACCTGGTCTTCTCCTTTCGTTATCTCTTCTCCAGGTGCCTTTGGCAAAACTTCAATCAGCTCCAAGCTTGTAAACCAGAGATGTTAGGGACTTAAAGGGGTGCTATATACTCTCATTTTCCTCTCCGAGTGGTATTTGGAAGCAAGTGTGAGTTTAAGTATGGGTACACTGTTCTGAGGAAGTTTTGAGTGGCACATTCAGTAGGCCACTCAAACTGGATCTTAAATGGATGCATGCGCGCAAGAATAAAATATTTAGAGATAAAGATATTCTATCTTTCTGAGGAGCAATATTCAAACCAAATATTTGGTACTTCTTTGACATCATCACCAGATTATTTCCCAGTCCCCTTCACCTACAACAGATTCAGATATCTAATTTAGTGACCACTGTGGTTTGGCTTCAGATCAAGTCTTGTGGATTCTATCCACGGGTTTATCAGCAAGTTCCCAAATACCATTTGTAGACAGTCCAAAGACATGTCCTGTGACACAGAGCATGCTTGGATATCTCCAAACTAAATCCAGACATCTAAATGGTTTTCCAACAAAAATCTACCATATATCTTATCTGTCAAGACAGCACTTTGCTTAATGGCTTGTACAAGTAATGTCCTTGATGAACATTTATCACAGGAATGAACACCAATTTGGTACAGATTATTCTTTTCATAAGAGCAATGATCATGTCTTATTATTTTGTGCACGTGTTTCTCATTTTTTAGGATATCAACAAATGTTTGTGAGTGAAAATATATGATAGCCCTAGGCCTGTGCAGTTGTACACATCATTTTCAGGATGACTAAATTATTATAAGGTATCCCTCTATCAACAAGGAAAAAAACAACATTTTGATGAAATATTATTTATCATCCTGTTTTGTTGGGCATGACCAGTGTGACTGGGTATACCCCAGAGTGGAAACTGTAGAGCAGATCGAGAAAACCCAAGCGAAATTCGTCCTATATGATAGACTGATTTCAGACTATGTTACAAGGCTAACTTAAAACTCACTTCTTCCAGGTAGTTTTTCAGTGACTGTCCTCCACTGGAGGCTTCTCCCTAGAGGCAAAGAGGAATAGAAGTTGAAAAAGTCAGGGGAAGGAGAAAGAAAGAACGATAGAAGATGAATCATGAAGAATATTGAAACCTGGGAATAACACCAAATCCTTACTATGCTCCCACCATGCTGATTGGGGTTGTCAGTCTGGTGACTTTCTCCTTGGAAGGAGATCATTTTTTCAAGGCAACAATATTTCTTTTAAGTGGATTTTAAGTCACATAAATGAATAACCACCTGGAATAGCTAACTAAAACTTAGGACAGAATGCTAAATGAGATCCGTAAAATTTTGTTATTAATTTTATAAATATGTTAGTTTAAGAAAAAGGTCACCAATTCTGTATTCTATAAATCTGTATGAAGATCTAACACATGGACTTCAAAATATTTTATGGAGAGAGTATAGCTCATTAACCTGTCTTTTCCCAGTGTTTATATGCAGCCTTTCTTTCTCACCTTGCTTGTACATTATTAGTAAATTTTCCATTATTTGTGCTTTTCACGAGACCTTTATCAGGCACTCGTAATCACTGAGATTTAAATCATAGAAATTTAACATCAAATTAAACATACATCCCAAATCCATCTAAACATTGGTGGTCAAAATTGTCAAACAACTCATTAGTTTGGATAAGTTATATTTTTTATACTACATGGCCAGAGACATTTGGAAATAAATCCTGAGACATCATGAAATGATAAATTCTAGGAGAACATGTGTGTTTAAAGGATAACTAAATACGTGTGAATAAAGCCTACATTTGTTCCTAACTTTTGGAGGACATTCTTTTTAACACTTCAAAGATTCTCCATATATTATCTCATTTAATTGGTTTTCCACTACAACCGGAGGGCAAGACATCCTCCGCGAATCTGATGAATAAAGAAACTAAAGCCTGAGGGGCTCAAGGAAATGCTTAAGTTCAAGTGGCTAGGTATGGGCAAAGCCCTGCTGGGACCAGATTCAACTCTGACATTCCTTTCCCTCACTGAAATGAAAAGTTTAAAACATAAAACATTAAATGTACCTTATTTTTTAAAACTTGTGATGTATACTCCAAAGCACTTTGACCGAGTTAAAAAAAAAAAAAAAGAATGCTCATTTCAAAACAAAAATTAAGCTAGAGCGAGTTAAAAAAAATGCTCATTTCAAAACAAAAGTTAAGCTAGAAATAAAGTATTGGTTTCCTTAAGCGCTTAGAAATCACAGATGTATAATATTTTCCCCCCCAAATCATGGTTTCCACTAGTGAAAAATTAGTATGCTGTAGTTTAACTGTTTCCAAATGCTTCCAAGCTTGTGGGATTTTCAACGGATATGACAGCCAAAGAGATAGGACAGTTATATTTACTTAAGCTAAAATATAAACTATTAGGAAAAATCAAATCCATATAAAACCCCCAAACTGTGAGGAATTTAACTCAAAGCATATGGAGGAGGCTGGAAATTTTCTTCAGATAAGCTGCTTTTTCTAGTTGGATTTGCTATACTATCTCCCTTTATTTGGATAATTCGTGGAGAGGGAATACAGCGGGATCTTCCAATTTGGCTCTTCCTTGTGACAGAACTAGTCCTTTGTGTACTAGTAATCCCTTCCCCGTCACCTGGGTTGCCCGGGGTAAGAAGATAGCGAGGCAAACTGCAGTTGGTAAAGATCTGCTTTCTGGAGGGGCCAGCGTTGGAGACCTGCCTGGCCGGCCTCTGAACATCTGAGGGCTAACAGTGAGGCGCTCCAGGGCCGCCCCCGGGCACTCGCTGAAGAGGCTATTTGTTTCCTTGGAGCTAGACTGCAATGGTTTTCCCAATTCATCTGGACACTTGCAGTCTTATGCTAAGACCTGCTAATGACTGAGGGTTTTCTTGATGGTCAGATGTAACCAAAGCACTGTGTAGGCTACAGGGCTTTCTTGAACAGGCTTGCTTCTTCCCACAGTGTCAGGTCCTTTTCAATACCTATACCATAGAAGAGGAGAAACCCACACAACATCATTCGTTTCAAAGGCCACACAGACTGGAGTTTGGCTGTAGCTACCGTTCATAAATCACTGACATTGGTGGCACTGATGAATGAGGAGCATGAAGTAAAAAGACCACCGGAGGAAAATACAGAGGAAACAAACACTGCATAGAGCATTACAAATTTGGCATAGGGCCGAATGCACAAAACAAAGAACAAAATGTCAGGATCTCTGATCTTAGGGTCAGAATAGATGGCACCAATCAAGAGGCTTGATTCAATATGTCAGTCTCGGGTTCCCCATTTCTAACCTGGGACTGTTGAAATGCTGACCTTTCCTCCTTCCCCCCGCTGGGGGCGCTAATGAAATAAAATCCCTTTTAAAAGCAGAAAGCTGTCAATTTCCGTCATCCTTTTCTAAATTTAAAAGAACTGGCATTTTAAATATCAAGTCTCTCTAACAATATAATATTTTGATAATCACCCGGAAGTAAATAAAAATTACCCAAATGCAAAATCGCTTGAAAGAGAAGAAAAGGGATACAAGGCACACAGCGGGGTGTGGAGGAGGGAAAGAGCAGAATACGTGGAAACTATGCCAGACGGAAAGAAAAGAAAAGAAAAGAAAAGAAAAGAAAAGAAAAGAAAAGAGAAGAAAAGAGAAGAGAAGGGAAGGGAAGGGAAGGGAAGGGAAGAAAGAAAATGTATTTCCTGAAATGTAGTTTCACTTATCATGAATCTTTTTTTTTTTTTAATTTTTTTTTTCAACGTTTATTTATTTTTGGGACAGAGAGAGACAGAGCATGAACGGGGGAAGGGCAGAGAGAGAAGGAGACACAGAATCGGAAACAGGCTCCAGGCTCTGAGCCATCAGCCCAGAGCCCGACGCGGGGCTCGAACTCACGGACCGCAAGATCGTGACCTGGTTGAAGTCGGACGCTTAACCGACTGCGCCACCCAGGCGCCCCTATCATGAATCTTAATATAACCACACTTGAGATGAAAAATGTTTTAAATGTGAATTATAAAATATGTTATAAACTCAGAGAAAGAGAAAATAAAGACTGACATGATTACAGTTTACCATTTGGCATGGGATTATGACTATTAGAGATGAAGGCTCTTGTTGCTCCTTTAGTTGTTTTCCAGCTAAGGAAATATTCTCAGTGAGAGGGAATATACTAGAGACAGAGCTAGGACTAGGCCCACACTCTCCTGAATTCAATACCATCTCTCACTATACCAGGCTTCTCTTATTTAAGTGTTTATTTATTTTGAGAGAGAGAGAGAGAGCGTGCATGCAAACGGTTGGGGGTGGGGGGGGGTGGGGAGGAGGAGCTGTCAGCACAGAGCCCGATGTGGGGCTTGAACTCACAAAATGTGAGACCATGACCTGACCCAAAATCAAGAGTCAGACAGTCATCCGACTGAGCCACCCAGGCACTCCATGCTTGTCTTATTTAAATCAGTATTTGCTATTCATCTCTTACAAATCCTTATGTAAAATGCATATAGACTTGTATTTTTCCATAGAATATACTTATTCACAAATCTTTTACGTCTAAGGCCTCTGGTATGAATTTCTTCCAAAGAAAGTTTCATGAGACCCCTACTTCCACCAGAATGCTCTTTCTTCCCACCTTCCAACTGAAATTAAACAATAATCCTAACATAGACAGCACCCTCTTAAGAAGAACGCATAGAAGAATGCGAGCTTGATAGGAATGGCCAAGGCATATCTGCACCTAAGGGACTAATAAAACTTCACCCATTATTTATTCCACAAGTATTTATTAAGCCCTTATCGCATGCCACATACTGTGCTAGGTGTGGGGACAAAGAGGTGAACAGTCCCTAACATAAAAGAACTACTGTAGTAAGAAAAAATCCTACTATAAAAAGTTTACCTTGAGAAAACAGTTATGAGAATATAAAACAAATGTTACTCGACATCGGCAAGCCCACGGTGCTACAGTAAAAAAAAATACGGGGAAAGGGCTCCTAGTGTTCCATTTATTCAACAAGCATGTATTGACAACTCTCATGTGCTAGAAGCTGTTAGAGCCACTGTACACATGTGATCGAAAAGACAAAGTAGAGGAATTAAAACTTGAGGAAATTATTTTTAATCTTAGTCTTAAAGACTTAATTAGCCAGATGAAGGGGCTGAATAACGAGAAGAGCTCATACGAAGCAGAAGGAAAATTTTGTGCAAGACCCCAGACACAATATAGCAAATATATGAAACCACAAATATTTCAATGAAGAGCACCAATTATACTATGCACATAAATGTGTACTGTATTTTTAGATATAGAGACATTAACATCATGCATCATTTCCTAATTCTATACTATAATTTCCTGTAATATAGCTGTTGACATGATGGTTATATGTTGTGTTTTCTAACTGCATTATTATACAGCATTGCCAACTTTGTGGCAGATGTTATAGAAATTGAAGTTCAGCTTTCCAAACTCTAGCAAACTCTATAGGCAGCAATTACCACTGATGTCCAAGAGGATAGGCAGTGATCTATTTTCAATTAGTAAAAAGCTGGGTGCAGTAGTTTGTAACTCAGAACTTTTGGAAAGCTCAAAAGTCTTTCAAATCATCGATGTTGTCAATAAATGGTTACACTTGTTTGCAGACCATGCATATTAACAAGTGCTGTTTCTAATTGGCCTCAATGTCTTTTCATATTAAGTTAAAATTTTTCTGAAAACTTATCCACGATCTTGGGAATAAATGTTGCAATAATGCAGAAGTACAGACACCTCTCTTTTCTGAAAATAGCACATTTATCCTTACTGCCTTAGCATTTCTAAGAGCTAAAAAACAGTGACATTTTGAAATAAGATGTTATGATTCACTCTGCCTTCAAGTTCCCCTGAAGCAGCTTATGTTTGTACTAGGAACCAGCAATCTAAGGCATGATCAGAAGCCAAATTTGTACCCTCACAAAGGACAAATAACATTCAATCCCTAAGCACATAACTGACGGTTAAATTAAAATGAAAACGATTTACATGTTTCTTCCAATTTTTTCATGTTAAGCTAAATAAGTCCTTTATGGTAATGCCCTTGCCTTAGAGCCTCACCTTAAAAGAATGAAAAAGGGCAGCAGCAATTATGGGATTAATAATTGTCACTAATAGTGTTAAATTTCAAATTACTTAAGGCATTTTAGCGTTCCTTCTTATTTTCTGAAAAGTAACTTTTGCTGTTGCAAAAAAAAAATGTTTTTTTTCCTTTAATCCCACGTAAAACAAAAAAGGAGGGCAGTGTAAAGCTAATAATGAGAGGCTTCCTGTTTGGGAGAGTGCTAACTTTTATCCGTGGATATTGGAGAAGAGACAGAATGAAAGGGTGGGGCTATATGGATGCTAGTGTTAATGATATTTAATTACGTTGACTTATAGAATAGATAGAGACACATGTTATTGGTCAATTGATTTTTAGAAAACTCCATTTGACCTTGAACTATTCATTGTACTATTTATGTGTGTCTTTTCTGATGTGTTGACTGATTTCCCATATCAATAATTAATAGTTTCACTATGATCATTGCAGAAAGTAGTAGTCATTTATTCCTCTAAAATGGTTTAATGTGCCAAAACAGCAAACTATCAGCCCTAAGATCCTGGAGAGTCAACTTTTCTTCTGAAGCAGAGTTTCTTCATACATAAAGTATGGACAACAGAACCACATGGTTGTGTTTCATATGAGATGGTGAATGTGTAAGAGTATGGAAAATTTCCACTGTAAAGTGCAATATTATTATTTTGTAAATGCCTGTATCACCGCTGATCCCACACCTATTGGTTTTCCTGCTTCCTACCCTGGCCCCACTACTCAAATTTCTATGTGCTCCTTTGACACTATGATATCTTTATCAAAACACCTGTCACATTCTACTATAATCCTGGTTACTTGCTCAATCTTTCCTCTTTAACTCTAAGTTGCTGGATGGCAAAATTTATTTTTATTAATTTTTGCCTCCCATGTCCTGGTAAAAGTCCTGGCAAAATGTTTAGAGAATGAATGAATAACCAGACAAACAATCAATTTGCAGATTTTACATAGCTCTGGATCCTATACAAGTCAAAATTTATAAATAGTGGGATAAAAGAACTCAGTCACTTTTATTTATTCAAAAAAATTTTTTTAATGTTTACATATTTTTGAGAGAGAGAGACAAAGGGAGTGCAAGCCAGGGAGGGGAAGAGAAAGAGAGAGACAGAGGATCTGAAGTGGACTCTGTACTGACAGCAGAGAGCCCGATATGGGGCTCGAACTCAGGGACTGTGAGATAATGACCTGAGCTGAATTTGGACACTTAACCGACTGAGCCACGCAGGAGCCTGGCCCTTAAGTCACTTTTAAAATCAGTGAATTATTGAATTTTTAAAATCAGTGAATTATTATTCAATGCTTGTGCAACAAACCCACTGAAGAAGTTGCTGATCATAGGATTTGTTAGTAGTTACTGAATAAAATTTCCACCTTGAAATATGAAAAATATGTATTAGTAAGTATATTTTAATCATTTCTTGGCAATCTACTGCTATGAACAATTATTTTCATAATAATGAAAAATGGAAATGTTCCAAATTGGCCTTTTATTTCTATTTATTATTTATTTTTTTAATTAATTTTATTTTGTTTATTTATTTTTGAGAGAGACCAAGACAGCATGAGCAGGGGAGGGACAGACAGAGAGAGGGAGACAGAGAACCCCAAGCAGGCCCCATGGTGTCAGCACAGAGCCCGACTCAGGGCTCAAACTCACAAAACTGTGAGATCATGACCTGAGACGTAACCAAGAGTTGGACGCTTAACAGGCTGAGCCACCTACGTGCCCCCAAAATTGGCCTTTTAAAAAATATGAAGAGATACAGAATTAAAGAAAGAGAAGTTTTTTAAAAACTTTGAGAGGTAAAGACTAAAATAGAAGGGGCACAAGATGAAGCAAGCACAAAAGGCAACACCTTAAGAGAACCGGAAGGTTAAAAAAAAAAAAAAGAGGCAAAAACAATTTTCAAGGGAAATTTTTTTAATCAAAAAGAAATTAATAAAGGAATTTTTTTAAGTATTTTAGGGAAAGTGATATATGTTGAAGATAAGTAGAAGGGGAAACAAAGTTGACCCTTGAACACTGCAGGGGTTAACGGTTATAACCCAGTTTCATGCCAGTTGAAAATCCATGTATAACTTTTGACTCACCCGTAACTTAACTACTAAGAGCCTACTGTTGACCAGAACCCTTGCCAGGAACATAAATAGTCAATTAACACACATTTTACATATGATATGTATTATATGCTGTATTCTTACAATAAAGTAAGCTAGAGAAAAGAAAACGTTATTAAGAAAGTGGAAAGGAAGAGGGGCACCTGGGTGGCGCAGTCGGTTAAGCGTCCGACTTCAGCCAGGTCACGATCTCGCGGTCCGTGAGTTCGAGCCCCGCGTCGGGCTCTGGGCTGATGGCTCAGAGCCTGGAGCCTGTTTCCGATTCTGTGTCTCCCTCTCTCTCTGCCCCTCCCCCGTTCATGCTCTGTCTCTCTCTGTCCCAAAAATAAATAAACGTTGAAAAAAAAAAAAAAGAAAGTGGAAAGGAAGAGAAAAACATTTACAGTACTGTACTGTGCTTATGGGAAAAAAAAAAGCCCTATATAACTGGCCCTACACAGTTCAAACCTATGTTGTGCAAAGGTCAACAGTATATGGATAATAGAAGACTGTAAAGAAGAAAACAAAAGCAAGGGAAGAGAATAGATACAAAAAATTATAATTCCAGGAAACCTCCCTGAAATAATAATAATACATTCCATATTGCACTGTATGCCTGACAATAATTAGCCAGAAAGACTGACGACCACAAGACCAATTCTAGCAAATTTATTGTATTTTAAAGAAAAAGAAAAAAAAATACTTTGGGCATTTAGAAAAACAGCTCACATGACTTATAAGGGGAAAATACTTAGATTATCATTAGATTTTAACAGCAGCAATTTATGCCAGTAGAAAATGAATTAATATATTTAAGATACTGAAAGAAAGAAAACGTGAGCCCAGTTAACTAGTGGAGAATGACCTTCAAAAACCCAAAGTGCTTACATGTAAGAACAGATGGTGGGTATTGACTACAGAGTCACCTGTCCTGAGGCCACACGGCAGTTTGAAAGGGGAGTATATACATAGGGTACATACTCTGACAATGTGGATTTTGTGCAACTATTAAAAAATTGGGAGAGAATAGAGAAAGCAAATGCAATTTTTTTTTTTAGTTTTCAGTATTTATATTGGTAGATGCATTGGCATTTTTATCTTGAGACTCTGCGTATAATGTTTTAAAACTAATAAGTGATTATGGAATATTTTAATTCTAATATTGCTTTTCTCAATGAAGATCAAAATTGTGGGTATAGGAAAAAGCAGACAAAGATATAACCATAAAAAATTAAACTAAAGACTTGGTATTCAATACGGGCACCTGGGTGGCTCAGTTGGTTGAGTGACTGATTCTTGATTTTGGCTCAGGTTGTAATCCCAGGGCCATGGGACCCAGACCATGCTGAGTGTGGAGCCTGCTTAGGATTCTCTCTCTCTCCCTTTGCCCCTCTCCCCTGCTCTCACTCTCTCTCTCTATCTGACATTAAAAAAAAAATTTGAAAATGAGTCTTGGTATTTTCTAATCTGAATTGAATGTGTCAGTATGAACTGTCCACTCAAAGGGGCTAGAAAAAATGACCAACCCAGTAGCAATGATTATCTCTAGTGTCCAGACTGTGGTCTTGAAATACCATTTCTCACTAAAAGGAACTAGGGCCTTTTAAAAAAACACTGGCCTATTCCATATTTGGGGCAGGCTGTGTAAAACACAAGTTTGGAATATCTTGTGCTACCCAATAGCAAGGAAGCTACCAGAGACTACCAGGGGCATAACAAAGTGACTCAAAAATAAAATTGAAGCTCTCACAGCCCAAAGATGGGACAATGTGAGATCTAGCAGTGAAAATAACTTCCATAGGTTGAAACATATCAAATAAGTTTAAAGAAAGAATTGGTTCTCTTCTGAAGATAGTAGGGAAAGTATTCATTATCTTGAAAACTAGTAAAGAAGGAAGAGAAATCAAGCAGGCATCCTGCCTTTCTTATGGGAACTGTATTACTGGCTAATCAAATGGTAAGTGAAGGAAAGGGTCTCTTAACAAAAGTACTCTAACAAACAAACACAAAATAATTCATAAAATCAAAATATCACCACTTTGCAACTATCAATGAATCAACAGAGTTTGGCATTAAGCCTCAATGGCTGCTAAGATGGTAACATGAGAAACAACCAAATATTACATGTCCCCTCTAGTTTTGCCAAAGAGGAGCTTTACCCAGTTTCTGGATAATTTGCAGGAACTGAAGGACTGAAGGACTGAAGAAGACTGAAGAATATGTTGAATTATACCAGGAATATGAAGTTAACAAAATTCAGAATGCAGAAAACTACACATCAAATGGCAGGGTTCTTCAACAGATAAACTGTAAGAAAATGCAAGAAATGGCAGAGGAACCTGTAGATTAAAAGAGACTGATTTTTTAAAAGTTGGCAAAGTTGACAACATGTCGACAGAGGCATATTTGAACGATAACTCTACTTTCAAAATGGAAGGATGATTATAAGTTAGAAGAGCTGTTACTTGTGGGGAGGGGCAGAGGTTGTGACTGGGACAGGGCACACTGGAGGGACTTCTCGGTTATCTAGCAAAATTCTATTTCTTGACCTGGGTAGTGTTGTCACCATAAATAAGTCATTAAGCCATATATTTGACTTGGGTGATTTTCTTTTTTTTTTTTTTAATGTTTATTTTTATATTTATTTTCAAAGAGAGACAGAGTGTGTGTGCATGCACAAGCAGGGGAGGAGCAGAGAAAGAATCCCAAGCAGGATTCATGCTGTCATTGTGATGCCCGATTGGGGGGCTCGATCTCACAAACCAGGAGATCATGACCTGAGCTGAAATCAAAAGACCCAGGTGCTTAGCTTACTGAGCCACCCAGGCACCCCTGATTTGGGTGATTTTCTGTATTTGTATTCTATTTTGTAACAAAAAAATATATTTCAAAGTAAACAAATAGCCATTTCTAATATTAAACTATATAGTTACAGGCATAATTGTAAGGTACAAAGGCAGCTCTTAAAAATGAGTGTGAAGTATTACAAGGCTCTATTTACTATTGGCTACATCTCCATGGTCACATATCTAATCTCTCATTGATCCAAATCTTTTGGTGTATGTAACAAAGTAATTATTGGTTATATATCTAGAAAAGTAGTTAAAGAACACTCTTATTGTTCTGATTCGATCTTAAACTAATCTAATTATAGCACTGACCTCATAAAAATCAGTTGGCAATTTTGATTTTTACCATTTGAAATAATTAAACCTTTACATTTTCTTCCATTAAGCTTTTAAAAAAATCAATAGATGTCACTTTGGAATCTGTAAAGTACTTGTATAAATTCTCTAAGGTCAGTGAAATATGAATGTCAGTCTCATAATTTAAACCAAACATACAATGTATTCTTTTAAAATTAAATTAACTCGTGTCTTTGCAAAATGGCTAAATGGCTAAGGTGACCAACTTCCTGAACTGTGACTCAGATGGGAGCATGCAGGAAAGCTGATACCCAATGGTCATGAAATACCAAGACTTTTATGTCTCTTCTGTTCTCAGCCCATGTTTCCTTAATTTAAAAAAATGATTGATTTTTTAGATAAGTAACAATACTAGACATGTCTCTACATTGAATGAAACATATTTCTCTAACAGATCATGGACACAAATAATTTAGTGCTTCTTTTAACATATATCTCTGATTTTTAACTTCAACAACAAAAAAGACCAGTTTCACATTTCAGACACCCTTGCATTATTTAATAGACATTAAAGGGCTATAGACTAGTTTAAACTTAATAAGAAAAATTGTTTTTCATTGACTTGTAAATGTAAATAAATATAGGCAGTCCAGGGCAGAAGTCCTGCATTAAAAGTGTATTTTTAAGCTTTAAAATATTTACTTAAAAAAAATATTTACTTAAAGGGGGTTGATCTTTTATTTATTTTTAAAAATTTTTTAATGTTTTTCATTTTTTTTTGAGAGATAGAGAGACAGAGCATGGGCGGAGGAGCAAAGAGCAAGGGAGACACAGAATCCTAAGCAGGCTTCAGGCTCTGAGCTGTCAGCACAGGGCCTGATGCGGGACTCGAACTCATGAACCGTGAGATCATAACCTGAGCTGAAGTCAGATGCTTAACCGTCTGAGCCACACAGGTGCCCTTGATCTTTTGTTTAATTGGTTCCTTAAGTGGTCCAAAAAGAATGCTAGCTGTAGAATTAAGTTTCAAGCGAAATAAACAAAATGTATGAAGTAGCATTATCTAGCCTGTCACAAACTTGGCAGCTGATATCATAAACAGTGCCACTAGGAGAGTTCGGACTTGGCTGAGGGAAATATTTTGAAGCATAATCAATTTTCCAAGAAGAAGAGGTGACCTCCAAATAAATAAGAAAAGTGACTTGGGAAGATAAATATGGTGTTTATCCAAGTATCATAATTACTAACTCTGAAGTTTTGAAAAGACAATTGTCCATTACTATGTCTGAACTCACCACCTGTGTTTATGTACAGTTATTTCTTCTGCTTAATATGACTTGGTCACTGGACTAAGACTTGGCTTTGATTCGATGTATTGTCAGAAAGTGGGAAACATGATGTCCTAGAGAGGCAAGAGTACAGGCTTTAGAGTCCAGCAGCTATGGGCTCATACCCCAGTTCTGTCACATATGCACATGTGCGTTGGGCAAATTATATGACTTCCCTGGGTCTTGGTTTCTCCTTCAGTCAATGGTGATAACACCATGAGCACCTCATGGGCCATTATAATGATTACATGAAACAATGTCCGCAAAGCAGAGAAGACAAGTATGAAAGCCTGGCTGTCATCATTATTTATCAGGATAATAAGTACTAGTACTAGTATTAGGAGGCTTTCAGGGGATGAAAGACAGAGAAAGCCAGCTTCACACTATGTAAGGTAGGAGAATTAGAGATATGCTTAATTCTTTAAGAATGTAGCTGGAAGGGGGACCTGATGCAGGGAAATTAGATGCTCCTTTTTCATTTATCCAGTCTTATTTGGGTGTCACTTTCATTACAAGGATCTTGCACCTTCAGTGACAGGTAGTTATTGAATGGCTTCCCACACAAATCAGATTTCAGCAGTGCATTCAACGTGGACGGATGGCAAGGGAAAGGGGACTTTTAAGAGGCTGGACATAAGAACTAGAAAGAAGCAAATGACGCAAGTCAAGAGAAATTATTGAGAAAGGGAAGTAAGAATGCATCCTTAACAGGACTTTATTCCTGACCATCTCTCCTTCTTCAATTCAAGACCCTCCCCAACACTCAAGTCATACTGAGTAACCTCCAGTTCCTCCTACAGTCAGTGTCTCTGTCTCTTTGTCTCCCTGTCCCTCTGTCTGTCCCTCCTTCCCTCCTCAGGCCATTCCTTTGTGCATTCCATGCCCTCTTCCTGATTTCACCTAGTAAGATTCTACTCTTAAGTCTAAGTTCAGTGCCCCCTTGTTCCAAGAGGACTTCCCAACATTTGTGTTGCCCTCCTCATGTGTTCCCATGACTCTCTATACAATTAGAGAATTTGCTACACCAGTTGCTTTGGCCTGACATAGTCTCCACTACATTGTCAGCTCCCTAAACACCTCTTACTCTTTTTAAGTTTATTTATTTATTTGGGGGGGGGGCAGAAAGAAAGGGGGAGAGAGAGAGAATCTCAAACAGACATTGTCAATAGGAGCCCGATATGGGGCTCGATCCCACAAACCGTGAGATCATGATCAAGAGTCAGATGCTTAACCAACTGAGCCACCCAGGCATACCTCCCTGGACACATCTTTAACATTTGCAGGACCTGAGGTGAGCGGTCAGAGGTCCACATTGTCAACAAGCTATTATATAAAATAAACTCTGACTTTCAAACAGACCTGGCAGGTCAGCTTCAAATTCAGAATTCTAATATTCTTTCAAGTTCTGCACCGTAATTTGGCAGAAAGGGAGAGGAGGAAGGCAGTGCTGACCCCAGAGCCATACTCTTGCCTCTCTTTTTGCCCCACCCATGTTGTACCCCAAGGGGTTTTGTGAGCATATGTGTGGATATCCCTGCCTACATCTTGAGGCTCATTTCATCCTCCCAAAGGGCGATTGCTTGCCCACACCTCAGGTCTGGAACTGAGCTCTTGGGAAGGGATGGACAAAAGAAGAAGGCCATGAAAGTTCAGGAAGCAGGCTTCAAATCATTTGGGAAGGAGATTTTAAGATGCTGTACCTCGTACATGGTCAGGCTCCAGGTAGGTATATCCCCTTGACTGAGGCATTCTTCATCCCATGCAGAGGGGCACAGCCTGGGGCTGGACTAAGAATACCAATGAAGCTCTCTGCCAGTAGACATTTCTGTCCCTTACTAGCTACAGCACTTAATGCAGGGCTTGGCATCTAAGAGTCAATCCAAAATATTTATTGAATGAACGAGGATTATTATAAAAGGCACAATTTTTTAACTTAAGGTGACAAACAATCAAAAGATAGTTAGAAGGTGTGGTTAGAAATCTAGGAAGACACAGACTTTATCTCTGAATATTTCAGAAATAACAGAATCACGGAGATTCTAGTACCAAGAGGTAGGGAGACAGGTCATGTTTTAGATCTATGTAGGATCCACAGAAAATATAGTTCAAATAGGAACTAGAGAAAGATATTTTAAAAATTGACTATTTTTCTGAATTGGAAAATGGCCTTAAAACATAGATGAACAAAAATAACCCAAAGATAGAATATAAAAATAACAATGAGTGAGATCCAATGAAAGTACCTACCAAAAAGAGACCTTCAGTCTTACCAGCTCAAATGGTCTATCTGCGTAAAGATCAAAGGCACAGTTCTCTCTAGGAGAGGCAGAGTGCTTTGCACTGTGATTATCAGGAAGGTGGATAAAACTTAAAATGGAAACAAAGTGAAAAAGGATGTGGAAGGACCTGTTTACAGAACGTATCTTTGCAATCAGATTCTGCTAACTACAGGGTGTACCACACCTCTTCAGCCTAGTCTCACATTTCTATAAACTACGAAGTGATACCAGAGTTTATGTGGATCACCCAACACCCAACAATGCCGCAAACCACAATTTAAATGCTTGATTAAATCTAAGACAGGGCACAGAATGTGGAGCTCATGATGATGCTCCAAGTCTCTTTGATGCAGTACTGTTTTTCCTTTGTGGTCTAAAACCCTTGCCCCTTTGGGGAGTAGAGCTCCAAGATGTTCTATAAGAAGAAATTTCTATGTTAATTCTTAGCCTAAAAAGTAAATTTAATGTGCCTTACAGAACAAAGCTTACTTTGGGGCCCTGAAAAGGGCCAAACCACATCATAGAGAGTAAGAAGATATCTTCCATTCTCATGAAGGTATGCCCATCTTTAGAACCAAGTTCAAAGCAAACATCTTTTGAAGTCTTACTGAACATGACTGAACATTGAGGTTTATTACAATGTTTTTGCATGTGTTTGCATTTTGTGAAAACAGCTAGGATCAGAAGCAGAGAAGCCAAAAAGATTTCCTGCCAGGTCTGGGAATCTAAAAGCCAGAAATTTCGAGAGAAAAAATAATTCTTATAATATGTGTAGCCTAATTTTACATACGCTCCACATTAATTGAGATGAACACCTGAAATCCTGGATACTTTTTGACAGTGAACTTCAGAGCCAAACTATTTAGCCCTGTCTCAAACCCATGGCAATACTGCAGGTTAGAAGTTAAATGTAACTCATCTTATGGTCACTACCACTTAGTTAAACATATCAATTTAATAAAGCCAAGTCAAGAGAAGGCTGCCTCAGTATTTTTAAAGATCACAAGTCTCTTGGGAAACAGTTCTCTTTACTCCTGCAGAATGCCCTTTGAAGCCCAGAGACACAACAAATCAAGCTAATCAAAGTACTTGCCACACAGAGTTTTGCATTAGCATGTTGGGAGACTTTAATCGCTCACTTGGCTGACCACCTCAGGGCTGACCACCACACACAATTGTGCAGCATAATGCCCCAGCCAAGGAGGCGATGGAGACACAGGTTGGCCACTTTTGTGGAGGAGAAAAGTTTCAATGGCAAGTGAGATAAAACGATACACAACACAAATTTTCAAATTTCTCAAGAAGCTTAAACTAACCTGATGAAACTAATTGTAAAGTATTCTATGTTATTTAAAAAATCACATATAGAATTATAAAAACAGAGCCAGGTAGCAGTTCATATTAAAAAAAAACAAAAGAGGGAGCTTTCAAGTAACGACAACATCGGTGTGTATAGCAGTGCAGTGGAAACTACCGAAAAGCTATTTCAATACCAGGCATGGTTAGTAAAAGCACAATAAATTCCATCAGATTGTTAATAGTTGAACTTTACATTCCTGACCAGCTTAGAGTATTGTGCTCACGTGTAGTGAGATGACT
The DNA here is from genome assembly GCF_016509475.1 of Prionailurus bengalensis. Taxonomy (NCBI): domain Eukaryota; kingdom Metazoa; phylum Chordata; class Mammalia; order Carnivora; family Felidae; genus Prionailurus; species Prionailurus bengalensis. The sequence goes on along the minus strand of NC_057353.1, from coordinate 19,097,260 downwards.
CAAGGGGAGAAAAGTCCGAGAAGAGTGTTACATAAGGGATGACTGAAGAAGTTGTTCACTTTCATCATAAGGACAGAAGAAAGAGTGATGAGATGTTTAAAGATGAAGATTTAAAAGATGGAGAGGAAATCAGAGTTCTTTATTGTTTCAGAGAGCAAAATTAGGGCATATAGATGAAAGTTTCATGGGGACAGATTTTTCTCTCAAAGTGATGAGGTGTTACTGTAGAGCAGTAATAAAATATGGGTGGGAGCAGGAAGCTTCAGGAAAGACTGTTCCCTGAAATCTTGGGAGCAAGATCAGGCAGTGACCTATAGTAGAGGTTCTTTGTTGAGGAAGAAGTTGCCTTATATTCTTACATTGAGTTTGCATTATACTTCCTTCTCTTAAGAAACTTGATCTCTTCCTAAAGTTCCCAAGTTGGGTATCTCAACTGAGGCATAGGGATAGTAAGGGGATAGAATCAGACTGGCTTTCTTCCCCACAATTATAACCCTGTTGCATTTAACTCAGGACAATGAGCTGGAAAAACCTTCAATAGTTAGCCTTGCTTTTGACTGTGTTATCTGAATAAAGGTAAGGAAAATGGCCTTTATCTAGTAGCTACTATAGACCAAGCACATTTAGCTCTGTGCTCAATCCTTACAATATTCCTGTGAAATAATTACCTCTATTTGACAAATAATGAAACTGAGACTAAGAAAATTCCAAAGTAGAGCTGGGTTTTGAATCTTATGTTTTTGAAGTCTTGATCTTTCTAGAAGAGAATGAAATCAACCATTTCATTTGTCAAACTGAATGCTTAAACTGTGAGGTTGATTTAAGCCCCTACCTGGACTCCTAATCCAGTTCTCTATCAATTATGTTATCCTATGGTTTTCTACTTGTTGGTTTTGATATTCTAGAGTCAACCCAACAAATTATTTACACTAAACCTGAACATAAATTATTATTGTGGATAACAAACTCATTCAAGTATATGTAAAGTAACTTAAAGAAGAAAACTTAATGTGAATCATCAAAGCTTATGTTAGGTCCTGATAAGAACTTAATAAATAATGCTGCAAAAACTCCAGGTCCAGATAAATTATTTCGTTTCTGCCAGGAGAAAGAAGTATGGGTAAGTGTATCCTCAAGGCATTCAGGATATAAATGCATTATTCAATACTCCTGGGAAGCCAAGCCTCCAAATCAATAGAAAGAATCGTAGCTTTAGAGACAAGATTGGGTCTGAATCTTTTTGTGTATGTGTATCATTCATTAGGCATGTGGCCTTTGGGTCAAATCACTTAGAGTCCCTAAGTCTCTCTTTAGTTGTGAAGAGAGAATAGAAAGAGTAAGAATGCTTTCAGTTGAAAGATTAGGGGTAATATCCATAACATATGGTGCTAGGCACTCAATAAATCCTTCCCACTTTGATTATGACCCAGCACTCCAACATCATGGCCTTCACTCTACCCACCTTCCTTTCCCCCATCTAATTCTCCAGCTGTGCTGAACTGCATGTGGGCTTTAGATAGATTTTTCTCTCCCTCTGTGGTAGTGAAGCTCCCCAGTAACTCAGCTCACCAACCCAAAGTCCGCCTTCTCTTGGAAGCTGTCTTTGATCACTCTTCACCCTGCAGTCTCCATTAAATGCCGCCCCCTCCCATGTATGCTCTGTGTATATATGTCAGAGTATTTCTCTGCTCTCACAAAGTCTGTTCATTCAACTGCCCTTCCCATCACACTGTAAGTTCTTTAATGCCAAGAAGTGTATCTTTCATTTCTAGATTCCCAGTACTTCAGAGAATGCTTTACAATAGAAGATGGTCCATAAATGTTTCCTGAAAGAATGGATGCAGTAAGCCCAGAAGGTCAGGATAGCATTTTATTTCAGGGCTAGACTAAATCATTTTCTAAGAATAGCTTTATTGGTCAATCTTCTTAAAATCTTATTTAAGAATTCAGACGACTTAGAACAAATGTGCATTTACATACATTTTTATTCATTTGGGCTGCTATAACAAAATACCATAAACTGGGTAGCTTATAAACAACAACTATTTATTTCTCATAGTTCTGGAGGCTGGAAGTCCAAGATCAGGGTGCCAGCATGGCCAGGTGAGGCCCTTCTTTTGGGTTGCAGACTTCTAATTATATCTTTGCATGGTGGAATGAGCAAGGGAGCTCTCTTGGGGTCTTTTATAAGAGTATTAAACCACTCCTGGGTTTAAACCCAGTCATCTCCCAAAAGTACCACCTCCTGAAGTCCTCACCTCTCCTAATGTTATCACTTTGGGTTTTAGGATTTTAATACATGAATTTTAGAAGGACACAAACACTCACACCATAGCAACAAGGTAACTTGAAAGGCATTCAGAAAAATCAAAGATACATTTCTCTACATTTTCCACGATAGTCAAATAAAAATACCACTTACTTCTACATGTATATGTAAAGGGTGAAGTATTCTCTTATAAATTTAGTAGATGTTAACTTTAGGCTGATAATTAAATGTTTTTTCCTCCCCAGGCAAAACTGATGTGTAATGGATAAAATGGGTAAAAAATGTGAGTTTGGTTATACATATGCAAAAACTTGGTTAGAATGGTTTAAAGAAATATACACTGTGCACACGTGCACATGTGTGTACATATGTACATCTAGATAGAAATTTTTAAATATTTATTTCTTCAAAAGCTCTGGCCCTCTTCTTGGAAATGCAAATAGTTAAAGCTAAAATAATTAAATTTTATTTTTATCATTATTGTCATAGCTGTGCCAAGGTCATAGCTGTGCCAATGTTGCTAAGAATAGTTACAGGAAAAGTAAATCTAAGCTTGATAGCCTTTACTGCTGAGTTTAGAGCAACTTCCAACCTTTGAGGAAAGTTATGACCATTTGGCAAGGAAGCCTATCTATTAAATACAATCCACCATTTAATTGGGTGAGCCTATAAGAACAGTACAAGAAAATAAGTCTAAGGATAATTTGCATCCTCTACATTATCTTTGCTGGGGTTGAAAAGAAGTGTAGCTCTGAAAGGCCCCCGGTTCCCACGCAGACAGCAAGCCGCCAAACCCCTTATAACTCTTCCTGCCTGAATTTGGAATAAAGTTAACAGACCTGCAAAGTTCAATTAAACATAGATAGTTCTTAATAATGATGCTATACTCCCTGATTTCTCAGAACTAACGTAAATATGTTCATATATCACTAGTTTTAGGAGAGGATATTCCAGCCTGACAATCCCAGCCAAGTCAACTGCTGGCCCTCTAAGAAGTGTGGCTTGAATTCAGCTTCATAAAGGAGTCATCCTGTGTTATTGTCTTGACTCTAATTTAGCTTGAGAATCTGCTGTTGTGATACAAAGGGTAGGCCTACCCAAAACCACTGAGCTAACAGAAAAACAAATACATCCACATGGGGGAGGGGGGGAAGCAAGCCAGTTTTATTGTTTGTATAAAAAAGAGAGAATTTTGGGGTGCCTGGGTGGCTCAGTCAATTAAGCATCCAACTTTGGCTCAGGTCATGAGCTCATGGTTTGTGAGTTCCAGCCCCGTGTTGGGCTCTGTGCTGAAAGCTCAGAGCCTGGAGCCTGTTTTGGATTCTGTGTCTCCCCTCTCTCTGTCCCTCCCCTGCTCATGCTCCGTCTCTCAATAATAAATAGATGTTAAAAAATATATAAAGAAAAAGAGAGAGAGAATTTAGGGGTGCGTGGGTGACTCAGTGAGTTAAGTGTCCAATTCTTGTTTTCGGCTCAGGTCATGACCTCATGGTTTGTGAGATCGAGGCCCGCATCAGGCTCTTTGCAGTCAGAGTGGAGCCTGCTTGGGATTCTCTCTCTCTTTCTCTCTGCTCCTTCTCTGTTCTCTCTCTCCCAAAAATAAATAAACTTTAAAAAAAAAAAAGAGAGAGAGAGAGAGGGAATTTAAAAAGAAAAACAAAAATCAAAACAAGTCACCTTATCTCTGTGACTCTCCCTCCTGCCATCACAGCACACATCCCAGGTTGGCCAAAATGCACAGCATTTCATAATCCCTGCAAAGGGGAGCCCCTTCCAGGAAGCCCCTGGAAGACAAAGGCTGGGCCTCAGCACCATTGTGTTCTCTGGGCCATCAGAATGGTTGGCACCCAGTAGACATACTGTGCATATCTGCTGACCAATCAAATGGTACCCTGTTGGACTATTTCAACCCAAGAACCCACAATAATGTGAAGCAACTATGAACAAGTTCAAAAGCTACCATTTTTAGCACTTTACATATAAATGATCTCAGTTCACCCTTCCTGCAATTGTATAAAGTTGCTTTTATGAGTGAAAATACTGAGTTCAGAGAGACCACATTGCTTGTTCTGTATCTTAGAGCTAAAAACTACTAACACCAGATTTGACCTTGGGTTTATAGAACTCCTGAGTCCATGTTCCATCCAATGTGCATTGTCTTTACTTCTCAGAACATATATAAGATTTAGCATGGCCTAGGTTTAAATTTTGGAAAAACTCTACATAGACTCAGCATAATGTTCAATGCAGGTGATATTTTTATTTTCAATCTTGCAAACTTCTTAAAGTGAGCTGGGTAATAAGCATCTGAGTCTCACTGCCTCCAGAGGCTAATAGTAGATAATGTGCAGGGACACAGACATTACAAACTTTCCTATGAACAGTATAGGGTTTAACTTTCACTTTAGAAGATGGGTTAAAGGATCTCAGTTGTAATAAAAATGCAAATGATAATAATAATAATAATAATAATAATAATAATGTTTTGTCTTCAATCAATTGCACAGCAATACTTTAAAATAAAATCAAGTTCATTTCTACTCTGACAATCACATTTTGACTATAAATGCAAGTGTGCCGATGAGATGCCTTTTTTGTTATGGAGGAGGAATTATTTCAGTTCACGAATAGTATACTTGGTACGCATCTGATCACCCTGTGTGTAAATCATTTATTAAGCCTCCTGTCAACTGTTTTAAACTAAATAAGAGTTCTCTTTCATCTATAGGAAGAAATATCCATATGTGAAAACTCCAGATTTTCACAGAGAAATGAACTAGTCCTATTCAGAATCATATCAATCAACACCATTTAAGTTATCCAAGATTTTGATCAGGATATTTATTTACATAGACTTTTGGGAGTGTGGTGTAGATTCACTTCCATGCTAGTCCTGCTTAGATTAACATTCCTTACTATCCTTCCAATTAACACGTTACTCAACATAAAAAATGAACAAAACCCCAAAAGTATAGGATCCTTGACTAAAATGTCATTTAAATTTTCCTACTTTTTAAAAGTTCTTTTCCATTAAGCATAGATAACTTCTCTTTATCCTTAAGGACTCACTTTAGAACCAAAATAGTCCTCCCACCCATACCCAACGCCTCAGCACTACACACTTCTACTTGGCATAATGCCCGGGATTCTTGCTTAGCAAATATTTAGGTACTTTGATATGAATATTGATATGAAAAATCAATTTTATATGGATGATAATGAATGAATGAGTTAGGGTCCATTATAATTTCTTGAGAAAAAAACTAACTGCATTTTCTACATTTATCATGAATAATAAGCCAGAAATTTACTAGAATTACACTTTTTCTTAAGTTTACTTATTTTGAGAGAGAGAGAGAGAGAACAAGTGGGGGAGGGGCAGAGAGAGAGAGGGAGAGAGAGAATCTCAAGCAGGCTATGTGCTGTCAGCAGAAATCAAAGGCCTGACATGAAACCAAGTGAGCCACCCAGGCGCCCCTAGAATTACACTTTTCAAGATAGAATAAATTGGCTCCTAATTGAATTAATTCTGTCAAGTGGTCTACAGCATCCAAGTATTTCTATCTCTCGTAGGCCATGAAGGTAGGGAGAATAAAGTCCCTCAGCCTGCCTCATTCCTTCAAGCGAGCACACACTCTGTGTCAGGGTATTGTACTTGATGCAGGGGACTTTGGAGGGTTTAATGGAAAGGGCAAGGCTGCCGATTGATCTCACATGCACTGTCTACACTGGGGGCACTCTTAGTTTTAAGCCACAAATGCACTTAATGCATGCAGTTACTTCTAACAAAGTTAGGTACATACTTCCTTGTGGGTACCCAGCTGGCTTGGGCAATAGTGGGTGGTTGGACACCTAGAGGGAGGCAGCTGTCTATCTACCAGAAGTAAGTGTACCAGCTATGGAACCATGCAGACCCGTGTCAAAGCCTGCTCTGCTATTCCCCAGTTTTGTAATCTTGAGAGATTATTGAGCCTCTTGACAGCAATTTCTACAGCTGTGAAACTGGTATAACAATGCTTATTGAATATGAAGATTTTTATAAGATAGTACCCGTGAAAATATAGCAGTCACTAGCAAATAACACATTTTCAATATAAAGGTAACTCTTAATCTGATGCCAAATTATTATTCTATTACTGTTATTACTGACACTGCCATTATGCCTGTTTCTTTGGTCAGAGTTCATAGGGAGTTACAGAAGATTCAATAGTTTTAGTGTCAGAAAAACTCTCAACAGGAGACCTCACGAATCTGGGATACAACTTCTCCTTGACAGTGAAATTATGGCAGTGTTTCCAGAGTTGGACTTGGGCTCAATTTTGAAGCTAGTGACCCTGAATGATCCTGTTATCTTCTAGAAATATCTCTTTTGCCTGCCTGGTAAGAAATCTTTGCTGCAAGTTGGGAGGAAGACATTCAAAATGATGTGAATATTTATAATGACATAACTAACACACATTATTTCATCAGAATAAGCAACCCCAACACGCATTCCACTTGTGCTGTAGAATTTTTAGTTTTTGTAGGTTCAGGAGTTTCCTGAAGGGTAAGTATTTCCAAAAAGTTTCTGAATACAGAAAAATATGTTAATGTACTATTTTTACTAGGTAAAGGTTAAGTAACCATTAAAAACAAGTTTTGATGTGCCTATCCTCTGACTAGCCGAATTACATAGACATATGTAGTGTAGTCGCTCTGAGAAATCTGCCTTACCTTGGCTTTTAACAGTAGACATTTTATGTAAACATTTCTAAGTGTACTTTTTACTATGATTGCTAGACTATGACGTTCATATCCCCTTAAAAGTTTCAAAGGTAGAGCCTATTAGAGTTGTCTTTGCATTTCTGTTTTCTTAAAAATCCCAGAAGTTCTCTATGCAAATAGTACAGCTTTGGTTAACTCAGACATTAATTCACTGTGACCAGAAAGAGCCTTAGGTATTCTTTTCCAGGCTCTAGAGTTATTCAAGTTCCAGGGTAAATTGGATAGGTTAAGTTTACTTAATGTCTTCTTTGGCCTCAAGGTTCCAACCTTCACCTGCTGTTTAACATTCCTTTCCAGATTCTTAAAAGCCCTGTTTACATCGAAAGGGAATTTCACGCCCTAACACAAAGTAATCATGAAAGAACATACTTGTCAGCTTAACTCCCAGTAGCAGGTTTTGGCTTCTTTTCCCCACTTTGAACTAAGGTAGCAATTTAACAGAGCTTTAGAAAAAATTTAAAAGTAACACTTTCAGGATATACCTTCTGGATATACTTTTCCATTTCTAAGGTCAACAGTAAGCATTATTAGTTTATAGTATGATTTATTAGTTTGGTTTTTCCCATAGTATGTAACACTATATCTTTTAATCCATTTGGTTAATGAAATCACTCTTGGCATTTTTTAAGTGATTTTTTTTTTTTAGTTAATATACACACAGAATTGTTTGAAAGAACACGGTAACCAAATGCTAGATAGCCACAGAAATGGGAACTTGCACAGAATGAGGGAGGCTCATTCTCAGAGCCTCCTGCTCCTGACTAGAGCATGACCTGACCCCTCCAGCAGCCACAGAAAGAGTTTGGTATCACTGACTATGGCTCTGTTCCTTGCTAGGAAAAGAACATACACCAGGAAATGTCATGTAGAGGCCACGTGTGACATATCAAAGTTATTAGTTAATTTCAATAATATGAGGTGTGTTATTCACACATCAGAATCCTATTTGCCATATTACAAAGCATATTCCTAAAAAAATATTTTTGAAAGTATAACTTGTAGGACAAGGCCTCTTGAGTCATATATAAACTACACCCTCAAATTACAAAAGGAGGGTCATATAAAATGTCCTTGAGGATCCTGGTTTTCTATCTTCTTTATGTCTTTACTTTGCAGAGACAGAAAGAGATACTGTGTCAACTAGTAGAACAAATGCTCAAAAATGATTTTTGTGGTACAAAGATCAAGTTCAAATCTCCCTTAAAATCTTATCTAACTCTTCCAACCAAGAGAAAGTTCTCTTGTTTCTAAACTGACATTGTGTATACAGTCTGTATCATATAATTTACTTAATGGTTTTCATCTTGGTGCATTTAGAAAATTTTCCTAAGAGAACCAGACTATCTAGTCTAAACTATTAGACTAGGTCTAAGACGATTTCACTTTCCACTTTTCTTCTACAAGGCTTTATGCAATGAGTATGGTGGAAGGGGTCATATTAAAAACTTAGTAAATAAATCCCAGTTGATTAACAAAGCAGGATACATGCTCTAATAGTGCATTAAATTTTATATTTAGTGTTCACAAACACATCTATATGATCCAAGGGCACTCATTTCTTTTTACAAAACAGTAATAATTTGGTCTGAGAGAACATGTTTTCAATATTCCAGTGCTATAACCATAAAATATGCTATTTGTCATTTTCTTTTAAGTATTGCTTCAAGAACAAAATAATGTGCAGCAGTACAGAACTTCACAAGATACTATCATTTTAAAACATCAAGATTCTCTGGTGGATTGGTAGGAAATTGGATCCATACTATTCTCAAAAAGAACTACCTACAAATTTATGGGGACTTTCCTGATATTCAAAAAAACAAAACCACTATGATTTAAGAGCTAACTAAAGAGAAATGCTGGTCTAAACATACCACATAATGTTAAAATTAAGAAATATTTTCTAACTCAACCACTCTGCCTTTGATCCATAGAGTATGGCATCGCACTGCTATCTTATGTAAGAATGGGAGAAAATTTCCCCACTTTTGAATTTGGAAATCCTAATCACCACTGTATACACAACTCTGTGGAAGTCTCTATAAGGGTATAAGTTCCTGGGAGGCATGCTCTGGAGCCCCTACTGTGTAGTCACAATAAAGTTTGCCAGTGATACCCAAAAGAAGTGACCTGTCAGTTTTTAGGGCATCCTTCTGTACATTTCTCACCTGGATTCTCTTCGTGTGTGTGTGGGGGGGGGGGGTGTGTGTGTGTGTGTTCTCAAGCTTGCTTTACTTATTTATTTACTTACTTACTTACCTATGTATATTTATACAAGTAGAATTAACATACAGTGTTATATTACATTCAGATGTTTAAATTAGTGATTCAACAATTCTATACATTACTCATTGTCCATCCGGTAACTGTACTCTTAATCTCCTTTATCTGTTTCACCCATCCTCCCACCCACTTCCCTGACACACACCCCCAACCATGTTTGTTCTCTACATTCAAGAGGCTGTTTTTTATTTGTCTCTTTTTTAAATTGTTCATTTGTTTTGTTTCTTAAATTCCATATTATGAGTAAAATCACATGATATATGTCTTTTTCTGACTGACTTATTTCACTCATCTGTATTTTGGTGGCTCAGTCGGTTGAGCGTCCAACTTTGGCTCAGGTCATGATCTCGCAGTTTGGGAGTTGGAGCCCCGCGATGGGCTCTGTGCTGACAGCTCTGAGCCTGGAGCCTGCTTCAGATTCTGCATCTCCCTCTCTCTCTGCCCCTTTCTGCTCATGCTCTGTCTCTCTCTGTCTCTCAAAAATGAATAAACGTTAAAAAAAATGAACAACTAGTTTTCTAGGGGAAAAATTAAGGCTCTTGTTATGCAGCACTTCCTGGTTTCTGTGATGTAAATACTCCCTCAGCACTGAGGTCAGGTTACCAATGAGATGTCATTGAACAGAGTCTGGAAAGGACAGCACTACCAGCTCCAGGAAGCCACTGCGAGCCAGCTCCGGCATGCTGCTCAAAGTGCAGCAGCTTCTAACAACCTGGTCAAAGGAAGAGTACATCCTAGGTGATGAGGAATGAACTTAGAGTTATAAGCCTTGCCAGAGAAATCCTTAGAAAGGTTTCAAGGAGGGATCCTTTCATAGAATTCAAAGGGAGGGAAATTGAGTTTAAGGGGACATCAACACAAACCATCTGTGGGAGGTCCGAAGGATCAATTTTTGATCACTCTAAATAATAAAGAGTTCTCCAACAGGTTTAACAGAGAGATATGTTTTTCATCCTGAGTTTAGTTTCCTTTAACCTGGAAAAGTTGAGGTAAGATTGGAACATCTTGTTTGATGTCCGCAACATCAATGTTTGAGAATAGAATTGCTGTTAGGATCCTCTATACGCACTGAGCCTATGAAGCTGGGACTGCAATTAAACTAAAACGTACACATTAGGAAGCTTAGCCTCTTCACCTTGTGATTTGAAGGAAGTTCATGGCATTGTGGGCATATATCTAAATTTATACAAGAGATTTTGACAAAATTTATAATTATATTTATAATACAATTTATTTTTTAATTCAAAGATATTAAATATTTTTAAGATTTCAATCCAATATAGGTTTTACTAATAATTTCAGGAAGCAATATCATAATAAAATAACTCATATAACTCTTCTAATTGTTATATTTTATCTATTTAAGCTATAGTGTAACCAAATATTTCTCAAAATAATTTCATATTTTTCTAGTAACTATTGGTTAAATCTTTATGTCAAATAAATCCTAACTCACTGTCTAGGAGGCTGATTGTGATTCAAGCCTCTAACCCCTCAGTACAATGTGGAGTGTGAGACTTTTAACTTTCCATTGAGATCCTGTACACAACTTCACATAACTTACTTTTTCTACTAAGGCCAAGTATTAAGCCTGTTAGCCTTTGTGATGTTTTCAAGCACAAGGGTAAGCTGGTCCACTTGGTCCTCAAAGTGATCTAAAAATAATTATTCTTTCCTGAACTGTGTTGCTGTCCCGGCAGTCAACTCTAATCCCTCAGTCCAATATTAGGACGTGGTTCTGCTTGAAATGCCATGTAATTGAAGTTATAAGCTCTGTGTTCTTCTTGGAAGTAAGCCAGAATATTTGAAATCAGCTCATAGTAAGAATATATTGAGTTAGGAACTGTCATGTTACAATGTGGGATAAATTATGGTCATTGTTCCAGTTTGCCCAGGAGTCCACTAGCATAAAATACAATGTGAATTTCCTAAAACACTGAGGTTTCCAATTTAGAGTCCCTTTTCAGGTCTTCTGCCTTCTTCAATAACAACGCTTTGTTTTACTATTCTTTTGTGCATGATGCCTTCCAGCTAGTACATGCTCAAACAATTTTGAAAGAACAAAATATAGTATAAAATACAAAGTCGTTAGAGTAAAAGAGAATGTCTCTTTCACACATCCAGCATTTACTAACTCGGTAACTATGGATATGTTAACCCCTTGGAACTTCTATTTCCTAAACTTGAAAATTAGGAATAATTCCTGCTTATTTGGAATATTATGATAATTAGAGATAATGTCTGTAAAGCCCTGAGACCAATGTACGGATATAGTAAACACTGAATAAGCGAGTGATGATGACAATGACAATGATTAATTGATCGTAAGAAAGAACAATCTTTCTTTGAAAGTTAGCTTTCTGACTCTCCAGAGCAATGTACCAAAGCAAATCAATTTATTCATGTGCATTTAAAAATTTTCAGTCTGTGGGGCATACAAAGATTTAATCCTTTTTACTGTGGTAAAATATGCATAATATATATTATTTTACCGATTTTAAAGTGTATGAATCAGTGAAATTAAGCACATTCACAGTGCTATCCAACCATCCCCACTATGTAATTACAGAATTACAAAAAGTTACAAAAGTAAACCCCAAACCCATTAAGCAATGATTCCCCTTTCTCCTCTCCTCTCAGTCCCTGAGAACCCCTTATCTGCTTTCTATCTCTATGAATTTGTCTATCCTGGATATTTCATACAAATGGAACAATATGTAAACTTTTGTGTCCATCTTCTTTCACTTAGTGTAATATTTGCAATGTTCTCCCACATTGTAGCATATATCAGAACTTCACTTTTTATGGATTAATTATATTCTCTTGTGTAGATGTATGATATTTTGTTTATCTATTCATTAGTTGATAGAGATGGGGTTGTTTTTTTTTTTTTCTATTTATTTTATCTATACTTTTTTGCTATTGTGAAACTGTCATAAGGGTTTTTCTCTGAACACCTGTTTTCAGTTTTGGGGGTCTATGCCTATGAGTGGAATTGCTAGGCCATATCGTAATTCTATGCTTCACACCTTTCATTTTGTGCCCTTAAAAAGTTGCAAAGGCAAAATTTTAGAAGTTAAATATAAACTTACCACACAAAGGAGCAATTCTACTCGTGTGAATCTCCCACAAGAAGTGTAAACATATTCACAAAAAGATTTGCATGTGACTTTTCATAGCAGCATATTAATAATAGTCCAATATTGGAAACTCACTTCAAATGTCCATCAACTCATGAAAGGATAATCAAAATATGGTGTATCTAGCAATGGAATACTACGATTCATCAGTGAAAAAGAATGAATTTACTGATCATATTACAACATAGATGAATCTCAAAAACATTATGTTAACTGAAGGAGGCCAGACCACATACTGTATATTTCCATTTATATGAAATGTCCATTTATATGAAATGTCCAGAATTCCATTTATATGAAATGTCCAGAAATGTATATTTCCATTTATATGAAATGTCCAAATCATCTCTGGAGACAGAAAGTTGATTGATTACTGGTTGCTGGGACTGGGAGTGGATATGGAGAGTAAGTGTAAATGGAGCATGAGTTATCTCACTGGGATGATGATAATGTCTTAAAACCAAATTATGATGATGATTATACAACTCATGATATTTAATAAAAAATTATTGACTTGTATCTTTGAAATGGTTGAATTTTTATGATACATAAATTATATCTCCTAAAGTAAAAACAGTGCATACAGGAAAGTGCAAGGTAAAAAACATGCTATTCCTTCTTGCTATTCATTGCTATTCTGGGTTTACAAATTCATCATCATACTGAAAGATTACAAAGATGCCAATTGGTGCCCTTGTCATTTCTATAATGTTCTCCATTCTAATTTAACCAAATCAAGTAGCCATCAGGGCTACTTTCCAAAATAAATAAAAATATTCCAAAATAAATAAAACAAGCTCAGGGGTATCCAGAGATCTCTACTGCCCTCAACCTAGTATTCAGGACCCACAATCCACCAATATTTTTACTACTCAAAATAACAATAATAATAATCTGCTACAACATTACAGGCTTCTGTGGCCCTTTGAAAAAGACTGCCTATTCTAAACTTCAAGATTTCTTCATGTCTTTCTCATCTACTGGGTTTTACCCCTTCTCACAATGCATAGGAACCTTCCCAACTTTTAAGACTTCCCTCAAGTTTTATTCCATTCAAGAGTTCCGTATTATGCTTTTAAGCCTACTTTAGTGTTCTGTAGTAATAATTGTCTTACTCCTTAATTTGTACCCTTAAACAGAGATGTTATTGGACTATAGAAAGCTCGGGAACCAGATCACCTGGTTTGAATTATCATGGGACAATTTATACGTTGTGTCCTTGAGCAAGTCTAATTAATCTTTAATTAATTTACTCATTAATGAAACGGAGATAATTTGTAACTAACGTGTGACAAAAATTGTATGTTGTGTGTGAGAACACTGAGCATAGCAACTGGAACATTGAAAGAAATCAATAAAAGTCCGTTCTTACTGCAATTTTTATTATTTTCTACATAAAATTTTAGCCTGATTTCTAGTGAATGAATGCCTTAATGCATATGACTAGCTGATACATTTAAGAATATAAATTATATCCAACATGTCTGTGTGTTCTCTATCGCACTAGGCACAATGAGTAGGCAACTATTTATTGTTTGAATTACTGATTGACCGACTAATTGGTTTAAAAACCCGAAGGACAGCATTTCTGTATTTATGCTGGGCATTATGGAACTTTTGGGGTTTTGTTTTTTTTCTAGCTCTACCTGAATGACTATCCTCTTGAGTTTTTCTGCACTCAGATACAACAGTCAGAGAACAACTGCAACACAAAGCTACACATTGCATCACATCATTAGTAAACAGAATAATAACCAATTTTTATTCTCTGAGGGCCAAAGTGGAATCATTCACTCATTCATTCATTCCTCTGTCTGCATAATTATACCTTTGGATAAAGAGAAATAAGACCACTTTCTAACCTCAGAAGGTTAGAATATAATAGACTGAGATAAATAGGTTAATAAAACTCCTTAAAGAATTAGAGCACATGAGATTGAGATGGACACAGGAAAGCAGTGGCAAATGGCACTCCAGAAATAAACAAGGGGAGTCAAGAAACAATTTCAGAAGGCTTAACACTAATAGAAGATAGGGGTTTCTTGGTGATTCAAGAAGTGAAAAAGAGGCGGGGTGCCTGCGTGGCTCAGTCGGTTAGGTGCCCGACTTCAGCTTAGGTCATAATCTCACAGCTCCTGGGTTTAAACCCCTTGCCAGTTCTGTGCTGACAGCTCAGAGCCTGGAGCTGATTAGGATTCTGTGTCTCCCTCTCTCTGCTCCTCCCCCGCTTGTGCGTGTATGTGCTCGCTCTCTCTCTCTCACTCTCTCTCAAAAATAAATAAACATTAAATTTTTTTTTTAAATAAAAGAAGTGAGAAACAGGCTTTCCATGAAGCGAAAATACAGAATATATTGAAACCTGAAGCTAACATCTATGTTTCCAAGGATAGGACACAAGGTGGACAGACAGCTGGGCCAGGTTATTGAGAATCATGTATACCAAACCAACAACTAGTTTGAATGTTACCCTACCAGAAACAGTACCATGATCAGATTTTTATTTCAGAAAAAGCTCCCTGATTTTCAGTAGATAGATTGATGGAGTAAAAGACTGAAGACATAAAGATAATTTTTCAAAAGAGCCCGGCAGAGAGATAGTGAGGATTCTGGATTAAGGCCAAACAAGTTTGTTTTAAGGATTTCAGCTTTCATGTTTTAAGATTGAAATTTCAATTGGCCCTCAGGTGAATAGGTTCCATGTTGTTGTTTTTCTTCTTTTTGTGATAGTGGTGGTGTTTGGCTTGGTTTGGTTTGATTTGGTATATATGACTCTGAATCGTAGGGACAGATCCAGAAGACAGAACTAGATTTAGAGCCAACAGAAGTCATGGGTGCGAATGACATTACTTGGAGAGAATATGCAAGATGAGAGACAAGAGACAAGAAGGTGTACTGGTAAACACCAAACTTTTGGGGGCAGACGGAGGAATGAACCTAGCAAAGAGGACTGAGATAGATAGTCAGAAGAGAATAGTATCTCGGCAAACAAAAGGAATAGGAACTTTAAGAACAAAAAAGTTGTAGTCAACTCTACCAATTGCCATAAAGAGACCAAATAAAATGAAGATTAATCTATTGAGAAATTAGCTGGAAGCTATTGAAGACCAGAATGTAAAAAAATCTTGAGGATAGCATGTTGGATAGATTGGTTATGATAAATATCAAAGTCCTTAATGAGGAATATGAGCAGCAAACTGACATTGTATCAGACATTACAAACCTCAGAGGCAGAATTGTTATTTAGAGTTGAAAATGAATGGTTTTAGTAACTTGTAATGAAAAACCAGGATAAACATAATAGTGCCTCTTATAACTAACTGGTATAACAAAATAATGGGTATTTGCATAAAAGCATGAATAATGAAGAAATGCCTGGGAAAGTATAGATTTTCCTTGACTTACAATGGCGTTATATCCCAATAAATCTATTGTAACTTGAAAATATCCTAAATTGAAAATGCATCTAATACATCTAACCTACCAAACATCATAGCTTAGCTTAGCCTACCTTAAATGTGCTCAGAACACTTATTTTAGCCTACAATTGGGCAAAATAATCTAACACAAATCTTATTTTACAGTAAAGCATTGAATATCTCATGAAATTTATTGAATTTTGTGTTGAAGGTGAAAAACAGAATGGTTGTACAGGTACAGAATGGTTTCAAGTGCACCGGTGGCTTACCCTCGTGATTCCATGGCTGACTGGGAGCCACCGCTGCTATACCATACCGTATCGTGTCATACACTGCTAGTCCAGGAAAAGATCAAAAATCAAAATATGAAGTACAGTTTCTACTGAATGCATAATACTCTTGCACCACGGTAAGGTCAAAAACAAAACAACAAAAAGACGTTAGTTGAACCATCGTGAGTAGGGGATCGTCTATATCATGTTTCCACTAAGGACAGAAAGTGGAAGCGCCAATAGGTAAAGAGGTTGAAGACATTGGGCATTTATTTTTCTACAAGATAAGAGCTCAAAAATAAGACAGTTTTATTTTTAAAAAAAAATTTTTTTTAACGTTTATTTATTTTTGAGACAGAGAGAGACAGAGCATGAACAGGGGAGGGGCAGAGAGAGAGGGAGACACAGAACCCAAAGCAGGTTCCAGGCTCTGAGCCATCAGTTCAGAGCCCAACGCGGGGCTCAAACTCACAGACCGCGAGATCGTGACCTGAGCTGAAGTCGGACGCTTAACCGACTGAGCCACCCAGGCGCCCCCCTCCCAAAAAATAAGACAATTTTAAGGGCATTCTGCTTAGGGAGCACTTTCCAAGCCTGTTTTAGAAGAAAGGACATGTCTTGAAGGTACTGGGGCCTCCTGGTCTCTAATGCCACCCTGAGCACAACTCCATTACTTAAAGTTATGCTGACATAATAACCATGATGATAGTAATGATATCCCATCACATTCAAACATCTGATTAGGACGCACTGTTACCTACTTAGACAAAAGGAGAAATTTCAAAAGAGAGCAAAGGCCACGAAATGGAAATTATTCAGACCCACATCATCCTACAACCCTCAGCCTAAGCAACATGCTCTGGCAAATTAGAGGGTACGCAAGACAGAAAACCTGCAGCTTCACATGCGTTTAAAGGAGTTATGCTGTTATGTCCTAGCACACTATTATATTCTATTTAGGACATCAGATCTTTGGAAAAAGTGGCTAATAAATAAAAGAACACCCAAATATTCACAGAGTGGTTTTCCTTCCCTTAATTCAATCCAACAACCATTAATTAAGCATCTCCTCCTCTCGGCACTGTGCTAGGTGCTGAATATTTTTAGATAAATATGAATCATTATAATAGAAATTTTACTTTCTACTTATTATATTCTTGGTAAAAATATCATAATGTTGATAATCTCAGAATCCATACCATGAAAATCTCTGAACTAATTTGGTGGGTGATTTTGCAAGCTACACTGCCATCTATTTGCTCAAATTCTAAAAGGCATTCAGGATAAGCCAAACAAAATTCTAGTTTTATGGGATTTGGGGCAATTATTCTGTCTGAGCTTCTTTTCACATCTTTAAAATGGGGATAACAACACTGCGTACTTCCAAGATTGCTGGAATAATATAAAAGCATTTTATAAACATATAAATGTTAGTTACTGATTTTTGAAATCCAGCTACAGAGATGTGTAAAGACAAAGTTTGCCTTGTTGCAGTCTGTTTTACGGCTGTGTGAAAACACATCAAAAGTCAACTATTTATTTGACATTTGCACATCATGGCTGAGCAAAGACTAAAAAACCACAGATAAAATGAATATGTTATGCTTGACTCTCCAATATATAAAAGAGGATTTAGTAAGTTTCTTTGCTTTCCTTTTATGTCAACAGCTGTATGGAAAAGTCACTAGTCTAAGAAATGGAGAACATCAGTATTCTGTTGTCCAGCAGGAAACCCATCAACAGTGGAATAAGGAGGTTTTCCTAAATGCTACAGAGCTGTTCTTGACTCTAAGGTCACGAACTAACCACTCTGAAGAAAAAGCCCCCATGGACAAAATTTGAATAAATAAGCAGTATCACAAAAAGAAGGTAAAGTGGAAATTTGGTGCTTTAAAAATTTGGATCAGGAGTAAGATAGTTAAAATTTAATGTCATTAAAAACAAAACTGATAAGATTGATGAGGGTCAGTCTCTAAGTATAAAACACTTCCTCATGAATTTCTGACCATTTTCATTTGTTCATGACTTACTGCATTTATGTGGTCTTATTTCTTTTCCTTCCCTCAAATTGAGGATTAATTCAAAGATGCAGTCAAATAATTAACTCTATGAGGACTGAATTCATCAGGCATACTTGTAAATAATGCAAAGAATAAGAAATCATAACTGCCCATGTCCCATTTTATCAGTCTTAAAAAAGTTTATGATCCTTCTGCTTAATGTAATTCAATGTGTTTCATTGTTACTTGACCAAACCTAACATGATTTTTCCAGGACTTTAAAAGCATTCAAAATCTCTAATATGAATTTCCTTGTGAGGAAAAAGCTTTTATAATTCTCTCAACCCTTGAGCCCTCAAAAGTGTTTAACAAAAAAGACAAAACATTCACGTGATGTAAAAGGAAAGCTCGATGTTAATGTTAGTGCTCTACAAGAAAATAAATACTCAAGTTTCCGAATAATCTAAACAGTAATTTTCAAAGTTTGTTTATAGCAGGACAAGTCACATTTTCAAAACAAATGTTACACCAAAGTTTTATGTATAAAACAGATAATCCTGGAACTGCTCTCACTAGAGAGGAGACCGGACCAGAATGGTCCTCTCCTAAGCACTAATGCCTGCTCCTTGGCCTCCAAAAACAAGTGGAAAGAAATGACTTGAATTCCAGCAGTGCCACAGTCACCCACTTTTGGGTCCTGTCTCAGTCCGTTTGACCTACCTTAATAAAATATCATAGATTAGGTGGCTTATAAACAGAAATTTACTTCTCATAGTTCTGGAGACTGGTAAGTCCAAGATCAAGGTACCTGCAGATTCTGTGTGTTGTTTGGTGAGAGACCATGTCCTGGCTCCCAGATGGCTGTCTTCTTGTTGTGTCCTCATAGGTCAGAATGGGCAAGAGAACGCTCTGGGGTCTTTTCCACAAGGGCACTAATCCCATTCATGAAGTCTCCACTCTTATGACCTAATACCTCCCAAAGGCTCCACCTCCAATTATCATCACACTGGGGATTAGAGGAATAGGTTTCCACATATAAATTTTGAGAGGATACTAACATTTAGTCTATAGGAGGTTCCAATCGTACTTCCATCGTTAGTGGTAATTATTTACCTTCAATAAGACAGTGTCTCCATCTAAAAATGGAGATAAACTTACCTCCCAGAGTGGTTATACAATTCTAACACTTTTTTTTTTTTTTTTTTGAGAAAGAAGAGAGAAAGCAGGGGAGGGGCAGAGGTAGATGGAGAGATTCTTAAGCAGGCTCCACACCCAGCATGGAGCTTTCTTTACACAGGGCTCAATCTCACAACAGTGAAATCATGACTTGAGCCTAAATCAAGAGTTGGACACTTAACCCGTTGAGTCATCCAGGCACCCCTATACAATTTTAAGTAAGCTAATGTAAATAAAGCTGAAGCATTTCACATGGATATTGCCAGAGTCCCTGCTCTCAAGGGAAATACAGTCTAAGAGAGTTGCTAGCCTTTTTCAACCAGTTTCCCTTCTACATAACAGTCAATATCTATAGCAGCGAGTCTCAAGTGGAAAGACCTGGCCTCCTCGAGGGTTTGTAGTCCACTGCCTGCCAGAGGAGAATTCTTGGGATGGACTTTCATGTGGACAAATACATTCACACCGAGTAGTGCAGAGATGTTAAGATGGTGAGTGTGACTTCCCTGACCCAGGATCGATGCAGACAGCGGAATCTAGAATGGTTGCCAGCTTCCTAGATTAGACTGGGAGAAACAGTGGTGGCAATCTGTAGCAAGAAATCTCTACCAAGGACAAGGGTGGTTGGTCAAAAGAAAGAAATGAAAAGAGAAGAGATTTGGAGGTAGAAGATATGTGGAGCATGGAAAAGACTGCAAGCAAAATTGGAGTCAGGAAGAGTTCATGCATCCTATGATCCACCAGAAATGCAATCTAGTGAGGCAGATCCACCAAAGCATTATGGATTTCCCCCAAGTTGATCTCAAGTGGTGGAACCACAGGAAAGAGACAAATGGAAAGGAATGGGGTCCCTGGCAGAGATAAATGACTTGTATGTCTAAGATCTGAAGTACTGTCCACTCTCATTTTATTGTCCTTGGCCTGCAGTTCCTCCAGACTGGGATATTTTGTCCCTTCTTGAAGAGTAGACTCTACATGGATATTTCTCAACTTTTGTGGTTTCCAAGTAAAGATGCCTGCTAATTCTTGATTATGTTTTCTTGACGTCATTTAAAGTTTGTCTCCTTAGGCAATAAACCCTTTATATTTCTTCTTTGATTAAGCAATCTTTCTAGAAATTTCCTGTTATGACATGTGTGCTGTATTACTATTGAAATGCAAATACTTTCTTGATAAATATTAAAAGCCATAAAGCTTAAAAAGAAAATGACAATTTCTAGAAATTCAGATTTAAATAAAATAAATACAGGCATCTGACTCATGATGCTTAAGAAATACAAATACCTTTTTATAGTTGTGACATCACAGAGAGATATTTATTTGCGAATTACTCAGCTTCCCTTTTTCCCAAAAAAACTTGTGTTATTTCCAAATCAAAATGTCCCAATATCCTGAACAAAATAACTGGATGTTAAGATATCAATTTTGTCTCTAATTTATAAGATTTTCATAAACATTATTTAAGCTTTTTTCAGAAACAGCAAAAATCATTGGTGAAATGCTTTTTATATAAGCAAACTAAGTATTCTGCAGAAACCGACTGGTAGGTTCCTATATTCTGGCAAAGGATACACCAAACTTCTCTCAAAAGATCAAAACCCTAAATCTGTACTTTTTAAAAGCACAAAAGGCATGCTTCAGAGCTGTGATAAAGAGTAGCTAGTTATTATATGATGGTTAAATTCTTTGATTTTGGAAAAGAAGAATGAAGGTGAGGGGATTATCTATTTGATATTAAAACATGTAGGGGCACCTGGGTGGCGCAGTCGGTTAAGCATCTGACTTCAACCAGGTCACGATCTCGCGGTCCGTGAGTTCGAGCCCCGCGTCAGGCTCTGGGCTGATGGCTCGGAGCCTGGAGCCTGCTTCGGATTCTGTGTCTCCCTCTCTCTCTGCCCCTCCCCCGTTCATGCTCTGTCTCTCTCTGTCCCAAAAATAAATAAAAATGTTGAAAAAAAAATTTAAAACATGTAAAGCTACAAAAACTAACACAAAAATAGTATGCAAGTCAACGGAGGCGACTCTCCCCGGCCCAGGTGGTAGAATAGTTGTGAGCAGACCCTGATTTGGGGCAAATAAAATCCTGGCTTGCTGGGTTACAAACTGAGAAACCCAAGGCAAATTATCACATCTGAAATTTTAGTCTCCTCATCTGTCAGCTGGGAAATAATTAAGACTTATTGGCAAAGAATGAGGAATAATATTTATAAAGTACCTGGCAAGAATTAAAATTAAATAAATACTAGTTGTGATATTATTATACCTAGTGAATTAAGTGAAAAGAAAAAATTCACACTAATTAGAAAGGGATGGTTCTCAAAAGCAAATGACACTAGCAAATGTTGTCTGAGACTATATTTAGATCCATGCTTCACAGCAACCACCAAAATGAACTCAAAATTGATAAAAAGAATTTCAGGGGAAATGTAAATAACTTTTAGGTAAATATTTATCTAATATTGACATGGTGAGCTATGTCTAAAAAGAATGAAAGAAATAAGAAAAAGTATAGCTTCAGTATAATTTAAAGAACTATCATGAAAACATTAAAAGGCAAAAAAATTTACTGAAAATATTTACCACAAATATAAGGTGGAACAAGTCATTATTTTTAATGTCTAATAAATACTAATAAGTCAACGGGAAAACAAACACCCCAAAAGAAGTATAGTCAATGGCAAAGAAAAATAATTCATAAAAAATAGAAATCACATGTGTCTAACATATACGTAAAAATTATCCATTAGTAATCAAAGAAATTTACTAGTAAACAAAGAAATCTAACTTTAAGGACCAAAGATGTTCCATTTTACATTTATCAGTATGATAAATAGATTTTGTGAATTTTTTGTTTATTCATGAGCATACTTAATTCTATTAAGGGTTTTGGAGATTTCTGGCTAAAATGGCATATGGACTTTTTCTGGTTATGCATCAAGAACCTGAAATAGTTCATACTCTTTTAAGAATCTAGCCTCAGTTAGGGGCGCCTGGGTGGCTCAGTCAGTTAAGCATCTGACTTCAGCTCATGATCTCATGGTTTGTGGGTTCGAACCTCATGTCGGGCTCTGTGCTGACAGCTTGCTCAGAGCCTGGAGTCTCGTTTGGATTCTGTGTCTCCTTCTCTCTCTGCCTCTCCCCTGCTTGCACTCTGTCTTACTCTGTCTCTCAAAAATAAATAAATATTTTTTAAAAAATTTTAAAAGAATCTAGCCTGAAGAAAACCCTGAGACACTGACGATTTTGTGCATGGTTGGTCTCCAAAGCATTATGTCCAAGCCCAAAATCTCAGAAGTGACCCAAAGCAGTGTTTTCAGTCCTTTTCACATCAAACCAAACATAGAAAATAATACTTGTACAACACACAGTGGAGTCTGGAATAGTCTGTTTGCAGCTGAATGGGCCTCAAAACAGTTACCAGGGGGCCTGGAATGCCTAGATCCCTACATATCTATCACTAGTTTGTGAACATCATCAATCTGGGACAAACTAGTTCGGCATAATCAGACTAAAAATCTAACATTAAATCAAATATAACATCTCTGTGTTATGGTCTGACACTAAAATTAAAGTCTTAAACTTTAAAAAGATACAGATATTGATCTAACTGATACCAAAACAGGTAAGAATAGGGGCAACTGGGTAGGTCGGTTGGTTAGACATCCAACTTCAGCTCAAGTCATGATTTCACAGTTTGAGCCCCGCATGGGGGTCTGTGCAGACAGCTCAGAGCCTGGAGCCTGCTTCAGATTCTGTCTCCCTCTCTCTGCCTCCTCCCCTCTCTCTCTCAAAAATAAATAAACATTTAAAAAAAATTTTTAACAGGTAAGCATACAGTAATATACAGGTATTAAAATTAGGTTTACAAAGAATTTTATGTGAGACTATTTTCATTATGTTATGTAAAGAAGAATGTAATGTTGCTTGTTGACTACAGTCCTATTATGATAGGACATGTTTACCCATATACATGCTTAAAAAATCCTGAAAAACTAAAACATAACAATTCATCATTATATGTCATGATTTTGGATTTTAAGTTATATTTTTAGTGGGTTTTCCAGAATTTATACAATAAATAGTATTATATTTTTGTAATAAAAATAAACAAGTTTGAAATAAAGAAAACTGTAACAGAGATGCCAGAAAGTTAAAGCAAATTGTAGCTGAAAAATATTTTGCACATTGAATGCTGAGATTGATGTTCATATTTTATTAACATTTGGAAATCTCTTTAAAAATCTGTGATGCTTGGAAAAGAAGAAAAAGAGTTCACTGTATTAAAAAGGGATGGTCATTCAGTATGACCCAACAGTCAAGATCCTTTCAAACGTAATGCCTAAAATAAATTTTTTTCCTAATGCTCTTTTAATACACATCATGTTAGGTCAACATAATAGCAAAATATATAGTATTTTTTCAGTTTGAATCAGCACATTCCTGACACTCAAACTTTATATGTGACCACTTCTTATAATTTGAAAAAAAAAAAAAAGAAAAGAAAAAAGAAAAAAAATGACCTTGGTAAGATCACTGTGGTTCAGAGGGAAAGGAAGCCCACAGATGTTTAAGCTTTTGTAGGAAGCAGTTTGCATCCAATCATTTTTATGCAGTCTATGTAGTTTTCTTAGCTGAAGAAGAAGATGATATGTAAATGAAAACCTTTTTGGGGGATCTTCCTGTTTTTTTTTTTATCTCCACTAAGTGACTTAATATTAACTTAATATGTTTCACACAAAAATAGGCCATTTCAACACACACCCTGCACATTTCCTAATCAGAGTATATATAGGGTTTTTACCTCACTACACAAACGTAATCCATATTGCTTTTTTTCCTTTTCAGTCTATTTACACCCCAATAAAATGAAATTTTCAGTAGTTGGCAATCATTTTAATAAATAATTAGCACTAGTTATCTAACTTGAGAATAAAAATAATATGCCCTTAATGTCTCTGGATTTTGATTTAAGTATGGTAAATTTCTAAACTGTATCATCTTTTCCCTGTATATATGTTGTCTCAGCATTGTAGAATGTTCTACCCTTTGCCCACTGATTTATAATGTCAGCCGTCTCATTTAGCAAATTCTATATTGCTATGAGCCTTTTGGGCTGTCTGTGTGTTAGTTCCATTGGTCCCCTTGTCTATTCCTGAACCAGTAGTTAATTCTGGTGTTGCAGGTCAACTCTCATCACTCTTTTCTGTCCATACAGTCTTTGGTATTTGGGCCTTGTTTTTCCTCTATGAATTTTAGAATGAATCTATCAAGGTTTATGAAAATTAAGCTGAGATTTTGAAGTTGCATTAAATGTAAAAATCTAAGAAAATTGCTATTTTTTTATAGTATCTTCTCACTCAACATTTTATATATATTTAGGTCATTTTTATATCTTTTAGTGAAGTTTTATCATTTTTTTCTATGTAGATATTATATTTAGAGTTATTTATAGCTACTTTATAAATTACTCTCACCCTAAAAAAAGAATTAGCAATAAAGTCAAAATACTGAAAATGCCAAAATGTATTTTCTCTTTTGCCCATCATATTTATAAGAATTAGTGGACTCATCAAGGGTTGGGACCTCAGAATATTAACAGCATGCCTATGATTTGCTTAGAAATCAATTGTTCTTTCTCTACATCAGTGCATATTAGGTCATTCTTCCTTCCAACTATCTCAAAAACAAAATTAAGCAATTAAAACAATCAATGTTTTAACAATTATTATGTCATACTTTATCATCTTAGGCCATTTTTTCCCCAATGCCAATGTAACATTTAGAAGTTACATTTTAAAAATTCATAGAAGTTTTTTAAAAAAATAATATTTGCATAGGTTTAGGCAAATATTTCCATCTTCAATGTGTTAGAAATCAACAGACCTGAAATGTCAAAAGGAAAAAATCTCACTAGATTCCAAAATGTAGTCAGATAACTTTCCTACTATAGTACTTAATTTTAAGCAGTATTTTTGGTGTCCTAGATCTGTGGATGATACAGACCAAACAAAATTCCCCAG
The DNA here is from genome assembly GCF_016509475.1 of Prionailurus bengalensis. Taxonomy (NCBI): domain Eukaryota; kingdom Metazoa; phylum Chordata; class Mammalia; order Carnivora; family Felidae; genus Prionailurus; species Prionailurus bengalensis. The sequence continues at coordinate 19,071,923 of NC_057353.1, read as the reverse complement.
GCTAGAAGAAAAAAGAAATGGTCAAAATCCTACAGAGTTGAGCAAAACGCGTACTAATTGCTGTTACTTAGCAGACAATTCGTTGCTACAATTAGCTGCCAGCAATTTGTCCACAGTATCTTTCAAGAGACGAAATCCACCCTAATTTATTAGTTCTATCTGGAGAGATGATACTGACATCCATTTCTTCTCTTTATTACTTTGCAAGAGTACAGTTGAAATTTGCTTAGTCTTAATTCCATAAATGCTACTTGGTGTCTATTTTTTCTCCACACATAATAAGAGAAAAAATTGCAACATGCTCATTAGCCAGTTCATTCAACATTGTTTCCATTGACCAGCTGTTTAAATCAGTGTACACAGAATTATAAACCTTCCGAAATATGTGTAACAGTATTTATTTATCATGAAATTATACTTGGGTATGAAAAAGAATTTGGAAGATGTTTACTGGAAACATTTAAATAGTCGAGTTGAGAAAAAAATGAAAAGACAAAATTTTCCTGAGGGGCGGGTCACATGCAGGGAAGAATATTAGTCAGAAACAAGATAGAAAGTAGGAGTATCAAAATTCATAAAGAAATTGTCTAGCGGTCCCCTAAATATTCTTACCTGTGGTTTATACTGGAAAGCTACTGGTACAATTCTTGTTAAGTCTACATGATAATCTTATAATTTTATATCTTTTAAATGTCTATGTCTTTTTTTGGCATGCCTTATGAGAGAAGAAATAAAGATCTGGCAAGAAGAAATGGGATAAAAGGAATGAATCTCCATGGGGACACACACTATTTGGCTTGAAAACAGTGTGTTGGTTTCTAGAGCAGAGAAATAAAAGGTGTTTGTGCAACCTATATATTGCAAAAAGTCATAAGATTTTAGCAGATTGCAAAATTTCCTTTCATTCTCAGCAATCAGTGCTCCGTGTAGGTAGTGGAATTCTTCTTTTAACGTAATTCCCAAGGGCACCCAGGATTTATTGAAAGAAGATTCCATGGTACTAATTAACAATCAGACAGGGACTAGAAATGCTGGTAGAACTCTGCCTACCTATGCACTTCATTGGCTGAATAAAGTGTTGTTGACCACAACTAATTCACCTAATTTTTTTTCCAGTAAAAAGAAATTCATTTAGAACAATGTTCTTCTTATCAAAATTCTTTTCCGAATTTGTACATCAGTTGTCTGTGTTACCAGAAGTCTGCATGTGTTTATCTTCATGCCTTCCAATTATAGTTGTTATCAAAAGAGAATCATATTTACATCTAACCCAAACTTACTCTTTTTAAACTTCATATTCACAAGATATAGGGAAAATGTGGTATGTGTTGGGTATTTCAACTTCAGACAATCAAGTCTACACCTTACTACTTGTGAGTGTAAGTAGAAAGAATCAATGAAGAGAAAGAGACAGACACCATCCACTTGTCGCTACATCACTAAACAAAAATTTTTATTTACTAACCAACAAAGCACAATATTAGTCAAGATCAAAAGTAATCAAAGTTTGCCTCTAATCCAGATGATTCCAGAATCACCTGTGTCACTTTTGAATCAAGTTTGTCATAAGAATGTTTTCTGAAACGTGTTATTATTTTGCCTTTCCCTTTCCTTCCAGGTCCCCTGCTAAAATTAAGATCCCGCTTCTTATCATGCTGCAATGGTTTCTCAGACGCCTACGGTAAGTAAGGACCCAAGCAAAACTAGTCTTTTATGTTCTAAACTTACTGATCCTTTCCACTCATAAAAATCTACTTGTCATGGGATCGCCTGGGTGGCTTGGTCGGTTAAGCGACCCACTCTTGATTTCGACTCAGATCATGATCTCACAGTTTCGTGAGTTCGAGCCCCATATCAAAGCTCCATGCTCTCAGCTTGGCATTCTGGTTGTCCCTCTCTCCGCCCCTCTCCTGCTCACACTTTCTCTGTCTCTCTCAAAATAAATAAATAAACTAAAAAATATAAATATCATAAAAAATCTACCTGTCATAATCCGGTACCTCAAACTTCTACTTTTTTTTTTTTAATTTTTTTTTTCAACGTTTATTTATTTTTGGGACAGAGAGAGACAGAGCATGAACGGGGGAGGGGCAGAGAGAGAGGGAGACACAGAATCGGAAACAGGCTCCAGGCTCTGAGCCATCAGCCCAGAGCCTGACGCGGGGCTCGAACTCACGGACCACAAGATCGTGACCTGGCTGAAGTCGGATGCTTAATCGACTGCGCCACCCAGGCGCCCCTCAAACTTCTACTTCTAGATAGTATAAACTATACTTCTAGATAGTATAAACTATCTACTTAATCTAATGAATAATTCTACCTTTGATATTGGTGGCTGATAATGGCCTAATTTTCATCTTTTCTATATTTATATGTGCTATTTAATAGTGACCCTAGAGCCTTAGTAACTGTACGGACGTGACAAGTTCCGTGAGAGTTTGAGGCACTGGGAAATAGGAGTCTCAGTTCTGTCTTCTCTGTGTGACATGGGACAAATCACCAGATCTTTTGGAAGCTCGGTATACTCACCTGAAACTTAGAGTACTACTGATTTCACTGAAGGGTTGTCAATCCTACATACATAAGGACTTGCAAAATTCAGAGACGATTGATATTAAGTATGTAAAAATGCTTAACAAAAAATATTGTAGAAATATGTGGTAGCATTATTATTACTACTATCATTGTAGTTAAACATAACTCATCAATAGATAAAGCACTTCACAAGGAAAATGTACTAAAAATAGAACTTTTAGTACCTCCTGAAAACTTTCCCTACAGGAGTCCTTTCTAAAATTTTTCTTCTACTTTAGGAAATGATGTCTACTTACATAAAATCTTACGGGAATCTGCTCATGATGGGCTAATCGGTATTGACTAATGAATAAGTTAAAGAAGAGATTTACAAAGAAAAAAAAAGTAAGATGTTGAATGTTAAATGCCTTTTTAAATTATCTTTTCATCTTCTCATTAGACTCATATATGTGTTTCATACTTTCAAAACAAAATAGAATTTTTAAGATTGAGAAAGATATAGAAATTGTGAAATTAAAAAATCATTGATATTAAATCTTTATGGATCATTGATCTAAAAAAAATGTCTGTACTCTATTTGTGACCTAAAGGCCATAATCAGAATCTGCAGCTTGGTATTTTCTTCCTAAGAGTCTCTTTTTGCTGGTTCATTTTTAATAAATAGATTTATCTGACACATCTAGCTTTAAACTTCATAACATGTACATATGCTAAGAGACATTTCAGAATGCAGAAGGAGGAGGAGGAAAGGGAAATTTCAAAAAAATGACCTGTTTATTTGGGGGAGGATAAAAATGTAAATCCAAATGTTGCCTTTACCTCATTCAAATATTCACAAAATATTTTAAACACAAGTTAAGCCACTGGGGAAAACAGTTTTCAAGAGTCTTTTACCTACTTATTAATATCCAATGCCCAACATGGAAAGTTAGCAAATAAGACAGCATGTGTTGAAACTACTCTAGATGGATTTCAACATTTGTGGCATGTTTATATTTTTACAGGATGTGACTCAAAATTTGCTTTGAAGTATTTTGCATTTCTTACGGTAATAACGAAAAAAGTTTAGCTTCCTTCCAATTCTCCATTAATATTTAGATAAAGCCACAATTTTCTCTTTGATTTACCAAAAATACAATCTTAAAAAATATTACTTAGGGATTTTGCTTCTAAAGTATCATCTGAATTTTTCTGTAATCCATGTTTTCTTCATAATAAAAGCAGCTGTCAAGTAGAAATTATGTTCAGGGTCCCGATATAAATTTATACATGTATTATTTATATTCGGCATACTTCTCAAAAGAATTAGTTATTTTGACATTAAATAGAATCATAGAATCTTTAAGAATCCAAAGTCTAATAACTGATAAGTGAAAACAAGCTAAATTGGCTTAGAACAAATCTTTGCATTAGGAAAGCACTTTGTGAGCACTGTGAAAAGAAAGCGAAAATCTCTCAGGGTCAGTTTGAAATCACTTGGGTAATAACCCCTTTGGGTTATTAGGCATTAGTAGGCAAGCAAAATACTATGGGACAGGATCTATCTTGATTTTAGAAAGTGATTAGGAAAAGAGTCTAGTGGCATTCTTTTACATATGAGGGAGATACCTGGACTTTGGCAAAATTCACAGATGATTAAAAACTGTTTGCAAACAGTAATGAATGAAACATTGTCACCACCTGAATGGTGACATGCCTTTGTCATCATGAGATTATCCAAATACTCTGAATTTTATAAATGCCAGAAAGTTCCTTTTTAAAAAGTTAATAAAACCCCAGATTATAATCCAAAAATAATATTTGTATCAACTACGTCCCCAGTGATACTTTCTGATGTGGGAACACTATTCGGAACCCTGGGTTTGGTTGTGGCAGAACCAACACTTTACAGTGGAGCTTGGCAAACAGGAATATGCTCAGAGAAAGTATCAGAGGTACTGAAATCTTTGAAAACTACAGTGTAAGAATTTGTTGAAAGAACAGATTGTGTTTTGGCTGAAAAAAAAAGTCTCAGATGAGAGATGCTACCAGCTTTTAATATCTGGAGATCAGTTAAGAGGAAGGAGAGAGGCCTCAGAAGAAACCAATCTTAAGACTCAGATCTCAGACTTTTGCCTCCGGAGCTGTGAGAAAGAAATTTCTGTTGTTTAAGCCTCCCAAGTCTGTGGTGCTTTGTTACAGCTGCCCTAACAGGCTAATAAGGAGAATATTGTAGTGTATAAACCCAGTTTAAATATTAAATTTAAGATGATGCAAGACTTTGATAGCAACTTAAAGTCTTTCCTGAACTTTATATTTGGAATTTACATGCAGATTTTATGTTTTCTGTGTTTATTCTTTTAACACTAAATTTGATTGAAAATCTTAAACCTAATGGTTTTCTCCCAATCTACTCTATTGAAGAGACACAGTGTAGCAAAAACTATCACAAAGACTTCACACCAATAATAGTAAGCTTATGTTATATGTAAACATTCAGGATATGCAGAACATTTGATTTTTATCAAGATGTGTATAGTTAAACATAATGAAGGTTAGCATGGCAGCTCATAATCTTTTAGAATATTCACGTGCACAAACCAGCAGTTAATAAGCAGAACTTAGTTTTTCCTAACTTATTCAAATCTTTTTCCCCAATTGCTGAAAGAGCTAAGTCCAGCCTCACTTGTATACCTGTAATCGAGCTGACCACCTACTGATACAAGCACTCAGCATGACTATGTGGGATATACCAGATGCACATCTGAAGATACTTCTCAATTTAAAGAATATTATTTTCTATTCCTTTTAGATGTTCCTATTGGTAATATACATTAGTTTTAGGAATTTTAAAAAAAGGAAGTAAATGAGTGTACTTACAGGTCCTGTCAATTTAGACGCTTTCTCAAATTCTTCCCCCTCTTCCATTAGTGCTTCTTCAGTCCCTGGTAAAGAATCTATTTTTTACAAAAAGAATGAATATATTATTGTCACATATTGCTTACTAACACTGTGATACATGAACCTATTATGAGAAGGATATTAAAATGACTGAATTGGTTATTGAAAAATTGTAGTGTCTGTGAGCTAGAATAAAGTGTAGAATGTTATTTATTTAGCTTAAAGACAACATACGAAAAATGTTCCGTATTTCTAATTTAGAATGGCACAATGAAATCAAAAATGTATAACAGCTACAGTTATGTTAGAGCGAGCTTTCTTTTGGTGGATGATTCAGCTCATTGTTGGAACTTTTATTTAATGTCCATTTTCTGTCTTATAATTTTATATTTGTTTGTTTTATCTACCAACTATCTTTTCTCCCCTTATTTTTGGCTATATTTAAGCCAAAATATATCGGTGCTATACTTAAGCACAGATTTGCGTTCTCCTTATTAAATGGGATGGCAAATTATGAAAAGTTTGGAGAAAGGCACATACTATTAAATGGTGGTGGGTTTTCCATTTTAAGTATCAAGCGAGAAGTTGTAATTACTTAGCCTGACTCGCCTTGAGGAGTGAGTATTGGCTTTCAAATACACGAATAAAATGATGGCAAGCCTTCCCATATATCTGCTGAGTTAAGTTAATGATAACAAGGAATTCTAAGGGTTATAAATAATTCTGCAATAAGGATAGATATGTGGAGCATTAGAAAGACTTTGTGTTTTAATAACCTTCTATTCAAATTTTAAAAATCAGTTAAGAGGAGGGTATTTTAAATCACTGGAAACTTTTAAAACTGATTTCTTATATTTATTAATATTTGAAAGAGCCATGATTCCCTAAAGACTTTCCTTTAGATTCACATACATATGCAGGCAGATTTTGTCTTCTGCATAAAATGTGCACTCTGGGAAAAAAATCAGAGCATTAAATCCTTCAAACCCTTAACGGTCACCTAAGACCAGGGAGACCATGGAAAGCTTAGCACAAATCCATAATCATAGCTTTTGAACCATGGAGCTCTGTCTCCAATAATTCAGAGTTTTAGGTTCAAGAAGAAAAATTACTAAATCCCAATGCACATAGTTTATCTAGATGTAAACGTAGATTTCATTTTAGAACACATAATTCTTTCCAACATAAAACTAACTTTGGGAGAATGACATATTTTCTCCAGTTGTAGATGAATTTTAAAATGTTATCTACTGCCCTTCCAAACAGAACAATGACATAAAAAGGAAGCAAATTTTTGTTGATAAAATCAACATAGGTGATGAGAATTACACCAAGTTAAAAAATATTAATTCATTTATGATGAGTACTTGAACCTCTATCTACTAAAACCCAGTTGTAAGGGTGACAGTAGGTAGATTATTTAAATTATAATGTATAAATTAGCATAATTTAAGTCCTGCAAAGATGAATTATATTCTACACAAGTGTGAGAGCAAATAATAGTGTAATTTTGGTATTCACTCACTAATTTTTGTTTCACTTTTGTGTTGAAATTATTATGTAAGTAGAATATTGACTTAGTAAATAATATTAAAATGTTCTATTCAATATTACAAAGCAAATTATTTCATATACAGAAAAAGAAAACCAACCCTCTTGAGAATTTGTTGATTTTTAAATTTAGAAGTACCACACTATAAGTGAGTTCTCAAGTTCTTCTCAGTGAGTTAATTTTAAAGAGTATTGTCATTCTGTTTGATTTTTGATGCATGTATGTACTAATCAATTCATTCATCCACTTATTTGTGTATTTGTATATTCATTTAAATTCAATAAATACCTCTGTGCCAGGTATTCAACTTCATGCTTTCAAAACAAGTTGAGCAAGATAATTTTCTATGACTATCTCTCTCAGAATATATTTGAATACCTTTACAGTATTAATTTTTTAAAGAGAAATTAGTATTTATAAAGGGAAGGTAGTGGTAGCTTTCTTTGGTTTTACATTCTGTTCTATTCTTGTTTTGGTTGAATTCTTCCTGGTTATTGGTGCCATATCCAGTGAGATCTACAATATAGAGAGGTCCATTCAACTTAGTGCAGAGGAACAATTATGAAGTGCTACCACAATATTTGCAAATTTATATATCTGACCATATTAAACAGTATTGAGTTGAAAGGACCCTTGTAAATAGTCCAAATCCAGTGCCAAAATATCAGTCTAATATACCAGTAGGGACAATAGACATCATGAAAATAAAATCTTAGCATTTAATGCATGGAGGAGCACACTCTATTTTTTAAGTGTCTGAGCTCACTGCTTATTAGCAATAATTGGTGGGTACATATGTGCAAGCTTTTTTGCTCTGTCTGCTCCAGAACAACTTCTGTATAAAAGTATACTTACTTACTTACTTACTTACTAATAAAGTATAAATGATTTTCAAAATACAAACAATGAACTTTGAGCTTTTTTCAATCACATGGAGGGGAAAATGAGTTTCTCAATATTAGAGAGTTTGTCTTGTCTTTTCATTTTAGAGAAGAAGAAGCCAAAGCATAGGAAGATAAAGTAATTTTTTTCAAAATCTAAGAGTATCTGGCAGCACTCAGAATAGAAGCTTAGCCAGTGTGGTTGACTGGGCATGCAGGCAGGAACCTCGAAATCTGTAGAGTTTATCACAATGTTTAGGTATGTCCAACTTCTTCCTCTCATTATTTTTACTCTTCCTGTTTTATGTCACAACAGGTTTTTTATGCAGAAAGTTATACCTACACATAAAAATATGTATGTTTACTGACCCAAGCTCAATTTGGATGTACAGTTCACATAAAAATCACATCAGCACATTTGGATAATGCCAAAAATATTTAATAACTGAATCTAATGATCTAACTTAATTGGAAAAGAGTGTACTAAATCAGAAACTTATATTTTGTCATTTGCTGATTAGGTCTACGAATATTTGAATGTGAAAAATTCAGGGTGTAAGAAATTCAAGAAAGGAACTTAATGAATATTTTTCCTCCAGTGGATGCAAATAGGTATAATCAACCACATATTAGTGATGATGCATCGTTAAATTTTCCAAAAAAAATTAAATCCCTACAATACTCAGTTATTATGCAAATGTGATTGTGGAAGGATATATATCTCCTTGGTGGATTAGTGGATTTCAGTGGTTTTGATAAAATTAAAAAGCCAGTAATTAAGTAATATCTGTTTTGTGTCTAGTTTTATATCAGGCATAATGGGGAACACAAGAGGACCTCAAGAAGCATATAATCCAATCGAGTGAGAAGAAAACACAGGAAGTAATTAAAAAACTATTAAGGAAAAAGGAAACAAACAAACAAACAAACAACATTGGTGGGGGCTAGTCACCAGGGAGACTTGACATGATCTTAGAACATAGGATCTGAATAGGCAGAGGGAAGGAGAAAGAACTTACTATGAATCAGGAAAGAATGGCTTATGTAAAGGTACACATGCAAGACTACCAGTGAGAAGAAGCCAGACACTCCAAAAGCTACAGTGTCACCAAATGGCCAGCCTGGGTCCTCCATGTTCCTAGTACCACCACATTGTTCAACTTTCACTGTCAGTGTTAAAGGTCTATCATGGTAGTGTGTAATCTCATCAGTACTGCAAGAGATTTAGATATATAGAAACTATTATCATTTCCTGTATTGTGCTACCTTCACATTGGTTTATGTTCCACAATACTTTGTTTTTTGTGTTTTTTTTTAATTTTTTTAATGTTTATTTATTTTTGAGACAGAGAGAGACAGAGCATGAACGGGGGAGGGTCAGAGAGAGAGACACACACAGAATCTGAAACAGGCTCCAGGCTCTGAGCTGTCAGCACAGAGCCTGATGTGGGGCTCAAACCCATGCACCGTGAGATCACGACCTGAGCTGAGGTCAGATGCTCAACCAACTGAGCCACCCAGGTGCCCCTGTTTTTTTTGTTTTTTAATGTTTAATGTTGTTAATATTTGACATGTAAAAAAGTATATACAGTTGACCTTTGAACAACATGAGTTTCAACTGTATGGGTCCCCTTGCACAGGATTTCTTTCAATAAATACAGTGCGGTACCATAAATGTATTTTTCTTATGATTTTCTTAACATTTTCTTTTCTCTAGCTTACTTTACTATAAGAATATAGTATATAATACATACAACGTATAAAATATGTGTTAACTGTTTATATTATCAGTAAGACTTCTGATCAGCAGCAGTCTATTAGCAATTAAGTTTTTAGGGACTCAAAAGTTATATTCAGATTTTTGCCTGTTCAGGGGATCAGCACCCCAAATCCCCACATTGTTCAAGGGCCAATTGTATACAATATATATGTAGATTAAATATATATATATATATATATATATATGTATATATATGTATATATATGTGTGTGTGTATATATATACAGTATATTTAGGTTACAAAGCACAGTGATAAACACCTCAAACCCACCTCCTAACTTAAGAATTAGAACATTTCCAGCAACCTACATATACCTGTGAGCACCTTCCTTATCCTATCTCCTTGTTTCCCTTATCCCTTGAGGACATCCATCATCTTGAGTCTTTAATTCCCTTCTTTAAATATAGTTTTATCACTTATATATATTTTCCTAAAGAAGATATTATTTAGATTTGCTAGTTTTGAGCTTTACAAAAATGGCATTCTATGACTTACTTTTGTTCAATCAATATTATGCTTTTAAGACTTGTTCAATTGTGAGCTGTGACTTCCCCATACTGAATTGGAAGACCCACTGTCATTTTCAGATCAGTTGCTTTAAATTAGATATGGTGAGAGTATTTACATCATCGAAAACATCAATCTCTACAAATCAGGGCTTTCTTTCCAAAGAAAGCTGTGTTAACATTACCAGCACACTTCTGATTTCATTCATCCTATGTGTGTACTTGAAACGCAGTTTCCTATAATGCAATAAGTCCACAGTGTATCCATTTTCCTGTCCATCAGCATATCAACAAAGTTTGTTCACATTTTATGGTACAGGAGACTTGTTTCCCAAGGATATTCACCCAGAAGTAGAGTTTCTGAGCTTTAGAGTATATGAATATTCAAGATTTTAAAATAATGGAAAACTGTTTCCAAAATTGTTTATACCCCACCTATAGTGTATGAGTTTCCTTTGATCTCTGTCTTCACCAGCACTTGCCTTTGCCAGATTTCCTAATTAACATCAAGCCAAAGATTGTAAAACAGCATCCTTCTATGGTCTTAATTTGCCTTTCCTTGATTACTAAAGTAGTCAAGCATTTTTCATGTGCTCATTGGCAATTTGTGTTTCCCCTTCTGTGAAATATCTATTTGTATCTGTTGCTTATTTTTCTATTGGTTTGTTGATCTTTATTAAATTGTACATTGTTTATGTATTCTAAATATTAATCTTTAATCAGTGACAAAATGTTGTAAGTGTATTTTGCTATTTTATGGCTTATCAATTTACTTATTTCTGACATCTCTTGATGAACAGGAGTTCTTAACACTCTGTAGTTGAATTAAAATACTGTTTTTAATGTTAAGGGATTTTTTCCCACCTTATTCTTTTTTTTTTAATATGAAATTTATTGCCAAATTGGTTTCCATACAACACCCAGTGCTCATCCCAACAGGTGCCTTCCTCAGTACCCAGCACCCACCCTCCCATCCCTCCCACTCCCCATCAATCCTCAGTTTGTTCTCAGTTTTTAAGAGTCTCTTATGCTTTGGCTCCTTCCCTCTCTAACCTTTTTTTTTTCCTTCCCCTCCCCCATGGTCTTCTGTTAAGTTTCTCAGGATCCACATAAGAGTGAAAACATATGGTATCTGTCTTTCTCTGTATGACTTATTTCACTTAGCATCACACTCTTCAGTTCCATCCACGTTGCTACAAAGGGCCATATTTCATTCTTTCTCATTGCCATGTAGTACTCCATTGTGTATATAAACCACAACTTCTTTATCCATTCACCAGTTGATGGACATTTAGGCTCTTTCCATAATCTGGCTATTGTTGAAAGTGCTGCTATAAACATTGGGGTACAAGTGCCCCTATGCATCAGCACTCCTGTATCCCGTGTTTTCCCATCTTCTTTAATATGTCCTTCTCTATCCAAATGTAAGGAAAATATTTTTCTATAGTTTCTTTTCTAACTAGCCCAACTGGATTTAACAACTGCATCTAGTTAGAATACTGAATAAGGATGCAGTGATTTATCTTAGACGTCATTGTCGTGGCATTACATCTACTTATTTACTTATTCAGGCAACATTTTGAAGTGCCCTGACATGATCTTAATATCCTGTGTGAAGGAGTTTGAATTTTGTCCCATAGAAAATAGAATGAAATAAGCATCTTCATATTTAGAAAGCTAATGAACTAAAAAGAGATAAGATAGTACACGGAGTGCCTATTTACAGGTTTGTTACCCTTGGCAGAGGAAGAGGACGAAAACACAGACTAGGCAGTGTCAGGGGAAATGAGGAGGAGGCTGGCTTGGAGGGGGAATTCTGAGGTAACACTGACATGATTCGAGGCCAACTTAATATAGGGCTGAGACAGAGGGAGGAAAACCAAGTATGATGTTGACATTCTGGCGGGCAAGGCTGAAGGGTTCAATGATGTGAAAATGAGAATAAGCAATGTACATTACAAAAGCAAGCTGAAATTAGGGACAAAATTTGGCGAGTAGCCAACATATAGTTGACCTGTTTGTACCTAAAACAGGCACAGACATTAAGAGGCTGCTCCTCAGGATCCACACATCCTGCTTCCTTTCTCCTTTGCCCTTAACCTCCTGACGCATACAGCCTGAGGGAATGGTGGACATGTGAATGGCCATTACCATGATTTGGTGTGGGGTGAGATCTTTGGTTTTAGCTTCTTTCTGTCTTTCTTTCTTTCTTTCTTTCTTTCTTTCTTTCTTTCTTTCTTTCTTTCTAATCTTCAAGTGCCACTAAAGTTACAGTAAATATTGTTGGATTTAAAACTTACCCAAAGAATCTGGGACTATTTCATCTGGAGAAAGAAGTACTTGTGACGTCTCTTCTGTCCTTTCTGCCAGGTTATCTCCTTGAAGCCTAAATAATTAAAAATGGTCATTGAAACCTCAAATAGTGTTGAATTGTGAAATGTGAACTATATACTACGAGGACATCGCTTCTAAACTTAAAATCAGACTTGCTTCCTCACAAGGGAATTAAAGTTTTACTAAAGCATTTGTCATATAGTGTTTTTGCTTTTCTAACCTTTAAGGATAAGTCTTTCATCATCTTTTCTCCTATGTTCATGGCAAGATTAGTGTAGGCAGAATCTGCTTTTTTTCTCAGCCTCACTGGAGGAAGGTTTGTAAGCAAATGTTTCCACTGAAACTACAACGGGGAAGTGAGTGGAAGAAGAGCAAGAGTCCCACACAGAGTACTCTCCTGGCTTCTGGGTCCAGGGGCAGAAGAGGGTTTCTACATAGTGGCTTATCAAACACAGTCCTCCACATTAACCAAACTTGAGCTTAAAGGCCTGCACATCAAGGTAAGTCTCAACACTGGCAGTGAAGATTCCTAATATGTATGACTGCCCGGGGTTCTCCAAGACGCTGGGTCTTCAGGAAGGGAAGACCCATGGATACTTTCAGGGCAATATATTTCTGAGCTTCTGTATGCACCTTGCTATAGTGAGACTAGCAATACCTAAGTCAAACAGTCTGGATTTATATTATACTATGAAACCACTCTATCAGAAGAGTGGTTATCCATCATTGTTGGAACTCTGTCCTAAGAATAAGGTCTGCTAATGTTGGAGGACAATATATCAAATAATCCAGAGATTGGAAGTTTCTATCAGTGCCTTACTTTTTTATTGCATTGAGCTACAGGCAAGTGCCCTCACGGGAGACTATTAATAAAGGCATAACAAATAGCATTACTATTTTTAAAAATACAAACTTAAGTACAATTCACACCTGCACCATGCTCAAAAGTTCAACTTTTCAACTATTTTACATCTTTGCTTTTATATACCACAGTGGAATCACAAAATAATTTGCATTTTACTTTTGCAATTTAAAGCATATATGTATGACTCTTTATCTTTTGTGTAATTATAAATATTATAAATTATATTTTCATTTTTATTCAGTATTAAATTTTGTACATTTTTGTATATAGTACACATTAATACTCACATATTACCTTTTATACACAAAACCATATTTACTGTATTACATAAGCTAATTAAAGAATTATCAAGGGTAATTTCCTGAGAGTCATAACACTTTTTGATCAAATATATGTGAATTTATATTTTTTGATTGACTTGACTTTGAATGAAGGTTTTAAATTTTACTTTGAAAGAGCAGCATCACTTTTAAATGAATGATTTAACTACATGTCAATTCTGCCCAATTATTTCTTCTTATTTTGTTTATTTCCAATATTAGAGTAAATACTAATCTACAATATCAAATATTCTTTTCTGCATTTTCTTTATCTAGCACCATTTCATCAAAGTTTCAAAGAGAGAAAGTATGTAGAAACAAGTGACATGAAAGGTATAAGTAAAATTTATCATTCAAAATTGGCAATGAACGTCAACACATCTAGGTATCTCGATTTCGGTATCTCAAAAAACCTAAATGGAAAATAAACATCCAACAAAGGCAGAAAGAAGCAAAACATAAAAACTAAGTTGTAATTTTTTTTTGCTTATTGAAAGCTTCCATAAAAATATTTAGTATTTATTAACATACTCCGTAATAAGCCTAATGTTGTAGAGATGTAAATAAATTACAAATGACCCTGATTTCACAGACTTCAATTTAGCTGAGTCGAAAAGATAAATGGCCATGCAAACAACCCAACAAACTGGGTGGCCTTGGAGCTGGCTCATCTTTGTCCAAACACTGCCCTCCAGATACCTTAAGAGGTGGATTTACCGTGATTTGGCAGCAATTGCATTGTGGAATGCTTCACAGCCCTGCTATCCTTGAGCGCTCTGCCAATGTTTCCCGAGCTGTAATCCACACAGCACTACTTCTGTAAGAGGTTAATAGGCACTATGCAAACAAGGGTTATGTGGGCAAGTCCGGGAAATACAGTCTTAATAAAAGTTCAATCTGTTTTTTCTTTACACTACAAGAGTTTTACTTAGACTCCCAAGTCTTTTCTCTGCTTTCTAAAACCTTTTCCATATGAAACACTCTTCTGCATTCTCAGTCCCTAAACAAAATGCTTCCTGCTCCTTCTTGTCATCATCAAAACCCTTTTGTCTTCTCAGAACATTACATCCCTTTTTTCCTCTAGGACCATGACAGCGCCTCCTCTCCAAAGGAGGCTGCCTAATCCCTTGACCTCAGATAACACAGAATTTGAAATATTAACCTTCCTTCTTTCTCCCTGTAAAGACTTTGCTCAGACTCAAACTTTTCTTCTTCAACTCAAGTTACTATTATCTTGAATGCTTTTCATGTTCTTGTGTGTCTACCCACTAATTTCAAATCCCCTATTTCAAATCTGGAGATCTTTCCTTCTACTTCACCTTCCCTAGCCCAAGGACAGACAACCCCAAAATGGTCCGTATCAGCAATATTTAAATCCAATGTTCTGTTTTCTAACGACAAACTCGCCTCTTTTAGGCTCTTTTACAAACTTGCTATCCTTCACACTTTCTCTTCAATCAAATACAGGTCTCCAGTTTCTATTTTCTCTGAGGTATCTGGCCTCTCCTGACTCCAGTTCTGCGCTACGCAGCTGGGACTTGTGGTCCTCGGTTCCCATGAACCTACATCCTCCTGTCATTACTGACCAACCAGACCCTAATTTTGTATTAATCCATCATTTTCCTACACATGTGCACCTGGGGCAATGCTGGAGAAAATCGGACACTCTAAAATTGGTGAGTTATAAGCCAATGGTCCCCAACTTTCAACTTGGCCTTCCATTCCTTTCAAAATCTTTACAAAACTATAACCTCTTTTTTAAGTCACCTAGAAAAACTGTATGTTAAGGAATAAAGATCTGCTACTCTCCCTCACACAGCACCTACAGAATTACCTTCACCCCAACCAGTATTTACCACTTTGCCAATTCACAAAGGGTGAGGGGCTCTCTCTCTTGTGTAAGGCTTAGACCATCCACTTAGACTGGTGATTTGAATCCCATCAACTCATCTCTCTCTTGGACCTTAATTTATTTTATCCACTACAATTGATTCTGTTCATCTCCACTGTTCATTTCCCACAGCATAGAAGCAAGCTCATTTGTCTTTCAGCCTTAAAAAACAAACAAACACAAAACAAAATCCCTCCCATAGTTATCCCAAACATTTAACAGCTGCTTTTTCTTGGTCATCCTTCTTTGAGCCAACCTCCCTAAATATTCTTCATTCAGCGTCTTTGCTTCCACTGTTTTCATTCATCCCTCAACTTATTTTAATTTGGTTTGTGTCTCTACCATTCTGAAATGAAATGACTCTCTAACCTTCTAATTGTCATATAAAACAGGAGCTTTTCACACCTTGTTTTTATTTAACTTTCAACTGTACTTTGTATGAACACTCTTTTCCCACTCTTTTTTACACCACCTCCCTGAATCAGCTCGTCTACTCATGGTTTTAGCCACAGAGAGATCGCTATTTTTTCAAATCTTTATCTAGAATCCTCAGCTCAAATTTTTGTAAGGACATTTTACTTGGATGCACCATGAGCATCTCAAAGGCAACATATCCAAAAGCAAACTAATTTTCATCATCACCCTGTTTTGCATCCCACGTGGCTAATCAGTTGCAGTGTTGCTAATTACACCTCCTAAGGAGATGTCCTGAATCCATCGCTTCTTTATACATTACTATAATATTGTTGCTTATTTTGATTTCCCTAGATTATTATATCATGTCCTCACAGATAGTCATACTTAGAAACTGGCCCTCCAAAAATACATTTTCCATATGGCTACCAGCATACTCAAAACAAATCCAACCATATTACTCTAATGATTTAAGTATTTTAGTGCAAGAGATCTTAACATTAGTATTTTTAGAGGGTTTGTGGGCAGGTTTTATGAGAATCACAATAATTCACGAGAAATGGAATGAAAAGTTTTTGGCAGATGTTCTCTTTTTGGACGGGGGACAATAACTTCAACCAGATTTTCAAAAGAATCCTTGGCTCAAAAAAGTTTAAGAACTACCATTTTTACTGGATTTTCATCACCTGCAAGATGAGTTATGGCTTCCTTATCAAGTCATTTGAGTTTCTCTATCACACAACTCCTACCTATCTCTGCAAATTCTTCTTTTGTTTTATACTCCATAAACACCACTGCTTTTACTTTTTTGCAGATGTTTTTATTAAGTCTCTGTGTTATTATATAATTATCTCTGATGTGACTTACTGTCCCCCATTTTACTTTTGGCTTAATCCTACTTTTTCATTCTAGATTCTTATCTTTTCAGAAGCTTTTCTTCCAGAAGTCTTAGCACCTATGCACATCTTTACCATGGCTTTTTCTTTACTATATCTTAATTGTCTGTTCAGATGTCTGTTTGTCAATAAATTCCAAGTCTTACAGGCAGGAATTTTATTTCCCTGTCCCTAAAACCTAGCTTAGGTTGAACTTGATACATTGTAAGCTCTAAAAGATATTTCTTAACTAGTGATTAGTTCACCTTGGAGATAATGACAGGAAGATAGAGCTCACCCTATATATATGAGGAATTTTCTACAGAATATGATAATAGAGTTATATTTTCTTGAAAAGAGGTAAAAATATCCTGTGTATATTTAGGGTTAAGCAGCTCCTAGCCTAGTTAACCCTAATGCAGAGCATGAGACAGAGGCTTATGTGCAAGTGTTTGTATGATCTGGGCGGCAGGACTGAAGGACATGGGAGTAAAACACAAAAGGAGAGAAAGCCAATATAAGGATGGGTTATTGAGCCAGCCCCTGTATAGGCAGCTTCTGCATAATCCCACAAGAATTCTGAGGATTCTTATGAAATGTGTCCATTTGAAGTATGAAAGGGTAAAGAATTTATCCATAGGTTCCTGGTCAAGGGTGGTCTATGAGCTTTGATAACCCTGAACTTTTAAACTGCACATAACTTGGTTGTGAGTGATCCTCACTGGCCATCCCAAGGCAGGAAATAAGACATAAAAGATACTAGCGAAAATGAGATGCTGAGGGTTACACCTGCACAAAGCTGGCTGCCACAATTAGAAACATGTGCAGATACAGTTGCTAATAAGAGGTATTTGAAATGGCATACAAGTGGGGCAGATAACGACAGTAAATGTGTTTGGGTTTAAGATAAATCAACCAGATTTAATTTTATATTGACCACTGAGACCTGACTGAAGGAAAGGCTATTATAAATATAAGTAAACTCTTTCTCCAAGTTTGTGAGTCAACAATCAGCTTCCATTGAGTCAGTCTTAGCAGTGAACTAAGCCATGAAAAAGCGTCCTCAGAGACTGTTGTAATGCCTATCACAGAGCCTATCATGGTACCACATGTATATGATCAATAGATATTTGTTAAGTATATGTTATCAAAAAGTTCCTGGGTCTTGGGGCGCCTGGGTGGCGCAGTCGGTTAAGCTCCGACTTCAGCCAGGTCACGATCTCGCGGTCCAGGAGTTCGAGCCCCGCGTCAGGCTCTGGACTGATGGCTCAGAGCCTGGAGCCTGCTTCCGATTCTGTGTCTCCCTCTCTCTCTGCCCCTCCCCCGTTCATGCTGTGTCTCTCTGTCTCAAAAATAAATAAACGTTAAAAAAAAATTTTTTTTTAAAAAGTTCCTGGGTCTTATAAGGTAGGCTTAAGAACAATGTACCAGTCAATAGAAAGAAGATTGAAGCTCATTCAGGAGATTGGTAGGTACAGTACTGGTTCAAATTTTGCCTGTTTGGGGATGTTTTGAGATTTGGCTGATCCCAATGTCTAATTCTATAAGAAGAAGCGAGGAAACCAAAAATGGGGCCAAGTAGCAGTCCAGTCCCAGTCCAAAATGGTCAGTAGAAACACACTCCTCCCAGCCATTTCCATTCAGATGAGGAAGTTTTGAACAGTGTAAGCAGTGGGAGAAGAGAGATGATTAGTGCCACTTCTTTTTTATACTTAAAAAAATCCAAAACACTCAAAAAGGAGACATATTTTCCTCTCCTTTAAATCTCTGGTATTGTCAATCCGATTGAACTATGTGATGTGAGGAGAGAAGATTCAAATAAGTGAATTCTTACTTTTTCATTTTTTTTTAAAAAAAATTTTTTTTTCAACGTTTATTTATTTTTGGGACAGAGAGAGACAGAGCATGAACGGGGGAGGGACAGAGAGAGAGGGAGACACAGAATTGGAAGCAGGCTCCAGGCTCTGAGCCATCAGCCCAGAGCCTGACGCGGGGCTCGAACTCACGGACCGCAAGATCGTGACCTGGCTGAAGTCGGACGCTTAACCGACTGCGCCACCCAGGCGCCCCTCTTACTTTTTCATTTTGGCCTTGAAGACATTCAAATTCATGAGCACTCATCCTTCTGTTTTTATTTTATCATGCAACATATTATGCATTTTAATCTTTCCTGAATACTTTCTGGGAGAAAGCAGTATCTAACTAGAATGGACACTTATTAAATGTTTCTTTGAACCAAATTGAATACACTATGGTATGCATGATATTAAGTGCCAAGCTAACAGTTCTGGCCTGTATATATAGTTCAGAGGAAATGATAAAAAAAAAAATCAGGATTAACTGAAGAAACATTAACGGAATAGGTGGTACTTGAACTGAGCTTTGAAAAAGCAAAAGTTTGATTAGGTAAAGAGAGAGGGAGAGAGAGAGAGAGAGAGAGAGAGAGAGAGAGAAATGTTCCAGATAAAGAGCAGCGAGATAATAGACTATATTTACTTTGGAAAAAGAAGGGCCTTTCAGGGATGGGAAGGAAGGTAATAAAGTAAATAATGACAGAGAGAGAACACCAAGTATAAAAACAACTGACTGATTGCTTCAGTGAGAGAAGTATTTTGAGAGCAACAAACAGCACATCTAGGTTATAAAATGGATTCATATGAGATCTTGCACACCAAACAGGAGAAATTAGACAACATAGTAGGAAACCTTTGAAAGTTTTGATTATATGCCTAATATGACCAAAGCTGCACTGACAAAATAATATTCATCTTTGGACTGGTGAAATCTAAAAGACCATTTGGGAAATGTTTGCAATAATCCCAAAGCAGAAGATCAACAGCATGAAGTAAGGAGGGTCTATGAGAGTGCCAGGTACTGGGGTGGGGGGGCGGTGAAGCAGCAAACATGGCCAACCAAATTCCCATCCTCAGGAAGCTTTCATTCTACTGACTAAAGATGATGGATAAACAAGTGAAATACACAGAATCAAATGTTGGTAAGAAATCTGGTTCAAAATGGGGGATGTAAAAGTAAAGCCAGAAAAGAAAAAAAAAAAAAAGTAAAGCCAGGAAGGCATGTAGAGAAGGTCTGGAGAAAGAGTACTATACAATTTTATATTGTGTGTCAAGGAAAGGAAAGGCCTCACTTGTGAGTAATATTTGACCCAAAATTTGAAGAGGTCAGGGAGTAAGCAAATAGATGTCTGGGAAAGAGCATCACAGGGAGAGGAAATAGTACACACAAATGTCCTGAGGCCAAGGACTGAAGCAGAGTGAAGGAGGAGGGGATTAGGAGGATATGTTGACAGAGGGGAATAGCTGGAGCTGGATGGAGTAGGACTTTCTACTGTGTCATCTAGAACGTTGATGCTGAAATATCTAGTCCTCTTCCATGATGAAAATGAAAGCCAGTGGGAATCAGAGTGATGTGATCAGACGTACACTTTGAGAAGGATGTGCTCGGTTGAGCATAGACTGTAGGGGAGAAGCATGAAAGCAGAGAAATTCTTGAGGAGCCTATTCCACCAATTTTGTTGAGAGTTGAGCTTCCCCAAGGGCGGCAATAGTGGAGATGGTAAGAAGTGGACTGATTGTGGATAAATTCTATAGCTGGAGCCAATGGAGTACATGATAAATTAGAGGGGTGTGTGTGTGTGTGTGTGTGTGTGTGTGTGTGTGTGTCAGAGAGAGAAAGCAAGAGAGAAAGAGTGAGGGAAAGAGAGAGAAGTATAAACAATGTCATTTTTCTGTCCTCAGCAACTGAAATCATCATGTCACCATTTGCTGAGTTAAGGAAAACTGAGGGGAAAGCAAACTTGGTGGGGATTAAGTGGAATTTCATCGGGGACATGGTAAGTTTAAAATGCATTTTAGACACGGAGATAGAGGTGTAGAGAGGTGGCTGGATATCCATGTGGAGATGCTGAAAAGACTGGATGGAGCTGTGGAGTGAGGCTTGCCCTTTCTGGATTCTAAAACCTCTACAGAGAACTTCAGACTATGATATACTGCTAGTTAGGGCAGCTGTTTTGAAGAATAAGATATTCAGTTTCACTAGAAAATAAATAACATATCATAATAAATGTCAATTGGAGCAAGTGAACCACAATAAACAGTTTTAGTTTTAAAAACTTTTGAACCATTTTCTTTAAACGGCTAGAAATTAACTTATCTTCCCCTTCCAAAGTCTGCTTTTAATTCACAAAGCCTCTTTCATAATATCAGTCATTGAGTTATTTCTAAGTCTCCTTGTGAGTGTTAATACTCCGTTTTAGGATACCAGTATGTTTCTCCAGGATTATTTTTTGAGAAAAATTCTAACAACTTATTGTCACTCACTCAATTTTGAAGTCTTAAAAAAGCCAAAATTGTCATCAACACCAAAAATTTATTGGAGAGCTTCAAAGACAAAGCTCTCCACTGAGCCCTGAGCCCGCAATCTGGCATAAGACCTGCATGGTATTTGCATGATCTAAATCCTTTGCAAGCAAGCTTTCCTGAAGTCAGAGATCAGGCCTGAGACTGCTGACACTATGGGGACACTATGGCGTATCCATTTATATTTGTGCCCCTTCGAAATAGCTATGTAATTTAAATGGCATTTATCTGAATTCACTAAACACTTATTTTAATTCTTTTCCTATCCTAGAGTGGCTGCTCTATGGAACTTTCCTGCCCTCACTCAGCCCCAGTTCTGGGAATAATTCAGGAAATTATCTGGACGTTCTTCCTCCCACACTCCTTTCCAAACCCACTGACACCACCTCGGCCTCTCCCTCCCCTGGCCATTCTCGTTTGACCCTCTGGTGAATGTCTGCTCACTTTGACTCTGGCCCTTTCATGTCATCTCTCAGATTCCTTAGCAGCATTCTCTGTACCCTCAACACAGATCCACCTTCCAGAGCCTCCAGCAAATCCTACTTCCAGCACCGCGATTTCCCTTCTTATTTTAGCATATTCATTTTAAAAATCTTCCTTCCAGCATTCATCTATTGCTGTTGAGGTCACCTGAAGATAAGTAACAATGCATCAAGATGAAGCAACTTTGTCCTAAGAGCAGAATGGAATAGAATAACCTCCTCCTTCACCAGAGGGCTTTCCTTGAATATTGGTTTTTAAATTCTCTCCCTCTTTCGCAAGTGTGTCTGATCATGAACCTCTGAAATATAGTGATTGATGGTAACACAGAGATAAAAAGCCACTCTCTTTCCTGCTAAATTTTCCTTTTAACTTCCTATCTCCTGAGAGTGAGATATGGGCCTACAAACTCTCTAATGAAAATCATCTTTCTCTCCTGCAGGGCCCCTTGCAGACATATAGCTGCCATAGGTGGCCTCTTATCTGGGCTGCTAATTACTCTCCTGGCAGAGGCTTAAGAATTTTAAAGCTAAATCTAAGGAAAGCACACACGGAAAAAGATGTTTTGTTTTCAATCTCTTCTGCTTTATCTCAGCTCAAAGGTAAAACTGTCAACACAAAGTAAGGTAGAGAAGATCAGGCATGGAGCAGGACTGATTCTTAGCACGCTTTAGGACCAAGGCAGATATGACCAGAACGTGGGCCACTGACTCACATACCTTGGCCAGATGATTACGTGCACAAAGGACGACACTTGGGGCATTCCAACCTTCCTGAATCTGAGGTGGCCATGAGAAAGGATTAAGATCAAATTGCCAGACTGCGTGGAGCTAAAGAAACTTCAAGAGAAAGCAGCCAAACACAGAATGCCTGAGCTAGAGGCAGCCCTGGGCATTGAAATCCTCAAGCTTCCTCCAGCAAAGCATCATGTACATTTTTAACCTGATTTCATGTCGATAATCTGGCAAAATGGAGGTATCCTTTCAGCGTCTGCCATCATTCTTAGAGAGGACCCTTTTAAAAATCTATCTAAATAGAAATAGGTGCTTACTTGACATTGTAGACCAGTGGTTCTCAATTTTTAGTATACATTAGAATCCCTTAGAGGACATAAAACACTGATTGCTGGGATCCACCCATAGAGTTTCTGCTTCAGAAGGTCTGGCATATAGCCCAAGGATTTGCATTTCTACTAAATTCCCAGGTAATGCTGATACTCATGGCCAGGGAAGTGCCTCTGTAGTGCCTCCTTTTTTCACAGCTGTGCAAGGAGATGGATTTTTCCCATCCATTCTCATGGCAGTCATAGAATGTTGCCATGACTAGAACACCAAAAATAGAGAGAGATCTTCCAGAGGATGTTAGTATTTTCTTTCTGTAAATTGCTAAGTATTGACTTTTTTAGCTGACCTCTAAATTTTATTCCCAAGTATGTATGATTCCATCTCAATGGGTTAAAAATCTGAGTCAGATTCCTCTTGAGCTCAGGATGCTGTGTACTTAGCCTAACTCAAGAGAATTGCCAGGTCAGCAGGCATCTGGCTCAGGAGCAGCTGTAAGAGGTCTTTTTAAAGTGCTGATTTCTAACAGGTTGAAAAATGGGATTGTGTGGGGAGCCAAAACACCCTTTTGGAAAACTGCCAAAACTTTTGTTCCTTCCTTAGCCATTCCTTCCTTTAATCAGGGACCCCTTACGGTACTAAAACAGAAGCCTGCCTCACATATGTACCTGATAGAAGACCACCCTTCTTTCCCAGATCCCCTGGAAGCATCTGTGAGATTGCTGAGTCCTTCTCTATGTAGCCATTCTCTCTCCCATTCTCTGGTAGTTAAAAACAAACTCAACACTGTCAGACTTTTTCATGCTATAGCACTGGGAGAGATAATGTGTCTTGCTGCCTTAGTCAGATGGCTTATGTTCCTTTCTTTGCTTTTCCCGTTACACAAAATTTGGAATAATTGGAATTCAGTTGCAGTAACGAGCAGAATTATGAGGTATACTGAAATTCCCAAATCATGAGTGGTATTACTTTATATCAGAGAGAGGTCATGTTTTAGTAGGGCTCTCTCTGCTGATGGCAACTGAGAAAACATTGCCAGTGATGTGCACTATCACAACGTGAGAAATTGCTAGTAGTCATGGAACCAGCATTAAGGAATCAACCACGGGCTGCCTCATAGCAATCCTTCTTGATAATGTTGTACATTTTGGGGAGGAGTAAATAAAGGAAGTCCTAGCAAACCCTACCAAGTTCCATCTACTTAGGAGGGTTGGTGGAAAGAGGACAGGGAAAATCTGAGAAGATTCACTTGGAAATCTGAAACCACTGTGTGTTGAGGTTATAGCCTAAGAAAGGTGAGCTTAGAGAACTTCTACATCAAACAGAAAGGCTGTACCAACTGGGGATTTTATGATCTGACTTCCCCATAAAGGTAACTCTCCATGTTCCAATAAAGGACAGGAGAATACAAGACATTTAAACATACAAACACGGTTCCCCTTTCCTCCATGCTTTAGTGTAGCACTGATGTACCCACAACAGGCAATAAACAATCGCTAATTGAGTCAGTCTTACTTCACCACTGTCTCCAAGTTTGAGATCTTTTCTATGTTTTAAGCCTGTTGTGGGACAGAAAGCTTGGCTTAAGTTTGTTTTTAGCATAACCCTGTGAAATAAATATAACCTTCGATAATAAATGTTTTTCAAATGACTCAATATTAAGCTGCCATATTTATTAGTATTTGGGCAGCATAATAAAATTTTCTGACAAGCAAGTTGGTGATCTGGCAAACAAGATCCATTTAGAAAATGTTAAGTATGTGGCGTCCTTGAAGAGATTAGAACAGAAAAGATAAAGGCATTCTTTTATTAACAATCTTTTTAAAATTCTTAGGAAGGAACAACACTGAATACAAATGTCTGCATAATTGGAAAAGCCAATAAGGCATAAATATACTAGGAAAATTCATCTTCTGGCATAATACTCTACAAGAAGAAATACATTCAGTGACTTACTAGGGAATATAAATACTGTTTTGCAAAATATAACTATCTTAGTCTAGAATTTATTTTTTCCAATGTGCATATCGATTGATCTCTTGCAATGATCACTGAATTTGTTTATAGTGCATTGATATCAAAATTATTGGCTTTTCTTTTGGAGAATTTCATGCTCTGGTTTGAGCACCAATGTTTGTAATTGAAAATAAATACATACTCTAAAAATTTTGATTTTTATTCTGAAATGTCATCAGAAAATTCAGAATTTAATGACAGTATTCTTTGTTTTAACAGTAATAATATCTCTAGTCTGATTTGATTCTAAAATATTTATTTTATATTAGTAAGGCTAATTAACTGTTCAGTGATTATGGAACTAATTAATAAAATACACTAATAGAGATAAAATTAATATAATTATACATTTGATATGACTTATGCAGGCCATTCAGGAATTGTGACCCAATTATAAAGATAATTAGCATAACAAATAATTGAAAGTAATTGCAATTTCAATTTTACTACAAAGTGTCTAGAGAGGTCCAGAATGTCAAGCAAGTGAATAAATAAGAATCTTTCAGATATAGATAATGATATGAAATATAATTTTTCACTTTTGTTCCTATTTCTTACGTAAGATACCCCATCTTTTGTCAATATGGAAACAAAAATGAGGAAAAAAATAGGAAGAGTCATTTAAATCAATCTTCCCATATTATGACAACAAAATAAAGTCCAACAGTGCTATTGCTATTTGAAAATTATGTCTAATTCCGGGGTGCCTGGGTGGCTCAGTCAGTTAAGCGGCCGACTTCGGCTCAGGTCATGATCTTCGGTCTGTGAGTTTGAGCCCCACGTCGGGCTCTGTGCTGACAGCTCGGAGCCTGGAGCCTGTTTCGGATTCTGTATCTCCCTCTCTCTGACCCTCCCCTGTTCATGCACTGTCTCTCCCTGTCTCAAAAATAAATAAAAACGTTAAAAAAAAAAAGAAAGAAAATTATGTCTAATTCCAAAATAGGACCAACAACTTTGCTTTAAAACTAGGAGGCAGCACTATATACTAGCAAGAATTGGGTCTTTCAAGTGTGAGCAGGATTAAAATCATTAAAAAGTGTATTTAAGCAAGACTATATGTTAGAATGCCTTCAAAATTTACCATTTTCACATTATGCTTGGTATTCGTGGTTGTATATATATGCATTACATATAAAAACTAAGGAATTACATAAATAAAGCTGAGGAACTCATGGTTTTCTATCACAGCAATTTCTATAATCATTTCATCCAGAGAGGCAGCATTTAGACAAGAATCCTTTCTCAACCAATCATCATGTATCAAATCACTGGAATAACATGTTTTTATCATGTGTCATTCTGTCAAACACCTTGTTTTAATGTTCCGAAAGGAAAAAATGTCCAATGCACTTATGACCTATTCTTATTTTCCTAAGATTTTTTTAAGGCATCTGCTTTTCTTACATAATTAATTTGGTGATGAAACAGTTGCTATCCTATGTCCAAAAGTATAGCCCTTAGGAAATACCCAGTAAAATAAAACAAACAAACAAAACTTTAGTTAGGGGCACTTAAAAAAACAGGCTTATAAAAATTGGAATTTCAGGGCCATCTACTTAGGAAATGAGTAGATGTTTGGGGATATTGCTTGTATTGAGGGAGATTATTCATTTCAACAACAAAATAGCATCTTGTACATCGCAACATTCCTCCACTCTTGTGGTTGCCTCTTCCCAATTTGTACCTCCTTCCTAAATGAATGTTAAAAGTCATCGACAGCAGCGTGGGAGCTGTAACACGTCCAGTATGCAAGTCGCTGGGAATTAACTTGCTCAATGACGCTCAGCAAGTAAGTAGCAAAACTGGGACACTGGTAGACTCTGAGGTTCAAGACCTTAACTACACACTGTTCTTGTTTTCACAGGCTCAACTAATAAGATGAAACATTATTTCATTGAATCAATTATCAAATCATAGCAACTCAATCTGAAAATAAGGGTTCATGAGCTCATCACCACCTCCTAATACCATCACCTGGAGGGGTAGGATTCAACATATGAATTTTGAGGAGACACAAACATTCAACTAGAGCATCTAAATATTCTTTTGACAAGCTAATATTTATGCGAAGAAACTTAAATAGAATTTGAACTTTAAATAAACTCACTAACAGCTGGAAAGAAGGCCCCTGATATGAAGCACTGTTATAACTAGAATCAAGATACCCATAAAATTCATGATGCTTGTAGGGTCTTCATTCTACAAGAGCAACTAAATAATTTTATCTTAAAACATAGCTAGAAAACAGATGTCTAAATAACTGACATCTCAGTTTGAAGTTATTACCACATTGGTTCTACATTTCTAATATAACATCTAAGTCACAAAGCTCATAACCTACAAAAACAGGGTAAGTATTTCATCTGAATAACATGGGCAAAAATTTATGTCTGCTCTATTTGTACTTTTGTAACCTGACAAGCAGGTTTTCAATTTCTTATAAAGAACATTCCTGAATCCACCCCCTTAGCCTTTTATCCCCAAAATGGACCTAGGTAGTACAATAAATTATTTGAAAAATATGCCTAATTCCAAAATTGGACCAACAGTTTGATTGCTTTAAAACTAGGAGGCAGCACTATATAGTAGCAAGAATTGGGGCTTTCAAGTCTCAGCAAGGTTAAAATTCCACCTGTCCTACTTACTAGCCTTTTGACCTCAAGCAGTTGACTGAGTCCCTTTGAACTTCTGCAAAACAAGGCTAAAAAGCATGCACTTGGAGGAGGTGTTTGTGGGGATCAGAAATCTTTCCGAATGCCTCAAGTGGCGGATGGTACACAGCTGGTACTTCGTATCAACCATAGCTTCAAAATGCTATTGGAGCAAGGGATACCTTGCTGTGGAAGCAATTTCCAAATCCATGCTTCAATGTACATATTTGTTTTAATATTACATATGAGGCCATTGAATTGATCAATTTGGCTGAATTCATTCACAGGGAACTTAGACTGCATTGATCATCTGTTCTAGCACTTTACAGACAAAGGAGGTTTGAGTCTTAGCTATTTGGTAAATGTCAATTCTGATTCTGAACTGCTACATCCTTTATGTGTCCCTCCCCACCTTTTTTCCTGACCATTGCGCTTGGAGAATTTAACAGGCTATTGAATTTAATCTGAACTCTTTATGCCTCTGAACTCTTCATGTTAACTGCAATGAAAGTGATAGTGAGGAGCTCTGGCTGTGGAAAATAAAATAAAGGATAGAGTGGAAAGTTTGGGATAACAATAGAGTCACACATTAAATATATGTGTATTCATTCATGGACTCTCTCACCACTTCCATTATTAGAGATCATTTTCATCCAGAAAAGTGTTTACTATATCACTTATATAGTACCTTAGTTTCAAAAGGCTATAATAATAAAACGACTGGTACAAATTACTGAATTTTTGAGATTTACTAAAATAAGATATTTGATAAGTATACAATTATTTACATAAATGATCATATTCTCATTTTAACTGTTGTATTTCAATAGCATACACAGTTAATGCGATATAGTAAATAATAATACATAACAAGAGTAATTACTCTAAATTGTTATCACTTATTTTGCTGAATTCAACATTAACACTGTTTTCCTTTTATCATATGAATTTTTAATATTCTTTTTTTTTTTAAAAACAGGCTATAATGCTTCCTTTTTTTCTAAAATTCTTCCAGAAAGGTAAACAAAATTGGATAAGCATTTTAAAGAAATAAACTTGATTTGCACATTTAGTGTTTCTTATTACTATTGGTTATACATTAAAGGCTAACTATTCCGCTAATTTAAAAATCATTCTCAGAAATCACATATAATGCCACAGACTAAAGTTGGCCAATCAGACAGAATCAGTTCCACCTGTTCAAGTCTAAACTTAGACAACAGTAGAAAGATGTAATGACGATTCATGACTTTGGAGAAAGGAGAATGGCAAGGTATCTAAATGGTTATCTCTTACTTAGAACAATATGCTCCTCTATAGAGCATATGAATATTTTTTACAACTTGAATTTTTTTGCAATGCCAATACCTACCCAAACTGGCCCCTAAATCCTAGTTATGTCTATCAAAAATTGTCTTTCTGCGATGTGGAGTCATTTTACAGAGAACGTATTTAGGCCCTCTCCAATTTTCTTCCTCTTCTTGACTGGTAATCTTGTGTTTTATTTTTGCCATGAAGCAGACATATCCCAGGCCAACAGTGACACACATTGATTCTCAGAAGAAAACCCCATCACGCTCTATTTTTATGAGCTCATTGAACATTTCAAAATAAACAAATATTTGGTTGGTCCCACGGAACTTCATTCAGATGGTGAAAGAAACAGGAAGTAGAAACAAATGAAATAAAGCAGATGAAAGAAACAGAGAAATAAACAAACTCCCCCTCCTTTGGATGTTACACATGATGCTTACTGTTTTTATGGGGATTTTTTTAGTTTGCTTTAAAAAGTCAATTTAGGGGCACCTGGGTGGCTCTGTCGGTTAGGCGTCCGACTTCGGCTCAGGTCATGATCTCACGGTCTGTGAGTTCGAGCCCCGCGTCAGGCTCTGTGCTGACATCTTGGAGCCTGGAGCCTGTTTCAGATTCTGTGTCTCCCTCTTTCTCTGACCCTCCCCTGTTCATGCTCTGTCTCTCCCTGTCTCAAAAATAAATAAACGTCAAAAAATTTTAAAAAATTAAAAATAAATAAAATAAATAAATAAAAAGTCAATTTAAAGACATTAGCCAACCTTTATTTTTTATTTTTTTCTCAATATATGAAATTTATTGTCAAATTGGTTTCCATACAACACCCAGTGCTCATCCCAAAAGGTGCCCTCCTCAATACCCATCACCCACCCTCCCCTCCCTCCCACCCCCCATCAACCCTCAGTTTGTTCTCAGTTTTTAAGAGTCTCTTATGCTTTGGCTCTCTCCCACTCTAACCTCTTTTTTTTTTTTCCTTCCCCTCCCCCATGGGATTCTGTTAAGTTTCTCAAGATCCACATAAGAGTGAAACCATATGGTATCTGTCTTTCTCTGTATGATTAGCCAACCTTTAAAACAGTCCTGAAGGTAAGCAGAGTGGCACTCCATGTCTGCCCCTGCTATCTGCAAGTAACACGGACTATGGCTACACTCAGCCACTTGCAGGCTTGTACAAATGTCTCTGTGCACTTCTAATGCTTATTGATTAGTTTCATAATTTGAATGTGAAAAGTTTCCCCAAAGCTGGGTATGGAAAAATAATATCCATAACATCTTTTTTTATGGTTGTAGAACGACCATCTATTTTTTTCTTGTAATAGTTCAAAAAACTATGTATAGATTCTGATTTTGCACTACAATAAAAACTTAAAAGCTGTTGGGAGATACATTTTCTTTCTGAAGCTGAAACCTCTTTCCAGATTGATCAAATATGTCATTTTGATCTCTACCCATGTTTTAAATTTGTATATGTCACAGTGTTTTGCTTCTTTGTTTCTCTTTCTGTTTAGTATCAAGAGGAGCAAAGCAAAACAGCCTTAGAGCCCCTTAGAGCACTGGAGTCCTAGTGCTAAGTCTACCTAACATAACTGGGCCACTGAACCTAGTCAGGAGATTATGAAAGACAAGACAGAAGAGACGCCTGCTGACTAGGGAGAACAGCAGTGTACTGTCTATACAGAAGCTTCACCGTCATGAATGGTGCCAAGGCAGTCAGATCATACCGTCTATCTGGGAGGCATGATTGCTCAGTGAATGGAGGTAGGCAGGCTATCAAGCTCATGTTACTTGTCCTCAACAATGAAAAGCATCTTTCTCAATTCTTTGGGGAGGCAGAAACCCATCCCAGTGTTGGGAAAAGGGGACCTAAATGGACAACGTCCTGAGATGATAATTCACCTTGAAGTAAAGCTCCATCACTCCAACTAGTGGTTTGCGTCTCTTCCTGGGAACTCTAAAAGACCTTGCGGATCCACGAAGGCTCCCACCTGGTCGGACTGGAGGAACTGGCTCGGCAAGCGATAGATGTACGAGTTCAAGCTCGTTCAGAGCTCTAATCAGAGCTGAGGAAGATGTCTACAGTACTGCCTCAGTCCATTCAGGCTGTTATAATAAACTACCACCAACTCATGGCTTACAAACAACAGAAACGTACTTCTCACAGTTCTGAAGGCTCTGCCTACCAGGTCATCCTATTGCCCGCAGACCTTCCACTAGAGAGTTATTTAGCATCTGTTTCTATTTCAAGCAATCAAGCACTCACACTTGCTGGGAGTCAGACCTTCTCATTTTTCTACCGCTCCAGTTGTTCCAACTGTCCTTAAGTTGAAGCAAAGCCTGTGTGTCCTTTAGTTTATTGCCAGTACTGCTTTTTTGGAGGGACAAAAATAAGTATATTTTTTCTTCCATGGGACTGCCCTTCAAATATGCATAGCTCCATTTACTCTTTTCCAATATAAACTCCCTAAATCCACCTATTTTCTTGAACCATTGAACCGAGGAAAATTTTACATTTCTCCTGTGTTGGATAACTTGGTATTTAGATCTAAAGGCAGTTTTTAGTGGAGGTTTAAAATTTTTTTTTAAAATAAAATCATGCATTTTTGAGACTAAATATAGTAGTTTTGTACTGACGTGGAAAAAATGGGTGTCTTTTATATAAATTTATACTATAAAATAAAGGTATATAAGGGCCTTCTTTGATTATCTAATATCAAGATTATTATTTTCTAGAATTTCTGAACTTTCCATTATTTCTAAATTATTAGGTAGCTCCTACCTAAAATTTCTGCTTTGCATTGTTAAATGTTTCATAAGGGCATTTCGTTTTCTCTTCTGGTTTTATTTTGCTGAATTAAAGCTGTTAGAAAGGGATTTGATTTCGTGTCTTTATGAAGCCTCTTTCAAAGTGTGCTTGTTGATCAGTTGTGATAGAGTAATTCAGGTTCCTTTATCCTAAGCGGAAACATTTACCCTGGACAGCGTTCTTTTCAGTCACCTATTTATCCCCTAGTAATTAGAATATTGGCTTATTTTTAAGCACCTATTCACATATTAGGATAATTGGCTAAAATATTAGTATAAATGTTTTTCATTAATAATAAAAATAGATTAGGGATGCCTGGTGGCCCAGTCAGTTAAGCGACTGACTCTTGGTTTTGGCCCAGGTTTGTGAGTTCAAGCCCTGCATCAGGCTCCGTGCTGGTGGTGCAAAGCCTGTTTAAGATTTTCTCTCCTCATCTCCCCCACTCATGCTCTCTCTCTCTCTCTCTCTCTCAAAATAAATAAATAAACTTAAAAAAAAAACTTTAAAAAAAGGAAAACAACTTATTTAAAATAATTAAAATTAAAAAATGACTTAAAGTGGGTCCAGAACAATGAACAGTATTAGGCCAGTTTTGAATCATAGTCATTGAAGTATTTATCACATTTGGCTCATGAGACCGCATCCTAGATGAAGTCTTATTTTTTTCTTTAGTTAGTACTATGGTTCCTTGAACAAGGTAGGCATTCAAAAAATGTTGATTAAGTTTAGCCAAGTTGCTACAAAAACAGCTGCTCCCGGACCTGACTCAGCAGGAAAACCTGGTACAGAAGAGAAAACAATTCTATAACCACTGAGATAATAACTTAACTGTTGACATTAATCGTCTGTTTAATGAGTCTTTCCTAAAATTAAGGATTTGAAAATTAAGGCAGGGGATATCTAATTTGGGCAACTTTGGTTCTTACCTAATTTGATTCATTTTATTTTATTTTATTTTATTTATTTATTTTTATTTTTTTATGTTTTATTTTTGAGAGAGAGAGAGAAGGAGGAAAAACGAGAGGGAGGGGAGGAGCAGAGAGGGAAACACAGAATCTGAAGCAGGCTCTAGGTTCTGAGCTCTCAGCCCAACACAGGGCTCAAACTCACAAACTGTGAGATCATGACCTGCGCCAAAGTCACATGCCTAACCAGACTGAGCCACCCAGGCACCCCTCATTTGATTCATTTTAAAAAGAGAAAGTAAAAAATATTTCCACAAAGTTTTTTTTTTTTTTAATTTTACTTTTAAGGCATAAAATCATTTGGTAAACATTAAGAAATACACATATTTTGATGGAACAAAGAGATTATAAGATTTTTAGTTTGTTATTTTATTATATACATGCTACTTAATAAGCTAATAAAACAAATAAGGAAGACAAAATTCACTTGATTTATTTGCAAGGAAAATTAATCATATTTTGGCTCTAAGAGGCTTCTTAGATCTTGTGATAACTATCACTATGAGTTTTGTGAGATCTGTCCTTTCACAGTAAAAATTATTCTTTTTTACATGCAAAAATAAATCTTTAAACAAATGATCAGCAAATTAACATAAATGATAGTGGTATAGCAACCCCTACCACAAATAATAGATGTATTTTATTTTATTTTCTTCATTAAAATTTTATTAAAGCTTAGTGGGTTCTTGTTTTTGTTGTTGTTGTTGTTGTTGTTGTTGTTGTTTTAACAGGTAAAAGTTCACAGCTCAATTTAGGGGAAGGTAGAGATATTTCTCATAAACTCTTGTCCCCACAAGTGTGCAGCCTCCCCGTGATCAACATCCCCCACAAAAGTGATACATTTACTAAAACTGATGAGCCAACACTGACACATCATACTCACCCAGAGTCCATAGTTTACAATAGGGTTCACTCTTGGTGTTGCCCATGAGTATGGGCAATATATGTATAATGACATGTATCCATTATTATGGTATCATACAAAAACTTTGCACTGAGTTAATATCCTCTGTGGTTTGCCTATTCATTCCTTCCAATCCACCTCGCCCATGGCAACCACTGATCTTTTCATTGTCTCCATAGTTTTGTCTTTTCCATAATGTCATACAGTTGGAATCATACAGCGTTTAGTCTTTCAGAATGTCTCCTTTCACTTTGCAATAGGCATTTAAGTTTTGTCCATGCTTTTGACAGCATGATAGCTCATTTCTTTTTTAACACTAAATCATATTCCATTGTCTAGTTGTACCACAGTTTATCTATCCATTCACCTACTAAAGAACATCTTGGTTGCTTCCAAATTTTGGCAATTATGAAAAAAGCTCTTATAAACATCCATTCACAAGTTTATGTGTGAACATAAATTTTCAACTCATCTGGGGAAATACTAAGGCACACAATTGCTGGATTATATGGTAAGACTGTTTACTTATGTAAGAAGTCACCAAACTATCTTCCAAAGTCGCCACACGATGCTGCATTCCCACCATCAATGAATGAGAGTTCCTGTTGCTCCAAATCCTTGTCAGCATTTGGTGTTCAGTGTTCCAGATTTTGGCCCTTTTTAATAGGTAGGTAATTGTATATTGCTGTTTTAATTTGCATTTCCCTAATAACATCTGCTCTGGAGTATTTTTCTTTCTTTTTTTTTAAGTTTATTTATTTTGAGAGAGAGAGAGAGCACACGCAAGTGTGAGTGGAGGAGGAGCAGAGAGAGGGAGAGAGAATTCCAAATAGCACAGAACCTAATGCAGGACTTGTTCTCACGACTGTGAGATCATGACCTGAGCTGAAATCAAGAGTTGGATGCTTAAAAAAAAAAAAAAAAAAAAAAAGAGTTGGATGTTTAACCGACTGAGCCACCCAGGCACCCCTGGAGCATTTTTCATATGCTTATTTGCCACCGGTGTGTCTTCTTTAGTGAAATGTCTGTTAAAGTCTTTGGCCCATTTTTAATACAGTTATTTGTGTTCTTATTGTTGAGATTTAATAGTTCTTTGTGTATTTTGGATAGTAGTTCTTTATTGGATATGCCTTAGCAAGTATTTGCTCTGGCTTGTCTTCTCTGTGGCTTGCCTTTTCTGTCTCTTGGCATTGTCTTCCATGGAGCAGAAGTTTTTAATTTGAATGAAGTCCCGTTTATCAGTTATTTCTTTCATGGACGGTATTTTTGTGTTGTACCTAAAAAGGCATCATTTTACCCAAGGTCATCTAGGTTTTCTTCCTTGTTATCTTCTAGGAGTTTTATGGTTTTGCACCTTACATTCAGCTCTATGATTCATTTTGAGTTAATTTTTGTGATGGGTTTAAGGTCTGTGTCTAAACTTGTTTTCTGCAGGTTGATGTCCAGTTGTTCCAATACCATTTGTGGAAAATCATTTTGCTCCATTTTATCACCTTTACTCCTTTGTCAAAGATCAGTTAACTATAGTCATATGGGTCTACTTTTGGGTTCTCCATTCTGCTCCATTGATCTCTTTGTGCTTTCACCAATGCCACACTATCGTGATTAATTTAGACTTATGGTTAAGCCTTGAGGTAGATTACTGTCAGTCCTCCAACTTTATATTTCTTTCTCAATATTGTGTTGGCCACTCTGTATCTTTTGCCTCTCCATGTAAACTTTAGAATCAGTTTGTAGAAATCCACAAAGAACCTGCTGGGATTTTGACTGAGACTACAATTGAATCTACAGATTAAGTTGGGAAGAACTGACATCTTGATAATATTGAGCCTCCCCATTCATGAACATGGAATACCTCTCCATTTAGTTAGTTCTTTAATTTCATTCATCAGAGTTTTGCAGTTCTCCTGATATAGATCTTATACATATTTTGTTAGATTTATACCTAAGTATTTCATTTTGGGGGGTGAAGATGTAAATAATATTATGTATTTAATTTCCATTTTCACTTGTTTATCACTATTATTTAGGAAAGCAATTGACATTCGTATACCAATCTGTATCCTGCAACCTTGCTATAATTGCTTATTTGTTCCAGGAGATTTTCTCAGTTGTTTCATATATTTTACATAGATGATCATGTCACTATGAACAGACAGTCTTATTTCTTCCTTCCCAATTGGTATACCTTTTATTTCCTTTCCTTATTACATTAGCTAGAACTTGAAGCACAGTGTTAAAAAGGACTGATGATAGAGAACATGTTTGCCTTGTACCCAATCTTGGTGGAAAAGCTTTGAGTTTCTCAGATTAAGTGTGACTTTAGCTGTAAGTTTTGTTTTTGTAGATATTCTTTCTCAAGTTGAGGAATTTCACCTCTATTTCTAGTTTACTGAGAGTTTTTATCATGAATGGGTGTTGGATTTTATCAAATGCTTTTCTTCATCCCTTGATTTGGTCATGAGATTTTTCATTTTTAGTCTGTTGATGTGATTAATTGTGTTGATTGATTTTTGAAGGTTGAACCCAGCTTTACACATCCAGGACAGATCTTACCTGGTCATGGTTTATAATTTTTTTGATACATTGTTGTATTCAACTTGTTAATATGTTTTGAGGACTTTTGCATATATATTCATGAGAAATATTGGTCTGTAGTTCTCTTTTTTAATAATATTTTTTGCCTGATTTTGTTATTAGGGTAAGTCAGACCTCATAGAATGAGATCTCTGTTTCTATCCTCTGAAAGAAATTGGTGGAGAAATTGATTAGAGAATTGGTGGCATTTCTTCCTTAAATATTTGGTAGAATTCACCAGTGATACTATCTCAGTCTGGTGCTGTTTTGGAGGCTTATTAATTATTGATTCCATTTCTTTAATAAATAAAGGCCTTTTCATATTATCTATTTCTTCTATCTTGAGTTTTGGTAAATTTCATCTTTCAAGGAATTGGTCCATTTTATCTAGGTTACCAAATTTATGGTCATAGAGTTGTCATAGTATTCTTTTATTATCTTTTTAATGTCTACAGATCTGTAATTATTCCCTTCTTTTATTTCTGAGTTAGTAATAATTTGTGTCCTCTCTCCTTTTTCTTAGTTAGCCTGGATAGAGGTTTATTTTATTTTTATCATGGAAAGATGATAAATAATAAAGATAAAAAGTGGCATTTTCTTATTCCAAATTAAAAAAAAAAATAACGTTTATTTATTATTGAGAGACAGAGCATGGGCATGGGAGGGGGAGAGAAAGGAGGAGACACAGAATCTGAAGCAGGCTCCAGGCTCTGAGATGTTAGCACAGAGCCCGATGTGGGGCTCAATACTCACAAACCACAAGATCATGATCCGAGCTGAAGTTGGACGTTTAACCAAAATGAGCCACCCAGGGCCCGCTTCTTATTCCAAATTTAAGCCACTTCACTTTATTTGTTTGTTTTTTAATTAATTTATTTATTTTGAGAGAGAGAGAACATGAGCAGGGGAGGGGCAGAGAGAGAGAGAGGGAGAGAGAATCTCAAGCAGGCTCTGTGCTGTCAGCACAAACAGTGAGATCATGACCTAAGCTGAAATCAAGAGTTATATTCTCAACCAACTGACCACCTAAGTGCCCCTAAGCTATTTTAAAAAGCAAAAATCATGTTAAAGCCAAGAAAAACAGTAATCAGCTTATTTTTTCTAAATTTGTTTCTATTTGTAGGCAAGTGAAAATATAATTTGGGATAAACCTTCTCAAGGAGAACAAATTTTTTATTTCAAAACTGTATGAGTCAAATGCAATCTGTGTCTATTTGTGATGATTTTCTGGTCACCTCATGAGAGGCAGATTCAGGGTCTTTTGAATCCTGCTACCACCACAAAGTCTAACATAGTGAATCTGAAGTCCAAATTTTCTTTTTCATGTACACATCCCTGACTAAATAATTACAGTGAAGTTACTTGGTTGGAAGCATTTCAAACTTATTGATTACTCTTAGTATGCCTTCATTCTAGCTTAAACGTCAGTGTGTGTTTAGATTGTACACGCCAAGGGGACTAGGACCACAGCAGCGAAGTAACACTGATCAACTCACTCTTACTGAATATTTATCATGCTAAGGAGAAAGTGACAGAATAACTTCATATAGAAAATTTGGTTCACCGCAATAGGCACAGGCCACACAGCCACATCTTTCCCTCCCTTCCCAGCCTCCCCCTACACCTACCTACCTCTCCCCATTGTTGGCAGCAAAGGAAGAAAGAGTCCTTACTCTGGAGCAAGACTTCTTGCTGCAACTTACATGCTGTGTATCATTGGGTAAATTACCTAACCTTTCTGATATTGTCAGGATTGAGTGAGTTAAAGCATATAGTGTTTAGAAAAAAAATACCTCATAAGGAACCTGACTGATAAAAATGAACAGTTATTCTTAATTTTAATAAGTAATATAGCTTATGCACTATTTTATTCAACCATTCAATAATTATATGTATTCTGAGCACTATTCTTGGTGCTGGAACTAGAGCAGTGAACAAAACAGCCAAGATTCCTGGCCTCATGCAGCTGGTCTTCTAGCAGGGGAAAACAGAGGAAGCATGCAGTGAAAGAAATAAGTGTGAAACTTGGAGGAAAAAAATCAGGTAAGGAGAGTGAGAGTGATGGATTTGGGATCAGGAAAGGCCACTCTCATTTGGAAATGAAGGAGTAGACCATGCAAGGTCTGAGGAAACCCACATCTATCAGGGGAAATAGCAAGTGTCCCAGAGCAAGACTGAAATGCACTTCACCTGTTAGAGGAAAAGCCAGAAGGCCAGTGTGATTGCTGGTCAGGAGCAAGGGAAAAATGGCATAAATGATCTAAGAGAGAAAGGTGGAAAAGGCTGGCACTGTATTCACAGGTAAGAAGGATTCAATGCTTCTGGCAAATGTAGGAAGGAAGCCTTAGCTGCAACACATATCAGCCAGCTGCCTCTCTGCAACACTAAAGGAGAGCTGCGGCTGGATGGAGGTGAGGCAGCTGTGCAGAAAAGAATGTGGCTCTCTTTCCTACCCACTTCTCCAAGAGCCAGAGAATTCTGAGTAGAGAGTCAGGTAATTATCTCATGAATTCCTTTCAGGGAAGGTAATAAAATGGGGTGATTGGACCCAAAGGACAATCCTCCCACTCGCCATAATAGGTACTTTACTAAAATATCCAGATAATTGGACATACTCACTGCTGCACATTGCCTGCCTCCACAATTGGAAGTTGCCTTTCTTATTTCCATCTGTATTTTAAATCAAAATGGACTTACTAAGACATACCATAAATACCTCTATATTAACTCACTTGAAGGAGTGGACTGTTCCACACAAATGTGAATTTCATCTCGGCAATGATTTTTCTTCCAACCCTATGACATTACTAAATTGAACCCACATTTTCCTGGCTGAAGCTATGGTAGAGAATTAGCTTTTACAGCATAGCCTGTTCCTTGAGTATCATATTAGATTATGTTTTTATAAATCTAAATTCTAGGTATTCTCTCCATTATAAACATATTAAGATAGTCTAGGATCTCCATGAGAAAGATTCTTACTTTGCATGGTTTAAAATGTGAATTGTAGCCCATCATGTAACACTTTTATGGTTAATGGGCATTGTGAATTATATTAAAATAGGAATCTCCCAGTGCAGCAGCTACTCTGCCATCAGCACATCCTCCTGTGAATGCAACAGGACATGACACGCTATGTTTTCCATGGTGCTTTCTCTGAGTATGGACTGGGGCACACTAATGCATGCAAGCTACAGGAGGAAGGAAGGGGCATCTGGTTAATCTTGTTACAAACGAATGACAAATTATTAAAAAACGGTAATGCAATACTTTTCATTTTCTTGCACAAAAAGTCTAAGTCACTAAATTTAGAAGTCTGGGCAAGGTGCTCATAAGGCTACCGAAACCTATATACCCTCATTTTGTACAAAATGGCTCTAGATCCCTTGATTCCAGAAGATTATACTAGGGATCACTAAAGTTGAGGCACTGGTGTCAAAATGGTATAGAATAAGAACTCTGCTCTTCAAGGGTAGACACAATACCAAATGGTGCTTGGTGGTAATCCATCAGATTCCCTCTCTAGGAATCTGTAGGTAAGATTTAGTGAAAGGCATGATCCTAAAGGTTTCTTATCTCAGGCTGCTATAACAAAATACCATAGGCTGGGTGCCAGGTAAGGGTGGCATTAGATTTGGTTCTTGGTAAGGGCTCCCCTCCTGGTTTGCAGCTGACCACCATTTCATTGAGTTCTCAAATGACTTCTTCTTTGTGTGCATTTGGAGACAGAGCTCTCCTGTTCCTTCTTCTTCCTATAAAGGCATTAATCCCATCATGAGGGTACCACTTCATGACCTCATTTAAACCTAATTACCTCTTAAACATCGTTGGAGGTTTAAAACTTCAACACATGCATTTTACAGGAGTAACAAATATTTATTCTATAACAGTAGAAATAGAGAGGCACAAGGAGACCATAAGCAGATGCCAGGAGGCATTAAAATCCAGGAGGAAGCAGACTGCAAAAGTTGAAATCAATTACTTATTAACAGAGTACCTTGACATAGAAGCAGATTTGGAGAAGTCCAGAGAGAATGGTGTCCTGTTTGGGCTGTTGTTGGGCTACTAGTGAAGCTGATGTATCCAAAATAGTCATGAGCAATATTCCAAATGTCAGTGAGACCAAACTATTCTGTTATTTCTTCCCAAACATCCTTATCTTAAACATCCTTATCTTAAACCCTCATTAGCTAAAGTAAATCCCACGAAAGTTTCTGATTCTTATAACATGAAGGTCTATGACTAGCACAATTAAAAAATATTTTTAATTACATACGTGGTCATATTAAAGATGCTCTGATTTGCTTCCCTCCTATCCCTATAAGTATTTTCTCCACGAAAATCTTAGTTTTAATTCTCAGCATATTTGTCCAATGACCCCATTCACCTACTTCCGTGAATGTTTGTGTGTATGGATAGGGAAGTATTTAATCGATGAGATAACTTCAAGTGAAGATGATAGAGTAAATTTACATAAAAATCTGCTGTCTGCACACACACACACACATACACTGGTAAGAGATAAAATACGCTTTAAAACATTTTAAAAGATAGAAACATGCTCAGTACAAGATAAAGCACTATCATGGACTTAAATGGAAACACATTAAGTTGGCAAACAGGAGGCATTTAAATTCACCACTTGCCCAGTACCAGCAAGAAGCAGAAGAGGCTGGACACGTATGCAAAATATCCTGTTCTTGAAGGCTTACTGCAGGAGATAAGGCTGAATGAGATGCCCTATCGGTAAACCACTGTACATCTGTAGACCTAGAGATGACTCAAGGAAGCAGAAACAGCCACCAGCAAGAAACCCAACCAAGCCATCTGCTGGCTTGGAGCCCTGAGCCTCCAATGCAAGGTCTTATATTACACTATAGTAGTATTACACTGGTCACTCCAGAGAGGGGTGGATGAAGGAGACTGAAAAGCCAGCAAAACAGACAGGGGTAAGGAAGAGGAAGCGAGGGGCCTCCCTTTCTTGATGAATTTACAAAAACTTTAAAGTTTATGCATAAAATGCGTGCCATGAAAAATCACCAACCAACTAAAAATACGATGTTAAGAATATATCCAGCCTAAAAACAACACAGAACAAAAAACCCAAGACTTTAAATATGTATATTTAAGGATCTCAAAGAAAGAAAGAAAAAAGATTGTAAACCATATATGGTAAGGGAGGGAAAGAGTAAATTCTAAGAACATAGAGATATTTAATCTAAATTGGACATAAAGAGACAATTTGGTTACTTGAAAGTAAGAAAAAGAAATTAAAAGAGAATTAAGCTAAGAAAAATGAGATCTAAAAATATCTAAGAGGCATAAGAAGATGTAAAGAATAGATTGAGAAGCTCTAGATGGATGCCTGAAGGAGAGAAAAGAAGGAATAGGGGAGAGTAAATATTCATGGAAAGAGTTGGCTGAGCACCTTACCAAAATAGGAGAGCCATGAGTCTCAGGTGGAAAACATGAATTTTGATGGTCTTACATTAAATGGGAGTTGAATATCAAGCAAGAAAAGAATTTGAGAGTTTCCGGAGATAAAGATTACCTATGAAGGAATAATAATTATATAGAGAAACAATACAGAAACACCCACAAGTGGAATGAAACACTAATCATTAGATAAACCATTATTCAAAGGGAAGGAAGTATTTAAGACATTTCAGACACAAAAACTAAAATTTATTACTCATGGCGTCTCTGAAGAAACCATTAAATGGTTTATTACAGTAAGAAGAAAAGTAAATCATAAGAAAAGTGTGAGTTTTACGAAGTGATGTTTTTTTAAATGGTAAAATCTCCTAACTTACTAAGATTCAAAGAAAAGTATTTTGATACTGTTATTATGGAAAAAAAATGTATGTGGGCTGGAGAAGGTGGACATAATGCATACTTCCTCTTAAAGAAAAAAAATGCTGGAAGCAGGTGAATAAAAACAACAAATTAAAAAAAATTTGAGAAGACAGCAAAGACAATTTCAAACCATCAGATTAGAAATTTATACTCACTAGACTGCCCAGTATGGAAAACTGTCGACAACTTTCAGACTTCACTATAAAATTTTTATTTATTTCTGCTCTTAACCATGGACCCAACCCTCTCCCCTTTATTAAGCATGTAGGCAATGTGACAGGAATGATAGTCATTCCAAACATATCCCCTGTAAACTGCTGGAACTCCAAATT
Organism: Prionailurus bengalensis; assembly: GCF_016509475.1. Taxonomy (NCBI): domain Eukaryota; kingdom Metazoa; phylum Chordata; class Mammalia; order Carnivora; family Felidae; genus Prionailurus; species Prionailurus bengalensis. Next base: position 19,029,757 of record NC_057353.1, on the reverse strand, counting down.
GGATATAAGATGAATTAATGTATATGTTGCCACAACTTCTTCTCTAAGAGAGGAGAATAAAGTAGATAACGGTTAGTGAGAAAGTGACCAAGAGCAGAAGTGAAGATAAATGTAAGCAGGAGTGGGGTGCTTGGGTGGCTCAGTCAGTTAGCTGACCATCTGACTCTGGATTTTGGCTCAGGTCATGATCTCACGGTTTGTGGGTTTGAGCCCCACCTTGGGCTCTGTGCTGACAGTGTGGAGCCTCCTTGGGATTTTCTGCCCATCCCCACTTGGGTGCTCTCTGTCTCTTTTAAATAAACTTAAAAAACAATTAAGCAGGAGGACAACAAAGGTAATTGTTTTCGATTTAAAAGTACTGAGTGAACTTTAAAAGGAAGGAAGCAAATATGAGCTGTGCTGGAAGAAGAGTATTTGGCTATGTTTGTGGGTTGTGAGTAAGGGAGAAGTCTTCCATGCAGAGTGTGGTGACCTTATTTTGGAAGAAAGAATATGGGGTACACACACAGAACATTTATGGGAAAAGAGAGAAGCCCAGTTTAGCTGGGGTTTAGGGCAGAAGATAAAAATAAAAAATAAGGAGATAAATTTACTATTTCTTCAAGCTGTTGTCCCATACCTACTTTTTACTCTTATTACTAAACTCCAAAAGAAGATTCCACTTTTCAGGACTTAACTGCTAAACTTTTGTCATGCTGACTTGGTACAGAAAGAATCTAGAGTCACATTACATGAATTTTCACATTTGAAGGGGAGAAGACTACTTGGGAATAGAGATTGGATCCAGGAAGGGAGAAGAATCCAGGGCCTCCAGGGACTGGGTCAAGGTAAAGACACTGGGCACTGAGACAGGAAGAAGGAAAGCATTACCAAGGTAGCTATGGATAGCAACTCAAGTGTGTTGGATGCAAAAGGAACTTTAAAGAAGGTCCCAGGTGATACAATGTTAGTGGCAAGAAAATCACAAAGGGCTATTGTTAATCCCAAGGTAGAAAATGGAAGATTAGGAATGATACTGAGTTTCAGAGTGTTTTACAGAAGCAGTGTACTATAGCTGAAAGAATATTGAATATTGATTCAAAAGCCCTGGGTTCATGCCCACCAAAGACATTTATTAGCTGTGTGAGAAGTTACTCAAATTCTCTTGATCAAGTTTCATCACTTGACAGTTGATATAAAAATTATGAGGATTGTCTTTAAATGAATTCATGCTTTTCAAAATACTTTCTATAATTTAAAGCTCTCTATAAATAGAACATTTTATTGATTTTATTTTAATATGATGGTCATGCTATTATTTTGTGCTAAATCTCTTTCTTTTGGTAAATGCTTCTCCACGACTTCTCATGACACTGTTGAAATTTTCAAATAAGTGATGTCTCTTCCCCTAACATTCAGGTGAGCCCATGACCAGAAGTTAATTATAGATCTCATTACCCCAATTCAATGACTAATCTCTGGTAAGCACATTACTTGGGGAGAAGTTACCAATGTCTTTTTAAAGACTATAATATGAACTCTGAGAGAGAAAGATCATAAGCTCTAAGGATATTTTAAACATGGGGCATCCAGGTACCAGGACCATCTACATTGGTCTGCCCAACAGATGGTAGAATCTGGGGGGTAAACACAGAGATGTTGCTAGGGAGAAAGAAAGATGAATCTAGAGATAGAGATGGAAATACAAATGGAAAGAGACACAGAGAGAAAGAAATAGAGAGAGATTCAGTTGGTATTCCTCTAATCTTCTGTTCATCCATGTATTTATTGACTATCTCATGTGGATCAAGAATTATTTAAGATATTGGGGCTATATCAGTTATCTAAGACAGACTTGGTCCCTACTCTCATAGACTTATTACTCTAATAAGACTGAAAGAATGATAAATGCTTTTAAAAAAAGGAAATGCAGGACACCTGGGTGGCTCAGTCAGTTAAGCATCCAACTCTTGATTTCAGCTCAGATCATGATCTCAAGGTTCATGAGATGGAGCTCCTAGTCAGGCTCTGCACTGACAATGTGGAGCCTGCTTGGGATTCTCTCTCTCTCTCTCTCTCTCTCTGCCCCTCCCCTGCTTATGCATGTGCTCTCTCTCTCTCTCTCTCTCTCTCTCTCTCTCTCTCAAAGTAAATAAATAAACTTAAAAAAAAAAAAAGGATATGCAAGTCAAGCAGATTATGGTAGGTCCTGAACCAGCCATGCTGGGATAGGTGAAGAGTTGTGAGACATGAGGTGACTTCTGATAAAGGCAGCTGATTAATCCCAATGCCAGTGACAATCCATCACAAAGCCTGTACTGGAAAGACATGCAAACTCTTTCATTTCTTTCATACTGCTGAAAGAGAATATAACCTTTCACTCATTAACTGTCCATTCTGTTGCCGAGAGAGACTTTAACCGCATATGTACAATAAGAACCTCGAACTTAACATGTGCGAAAACTCCTAATTCCTCACCATCCTCAACAAGCTCCTCCTATCTTCTCTATCTCACCAATGGTACACCATATTCCAGTAATGGGCAAATACGTGGTCATCAGTGATTCTTCCCTTTATCCCTTTACACATCATTTAAGTCTAACGGCAAATTCTGTCAGCTCTATTTTCAAAGGATTTCTAATTCTGAAAATTTCTCACCATCTCTACTGCTACCCCCCTAAGACTAGGAAATGTAGACATATGTCTCATTTGCTCAAGATCTTCACACCGGAAACTGGGTGAGAACATTCTCTCAGTTACTCCTGCCTGCAGATCTTGATGAAATGACATAAGCCATATTTCAAGATACTGATACTGAGTTCATAGCCATATATATATATATATGACATATATATATATATAAGAAATTGTCATGCTCCAGGTGGGATTTGAGCAATGCACACACTAGGAAGAGAACAGGCAGCCAACGGGACATGGACAAGTTCTTATTTTCATATTTTCTTCCTTATTTTCTTCCATTTTCAGGAAGGTTTGGCTATAATTCGTACGAGGGAAGTTTTCCGATCAAAAAGACTTTGTTGTTGTTTCAGGCATAAATCATAAACTGAACCTGTGTGCCTCTTTGACTTTCTATTACCTGCGTTATTCCTCTCACGAGGGGAAAAAAAAAGCAAACAAGCAAACAGAAACAGAAATGTACTATTCTTGTCCCTAGGCTACTGAGGTTTCTAGATGTATTCCTCAATTCTAGGGTCAGGAGAGTATCCAAGGCCTTTTCTTTCTTTTCCTTTATTTGTCTTTATTTGACCTCCTTGGTTTAACCCAGGACAAGGATGTCCTGAAATATCCACATCCTATCTCAGAAAGATGGAATCATGGTATCTGTAAAGCTGTAAGAAGAAAAACAAAGCTCTTTAAGAATCATCCTCAGGCGCCTGAGTGCCTCAGTCGGTTGAGCATCTGACTTTGGCTCAGGTCATGGTCTCGCAGTTAGCGAGTTCAAGCCGTGTGTGGGGCTCTGCGCTGACAGCTCAGAGCCTGGAGCCTGCTTCAGATTCTGTGTCTCCCTCTCTCTGCCCCTCGCCTAGTAATTTTCTGTCTCTCTGTCTCAAAAATAAGTAATCATTTAAAAAAATTTAAGAATCATCCTCACCAATACCCAGTAGAAGTTGCAGAAACTCATTAAAGACTTCAAGAGGGAAGAAACAGAAAACTTGGAGAAGAATCCTCAGAAAACTCTAAAATGCTCATAAGAGTAAAAGACCACATCCACATCCTCATACGGTATCAAGGGACTGATTCCTGTGTTACAAATTAATTATAATGCTATCTTATTGAAAACAATTACAGAGATCTGAGTGTGTCAAGGATTATCTGTTTGGAAAGGTGCCTTTACAAGAAACAATTAAAATATAAAAGGTGATAACCATGAAATCTGGTAAGTGAATTAAAACAGTGTGTTTGAATATAGCATCTTGACTTTTTGAGCCACAGGGTGAGTACCTGAATATCTGTAAATAAAAATGATGCTAATTTTTCCATAAGTTTTTAGTGCTTAAATTCAAAATATAATAACCAATTACAGTCTTTTGTAATACAGACCTATTAATGAGAATCAATTGTTGGAGGGGGGAGAAGATAAAATTTCCCCAAATTGAGCTCCCCCTTCATCAAAATCTATAGCAAATTTTCACCTGTTAATGCTGATTCTGTAATGAGATCTTATGTATTTCACCTTTCAAAATGTCTTTTTACACAGATAGATACTACCAAATGTTAATATTAATTCACGAGCCTATAAAACACAAGCATATAAAACAGTTTGATGTGATTTAATTTAAACTACATTAGTTGTCATCAAAATGACTTTACAAAATATAAGGTTTCCATATAAGCACTGCTTTGCCTTGTAACGTTCGGTTGAATTCTTGAGGAAACGTTAAGTCTGAAGCAAAAGCTAATTTCCAAAACTATTCAGTGTACGATAAGAGTGGTTGAAGGTGATTCTTCTCATTCAGAAAACCTTTAATCTTAGCCTTTAGCTCAAAAAAATTGCAAGAAAACTTTACCACTAAACAGGTCATCAAACCAATGTGTGGTAGAGCAAATCGGAATATTCAGCTTCTGTTTTGACAAAAATTCAGGGAACTGATGATGGTTAAGCCCACAACAGGAAGTGAAAATTCATCACTGACACTACTAGTTCAATAACATATGAGAGATTCAAATATTTTCCACAAAGTACCTGTAGCTGTTCCAAGCAGGCGATTCATTGAGGCTAATTCTTCAGTCCCTTTAAACCTCACAATTACTCCATGAATAAACAACTGAACACCAACAGTGGCATCTGTAAACTCATTAAGTGCTGGGGAAACTGGGTGAAATAATTTGAATTCTTATATAACGGACTATCGGTGTGGCTTCCAATGTCCTCAATGTTTTGAGGAATTGTTCTTGCCAAAAGGCTAACAGTTTTAGATTTAGTTTTTCTGGACACACTTGTTCAGAGAGGATGCTACGGGATTTTAAGTCACTCGAATCCTTTCCATCTTCTCCTCTCATCAGCTCTTGATACTGGGGTCAAATTGTACACACTTCAGGCATCAGGATGTTAAGAGTGGAAAGAAGTAGGTCCACAAGAGTGTTTTGCTTGTGTGCACTTACCTTGGGTGCTATTTCCAGAGAAAGAGCTTCCTTATAGAATGTGCCCAACATGAATTCCTCTAACTTGCTCTCACTGTTGTCCAACTGCCCCCAGCAATAAGTCACAGCCTTTGTGAGTTTATAGAAATGAACAGTCATAGCGGATGCATGGGGATTTAGCACTGCTAAACATAGCTGGAGTTCTACAGTTTCTCAGGCTGGCTTTGCAACGCCTAAGTAGCAATGCCTGAGGGGTCTCAGGAAGCTGGGAGACACTGGACACAGGACCCTTTGACATGACCCCATCTGAGTTAAATTTTTCAAACCTATAACTCTATTTTCCCCTTAGCAGTTTTAAGCTACAAAAGAACAATTTAACTTTAGGTTAATAAGAAAAAAGTCACAGGCAAAGAATTATAACCTGCCCTGGGTCTAACTAAAGTTTAAGGGTCTAACCTGCCAAAGCCCAAATTCTAGAAAATACGAGTAGAATGAATATCTTTCTCCTTCATAGCAGATTAACAATGAGTTTTAAATCTTATTGCTATCGTTGTAGAGTTTTCTTTTTTTCCTCCCTCTATATAGTTAAAATCAAGGAATTTAAATGCCTTTTAATTTGCAATAGGAAAAGATTATTTGATAATGAAATTGAGTGATTTGTTGGTTTACTTTCATTTTAAGAAAGCTATTACGTGTTTCACTTTGTCGTAACTGGTATAGTTATGGCTGAATGTAATACTGGGGATTTGGGGAATGTCATTTGATTCCATGTGAGTTTAGATTTCTGCATTAAATTTAATGTAAAGCTAAAGCTGTATATAAATATGATGTATAATTTCATATTTTTATGAAATTATAATTTTTATGAAAAATTTTTAACTTTAACCAAGTGATAGCATTTTTCTTTATGGCCCTTACCCATTTTTCTTTATGTCGGTTCTGCTCACCTTTCCTTCCAATGGAAACGATGGATTTAAGCCTTCTAAAAATAGTTGGGAAAAAAAGAAAAAATGCCTAGGCAAGTGAAACAGAATATAATGTATGATTAATTATGTGGGTTTCCTCAAGTCAGCCAGTAAATCCTAATAGAGACAGTTGGATATTCGTTCACACTTAACAAGCTTTCCCCTTCATCTTTACTGCAGTGTGCCATCACCAAGGACGATCTCCTTCTGCCTTATCAAGTCAACACACAACCAAACAGCATTTTAATGTCATGATGTGTAGGAAAAATGATGAACAAGTTTTGGTGCAGTGACATGAAGCAGATCAGTTAAAAATCAGCAGGCTATTTGGAAACAAATTTCCCCCAGCATTCTCATGCTGTGGTTTCTGAGCCGGTGTCACTGTATGTTCTCTTGAATCCAATTTCTTTTGAAATGGCTTTCAATTCTTTTTGTGTGTGCACTATTGATGTTAAGCATGAATGAATGCAAACACTTGCACCATCAAAAACAAATAGCATTTTACCACCCGGAATGCCCTGGCAGGAGTCCAAGAAAACAAGATTTAACTCCTCAGAATGGCAGTGGGTAGACAGAATTAATGGGTGGTCTTTCCAGGAAAATGTCTTATAAACTTCACTGAAATAGTCATCTGGTGCTTTGGTATCCACATTTGTCTACTTGCTGTCGGTATCTTAACTGTTATCTTACAACAGAAATTCATGACATTGAATTTAAAAATTTAATTTGAAACTCAAAATCTGGCAAACCACTGTTTTTTAAAACTGCAGAAGTGTTGCTGATTATTTGCATTATTGACCTACTGACACTTTGCTTTTTAGTTGATACTACTTAGTGTGATTCCCAGACAACAAATGAAACTTGTTTTGCCCATACCATTCAAGGATTTGTAGTTATATTGGTAGAATCTTCCAAAAGTCAAACCAAGACAATGAATACATTAAAAATCTATTTTGTAAGGAGTAAAATCAGCAGTTATAAGGACACTACAACATCCTACACAGAAAATTCTTTACTTAAAATTGTTGCTTTTATAATGGCTTCTTTACTTTATGATCTGAGGGGGAAAATGAGATGTTCTGGGTTAGAATCTTAATATATCTTGGTGGTCAGATATCTACTAGCCAACATTTTCCCACTTGCTGGATGATGTCATCTCTTTGTTTAAATCACACAATTGCAGCAATGCCCACATCAGACTAAGGCCATTCAGACCTACAGGAATAATACTACTCCAGAATAATTTTCCAGCTTGGAAACACAGCTTTGTTTTATCTGCACTTTCCCAACCGTGAGTGAAAAATTTATGAAAAAAAGAAATTCTATAATCTTATTTCTTGTAAATAGGCTAAATCAATAAACTTTTGAAATTATTGATATTTTAGTCACTTTGTCGCACATAAAACTTTACAGAGCAATTTACTGTGAATTCCTCTTCTCCTGATGTCTTGGAAAGTGGAAGTCCCTCCAGTGGTCACCTGTATTTTATACCCCTCAATCATTCCAGTAGAATGTATGTCTCTTTCCAGATGATGTCTTCCAATCAGTTTCTGAATGAGAGTGCTCTGTGGCCATTGGCTGAATGCCCTCAACTTGATAAGGGCAATAACGTTCTGGACATATCATATGCAAACTCACTCCTAGATACTGTAACCCCCTAAGTAGCTCACAAGTGGTGTCATATCTGAAAAAAAGACTGAGAAAAATGGCAATCTAAAGAGTAGACTCAACCTCTTACCACCAACTTGCTCATTGATGGGCTCTTTGCAGAAACTCTGAACATCACTGAGTCTCACTGATGCTGTCCTGAGCTTATTGACAGTATCTTGCAGCTATGGTGTTACTTCGAGATAACAACAAAACCATTAAGTTCACCTATTGCATTATACCTCTCCAGTTCTATGGAAAAAAAGTGATTTCTTGATCTTGAAACTTGAAGAAACAACAAACTAATAACCAACAAAAATATTGCCACCTTACACTCTTATTAAATACAGAAATCCTGGAAGATGGATGTACTTTTTTCCCTAGCTAGCTAGAAGCCTAAGGCAGGAGAAAATTCCTGAACGTCAGAAAAATGAAGCTCTTTTTTCTTCAATACCTGAGCACTTTAATCCAACCCTCTCAAGAAGATGGGAAAAAACTCAAAGTATTTTGAACTGTTTAAGTATTTACATGGTAATTATCCCAGTGAGTGAGAGAAAGAGAAGAGGAAACCCTCTGTTCCTTGAGATCCTTGTACTGTGAACAATTTGCTAGCTGCCTTTGCATACATTATCCTGTCCAGACCTCTTAATTGTCATTAGAGGTTATCTCCAGGATTTCGAGAACTCCATTTCACAGAGGAGACCAGATTTACTGAATATTTGCATAATTTTTCCCAAGATGGCACACTAGGTAACTTAGGGTACGTATTTAGATCCCTTTGCCAGACTTTGAAGGATGTTGTCTATTTTATCTTTGCTGTAAAGCCTTGAAAAGTATTGGTAATTATGTGCTACAACTGAACATTAATTATCCAAAACTTTATTATCTATTATCACTAGACTGTCTCCAATCCAGTGAGATTTGGAATTAAATCCTGATCCTAAAAGGCCCAAAATCTAATGTCCAGGCGTCCTCCATAAAGCCCCCATTATCCCTTATTATCTTCGAGGCTGGGTACCAGTGCCCACTCAAGAAGAACAATGAGAATGGGCACAGTTGTCTAAATGAAGCAATCATTTTCTCCATGTTGGTCTAGTCTACACCACTGGATTTCTTACTGACTCACTCTGAGTTCTGAGGGATCACCTGGTGACTCCAAAACTACTACCTGCCTACCATAAACTCCTGTGCATAGCCTTGTAGTATCAGCTGTCTCTTCTGAGAGCCAGAATCTTCTCCTGTGGCCAGGCTAGGAACCTCAGTCAGCATTCTTCCAGTCCTGATTCATTGTTTATCATTTCTGCAAATACGTTTCTACAAATGAGAGGTTACAAAGGCCTGCAGACTTAGGCAGGTAGTGTAGATGAGTGAAGCTGGACAGACAATCCAAGGTGAAATGGAGCACCACTGTGGAGTCTAAGCTTCTGGCTGGGGAAGCCGCTACTAGGTAATCATCTGAGAATGTGGGCCTGGTATTATCACCTGTACAGATTTTTACAAGAAGACAGAAATCCCAATATTTTATGTAATATTGGCAACTAATCCAATTGTGTTTCTAAATATTACGGAGATACACAATACAAATGAACACTGCCCACAGTCCTCTAGTTAATGACTTCTGCCTCAGGTAATTGCTCAGCCCTGGCTTAAAAAGCATAATTCTCACAGTCTTAAAAGTCTTACTTGCAACAAGGAGAGGTGAGCCAACAATATAAATTTATGTTTGAAAAATAATTATGGAGGAATTTGATTACCATATCAATGCATTACAAAAGTAATCCACTCTAAGTAGTACCGGGAGATAATTCTCCATGAGTCTCTCAAGTTACTACCTATCTTGTGAGCAGAGACACTGACAACCTTTGTTTCAGACAATCTGTTCAGGAATGTTTATACTACAAACAGCCTTGGAAGAGAAATATGGAGTCTCCCTGTAGAGCTATGGTAACTTCCCATTACAAAACACTCAGGGTTCCTCTCGAGTACTATAACTTTCTATCCTATTTGTGTCATTCTGTGAAATTTGTGGCTTTGGGGACCAGTGAAAATGCTAACACCCAGAGTCCTCTGTCTCTGACAACTGTCTTCTTCCAGCATTGATAAAAACAATTGCAAATAAGGTAAAGTCTCGGGTTTTTAAAGGTTCTTGATAACCGATATTAAGTTTTTCATCCACTCTGAATTTTGACCATGGTATCTACTCTAAAATCAACAGCCTTATGTCTCTTTCCATACTCTTTACCACATTTCCCTGAATCAATATATCCTTATCTTGCTTTTGAAAGTACAACATTGCCTCTTCTCCATCAAAAGAGTCATGAGCTCCCATCATTTTTAACACCCAAATCCCTTCCTATCTCATTGTTTTTAACTATTTGAGGCTTGCGTCTTTGCCCTCAGACAATAGCTTGGTGCTTCGCAATAACATAACCTAACATTACAATAGTAATTAATTCCCAGTGTTAATTGAGAATTAAATAAATTTATATATTTAATGTGCTTAAAATAGTACATATGTATGTAGTACATAGTGAGAAAGCAATAATATAACTGATTATTTATTCAATCGAATCTCTTTAATAAATTAGTTAAGGGCTCAACTTTAAATTCAGGTTGTGACTTATAGCCTAACTCTATTATTGACAAGCTGAATGGTGGGTAATTTAGGGTTAGGTATGTGCTTGGTCTTTTCTCAATTCAAATTCTCAATAGTTTAGAAAGGTATCATTTTCATAAGCTTTTGAAAAAAACAATCTTCTACAAATGATATGAAGGACCAAATACTAATCCCTCTCAAGTCAAAGTATAAATGAACAAATATACTGTTAAAAAGAAACCACAGGGCCATAATGGAGCCATTTAAATTAAGCCCCCAAGTCAGTAAACCAAGACTTAATACTTAACCTAACTGCAGTTTCAACTCTCCAGGAGTGTGTAACCTTTAACCAGTCAACATGGGGATTTCCTGGTCAGCACGAGGAAGTTTACTGATAGACCCCTTCCTTTCCACCTAGGAGGGCCAGGCCACATCGCCTAAAACAATGGATTCTTTGCTAACAATTCCCCCTCATTCCTCTGCCTTTTTACCTTTAAAAACCTTTTCTTTCCTGTTGCTCAGTGGAACTCTTTTCAGTTCGGATGCTGCTTCATTCAGGAATTGTTTGATAAAGCCAATTCCATCTTCAAAATTTACCCAGCTGAATTTTTGTTATTTAATAATACTATAAAGGCTTTTTTTAGAAAAATACAAAACTTTCCCATAGGTGACCTGTACACTCAAGATGCCTACATACCATCACATAAATATTAGAAGTTTTCTTCACAGCCTTAATCAAAGTCAGTTCACCCAAATATTACTTCCATTGATGTTTCCACTGTGCTATGGCATTTTTTCCTAATGGTCTCAAATAACATCCCTGCCTTTCTATTTTTCTAAGCCTGTGACAATTAAAATAAAAATTTCAAAAGGGTAAAAGGAAAGAGGAAAAACTACAAAAATCTGATTTGATTTTCCTACACTCCCCGCCCCCCATTTCCCAGCGGCTAATCCCCTCTCAAACAGTACAATAGAACAGCTAGACATAAAGAAAAGGAGATAAGACTGGCCAGCCAGTGCATTGTTCTTGCTAATCTGCACCATTTACATAAGGGTTAGAAGGCTTGTTTTATCATTTAAACAGGCTTAAAAGCCTCTTTGCAAATGAGATTTAGTTCCTACAAAAGAATGAATTCTAGCTATTTGGTGAGTTTCTGCTAGACCAGCACTGGGAGCTGACTTGGCAGTAACTTAAGCCACTTCTTTGGCCACATACAGTCTATGCAAAGATTGCTTCCAGCTGCCAAAACTGAAAAGTGTCAAGCTGATTAAATTCTTTCCAGGAGGTGAACAAGATGAGGAGCAGGTTAAGAGGCCAATAGTATCAGATCTTAAAGGATACCTGGGCAAACTCGTTTTTACGCAGGTGCTTTAAAAGTGGCTTTGAACCCTTAAAGCCCTCAGAGTCACCCTTTGAAAGGGAACAGAAGGGAAGGCAGCAAATGAAATTCAGAGACAGAAAGAGTTAAAATTTCTCAAACTGTGAAGTGAGGGCAAGCTAAACTCTTTGATTCATTGTTGGTCTGAGTGGCATTGAACACAAGGATACACTGCACGACTAACTCCCTTGCCAATGTTAGCACAAAAGGTAATTTGAAGTAAATGATTTTCTTAACATAGAGGAGTACACCCTTTGCATCAAAATCTTAGATTTTAAAAATTAAGATCATATTTTTACATACCATACCTATTATTTGTTTTACCTGGCACACCTTGAACAGATGTTCAACGTGACCTTCGCCTGAGGTTCGGCAGGGTGAGTAGCACGACCTTGGTTAAATTTGCTCCCAGAAGGTACAAGGGTAGTTACTCCCTCCATTCTTAAATCATCGAGATCCTCTGTAACAACATAAACAATTGCAGAGAAAAAATTAGCCCTAATGGAATTAATAAGAAAAGTCCATATTTTCAGGTATCTGCCAATAGTTAAGCAAAACATTATATTTCCACTTTACAAAAATATTACCTCATGCTTCAATTATTTTTCAAATCATTTCTAGATGTAGTTGGAGACAAATTACATGAGAAGATTTACAGAAGAAAAATGGTAAGAGACTGAGTCTGTTTTGGACAGTGGGCAGACCATCTATGCCTACAGAACATGGGTCTATCACCGTTTTGTAACTGGTCAAAGAAACCAACCTAAAATCTCTATAGCAATTAGCCTCACATGGTCAAGACTCAGTCAATGACTGCCAGTTTCTCAATTTTTGCCTTTGCTTCCAACTCAGAGCCAACCAAAGACAAGACTATATGTCTTCCAAATTAATTATATAAGATCATTTGCTTCTAATTAACTTGCCTTCACAACTTTCCTATCCAACAGCTTCCAATAAGAGCATGTCTGAAGGCTTCTCTGTTTTCACTCTTAACCTTTCCTTTTTGTTTTCACATGGGGAGGACAATATACCTGAATAGTCATGCCCAAGGTTCACCAAAGCCCGTGCCTACTTTTCCCAGGTTCTCAATCAAGACTAAAAGATTTAAGTTTCCCTGGTAATTCAGTCCTGATGGAATATGTACATGATCCCCTGCTTTATTCATAGCACAAGGACTCCTGTAAAAAGGATTCTATTTATTTGTTCTCAGTCTTAGCAAAAGACGGACATAAAGTTTCAAAAGATAAATTATAATTTTGCCAAAACATAATCCATCATTTGAGGTTATAACCTATATAAGTAGGCAAATCACTCTCTCCTGATAAGGCTATAGGACTATCTGAACATCTGACACCCCTCCCAAAACAATCAAGAGTATTTTGGGTTTAAATGGGTATTGTAAACAAGTGTCAAATTTTCCTGAGATTGTGACAACTTTCAGTTTAAGTCATAAACAGGCTTTCCATTATCTGAAGAAGGCTTGTCACAGGAGTCTATTTGTCTCCTACCTCAGGCAATCCCAACTAACATTTTTTTGTCTACTTGCACATGAGCAATTTGGCAAGCCCACAGAGTTTTAACTCAATTTCATGTGAGTCATAAAAACTCATCACTTTGACTTGGTTGAAAAGGCGCATTCCCCTTGTTTTAGAGCAATAACCACCACTTCAAAATTTGGTGCTTTTGCTGAAATAGTTATATAGACTTCTCTCTTGATCTTATGGTTCCTCATACAACACAGACATTACTACTGTCTGAAAACACAGCACCTTTCAGCTATAGCTAATTAGCCTCCATGAGATTTTGTTCATGTCTCTTCCTCACAGTACTGTTCACCACTGAGACATGACTGATCTGCCCTCTCCTGCCCCTACCAGAAGAAGAGAACTTCACAATTTTCTTAGCTCGGGGAACTTACTATATTCCATTCAGTCTTTTTGAGGGCTCCCATTGAAAAGTCTGGCCTAATATTATTTGTTGATAGATCATACCTCAAAACTTCAAACTGGAGTAGAAAATGTCTTACCAATTTAAGCTTGCCTTTGGAATACAATCCTCTACTTGAAGTAAAATCAGCCCAGATGGCAGAATTATTGCACTTACTTGAGCTTGTCAACTAGACAAAGACCACAGAGTATATATATACATGTATATACGAATTTGGGATGCTTTGGAAACAAAGGGGTCAACTCTGTTGGAACTCCCATCAAAAATGGACAAGATGTTTACATGCATTCCTTCTTCAAAAAGAGGTAACAATTATAAAAGTTGGGGTTCATGAAAACAGAAATAATATGGGAGCTAAAGGAAATAATCTCTAGCAGATCATTTTGCCAAACAAGTGGCCTTAACAAAGATTTTGACACTATTAAACTCAAAGGATAAATCCTTAAAGGAATTCAAAGAGACCATTGTAAAACGTCAACATTTAGCCCCTCGTTTTGAAAAAAATAAAAGGGAAAAAATGTGGTTCTAGCTTCACTAGATAATCTCTGGTGTCCTCAAGACAGCTGCTTGGTGGCACTAGGTGGTTTCAAATGTATATTAGCTAAATTTCTCCATGAAACTACTCATCATGGGACAGATAAATTGGTTATTATCTTAAATTAACATGGCTGGGTTAACTTTAAAAAGATAGCTGGGGGCGCCTGGGTGGCACAGTCGGTTAAGCGTCCGACTTCAGCCAGGTCACGATCTCGCGGTCCGGGAGTTCGAGCCCCACATCAGGCTCTGGGCTGATGGCTCAGAGCCTGGAGCCTGTTTCCGATTCTGTGTCTCCCTCTCTCTCTGCCCCTCCCCCGTTCATGCTCTGTCTCTCTCTGTCCCAAAAATAAAATAAAACGTTGAAAAAAAAAATTAAAAAAAAAAAAAAAAGATAGCTGAAGTAATATTTAAGTCATGTGGACTTATCACCAGCATAATTCTAGAAAAGCTGTAAATGTGAGTCATGGCCAGAAACTAAAGCTTCAAGGGCTTCTGATGGATTTTAAATAGCTTTCACTTTCCATGAGATTTCAATATGATTTAGCTGTTGTATGCCTGTATAATTTCAGGATGGGTCGAAACATTGTTTTGTCAAAAAGCTATGATCTTTACAGTTGCTAAAAATGTGCTCAACTTTGTGTTTCCAGCCTTGGGAATATAAATTTTTATCAAGTGACCCAGGCACACTTTTCACAAGAAATACGACAAAAGAACTCTGTAAGGTATTACCCCTTACTCAGAAACCATGTCGCTCTTAGCATCTATATACTTCTGAAAAGGTAGAAAGAATAATGATACCCTTGAAATAAAACTAACAAAACTTTCAGAAACCCTTGACCTCTTTTGGTCAAGGGTACTCCTACCCACCCTCGATGCAGTACAGTCTGCTCCATCAGGGACATATTGTTTGCTTCCTTATGAACTGGTAACTGGAAGGCCCATGTGTTTAAAGATTTTACGTATGATACTATCCTCATGCACACAGACATCACAAAATATTACAGGTTAAGGGTGCATTCAAACAGTCTTCTTAAATAGCCTCTTCATGATTTTCAACTATGAGGCTTTATCTATCAGAAGATGTATCAGGGAAAAACTGCTCTTCAACCTATTGGAAGGGATTCTATCAGATACTGTTAACAACAGATACAGAAGTAAAACTCTCTGGAGTAAATACTTGGGCTCACATTTCACAACTAAAGAAGTAATCCAGAATCAACAAAAGTGGAAGCCTGACCTACTAGGGGACCTCAACTGAAGATTCTCAGAGATTCTCTAGAAGCAGTTGATCTTCATAGCAGAAGACCCAAATTTTAGAATAATCCAGATAGTGGACAGTTTCTGTACAAGATTCTGGATAAAAACCTCTGCCTAATTCCTATTTTGTTTTTTATCTGCTTACTTATAATCATTTCTCATTTTCTAGAGACCCTGGATGTTGCCTATCCATAATGACCTTTTTTCTTTTATTCTCCTTTTACTAAACTTAGATCAAAGTATAATTATTGTAACACCAATCTTTGATTATCCCAAACAATAGCCTTCAAGCTCACTGGTTGCTAGATACACTATTTCTCACTAGACCCTAATGATGAAAATCTAGGGCAAATTCCAATCTAGGGGAAATGAGATCAAAGGGAATTATAACCAATGGTGTCTTCACTTGCACCTACGGGGACAGATGACCTTAAATAGATCCATTTGTGACTCTGCTAGTATCCTTTTCTCACAGAAAAAGAGAGGGACCCTCCTAAGATGATGGGCCAATTATTCACCACCTGGACCAATAGAAATGCAAATATGTAATCCAGCTAATAGAAGGTCTGGATTCCAACCTCAAGTCATGAACAGTTTCTTTTTTCCTGGATATCCATGTGTTCCTAACAGATACTACTTCCTTTGCAGCCAGGATAGCTAGCCTTGCTTGCCTTATACTACTATCTTACACACTTTAAGAATAGTATTACAAACTTTATCTGCACATAGACACTCTAATTCTATAAATCATCAAATCTGAAAATTACAATTGAGATATAAGCTCCAAAATGAGGCTACCCTTGATTATTCAGACACATTACCTGGAGGTGTTACCAATTCAGTACTCCTACAAATAAGCAAAGCAGTGTTTCCAATAGTAAAAACCATACAAACAAAAGACTGTAAGACCTGTCATTTTAACTCTGGCATAAGTTATAAAATTATACCACTCATAACCTAGATGGATTATAGATCGGTCTCAATTCCTTGGCAAGGGTAATAATGGACAATTTAGATTTCTTGTTCACTAGTCATGACAGTATCTCTGCCATTCATTGCTAACATTTCATGCTGTACTTGGCTCAATGGAACAGATAAGTTAGAAAAAGCTACCTATCATTTTAAGGAAAAAAAGCTTTTTGGTTCTCTAAGATTGATCTTTATGACCTACAGAATTATTCTCTTGGCCTTGTTCAGACATTTAGGCTGTTGTTTTTGAAGTATCTCAAATGAACTTTTAATTATTCTTGTTTATGTCACAGGGGTCATGATACCAGCCCATTTAATTATACCATCTTAATACTTAATGCAAGTTTTAAATGCCTCTACACAGCCACTTTCTTATCAGATGGCCACCATGAGGATACAACATCAAAAAGATTAAGAAGCCCTTGGGATGCAACCAATTATGGAGACAAGTGAACAATCATCAAGCAGTGAAGATCTGGATCTCTAGTCATCTTCTGGCCAACTTTTTGCATGGACAGTATGACTAAAGGAGGGGACTTAGAGATTGAACATACAAACAGAGGGAGGAAAGATCATCGAGGACATTAGAACACTTCCCACACCTCTGCTGGAACACCCTGTGAAGCCTTAGCAGAAATTAGCCCCAAACATTCAGGACTTGGTTAATAAAGGCCGGCTTCCCTCCTTTTGTGCCCATTTCCGACTCAGAACCATCCAGAGAAAGTCAAATGTGCTACCCAAACCAAGTGCAAAGGCCGTCTGCTTCTAGTTAGCTTGCTTGCAGGTTCCTCATGCCAACAGCTTCCAATCACAGCATAGCTCAAGCCTTCTCTCCACCTCATCCCCCTCCCCCGACAAACAGTAGAATCTCCATGCCAGAATTCTCTTTCTACTTGCAAATTCAAGAAATGTATTTCACAAGGTGTTTTGAAGTTAGCCTAGGCACCCCATCCCCATCTGAGTATGATCTTTTTTTTTTCTTTCTAGCTCAGAATAACTATCACACAGAGGCAGAAAAAGAGAACCCTAGAGTGAGAAGCCTGCTGGAATTCACTTGCTAGTTCGTTGGAGCCTTCAGGGTGCTGCAAGCTAAGACCACCTCAGCCAGCTGCATTGGCTGTGGACTGTCCAATGCAGCTGTGATGATGTAGTGCAGTTGGCTCTTAAAGTCTTGGGAGAAGGCTTACTCTGAGAAATACTGATCCTTTTATTCCTTACCAATATTAGTTCTGCCAAAGACGATCAATAAGCTCCTAAAAACTATAGAGTACTTACCAAAGCTCTAAAGGGTGATGCAACTATAAAGAATCCTGCATCCTGTTTAGTCATGGAAGGCTACTAATAATCTATGTTTAGTTTGCAAAGGAAAAAAAAATACAAATCTAGGTATCCATAATTCCATTTCCTTAACAGCCTTATTACAGGGAGCAGGTGTCTAGGATTAAATCATCAAAGAAAAAAACAGAAATGCCTAAACTTTGAAAATTTGGAAAGTTTACACAAATTGAAAGAGAAGGAGAAAAACAAATTAAAGAATTTGAGTAAGATCCTGTCCAAGGCATTTTCAGTATTGGATAAGTCAAGGCAAGAAATGCTGAGAACTTCTAAAGATAGAAAACTTAGGTTCTGTGAACATCGATGGTATCAGTGTTTCCTTTTCTTCCTTCCCTCCTTCCTCTCTCCCTCCCTCACTACTCCTTTCCTCCCTCCTTCTCTTTTTTTCCTTCCTTCCTTCCTTCCTTCCTTCCTTCCTTCCTTCCTTCCTTCCTCTCTTCCCTTTTTTGGGCTTTTTTTTCTAAATAAAATGTTCTCCAAGATATTCCTCCACAGTATGCAGCCAAGTGCTGTAACTATGGTAGATAGGTAGATATACCATATACCATCTTTGGTAGTAAGTAGATACAAATTCAGTCTATTAAGGAAAGACTCTAGCCAACTAAAATTTTCTGTAAAGCAATCTGAAATACATTTTCACCAGAGAATCTCATAATTCTTAAGATTATAGTGGTAGAGTAAGATTATGTACAAATAATCTGGTGGGAATTTTTAAAAATATTCTTGCTCTTTTTTGATACTATGAAGTCTAACTGTCTAGTGGATATTAATGTCTACTTAAGAAGGTAGGTAACTATAATACGATATAATTAGTTTTATCCCAGAGACAAAACAGATATAAATGTTTTAAATGTTATGGAAAACAAATAAGAAAGCAACAAACCGAGGCTTTTTAAAAACAACAACAACAACAACAACAACAACAAAACCTGCCAGATATTATCTATAAATGCTTGGCACTATTCTATTTTAATGAGGTAGAATATTTTCAGTTTCTAACTGAAATCTAAGTGATAAAGTAATTATTAGAATGATGAATACACTGGGGTGCCTGGGTGGCCTAGTGTGTTTAAGCATCCAACTTTGGCTCAAGTCATGATCTCAGGGTTCATGGGTTAGAGCCTCGTGTCAAGCCTCACATCAGGCACTGTGCTGATGGCTCAGAGCCTGGAGCCTGCTTCAGACTCTGTGTCTCGCTCTCTCTTTGTCCCTCTCTGCTCATGCTCTGTCTCTCTCCCTCAAAAATAAACATTAAAAAAAATTATAAAATTTAGGAAAGCTGAATACATTAAGTAAGAAGTGAGTAAAAGTATATAAGCCAGACCAGGTAGGAAATGACTTTTCGGAGGGATGGAAGAACATGAAAATGCACATAGACTTGAAAGTATATAGTATTTGGGGGGATTTTATGAAGCTATTCGACTATAACCTGAGAT
This sequence comes from Prionailurus bengalensis, assembly GCF_016509475.1. NCBI lineage: Eukaryota > Metazoa > Chordata > Mammalia > Carnivora > Felidae > Prionailurus > Prionailurus bengalensis. The sequence goes on along the minus strand of NC_057353.1, from coordinate 19,010,607 downwards.
GTATAGGGATATCAGGATGTAATACTGGAAAAGAGCCTGGTCTCAGATAATGAAGAGAGATAAAATTATCAAATCTATGTCTTAAAAAGATAACTGTAAGTGTATTTACTAAAAAAACCAATTTTCTAGAGTTATATACAATGTTTAGAAATTTTCTTTTTGAACATAGACAATGCTATGATCTCTATAATATAGAGATATTATCTCAATAAAATATTCTTCATTGAAATGAATATATTCAATTACATTTAGTAAATGAGCTCATAAATACATTACTCATCACTATAAATGCATTTCTCATTAATAAGTTCTTATATAAGAACATACAATTGTACATTCAACTAAATATCAAGAATATATTTGATATAGTTAATATGATCAATTTATTATAGAACTATACCATCTAATTTAATAGTGACTAGCCACATGTTGCTACAGAACATTCAGAATGGCTAGTTTGAATTGTGATATGCCGTTATGAGTAAAGTAAACACAGAATTTAGAAGACTTAGAAGAACATAATACAAAATATCTAATTTATAACATTTTTAGTGACTATGTGTTGAAATAATAATAGTTTGGATATGCTGCATTAAATGAACTTTATTATTATTTTCTTTTTAAGTAGGCTCCATGCCTAGCATGGAGCCCAATGTGGGGCTTGAACTCACAACCCTGAGATCAAGACCTGAGCTGAGATCAAGAGTCGGACACTTAACAGACTGAGCCACCTAGGCGCCCCTAAATAAACTTTATTATTACAATTAATTTTACCTATTTCTTTTTCCTTTTTTAATGTAATTACTGGAAACTTTAAAATTACATAAGTTGCTCCAATTTGTGTGGCTCATATTGTATTTCTATTGGACAGTGCTGTTCTAGAACATGTATTTCATGAATATATTAATTAAAATTATATTTTAAATAAACTAAACTATGCTATATCCTATAGCTTTAGACTAACTTAATATGCCTTGAATTGATGCAAATAAGAATATAGTCATGAAATATATGTGAGAATATTCCTGAGAACAATATAATCATTTTCATTGACTCTATTCAAAAGATTATTTACTTTTTCTTTTTTAATTTTTTTAACGTTTATTTACTACTGAGAGAGAGAGAGAGAGAGAGAGCAGGAGAGGGGTAGAGAGAGGAGGAGACACAGAAGCCGAAGCAGGCTCCAGGCTCTGAGCCATCAGCACAGAGCCCGATGCGGGGCTCGAACTCACAAACCGCAAGATCATGACCAGAGCCAAAGTCGGTCACCCAACCGACTGAGCCACCCAGGTGCCCCAGATTATTTACTTTCATTACTTGCTATCCTGCTCTCTGGCTTTATTTTTTTCCCCTTAGCCCTTATCACTCACTACCTGAATATATATATATATATATATATATATATACCTGAATACACACACACACACACACACACATATACACAAACAGACAACATACATTTGTGTTCCACATGCCTACAGCCATTTGGAAAAGTAAAAACTGGAAGCTAGGAGATGAGGGAGAAAGGAGTCTATATCAGTAGTGCATATATAAGCTTCTGGCAGCCTGGAGTAAGGAAGGCACAATAAAAAGAGAGAGAAATGTGTTAGGAGGTAATTTCCGAGGAAGACTCCGTAGGTTTAGTGAACGATTGAATGTGAAATCCCGGCAGGTTTCTCCACATTACATTTTTGGGGAATATAGGAAGAGATAATGTCTTTGGTTTGGCACGTGCTGAGATGGATCTGTCTTCAGGATATCCATAGGGATGTTTGATAGACAGAGGGACAAGTCTAGGGCTGGAAGTGGGGGTGGAGTGAAGTTACAGACCATATGGCTGAGAAAAACTGATAAAATTATCAGCCCCGCAGTTAAAACTAAGCAGTGACACTTCTTATGTTAATTTTCTCTATAAGTGAAATGATACATTATATTCATATTATATTTAAAAGAAGAGAGTAAAAAAAAAATTTTTTTTCCCACAGGAGGAAGCATGAAGCAGTAACATATTTTTAAAGGTAGCCTATAAAATAGTGATGCATCCTTTGACTCACAGGGACACTATTGAGGAAAACGAACTAATTTATGACTAAAGACTTTGAGCACTTTATCTTTATACAATCTAAATAACCAAGAATTAATCAAGCAAAGAATTGTTTTGATTTAATTTAAGGAAATAACAGCTGCCTAGATGAAATAATCTCAGGACTTTCATTTCGTTCGAGTGTAATCCATGAAATAATTTACAGCTGCTTGAACTAGACAATGTGGGATCTGAGCGAATTTTCACATCTGTTTCTAGGAACTTTATAACAAAAATTAAAAGCTTTCCAAACATAAGTCCCTTCACAGTGATTCAGCGAAGGGTTACCCAAGAATTATATGGCATTGCAATTGGTTTGTTGATTTACGTTGATAGTGCTGATTTGGTCAAATATTTTAAGCAGATGTTATATATTCTGAGTGAATTATTAAAAATAAAACAAATGTTAAGAAAATATATAAGAAATTAGACAAGTTTAAGTAAAATATTTATGAAAACTTTTTTCTTATGCAAGACAGCTATATTTCCTTATAAGGGGGAAAGAAACAATGGAGAGCAAAACAATTCACTTTGCTGGGATAAATTCTGGTTAAAAGGTGGAGGGAAAATGTTAAGGCCATGATTCTATTGATTCTCTGTTTCTATGATAGGAAAAAAAAATAAAAAAAGGATAAAATAGGCAGAGAGGGAAAGGATTAGGACCTGACATCCTTGGTGGGGAAAGACATATTTTGGAACAATGCTGGGGGTATCTGACCACAGCAAACCCCCTCAGGCAACTCTCCCTCAAGTTTCCTTCAGCAATTTGATGAAAGACCTGACCAAAAATAAGTAGACCATAAAACCTATGACCCACGAGGAACTGGTATGGCCATAGACCACCCCTCATACAATGGAAATGAGTCAATCAGGAGCGGACAACAGAGCACCTAGAGTTATCCAGCCAATCAGGATAAAACCTGAGAAGGAACTGGGGAGAAGGGAAGGGGTGGGGCAACCAGAACCTTAAAAAACAAGCACCTTTGCCTATTGTTGACAAGCATTCACTTTTGAATGTCTCCTCTCTGTAAAGAGAGCTTTCCTACTATTCTTCCTTCCTAATCTTATATTCTAATAAACTTTTGCCTGCTGCTCACTTTGTGTCCACCTCTTCATTCTTCTAAGTGGCGAGACAACGAATCTCAGGTATTGTAAAAAATCCTCCCACATTTCAGTCATGCCTGAAATAGGAGTTCAGCATTCTTTCTCCATATATCAGAAGAGCACAACTTAACCAAATTTGTAAATGGTTAAGAACAAAGTGATTGATATCAGAAATTATAGGCTATAATTTTTTGAATGACTTTAGTTTAAAAAAAATTTAAGTTAGGGGTGCCTGGGTGGCTCAGTTGGTTAAGGATCTGACTTCAGCTCAGGTCATGATCTCAAGGTTCAGGAGTTCGAGCCCCACCTTGGGCTCTTTGCTGTCAGCACAGAGTCCACTTCAGATCCTATGTCCTCCTCTCTCTTTGGCCCTCCTCACTAGCTCTCTCAAAAATAATCATTAAAATTTTTTTTTTTTTAATTTTAAGTTAGAATTGCATCGGGGAAAAAATGTCTTGTGGAATTTAAATGCTGTGCTGGTTTCCCTCTTTAGTAACATGAGAGCAGGTTACAGAGTATTTACTTTCCTTGACCACATGAGATCAATAAACAAAGAAAGTGATTAGACCAGTAAGTTAGGGAAACTGTTTACAGAAAGTTAAGTTTACATGTATTCTGTATCATCTACTATTAACTGAAAGGAGCGAGAAACTTCCTGAGATATCTTTGTTAGCTACCAGTTCCTGTTTAATTTCTTTGACCTTCAAGAGCCAAACACATCATGACCACAAACATTTGTAAAAATTTATAGGCTAGAATTTGTTCACTTAGATTGCAAATGAATCACAAGTCTTGTGCTAATTGAACCAATCATGATGTAAATTGTGAAGGCTTTACTGTTAGTCAGAAAAATTAAGACATCTGGGAATGGTTTTCTCTTTCCAGTCTGCAAGAAAATACTACTGCTTCTAGCAAATTCAAATCCAGACACTACTCGCAAAGACTGGTTTCTGCATCAGAGCGTATCTATTTTTCTTAATTTTCACCCACCACATATTTAAGAGATTATATTGTATAAACAAAAAAATTTTTTTTTGACTTTTTCCTGAAACTTTTGTCACCTTCTGAATTGCTGTGATGACACATTGTGGATAACACAGAACGAGAGACCATATCTGAAGGGTAGCATCAGGGACTGGATTTGAGGGATAGTAGGGGGAAGCTCGAGAAGGGAGATCAAAAAATAGCTTAGAAGGAGGGGAATAAAACTGGAAAACATTAAGTGAGGCAAACCGGGCAAAGTGTTTAGAGTGTAGACTCGAGCATGGCCAATAATGGTATCCAGGTAGTCACAGAGAAAGATTGATTAATCTAAAAGACTGGAATTTAGTAAATGATTAATTTTCATAAGGTGATGAGTAAAAAGGTGTAGGTTTTTCAAATATAAAAATCACTGCAAAATCTTGCCTTTTCATTTCTCATCCCAATGGTTTAGTTACAGAATGATGAGCCACCATTACGTTACGGCAAGAATTGTTTCACCCTCTACGGGTGATACAACATATATACATCTATTCTTTTTGTTTTTAAACTGTTAACCCTATTTAAAATAATTTTTACATTCCTACAGGCTCTATGTTAAATAAATAAGGTATTAATTTGTTGATTGCTAGTGAACATTGACCATCAACCTAACATATATAGCCTGCACCATATTTGTTGATATTTTTATTTTTGCCAGACCACAAGTATTAGTTGGGATCACTTTGAAGAGTGTTTCTGCATGGAGATTACATAATTTGTTAACTCAAAATAAGCCTTTTGGAGAGAATATGATAAATTTATACACTAATTGCTACAGTCCCAAGACCAGCAGTTAAATTTTCTGTATCTATTCTCTAAACTTATCTTTAGTAGAATTGACTCTACCTGAAGTCAGTTTATTTTATATACATGATGCAAATACAGGAAGGTAAATTAATGTGATATTTGTGATTAAACTCAGGATTTATTGTCAGTTTACTTTTCTCTTGGGTTTCAAGTGTAATATGTCTTTGGTGGTTGACATCTTCCATCACTACCCTTCTTTCCTCTTTCTTTTCTTGTATTCCATCCTTATTTTTGCTTAAGTCTTCAGCTTTGATAGTATTCTTCTTACTAGATACTAGACATTGTAGACTTCTTTTGCTCCAATAGTCCTCCATTTTAATTCCTTTGTACTTTGCTTTACTCCTTCTCTCGACTTTGTGCTATTGATATTGAGATTTTCATCTCATCATGTGATATTCTCAGTTAGGCAAATTTTAACCCACTACATGCACATTTAAAAAGTTTTTTAAAAGTTAGACAAAAACGTATTTCATTATGCTTGTCACATTTGTTGGAATTCTAAATCCAATATGGCTAATTCAAAAATAGCATTAAGTATCATAGCTACCCCTCTTCCTATTCCCTCCAAACTCCCTTTATTTCTGTTTTCTGCTCAGCCCTTTGGAATACATTTTAAAAGAATCAAATTTTTGGAAAATAAAAAAAGAAGACCATGGCTGGCCATATACTAAAATTGTTACTGATGTATTTTGGCTGTGGTTGCCAACTCATTCTCCCTTGTGGTGTGCCACAGGCAAGAAGCAAGCACAGGACATACCTTTCCCATCACTGAGATGGGAGCCACATGCCACAAGACGTTGCCATCCTGTCTGACACACTGTAAGTTCTCTTTCCATTCCATGTTGCTTTCTTGGAATTCACATGCTGTTCTCATCCTTTACACTTCAAGCCACAAAACACTGCAACCCCAAATGAAATTTTACAAGACCATTTTCAACTCTGTTCCGTTTTCTTGGATAGTGGCCTCTATGGAACTATTCTTTAATAACATGTCATACAGCATGATATCACCTAAGAACCCATCTCACACCCTAATTATAGAAACATTTTGAGTTTACTAAACATGGATATTTAAAGATAAGAAAAAAATATAAAAATAAAAAAATGTACAAAATGGCTACACAATATACTCCTTCTACAGCATCCTTAGCCTCTTTCTGTGCCTCGAACAATCCAATAATGCCAATGTTTTCAGGTCTCTGTACTTACTGTGCTCCCTACCTATGGTGCCCTTTCCCCAGATATGACCATACAGGGCTTCTCTCCCTTCATTCAAATCTCTGCTCAAATATTCACCTCCAAGAGGGGATTTCCTTTACTATTCTATCTAAGAGAGCATCATTTATCATATTTATCCTTTTTATCTTTCTTTATCTCCAGAACATTTGTGACATTCTGTAATTACTTTTTATGCTTATCGGTTCCTCATTTGATTCTCCACTAATAAATTTCCAGGAGGGTAGAGAGTGTCTTACATTTCCTATACAGTCCCTGGAACATAATTGATGTTCTATGCATATATTTTGAGTGAATGAGTGGATGAATCATCCCAACACCATGATATACATGCCATCGTTATTCCATTTCATTGACAAGGTATATTGTAGATAAGGTCCCTCAGAAAATGTGAAGCATTTCCCCAAGGCATATAGTATTAATTGGAAGAGACAGCAATTGAAGATTGATTGGTTTGACTTCAGAGGTGAGGATCAGCTTTTATATATACACATAAACACCTGCAACAAATGATTTCTCAAATTAGTGCTCATATAAGTTATTAACAGTATTATTTGCCTTCCATGTTTCAGTATACTTGTATCACATTAACTCCAAATATAATACCACTCTCCAATGTCAAACATTTAGAGGAAAACTATCATTTGCTCAGTGTCTGTTATGTTTTAATCACTCTTTTAGGTGCTTTCAGATGTTACACCTTATTTTGCCCCACATAACAACCCTCCAACATAATGGTCTCAACCATGGGTAATTTATTCTTCCCCCTCCACCACAAGGAAACATAAGACAATATCTGGAGACATTTTGTTGTTGTTGTTGTCATAGGTGAGGGAAGGGGGTGGTGGATATTACTGGGATCTAGTGGGTAGAGGCCAGCCTCTTACAACAAAGAATGCTAATAACATCCAAAATGTCTATAGTGCTGAGGTTGAGAACCCCTGCTCTAAGGTTTGTTTTATTCCCCATTTACCTGCATTACAGGCAGGGACCTTACATGAATAAAATGGATAGGTATAAAAAAACAGACTATTGGCAGGAGATTAAGCAGTTTGGGGAGTTTAAAGTATAGGCCAAACAATAGTGTTTGGCCAAATAAGTTTAATCTATGGATTCTGACATTTGAGTTAGACTCTAGTTTGATCAGGTCACACGATTAATATGTTGTGCAGCCTGGATTTGAACAGAACACTAAGGTGATGTTTTCCCAACCATAGCACAATACTCTATTCATACCACATTACTGATTAACTCCGTTACACAAAGATGGCTTAGTCTGCTGGTGCTACTCTGCTTTTACCTTAACGCCAATGAAACCAACAACATATTCACCATACACCCTCACTCCAAATGATATCTATCTAATGGATATTTTCCCTGAAAATTTCATAGGACTATGGAAGAGATAGTCTCTTGACTATTTATTTTGACTAAATTGAACTTTGAACAGCAAAACTTCCCCTAAACTGTCTTTAAACATCTTGGGGCTTTTACCAATTTTTGTTCCCAAAAGCTCTTTCATATTTTGCATCCCATCTTTTTTTATTTTCCCTCCTTTCTTAACTACAGCCTCATCCACAGTCCTTCTGGTGTACAACTGAACTCACTCTCAGTTTGCATCCCCACTCAACACCATGATGAATAAAACAAAGATTTCACCTTGAGATTTGTTCTTATAAAACAAGTTTCTGCCATGACCATTTACTACAAGGTCTTTTAGTATAATGAAAGCCCCAAGCTTATAGCTGCACCATTCATCACCCTACAAGTCTGCTATATGAATAATGCAAAAAGCACATATGTTCTGGCCCCTTCTCGACTCACAACACTGATTTCTTTGCCCTTCAACAGCACTATACATGAGAAAGAAAACAAGAGGAGTTACATAAAGATTAATATGCCGAACACATCTGTGTCACAATGACTCTAAGATGATCCATAATCCCTGCTTTCCAGTATTTATGCCCTTGTATTATCCTCTCCCATGAAAGTGTGGTTGAGCATAGCAACTTATCTTCTAAATAGCAGAATGAAGCCAATTTGCTTGTGTGATTAGGTTTTTTAAAAATGTGACTTTAATCTTGCTAGCACATGTTTTCCATTGTTTTGTTTGTTTGTTTTTGGCTTGCACACTTTGACAAAACAAGTTGCCATGTCTTGGAGGCCCACATGACAAGGAACACAGGGTGGCTTCTGCCAACATCCAGGTAGGAACTGAGGACCTCAGTCCGATAACCCTTAAGGAACTGAATTCTCCCAACAATGCTTTGAGCTTGAAGGGAGATCGTTCCCCAACTGAGCATCAGAAGACACTCCAGGAGTCCTGATTGACATCTTGATTGCAACCTTGTAAGAAATCCTAAAGTGGAAGACATAACTGAGCTGTGCCTACATACCTGACCCAAAGAAATTGTGAGATAATAAATGTGTATTTTTTTTAAGACGTTTAAGTATATGGTAATCTGTTGCAAAGCCGTAGATAACAAATACTACATTCAAGCTATTTTTCTTTTCTCCAAATTATTTAGAATAAAATTCTTAATGAAGTCTGAAAGAATTACTTTAGTGGGTAGTTTTACATTAAATAGCCTGACTTGAAGATTAGTTGAACTTATCAAAGTATATAAAAGACAAAACAGTTAAAATTTCAAACCACCTTATTTTAAGAGACCTAGTCATTCAAATAATTCCTTAAAGTGTTTTCCCAGTTTCAAAATGGCAAACAAAATTATGAATTAAAGATGAATAGTTATCATAATTTAACATTTGGCCAAATTTATCATACACAGAGCTAGGTTGTATATAAAGTATCTTTATATACAGTTTATAGTATATTGGCGTTCCACCCATAATTATTTAATATAATACTTTCACCCATAGTTAATAAAATAACATGATGTAATTTTGTTATTTTAAATTATAAAGTTTTATAGTAACTGAATTTTCCCTTTGTAGTTGCAGTGTTGATTATAGCTATGATTTGATACTGTATCTTAAATTTAAACCAAAATTATAACATCATTTGGGTAGGAAAAATATGATCTACTTTATGAGTCTCAGATCCAATATGTGGTTTTTATGAATACATTCTGGCAAAAAAAATGGAGTCAGCCTGTAGCAGCTTTTCATAGAAGGTGCACACATACACACACAGATAGACAGACATACACACATATACATGCATACAGACACACATATATACTCATACTCATACAGACATACACACCCATACTCACATATACACACACAGACACACACACACACACACACACCCATATACACAAGCATACTCCTATGTGTGCACATACATACACAGACACACACACACACACACACACACACACTGCTGGAGGACTCAAGCACCACATGACCCATTATATTTCACACTGTCCTAGCTCAGAATCTCCAAATGGATGATTGCCATGGCTTAGATAAAGCCAGAGCCATAGGAAAAGTCATCCAATATTTCTTCTGTGTTTCATATTTCAGAACTTTTGAAATGAAAGCACTTTTTCATATAAAACACATTGAACATATTTCTAGATCTAACTTCAGTGTATTGGTGTTCCCACATTCAGGCAAATATTTATATATTTCTCAGTCTATGGATCACTATTTCCCAACACAACACTCCATTCCAGGAGGTTTGGTTTATTCACAGCCTCCAAAACACATGCAGACCGTTCCAGAACTAATTACAACTAAGATGGGTAAAAAAATGTAGTATTCTTTATTTTTTATATGTTATCTGTAAGTGATCCATCCTTTTGCATAAGAGGGCAAATAAAACAAAATTAAACAAATAATAATAATAATAATAAGCCCTTACATTTGCCTTTTAAAGGTATCTTAATCTCCTCTGGCTTAAGCTTTCTTTTTCAATAAGTGTAGTCTCTCTTTAATTTAGATAGAGTCAAATTAAGTTCAAACTCCCAAAAAGGACTTTTTTTTCCTTCTTCCAAGTTTCACTTTTCTCCCTTGCCAGGTAAGGTTGGGATCTGGTTACAAAGGGAAGAGTGTATGTCCTCAGGACAATGGCTAGCAAGCAGCTACTCTGTGCAGACCCATATGCCCACCTCTGTGTTCCTTGCTGGACTCTGAGAAGATTGTGCTTACGCAGTCTGGTGTTTGGGCGTGGCTTGTTCTCAGTATGGTCAGGAGCCTGGGCATCATCCCTCCACACCACTGATTCAGCTCCACTTCCATTCTGGGATCCTCTGAGTCCCACCTCCAGCTTCTTCCTTCACTCAGCCTAGGCTGGGACATCACATCTCTGCTGCGGGGTCCCTTCGCCCCTCATCACCCGCAATTCTCAGCTTTCCTCCAGGTCCCTCACAGGGCAGGTAGGAGCTGCTGGGCCTCCTTTAACACAGAGGAGCTGGGAGGACCGGAAGTGTCCTCCTACTCCTATCTTGCAAGTCCCCTTCCCTCCACTCTTTTCTGTTCTACACTTCTGGCTACATAAACACGGAATGGGAACCAACAGTCCAAGAGCTCTCAGAGTTTACATCAACCAGTCTATGGTTTTTGAGTAAAGATTCTGTCACCTTCCTCCCCATTCTTAATCCTTCTGGATCTTTCTACACCCTACACAACTGGGATTTCTGTCCTGAGAGGTGAACCAGGACATTTGTTTCTGACTTCCTAAGTTGGACTTTTTATGTCTTTTCCTACTATCCAGGATAGTACGAACTTTCCTCTTTCACTTTGTCAGCTTGGCACTTTCTCATGTTCACTATGAATATATGATCCATGATTAAACCTCTGAGGAGCTTTGCTTTAAGATGCAAAGGGAGACCTTTTAGACTTTAGAAAATGCCTTTCTCTCTTCCCAGGTCTTCCTTTAAGATGTCTGATTCTGTTTGCCCTCAAAGCAGTTAGCTTTGAAAGATAATCAAGAAAAAAACCTTTCATTTAGGCGGTACCTCTTTTTCCATGAGGTGATAGCTTTATGGTGGTCAAAGGCAGCAGGGAAACATAATTTAAAATTAAAAAATAAGGGGTGCCTGGGTGGCTCAGTCGGTTAAGCAGCTGACTTCGGCTCAGGTCATGATCTCGCAGTCTGTGAGTTCGAGCCCTGCGTTGGGCTCTGTGCTGACAGCTCAGAGCCTGGAGCCTGTTTCAGATTCTGTGTCTCCCTCTCTCTGACCCTCCCCTGTTCATGCTCTGTCTCTCCCTGTCTCAAAAAATAAATAAAACATTAAAAAAAATTAAAATTAAAAATTTTTAAAAATTGGTTAAATGGAAAAATATTATCCCTACTGCTCATGAAAACCTTGTTTCCCACGTGCCCTTTTTATTGTAGGCTACATGTCCTCACTCAAATTTTCGTCTCATCTGCAAAGTCCTCTCATGCTTTCTCTAGCAATAAAAATCCAACCTCTCCTTCCAGTTCAGCTCCAAGGTTACTTCCTCCATGTAGTCTTTCTCATCACCCTAGTTCACAGTAATGATTTATTTCCATTGAACTTCAGTAACATATTACCCATGGTGTTTGAAACTTAATATATTGCTTTGAAACCTTATCTAATTTTTAAAATTTGTCTCTTCATTCACTGACTTATACATCTGTTATTGGGAACTGACACATTTGCCTATTCCCCACCATATCCATTCAACTCCCACCACCTTGATAGAAAGCCTCCAAGCTGCAAACTTAATTTTATATTTCTTATTTCATCCATATAATTTTGACCTTTTAAATGAAGTAACAGATGTTCAACCTTTGGCAGAGGTAAAGAACTATATCCAGATAAAGAAATGGAAAAGAGATTTTAAAAAGTCTAACAAACACTTGAACTGCATCCTTATAGTGGAATTAAGGGCCTTTTTAAAATATTAAATATAATTTATTGTCAAATTGGTTTCCATACAACACCCAGTGCTCATCCCAACAGGTGCCCTCCTCAATGTCCATCACCCACTTTCCTCTCTCCCCCACCCCTCATCAGCCCTCAGTTTGTTCTCAGTATTAAACAGTCTCTTATGGTTTGCCTCCTTCCCTATCTGTAACTTTTTCCCCCCTTCCCCTCTCCCATGGACTTCTGTTAAGTTTCTCAGGATCCACATAAGAGTGAAAACATATGGTATCTGTCTTTCTCTGCCTGATTTATTTCACTTAGCATAGTACTCTCCATTTCCATCCACATTGCTACAAATGGCCAGATTTCATTCTTTCTCATTAGCAAGTAGTATTCCATTGTATATATAAACCATATCTTCTTTATCCATTTCATCAGTTGATGACATTTGGGCTCTTTCCATAATTTGGCTATTGTTGAAAGTGCTGCTATAAACATTGGGGTACAAGTGCCCCTATGCATCAGCACTCCTGTATCCCTTGGGTAAATTCCTAGTAGTTCTATTGCTGGGTCATAGGGTAGATCTATTTAATTTTTTGAGGAACCTCCACACTGTCTTCCAGAGTGGCTGCACCAGTTTGCATTCCCACCAACAGTGTAAGAGGGTTCGGTTTCTTCACATCCTGTCCAGCATCTATAGTCTCCTGATTTGTTCATTTTAGCCACTCTGACAGGCGTGAGGTGGTATCTCAGTGTGGTTTTGATTTGTATTTCCCGGATGAGGAGTGACGTTGAGCATCTGTTTATGTGCCTGTTGGCCATCTGGACGTCTTCTTTAGAAAAGTGTCTATTTATGTCTTCTGCCCATTTCTTCACTGGATTATTTGTTTCTTGGGTGTGGAGTTTGGTGAATTCTTTATAGATTTTGGATACTAGCCCTTTGTCCAATATGTCATTTGCAAATATCTTTTCCCTGGAATTAAGGGCCTTAGATATTTACTTCATGAATGTAATTTTGATCATCACTCCTGATATTTTATTAAAAAAAAAATAAAGAGAACATGAGTTTAAATATCCTTCCCAGTTATTTCAATAAAATCAATACCAGTTTGAGACATTACAGTAGGCTTTGAAGATTGATTTTTAGATTGGTAAATAGGAAGGGGTAGGGGGGTCTAAGTAAGAAAATAGCATTTAAACAGGCATAAAAATGGAAACAATCATAAAAATCTTTCTTTTAATAAGAAAAGTTTGGGCCATAGGGCAAGAATTCCTACAGCGTTCTCCTCATCGTACTTTGAAATTTAATTCCAAAAACATCCACCATTCTTACTTTCCTTCAGTCTCACTGAAATCCACTGGTTCAAAGCCAATTATCCAACCAATGATTTTTGTCCCATTTATAATAGGTTATGCCTGCAGGTACAACTTTCTGGAAGATATAATAAATATTTAAAATTGTTCCAATATGAGAGCATAGCCATACTTTGCATATTGCAAAACCACTGATACATATTCAACTGGATGAAGCATTAAATAGTGCTAGAAATAAAGTCAGCCAATTGTGGGCTAGCCAACATCTTATGAGGTAGCCAGAAATTTGACATTTTCTAAACATGAGCCTTTTTTTTCTAGATATTGACTTAATTCAAACAGATCTATAAGACTCACAGGAAGAAGCATGTTAGCAAAAGTCCAGACCCACACAGAAAGAACTTAGCAGAAGTAATGAGATATAATCATTGATTTATCTGTAGGTGCTCCTAATTTTTAAGTTCCTGAAAATCAGAAACCATAGATATTCACCTTTGTTTCTCTAGAGCCATGCATAGTTCTTTGCATATATTTAATCAAAGTTTGTTGAATGTATACATAAATAAGAGGTCCTTATGTGAAATACAATTGGATGAGTAAAGTGATATTTAATTATGAAAGATCTTGAATGGCAATATTGGTTAAAAGGATCAGACAGGCAAAAGAGGTTTGCTGAGCTAGGATATGATATAATTTCTACAGGATTTCAGAACACTGGAAAGGTGAAATGGTTTAGTGGTTCGGTATCAGCTCTGGAGCCAGACTTACCAATATTTAAATTCTGATTACACCTCCTACTAGCTGCTAGCTGTGTGATCTGGGGCAAATTATACAAATGATTAAACATCTCAGAGCATCATCTCCTCCATAAGTAAAATGAAGAAAAGCAGTGGCTAACTCAGAACTGCTTTGTGTTCTCAACACATGAGAAGTGCAAACAGTGTCTTGCACATAGATAGCAGTCAATAAAGGGTTCTTACATTGTTATTGGTTTGAAAAGTGATAAAAATCGATTTGAAGTGGGGACACTGCAGAGAATGGTACCAGCTGATGATCCTACTTCCCTAAAGCTATGGAGAAGAACATTCCATCATCCTTCATATTCATTTCAAAAGTAAAAGTGACCAGCATATTTCATTTTCAAAGCCGCCCTTGACAAGTTTTGAAATTAATGTGAAAAACAAAGCTTTTCTCTTCTGAATCACTGAAGTACAAGATTTCATTGTTGGTGTTTTTACTCTTGGGCCTTCTGCTTACTGTTTGTTATTTGTAACTACATGGACAATTGAAGTCAGAGACTAAACTAACATGCATTTTCATGTTCAATCTATAATCAAAAATTGTTAGCAGACTCAAAATCTATAAACAGTGGGTACCGAGCAACATAGCAATCTAAAGTGAAGATATCAATAAATTCGTTGATACTGACTTAAATTCATGTCACTACAAAATGAAAATTTGTAAAACTGGAGGAAAAGAGTATATTTCAATTTAATTTTAAAGACTAAGATATTTAATTAGCAGCTTTTCTTCCAATCTAAATTAAAATGCTGTATATTGATTTCTATGAGTACTTTATGTTTAAACTATAATTGGCTCTAAAGGTTTCAAGATATTTATTTATATTCTCGTTTTATCTTTCTTGTAAAAAGCTCACCAGTTTCCTCATTTCTACCTAAACATTGCTATTTGTTTCCATTTCCACATCTTAGCTTATGCTATTTCCCTGTCTCTCTGTATTAATCACTCCCTTGAAGACATGCCTAAAGATTTACTATAACCATAAAACTTTGATCCAAAGTTTTTCAAATCAATTTCTTATTTATTCATCATTGGAACACATAAATAATATGTACATCACAGTAATATGCCCTCACTGGGTACTTTTAAGTTAATGTTTAACTTTTTTTCTTATAGTTTTCAAGTGTCCTCAAATGAAGTTAATAACTCAAACTAAGTTAAACTAACTCAATTAAGTTAATAATTGAGAAAGGGGCAATAATATTTTCTACCTCCTCCTATTACTCTGGATTAATGGCTACTTATCTTCCAAAGCTTAGTAGATACCTAAGAGGACTTGCTGAGTATGCGAATCAAGGCAAGAATATATGAAACTTTGCCTAGTTATTTTTAATGACCTAAGTCCAAATATGATTACATTAGACCTTAATATCACATATATTTCTTAGATCTTAATATAGATTTATAACACTAACATACATTTGATTATTCCCTAGGAATAAATCAGAGAACTTCTAGGCAGTGTCTCATTAGAGAGAATCACTACATAAATAACATGACCACTGTTTACATACAAGCATAAACACCCAATTCTTGGTACATTTAGTGCCACAAAGAGTAACATCCTTCAAAGCAATGCCTCATGTAATTAGTTTAATGAATTACTATCTTCCTGCCCACCTCCCTCTCTTATGTATTCACTCTTCTAGAACTCTTAGAAATATCTGAATTTTGTATTAACGATTCCTGCAAAAATTTATGTTAAGAGGCCTATTTTTGTTAATTAAAAACTCCCATAGTGCATATATATGAAGCATTACATAACTATATTTGAATGCAGACATTGGAAATTCATGCTTGAAATTGGTCTTCAATTCTATGTTCTTGTACTTTTTCTGGAGTTAATGTATAGATCACAGTGCACTTGTTTCCATGCTCAACCTTTCAGCCCTTCTTTATCCCTAATTGCATTTGGAAGAAGCTGGGAAATGGCATATATTCCTAGTAGAGTATGGTAACTGTTGATCAGTTCTTTCGTTCACCTTCTTTACATCTTCATTACCTCCATCAAGCTCCAGTTCCGTAGTTGTGTTGTATGATCTTTTCACTTTCCACCTTCCAGGAAACTAGTGATTGGCCCATAACTGGTACTTATCCAGCCTGCCTCTCCCTTGAGGTCCACAGGCCTCCAAAACTGAAGGGGGAGATTAATGGTATAAAGAGAACTTAAAACTTTCCCTGAAAGAGTCATTCAGACCATACAGGAGAGTTTTCTCTATTTACTTACTCACCATTCATTTTTCTGTTTACTGCAATCTGGATGCTGCCATCACCACACTACTACTATCCTCAGTAGAGCCAATGATTTCCCAGATGTCCAATCCAATGAGCCTACCCAGTCTCCATCTTAGTTAGACACCAGTGGTCACCAGATTTTTCTTCAAACTCTTCACACTCTTGGCTTCTGTGACCATGCCATTTTCTGGTTTCCTTTGTAGCTCTGTTAATTCCTCCCTTTGTGGACTTCATTTTGAGATTCCTCAAGTTACATGTTTAGTTTTCTCTTCTTTTTGCTCTGTTCTCTTCTAGAAGAGCACTTTAATTCCCATGGCTTGCAATTATCACAGACATGCTAAAAACCCCTAAGCATATTTCCAGTTTGCTGAGCCCCATATAGTCAATGGGCACCTGAATTCATAATTCAGACATTAGGAATCCATCTTGACTCCTATTCCACCCTCAACTCCCCTCTCCATCTTCTAACTTACCATCAAGGTCTGCTGGTTTTACTTCCCAAGTATGTCTTACACTCACTTGTTTCACTCTATCCTCACTATGGATGCACTAAGGGTTAAAGCACTTGGACTGCTGCAAAAGCCTTCAACTCTTTTCCTTACTTCTTGCCTTGTCCCCTCAGATGATCTTCCACACACACATCTTCCACATGATCTAAATAATATGCACATCTGCTCACGTCATGCCCAGACCTTCCCTGACTACAAAACATATCTCAACTTTACTCAGTGTCACAGGAGACCCTGCGTGATGTAATACCCTGCTCTCTTCTCCATTTATATTCCTGCTTCTATCATCTAGCTTCTCCGAATAGCTGCTTCTGGTTTGCTTTCATATACAATGCTGTTTCTTAGCACTGTGCCTTTGCTCATGTAATTCCCTGAGGTCTGCAGTCCTCTCCAGCTTCTCATCATTTCATCCTCTTTACCAAAAGAATTCTATCCATAATTTAAGGCAGTTCAACCCTGTCCTCAGCTCCAGGGTGGTCTGGCTTACTTTTCTCTATATTCCTATTATACTCCTGTCTTTACCACATAGTATTATAATTTTTGGTTGGTGTGTCTTTCTCTCTGACAGTGAAAAATTTGAGTAGGGAAGCCATGTTTTATTGTTCTTTCTGCATTCAGTGTCTACTTCACTGCCTAACACATAATAGATTAAGCTTGTTGAATAAATGAGAGAATGAATAAATTAATAAAAAGGCACTCTATTGCTTGCTACCATCTGTCCATATTCTTGACCAGAAAGTCCTGTTTACTTCCCCATTAAGAAGTTGATTGACCATTCTGACCATACAGACTTCCAAAGTTGCTTTATAACTCATATTCATTGGAATCTTGCTAAACATCTCAACCATATCCTTTTAAACATATTTTAGCCTTAAAGTTTGTCAAGTCTTGATCATGATATGTGCTACCCTCTAAATGACATTACTCATTGGCTCTCTTTGATGCCCAAAACTTGAAGTGAGAAGTAATAGAACAGAGATTCTGGTATTTTGCAGATTCTGCAGATTTTGGTATTTAACAAACTTGGTGGTTAATTTACATTGCATCAGGAATGATTCCTAACTTTCCAATAAATCTGGATTTTCAGGCCTCAGTGTAAATAAGTAGATCTCAGGGACTAAATTGTGCAACTTCCCACTCCAAATTCTTATCTTGAAGTCCTAACTTCCAGTAGCTCACATCATGATTATTTTTGGAAATACAGTCTTTTTAGAGGTAATTAAGAGGAACTGAGATCTATAGGGAAGGCTTTAATCCAATATGACTGCTCTCCTTACAAGAAGAGGAAATATCACATAGACATGGGCAGAAGAAAGATGCTATAAAGAAGAGAAAGATAGTCAACTATAAACCAAGGTGAGAGGGGGCGCCTGGGTGGCGCAGTCGGTTAAGCGTCCGACTTCAGCCAGGTCACAATCTCGCGGTCTGTGAGTTCGAGCCCGGCGTCAGGCTCTGGGCTGATGGCTCAGAGCATGGAGCCTGTTTCCGATTCTGTGTCTCCCTCTCTCTCTGCCCCTCCCCTGTTCATGCTCTGTCTCTCTCTGTCCCCAAAATAAATAAACGTTGAAAAAAAAAATAAAATAAAATAAACCAAGGTGAGAGGACTCAGAAGAAACCAACTCTATAGCATCTTGATGTGGAAGTTCCAGCCTCCATAACTGTTGTTTAAGCCACCCAGTCTGTATTTTGTTATGGCATTCCTAGTAAACTAATACAGTAGACAACAATATTAATCTTGAATATTTTATTAAAATAAATAAATTTATTACAGGAAACATAAATCTTGCTACCCATACAGCAGGGAAGAAAAAAAGTAATCTTTCTTTTTTGCTTTTTTTTGATCACGAAAGCCTTAGGAATACCTTCAGCTGTTGGTGATACACTGATTGAAAGTAAGAAAGCACAGATGGTAGTTTTCATTTCTTCAAATACTTACAAATGGTAAACATCTGGAGATGTGTACTCTGTGTGTGAATGTTTCCTGAGAGATGGTACTATGC
The DNA here is from genome assembly GCF_016509475.1 of Prionailurus bengalensis. Lineage (NCBI taxonomy): Eukaryota > Metazoa > Chordata > Mammalia > Carnivora > Felidae > Prionailurus > Prionailurus bengalensis. The sequence continues at coordinate 18,991,694 of NC_057353.1, read as the reverse complement.
AAAATTTTACTCCTTTGGCCAGAGTGCTTTGAGGGTAGACACATGGAGATCTTAAATTAGCTCCACTAGTTTACTTTCCTTTCAAGATACACACGAAACAAGTAAAACTCAACCAAAAAATCTACCTTAATACCAGGAATTAATTAAACATGGCGGTACAAAAGCATTTTTAGTTTCGATGTTATGCATGGTTCTCAACTATATCATCCTTTACCCAATCTCTGCACCACCCCCCTCTTCTCTGTCCTACAAAAAATCCATGACCATTGCTTTTCCATTACAACATTTCCCCCCAAAATTGTAAAGATTAGGAGGGAGGATATCAGGTTGCCTGCTCTGACTTAGCTACAGATGTACTACATCACATTAATCTCACTAGATTCAAATTAAATACCAACAAATACAATTTAGTTTCTTTCAAAAGTTTGCAACCTGAGGTAATAATTGATATCAACGTTCTTAAAATACAGCCAACTTCTGATTATTAAAGAGTTACTTAGTGGATGATATAATCCTTTATCCTGTTACCTTTCCCAAAAAGGCCCACCTTTTATCTACAATTATTTTGTTTATTTATGATTTTGTTAATAGCTGGTCAGGATATATTAGAGACTATTTTCTCCACCAAAATATATTTGTTGGATACATTATTTCAGGAAGTGGAATATGAAATAGAGTAAAACACAATTCCTGCACTCAGTTACTAAAGTTATGTTTCTTCATAATACTAATATAGGACAACTTACCAAATACAAGTCACTTTGCCAAATACTTAGTAATCATAATAATCTGTTTTCTGGATTTTTCTCAACAGATAATAGATTTGAATCTAAATAATCGTGATTTTGTTTTTCTCTATCAGTTATGCTCTTCACATAGCACTGGTTGACAGTTACAGAAAAATATAATACCTTTATCTTATTCCTGACTTTATGAGGATTCCAAAACACATGAAAATTGTTGTCATAAAAATATTTACTTTTATTGTCATAAATTTACATTTATTGTCATCATTGATGTCTTCTTAATCTAGAACTTGTTTGTAACTTATTTTTACTTATATTTTTTTCTAACAGAACGATTTGTTTTCATTTGCTAACAAATGTGCATTCTTTATCTTTATCAAATACAATCCTTTATTACTGAAATGTAAAAAGTGCTATTAAATTTGTCCATATGCTGACCTTTTAAACACTCAATGTTGCATGGTACATAGGGAGCCCATTAGGGCTGCAAATTATTTTACTATTCTTGGATCTTTTATTCTTACTTTGCCTCCATTTATTTCTGGCATCTTCTTCATCTTATATATTCTTTATTTCTTCTTCATATATGACATTTCTTTCATCATAATCAGTTTTTTTCTCTTTGCTCTGCATTTTGTGAAATGCTTCTAAACAGTGACTTTCATGTAATCATTTGAATTTCCATAGTCCTTTTCTGACTACTTCCAATGCAAATTTCAATTTTTAAGGTCTACTTTTTAGTTTTCCTAAATTCTTTCTTAGTCTTATTTCATTTTCTGCCTTACAATTTCTTAGTCAGGAGGGTGCAGAGATCATTTCCCCCCCATATTTTAGAACATTATTATCTTGTTTTTTTCTTTTTAATTGAGGTAAAACTTATATTCAGTGAAATGCACAGATCTTTCATGTAATTGAAAAGTTGGCAATTTAGTCTGTAGCCAACACTTCAATCAAAGCACAAAAAATTTTTACCACCCAAAAAAGTTTCCTTTTGCCCCTCCAGCCAGCAACCATTATCTTCACTCCCATTCTGATTTTCTATCCCCATAAATTAGCTTTGTCTCTTATTCAAATTTGTGTAAATAGAATCATACAAGTTTCTTTTTTTATCTGATTTATTTCATATAACAGAATTTTGAGATTCACTCATATTATTGAGTATTCCAGTAATTGGATTTTTAATTGCTAAGTAATATTCCATTATATGAATACACCATTCTTTCAACGTTTATTTATTTTTGGGACAGAGAGAGACAGAGCATGAACGGGGGAGGGGCAGAGAGAGAGGGAGACACAGAATCAGAAACAGGCTCCAGGCTCTGAGCCATCAGCCCAGAGCCCGACGCGGGGCTCGAACTCACGGACCGCAAGATCGTGACCTGGCTGAAGTCGGACGCTTAACCGACTGCGCCACCCAGGCGCCCCTGAATACACCATTCTTGTAACGGACATCAGGGTTGTTTCCAGTTTGGAACTATTATGGAAAGAAAGAAAGAAGAAAGAAAGAAAGAAAGAAAGAAAGAAAGAAAGAAAGAAAGAAAGAAAGAAAGAGGAAGGAAGGAAGGAAGGAAGGAAGGAAGGAAGGAAGGAAGGAAGGAAGGAAGAGAAAGAAAGATATAATTTATTTCTTTGGGGCCTATACCTAGAAAAGGAATAGTTATGGTAAGTGTTTAATTGTTAAGGTCATAGGGTAAGTGTGTTTAACTTTAAGGGGAAACTGTTAAGCCTTTTTCCAAAGTGGTTTTACCATTTTATGCTTTCAACAGTAATAATGAGACTTCTGGTTCCAGCCGAGATGAGGTAGCTGCATTCCTTCTAGGTCCTTCCACTTAAAACTAAAAATCCCTGGATGTACATTAAACAGACTCCAACACCAAGATGTATTAGATCCTGGAATTATCTGACAAGGATTTTAAAGCAATCATCATAAAGATGTTTCAACAGCAATTATATATTCCTTTGAATCAAGTGAAAAAATATAAAATTTCAGCCAAGAAATAGTAAAGGAGATTGAGCAAAAATGATAAAAGTGAAAAATATAGTAACTGAAATAAAAAACTTGCTAGATGAGTTCAATAATAGAGTGGAGACTACAGAGTATAGAATCAGTAAACGTGAGGACTGGGACACCTGGGTGGCTCAGTTAAGCGTCTGACTCTTGATCTCAGCTCAGGTAATGATCTTACAGTTCCTTACCATGCTGACAGTAAGGAACCTGCTTGAGATCTTCACTCTCTCTCTGTCTCTCTCTCTTCCCCTCCCCTCCCCTGCTCTCTCTCTCTCTCTCTCTCTCTCTCTCTCAAAATAAGTAAATAAACAACAACTAAAATAAACAAACATGAAGAAAGATCAATAGAATTTATCTAATCTCAATACCAGAGAGAAAAAATAGACTGGGGCAGGGGGGAGGGAATGAACAGAGTTCAGGACGATTCTGTGGAACAATAACAAAAAGGTGATATGTGTACCATTGCAGACCATTTAGAAAACCATTTGTACCATTTAGGAAACAAAAGACCAGGACAAAAATCTTGAAAGCAGCTAGAGAGAGATGCTGCATCATTTATAGGAGAACACCAATTTACATCTTCTCTGAAACCACAGATTATCAGAAGAAAGTGACAGCATTTTTCAAGTGATGAGAGTAAAGAATTGTCAACTGCAATCTACATCAGTCAAAATACACTTTAGGGATAAGGGTGAAATAGACATTCTTAAGTGAATGAAATTAAGAGAATGTGTTGGTAGCAAACCTACCATTAAAGAATAGTTCAAGGAAGTTCTCTAAACAGAAAGAAAATAATAACAGAAGAAGAATTAAAACTTCAAAAAGGAAAGATGAACATTGGAATAGGCAAACTAATAGACTATCTTTATCAAAAGTTTTTAAAATTATGTTTGTTAAACCAAAAATTTTAGCATCACCCAATGATATTGACTATATTTTCATGTCCTAATGGTCAGTCTATCTTTTGAAAAATGTCTAAGTTTTCCCCCATTTTGGGGTTATGTTTTTATTATTAAGATGTTAAAGTTATTTAGATATTCTTTTGACATATATCTTTATGTGGATATAGATAACACTTTTGGTTTTTAATTTTCCTCAAGGTAACATTTTTTAAGTTAAATCCAAGTTATTTAACATATAGTGTAATAATGATTTCAGGAATAGAATTTAGTGATTCATCATTTACATATAACATGCAGTGCTCACCCCCAACAAGTGCCCATCTTAATACCCCTTGCCCATTTAGCCCACTGCCCACCCAACACCCTTCCACCAACCCTCAGTTTGTTCTCTGTATTTAAGAGTCTCTTATGGTTTCTTACCCTCTCAGTTTTTATATTATTTTTGTTTCCCTTCCCTTATGTTCATCTGTTTTGTACCTTAAATTCCCCATTTGATGAAGTCATATGATACTTGTCTTTCTCTGACTGACTTATTTTGCCTAGTATAATACACTCTAGTCCCATCCACGTTGTTGCAAATGTAAGATTTTATTCTTTTTGATTGCAGGGTAATATTCCATTCTGTGTGTGTGTGTGTGTGTGTGTGTGTGTGTACACACACACACACACATACATACATATACCATATCTTCTTTATCCATTCATCAGTCGATGGGCCTTCAATACTTTGGCTATAGTCAATAGAGATGCTATAAACATTGGGGTGCCTATGCTCCTTTGAATCAGCATTTTTGTATCCTTTGGATAAATACCTAGTAGTGCAATTGTTGGGTCACAGAGTAGGTCTATTTTTAGTTTTTTATAGAACCTCCATACTGTTTTCCAGAGTGCATTCCCACCAGCAATGCAAAAGGTTCCTCTTTCTCCACATCCTCACCAATATATGTTGGTTTTTTGGTTGCTAATTTTAGCCATTCTGACAGGTTTGAGGTAGTATCTCATTGTGGTTTAGATTTGTATTTCCCTGATGATGAGTAACAACGAGCATTTTCTCATGTGTCTGTTGGTCATCTGGAGGTTTTGAAAGTGTCAATTCATGTCTTTTGCCCATTTCTTCACTGGATTATTTGATTTTTGAGTGTTGATTTTGATATTTTATAGATTTGGGGTACCAACCCTTTATCCGATATATCATTTGTCAATATCTTCTCCCATTCCATTGGTTGCCTTTTAGTTTTGCTGATTGCTTGCTTCACTGTGCAGAAGGTTTTTCTCTTGATGAGAACCCACTAGTTCATTTTTGCTTTTGTTTCTCTTGCCTCCAGAGAAATGTCAAGGAAGAACTTGCTGCAGCTGAGGTCAAAGAGGTTGTTGCCTGTTATCTCCTCGAGGATCTTGATGGCTTCCTGTCTTATGTTTAGTTTCTTCATTCGTTTTGAGTTTATTTTTGTGTATGGTGTAAGAAAGTGGTCTGGGTTTAATCTTCTGCATGTCACTGTCTATTTTCCCAGCACCATTTGCTAAAGAGACTATTTCCCATTGGATAGTCTTTCCTGCTTTATCAGAGATTAGTTGGCCATATGTTTGTGAGTCAATTTCTGGGATCTCTATTCTGATCCATTGATCTATGTGTCTGTTCTTGTGCCAGGACCATACTGTCCTGATGATTACAGTTTTGTAATACAGTTTGAAGTCTGGAATTGTGATGCCTCCAGTTTTGGTTTTCTTCTTCAGGATTGCTTTGGCTATTTGGGTCTTTTCTGGTTCCATTCAAATTTTAGGATTGCTTGTTCTAGCTCTGTGAAGAATGGTGTTATTTTGATAGGGATTGCATTGAATATGTAGATTGCTTTGGGTAGTATCAACATTTTAACAATATTTGTTCTCTGAATTCATGAGCCTGGAATGTTTTTCCATTTGTGTGTGTGTGTGTGTGTGTGTGTGTGTGTGTGTGTGTTTCAGTTTCTTTCATAAGCTTTCTATAGTCTCCAGTGTAAAATTTTTCAGCTCTTTGGTTTGGTTTATTCCTAGGTATTTTACGGTTTTTGTTGCAATTGTAAATGAGATCAATTCCTTGATTTTTCTTTCTGCTGCTTCATTATTGGTGTATAGAAATGCAGTTGATTTCTGTATATTGATTTTATTTCCTACAGCATTGCTGTATTCATGACTCAGTTCTAGCAGTTTTTGGGTGAGTCTCGGGTTTTCCACAAGGAGTATCATGTCATTTGTGAAGAATGAAAGTTTGACTTCCTCCTTGCCAATTTGGATGCTTTTATTTCTTTGTGTTATCTGATTGCTGAGGCAAGGACTGCCAACATTATGTTGAATGACAGTGGTGAGAGTGGACATCCTTGTCTTGTTCCTGACCTTAAGGAGAAAGCTGTCAGTTTTTTCCCCATTGAGAATGATATTAGTGGTGGGTCTTCTGTATACAGCTTTTATGATCTTGAGGTTTGATCCTTTTATCCCTACTTTCTTGAGGGTTTTTATCAAGAAAGGATGCTGTATTTTGTCAAATGTTTTTTTCAGCATCTATTGAGAGGATGTGATTCTTATCCTTTATTTTATTAATGTGATTTATCACATTGATTTCCAGATGTTGAATCAGCCCTGCATCCCATGAATAAATCCCACTTGATTGTGGTAAATAATTCTTTTAATGTATTGCTGAGTCTGTTTTGCTAGTATCTTGCTGAGAATTTTTACATCCATGTTCATCAGGGAAATTGGTCTGTAATTCTCCTTTTTAGTGGGGTTTCTGTCTGGTTTTGGAATCAAGGTAATTCCGGCTTCATAGAAAGAGTTTGGAAGTTTTCCTTCCATTTCTATTTTTTGGAACACCTTCAAGAAAATAGGTGTTAACTCTTCCTTAAGTGTTTGGTAGAATTCCCCTAGAAAGCCATCTGGCCCTGGACTCTTGTTTTTTTGGGAGATTTTTGATTACTAGTTTGATTTCCTTACTGGTTATGCATATGTTCAAATTTTCTATTTCTTCCTGTTTAAATTTTGGTAGTGTATATGTTTCTAGGAATTTGTCCATTTCTTTCAGATTGCCCATTTTATTGGTATGCAATTACTCATAATATTCTCTTATTACTGTTTTTATTTCTCCTGTGTTGGTTGTGATCTCTCCTCTTTCATTCTTGATTTTATTTATTTGAGCCCTTTCCTTTTTTCTTTTTGATCAGTCTGGCTAGGGTTTAGCAATTTTGTTAGTTTTTTCAAAGAACCAGCTCCTGGTTTCATTGTTCTGTTCTGTTTTTGTTTTTGTTTTTGTTTAATTTCAATATCATTGATTTCTGCTCTAATCTTTATCACTTCCCTTCTTCTTCTTTTTGGGTTTCAATTCTTGTTCCTTTCCCAACTCTTTTAGGTGTAAGGTTAGGATGAACCTTTCTTCCTTCTTTAGGAAGGCCTGGATTGCTATATACTTCCCTCTTATGATCACCTTTGCTGCATTCCAGAGGTTTTGAGCTGTTGTGTTTTCATTTTCATTGCCTTCCATGTACTTTTTAATATCCTCTTTAATTTCTTGGTTAATCCATTCATTCCTTCATAAGATATTCTTTAATCTCCAAATATTCATGGTCTTTCCAAATTTTTTTTGTGGTTGATTTCAAGTTTCATAGTGTTGTGGTCTGAAAATATGCAGACCTTTTTTGAACTTGTTGAGAGCTTATTTGTGCCCAGTATGTGATCCATTCTGGAGTATGTTCCATGTGCACTCAAGAAGAATGTGTATTCCACTGCTTTAGGATGAAACATGTTGAATATATCTGTTAAGTCCATCCAGTCCAGTGTGTAATTCAAAGCCAATGTTTCCTTGTTGATTTTCTGTTTAGATGATCTGCCCATTGCTGTAAGTGTGCAGCACTTGTTAAGTGTGTATTGAAGTCCTCAATATTATATTGGTATCAATGAGTTTATGTTTGTGATTAATTGATTTATATATCTGTGTGCTTTCACATTTGAGGCATAAATATTTACAATTGTATTTTCTTGGATAGACCCCTTAATTATGAGATATATCTTCTTGGTGGATAGACCCCTTAATTATGAGATAATGCCCTTCACCATCTATTATAGTCTTTATTTTAAAATCTAGTTTGTCTGATATAAGTATGGCTATTCCAGCTTTCTTTTGATGACCATTAGCATGATAGCTGGTTCTCCATCCCCTCACATTCAATCTGCAGGTGACTTTAGGTGTAAAATCAGTCTCTTGTAAGCAGCATATGGATAGGTCTTGTTTTTTTTATCCATTCTGATACCCTATGTCTTTTGATTGGAGTGTTTATTCCATTGACTAATGGAGTGAGTACTAAAAGATATGAATTTAGTGCTGTTGTGGTGCCTGTAGAATTGGTGTTTCTGATAATGTTCTTTGGTCCTTTCTAGTCTTTGTTGATTTTGGCCTTTTTTGTTTTGCTTTGTTTCATCTTTTCTCTACTCAAAGCATCCCTCTTCAAATTTCTTACAGGGCTGGTTTAGTGGTCCCAAACTCCTTAATTTATGTTTGTCTGGGAAACTCATTATCTCTCCTTCTAATTTGACTGACAGCTTTCCTAGATAAAGAATTTTCAGCTGCATATTTTTCTGACTCAGCACACTCCTGCCACTCCTTTCTGGCCTGCCACGTTTCTGTGGATAGGTCTGCTGCAAACCTGATCTGTCTTCCTTTATAGGATAAGGACTTTTTTCCCTTGCTGTTTTCATAATCCTTTCCTTGTATGTGTATTTTGTGAATTTGACTATGATATGCCTTGGTGATGGGTTTTTGTTGAATCTAATAGGAGTTCTCTCTGCTTCTTGCATTTTGATGTCTGTGTCCTTCCCCAGATTAGGAAAGTTTTCTGCTATGATTTTCTCACATAAACTTTCTGCCCCTTTTTCTCTCTCTTCATCTCCTGGGACTCCTATGATTCAGATGTTATTCCTTTTTAATAAGTCACTGACTTCTCTAAGCCTTTTATTGTGGTCTTTTGCCTTTGTTTCCCTCTTTTTTTCTGCTTCATTATTCTCCATAATTTTGTCTTCTATATTGCAGATTCGCTGCTCTGCTTCATCCATCATTGTGGCATCCATTTATGATTGCATCTCAGTTGTAGCATTTTTAATATCGTCCTGACTAGATTTTACTTCTTTTGCCTCCACAGAAAGGGATTCTATGCTTTTTTTCAACCCCAGCTAGTATTCTTATTATCATGGTTCTAAATTCTAGTTCAGACATCTTGCTTATATCTGTGTTGATTAAGCCCCTGGCTGTCATTTCTTCCTGTTCTTTCCTTTGGGGTGAATTCCTTTGTTTTTTTCATTTTGGAAGAAGAAAAAAATTAATAAAATACAAATTAAAAATTAAATAAATTAAAAACTGGACAAAAAATCAAATAAATGAAGCTAGATCCTAGGTGTGTTTTGGTCTGCTTATCAAGAGAAGCTTCATAGAATAGAAAAGGGAACAGAAAGCAAGAAAAGATTAAAAAGTTAAGAAAAAATTTAAAAATATATAATAAAATGAAATAAAATGAAATAGAATAAGAAAGTAAAAAATAATAAAAACATAAAAATAAATTAAAAAAAGAGAACAATAATAAAATTTTCTCTTTCTGTATCCAAGAAAAAGGAAAGAAAAAAAATAATTTAAACAAAAACAGAAGCAAAAAAACCCAAACTAATAAATGAATCAGCAAACAGAATGAAACCCAAATTAAGTTACATACAGCTTCCCCTAGAACTGGAACTATGAAGCACTTGGTCCGTACACTGAGCAGATGTAGTGGCTTGTGCTGGTCTTCTAGGTTATGTGCTTGGAGGGCATAGTTGGGCTTGGTGTAATGGCTCTGTGCTCCACTAGGTTGCACTGCTTAGCTTACTGGGGTGGATCAGTGTAGTGCATGTACTGGGGTGGATCAGTGTAGTGCACATGACCTTGTGTAGAAATGGCTTTACCCACCTCCCTAGTCTCTGGCACAGGAACTCTGCACTGTCACTAACTTGCGATCAAGCACCTCTCCTTTGTCTCAGGCCTCCATCCACTCTCCACCTCTATGCTGTCCATGTGCAAGCTGTCTGCCTGCCAGGTGTCACCTCCTTCTAGAGTTTTATCTCAGATGGGGCACTTCAAGGACCCCTGCAGCTTGGACCTGTGTCAACTCCCTGGGGGAGGCTATCGCTGAGCAATGGCCGGTACCAGTTTGCCCCAGGAAACGTTCAGGTGATCACGCAGCAGCCAAGGTTCAGATATTAGGGCAAAACACAACACACAGCCAGCACCAGGTTTCACTGCACTCTGGCATCTTTGTCCCAATACCAGCACACATGGCTGCTCTCAGAGGTCCACTGGGACCTTTGCCTGTGGGGAGGCCATTGTAGACTTTACCAAATGCTCTCCAAGCAGGGGAACTGCTTCTCTCCGTGTGGCCCATGGACCCCTTTCCCACTGCCTGCCTCTGGGGATTCGCCCTGCTTCCTCACCAGAGCACCACCAGGCACTGAGCTCTGGAACTTCAGACTCGGCATTCCACTGTTTATAGAATCCTGGTGGTATTGAAACCCTCTCTTTTCTTCCCATTAGTGGTTTGGGAACATATTTCTTATTCAGTCCCCTGTGAGTGTTTTCACTCTTTCCCTCTCTTTCTCTCCAACTACTTTCAGGGGAGTGTTTTTCCTGCACTCTCCAGATGTGCTGCACTCTCCACCTCTTTCCTCTCTCTGCAAAAACAGCTCTCTACCCTCCACAGCTTTTCTCTCCCCAACTTTACCTCTCTGCACTGTGTATACCTGCCGAGTTCTGTGGCTCAAGTTATGCAGATTGTTGTGTTAATCCTCAGATCAATTTCCTAGGTGTGCAAAATGTTTTGGTGCTGATCTAGCTGTGTTTCAGGAACGAGACTAGCTGAGGGTGTCCATGTGGCTCTGCCATTTTCCTCCAACCTCCAAAGGTGACTTTTGATAAACAGAAGTATAATGATACTTAATTTATCACTTTTTAAAATGATTGGTGTGTTCCATGTCCTGTCCAAAATATCTTTGTTTACCTCAAGTTCATGAATATATTATCCTATGTTTTCATTTAGAAGTTTTATAGTTTTAGCTTTTGCATTTATTTTTAAATTCATTTTTATATATTACAGAGAGGGGTGCGACTTCATTTTTATCAGGCATAATTCATTTAAAAACTTTCCTTTCAGACTGTATTCACAAAGGTCCATTTATAAACTCTCTGTTTTGTTTTCCATTGATCCATTTTTCTAGTCTTATCCTAGTACCACACTGTATTTATTACTGTAGCTTGTAAATATTAAACTTAGGTAGTATGAATCTTCCACTTTTTTCTTATTTTACCATATTGTTTTCTGGCTATATAGGACAATTGTGCTTCCATACAAATTTTAGAAATAGTTTGTTAATTTCTATAAACAGGCTGTTGGAATTTTCACTGGGATTGCATTAAAACTATACTGACATCTTAATAAGATTGACTCACCCAGTCCATGATCATAATGTATCTTTCCATTTATTTGAGTTCTCTTTATTATCTCTCAGAAATGTACATTTCTAAGTACTTTATGCCTTTAATGCTACCTTAAGTGGGTTTTTGGTTGTTTTTTATTCTATTTTTTTGCTACTAGTATATAGAGCTAAGATTGTTCTCTGTATATTGACCTCATCTTGTTTTACTTCCATTTTAATGTTCCTTTCTCTTCTCAACTACCAGTTAAATTTCACCATGTTATCTTTTTATAGTTTTGTTTTTATCTTTTGTTTCATAAACACCATATTTTCTGAATGTTGAGATTACAAAGCAAATATCTGAATTTTACCTATCTCTTATATAGAAAATATTGTCAATTCATTAATAGAAAATCCTCATCCTCTATATATCAAACTCTCTTATTTATGATCTGGAATATTTTCATTTTTCTTGAAGTTAATGTTTTATAGATTTTCTATTCAGATCTGACATTTTCTCTGGAAGAGAATTTGTGAGTTTTCATTATATTCCTTCATTCTCTACTTAGTTATTATAAGAATCCTCTTTTCACATCTGAAAAGGAACATCTTACAAAAGAAAATTTCTAGAACATATTCAGTGAACCAACAATCTTGGAATTTGTAAGCAGGCTGGAGTCACAGGAAGTCTAAGAGAAGAATCTCTTCATCAGGTTTCTACCTTTGTTTTGTTTGTTAATACCCTAAAGCCATGATCCAGATTTCTTTATCCGTGTCAGCAAAGTTAGCTGTGCCAGGGATTCTTCCCATTGGTGCTTTTTGCTGTGTCAGTAATTAACCTTATACCACACTAGGGTTAATTCCTGTATCTTATAAACCTTGACCCATTATCCACTAACAAAAATAATCCCAAATGGTATGCTGCTAGAATATCATACATCTTGTGCTCCCTTTAAACACTTTGGGCATATTTTTTTAATGTTATTTATTTATTCTGAGAGAGAGAGTGAGGGAGGGGCAGAGGGATGGAGAGAGAGAATCCCAAGTATGCCCCAGGCTGTCATCACAGAGCCCGACATGGGGCTTGATCCCATGAATTGTGAGATCATGACCTGAGCTGATACCAAGAGTCAGACACTCAACTGACTAAGCCATCCAGGTGCCCCAAACATTTTGGGCATATTAACAGAAGAGTGTAATACTGCCCAGGGAGAAGAGTTGAAGCTGATCTGCAGAGTCTCTAGTCTGATCTCTGCTGCATTATTTCTAGCTTCAAGCTTCTAGCTTCAAAAATTATGGAATTGATGGCCATCTTCCTTAGTTGTCAGTTACAATGCAGTTTATTTTTATTAGTATGTGAGGGTTTAAGGAAAAAGAAAGTTGCTTAAATATGTTAAAATAGTAATCTTAGCCTAACAGTATGTTTCAATTTTCAAAAAGAATTATTAACATTAATTTGAATTTGTGGATTATCTTATCAGAGATCTGTCAAAATATTAATTTTCTTGAATGTAGTAAAAAAAAAGGGACAGTCATAATTCCAAGTGGTTAAATCTAACTAATTATGGGGAAGAAACTTTCTGGTTTTAAAATATTCACCACCTTCATTTTTTTTTATCAGTATAAACAAAGTTAAAACTAAGACATATGTGCTACTGGCTGTCAGACTGTGACAAGAAACAGGAATAAAGTTACTCTTTCCTAGTAGTTATATTACTTTAAGGCTTAAAGTGGGTTTAAAGGTATTATCTGAAACATGAGAAAAATCGCTCTTACAGTATCAATTTTCTAGCAAAGAGACTCCCTTTGGGGTTCTTCCTTGGATGCCAAAATAATGAGGGAAAGAATCCATTTAAATTTCCCTTATCAGTGCACACGCACACACATATGCACACTGATTTGGCATATGTATTATCTGAACTGCAGGATGAATTTATTTAAGTTCCTGTGATTTCCCAGGATTTGCACTTAGAAAAACAGACAGATGAGTTTTCAATGTAAAGTTCATGCCCTTATAATTCAACCACTTTTCCAAAGCACACGGATGAGATCCTTTGTTTAAAGGATAAAGATATTCCTAATAAATCATTTAAAAATAAACATCTTGTTATTTCATACATGTAAAAAAAAAAAACTTCAGCCATTAGAATACAGTCAGAAAGCCAATATGCAGGCCATATGAGAGCGTGCACGTGACCCACTCTCTCATTTGAGACACCAGATGCCTGCCACTCCACTGAGACTGACAATACTTCTCTTTGTCTGACCCTCACTCCTTCTTCCATGGGGAGTATTCTGACCTCAGGAGCATACTCATGAGAGTAGATTCACCTAAAATCCTGTCGAGGGATATCTTCTGACATCTCTGATGTTTTGACATCAGGATTCTAATTTGAGAGCTTCCCTTTGAGCTTCCTTTGTGTTTTCTTGCACTTTTTGAAAAGCAAAATTATCTTTGAAATGATTCAGATTTCATTCATCTTTGGCTTTTTAGGCAATGACTAAGTTTTTCAAAGTTTTACTCTATAGGCACATAGTATTCTTTGAGGAAGATGGTAGTCTAGTTAAGAATTCCTAGCAAAGCCATAAACTTCCACCTCCATATAAATTGTGGCATTGAAAGTGTGCATGTTTCATGGAGCAAGATGACAGCAAAATATTATTAAGTTAATTAAAAACAAAGAAATCAAATTTCAACTCTCAACTACAAAGTAGAAAATATTTTAAATTTTTTTTTTTTAGCGTTTATTTATTATTGAGAGACAGAGAGAGAGAGCATGAGCAGGGGAGGGGCAGAGAGAGAGGGAGACACAGAATCTGAAGCAGGCTCCAGGCTCTGAGCTGTCAGCACAGAGCCCAATGCGGGGCTCGAACTCACAACCAGTGAGATCATTACCTGAGACAAAGTCGGACAATTAACCGACTGAGCCACTCAGGCGCCCCCTAGTAGAAAATATTTCAAAGGCTTAAATGATTCATAGCAACTATATGTACATTGAGGATCCGTATCTATCCATATTTTGGGAAATTCTTTGAATTGATTATTAAGATAGTTTACTCACCCATGTTCAGAAACAGTTGTGTCTTTTACCAGCATCCATGAAACTGTCGCAGACTATCTTATTGGCTTGAAAGCAGGGCAAAGATCACTGACCCTTCATAGTTTTTGACATCTATGTTTTCATTTTAACAACACATATACGAATGAGTAAAAGTAAATGCGTTCAGAGCAAGGCCATCATATTTAAAGGTTAGATGAAAGAGGCTTTAGAAAATGAAGTATCCAAGGAATAGGATTATCTAATCAGGGTGGTAGTTGAGCTCATATTATAATACCAAGGTTCTTTATCCTACCTCTGTCCTCAACAACCTAAAACTTACTTGGACATGGGGACTGGGTTTTTGCCATTTTGTCTTAGGTCTCAGTCAAGTTAGTCAAAGGGAATATATACTCAGAGAAATTGCTCTTATGGCATCCAAGGGGCATAAGTGCAATAGAGAGAAAGACACAAACTAGGTAATCTATACCAAAGTAAGTGGAATTAAAAGATCAAAAAAGAACAATATTCATAAAGAGCATAAAGGAGGGCCACAGAGAAATAAAGGGAGATCTTGAAAACACGTAGAAAAAACAAATAGTTATAAGAAAAAAGAACACCATTTGAAAATATTGGATATAAAAACAAAGCACACAGAATTTGGAATAAACAACTGATAATCAGTGTTCTGGAAATAATTTTTAGGATCCTTGCGAAAATGTTTCAGGAAAGGATAAAGAAATGGAAAGAATAAGGAAAAATTAAGAGACATGGAGAATATAAACAAAAGCATCAATTTATATAAAATGGTATTCTCACTTGAAGAGAAAACAATATAGAAAGGAGCCAATATTTTAAGAAATATTGCCTGAAATTTTCTTTGAACATGCAAATCCTCAGAATCAAATGAATTATAAGGGAGTATCTAAAAAGAAATAGGTAAAGGGGCGCCTGGGTGGCGCAGTCGGTTAAGCGTCCGACTTCAGCCAGGTCAGATCTCGTGGTCCATGAGTTCGAGCCCCGCGTCAGGCTCTGGGCTGATGGCTCAGAGCCTGGAGCCTGTTTCCAATTCTGTGTCTCCCTCTCTCTCTGCCCCTTCCCCGTTCATGCTCTGTCTCTCTCTGTCCCAAAAATAAATAAACGTTGAAAAAAAAAAAATTAAAAAAAAAAAAAAAGAAATAGGTAAAGGGAAAGAAATCCCCCACACATAGAAACATTACAGAGAAATGTAAAAACCCCAAGGAGAAAGAAAACTCTAAAAGCTTTGACAGACAAAAATGGATTATCTGCAAGAAATAATTAAAGTAGCCCACACTTCTCAACAGCAACAATAGTCCCATATTTTTGAAGAAAACATTCAAACTAAAATTTTATATCCATCACTAATTTAATGTAAGAGCAGAAAAAAATTTTAAATAATATTTTCAGATATACAAGTCCTCACAATTTATCAACCAGAGATCTTCTTTGAAAGAACTGTTATAGAAAATACCCTATAAAGTGAGACATGGATCAAAGAGGATGCTAAAAGTGTTTGGGATGTGAGTATAAGTTAATTACTTAGAAGAGTTTGTTCTTGTAAATGAACAAACAGAAAGTACAACTGTAAAAATCAAGAATTAAAAAGAACTGTAGACAAAACCAGCCAATGAGGAGAGCCGGGAGCTCAAAGGGAACTGAAAGTAAGCAAACATAATTGTGTTAGCTCAAAAATCATTGGGGAAAGATAAAAATATGCATTATTCTTAACAAATTCAGGAAAATGCCAGAGGTTAAAAATAGAATGCATAAATTTTAAACAAGTAAGAGTAAAATTGATCCTACTGAAGTTATGAAAGAAGAAAACAATAAACAGAAAATTTAAAGCAAGGTAAGTAAAAATATTCCCTAATCAAAGAGTAATTACCAGGAAGGTACACGGGCAGCTTAAAAAGAACATTTTGGGAAATTTAACTTGTAGTTAAAAGTAATCAAGGGGCACCTGGATGGCTCAGTCGATTAAGTGCCTGACTCTTGGTTTTGGCTCAGGTCGTGAACTCGCAGTTTGTGAGTTTGAGCCCCACATTGGGCTCTGTGCTGACAGTGTGGAGCCTGCTTGGAATTCTCTCTCCCTCTTGTTCTCTGCCCCTTTCCTGAGTACCCCCTCTGTCTCTCTCAGAATAAACAAATAAACTTAAAAAAATTTTTTAAGTAAATAAAAATAAAGGCATTATATGTCAAAATTTGCGTGACACAATTAATTCAATTAATTTAAGGAATTTCAGAACTGAACACATTTACTAGAAAACGAGAAAAAACTTGTTTATTATTAAGATAATAAATCTGAGGATACTGGAAATGATAAAGGTTAGGTCAGAAATCAGCAAAACAGAAAACAGACAACAAAAAGAGATGATTAATAAAATCAAAAGATACTTCTTTGAAAAACCTAATAAGATAGATAAATCTTTGACAAGATGAAAGAAGAAAAAATGAGAGAAAAGTTTCAAACGGATAAAATAAAAAATATAAACAGGAAAATATAGAGAGATCAGAATTTTTATTAGCAAATATATACCATCAGTGAAAACATTTTTATTTTACTTTTTAAAAAATTTTTTAACGTTTATTCATTTTTGAGAAAGAGAGAGAGAGAGAGAGAGAGAGAGTGCGTGGGGGAGGGGTAGAGAAAGGAAGACACAGAATCTGAAGCAGGCTCCAGTCTCTGAGCTGTCAGCACAAAGCCCCATGCGGGACTCAAACTTGGGAACCCCGAGATCATGACCTGAGCCAAGGTCGGACACTTAATCGGCTGAGCCACCCAGGCACTCCATCAGTGAAAATATTTTAAAAAATAAAATTGTTAGGGGGTGCCTCACTGGTCAGTCGGAAGAGAAAGCAGCTCTTGATCTCAGGGTTGTGGGTTTGAGCCCCACACTCTTTAGGTTAATTTAAATGAAAGGGAATAAGAAAGTGTTCTTTTTTAATAAGATTGTTGCTGAGAAATTAAAAAGTCATGCTCTGTACTTTAAAGGATTTTGCTTCTTCCCTCCCTTCTACCTTTCTTTCTTCCTCCCTTTCCTTCCCTTCCTTTCACTTTCCTTCTCTCCTTGTCTCCTTTTTCTTCTCTCCTTCCTCCCTTCCTTTTCTTTCCTTTTTCCTTCTTTTCTCCCTCCCTCCTCCACCCTTCCTTTCATTTTCTTCCTACCTCCCTTCCTTTCCTTCTTTTTACTGTATTCCCACTCTATCAATCTTAACCTCCCTCATACAAATAGATATTTCTGTCAAATAGGAAAGAGGTAACATATAATGAAATACGAAAGAGAGGAGTGCATTTATAGATCGACATGGAACAGAGTGGGTACTGTTGCTACTATCCTCGATTTTGAAGAAAACTTAGTCATGTTCTCTAATTCATCCTCAAAAATCTGTGTTCAGTGTGATTGAAAGATAGGCTACTTGTTTGTGTTTACAGCACACAGTCTTATAAATCAGCTTAGTGCTAGGCTTGGCAAACTGGCCTATAGGCCAAGTTTAACCTGTTGCCTTGATTGCAAATAAAGTACTATTGGAACACAACCATAGGCATTTATTTACATATTGTCTATGGCTGCTCTACACTACAACAGCATGGTTAAAGAGTTTGTGACAGATCGCATGGCCTGCAAAGTGTAAACTATTTATTATCTGGTCCTTTACACAAAAAAGTCGCTGACGTCTGGCCTATTGTGTTAGAGAGCCCTCTTAGTTCTTCTTAGTGCCGACCTGAAATCAGTCATGAGCAACTTTCTGTCATTAGTCCTAATTCTATCCTTGAGGGCCATGTAAAATGATATTGTCCATTTTTTCACATGACAGTCCTTCAAATTCATGAAGACTCACTTATGACCACCCATAAACCTCTGTTGCATTGACTAACGTCTACAAGTCATTTTTTTCCCCATTCAACTGTGTTTCTAGACCTTTCAATGTCTTGCTCTTATTTTCCAATAAATTCCTAGGGCAGCTTTCCACAACATTTGTAGAATACTTGTCTACCACTATATCTCTTAACCTTAAACAGTAACTAGTGGAAGCTCAATAAATATGTAGTGATTAAATAAATATTAGAAAATTTGGGGAAAATTGTTAATATTTTAGCACATCCTCCTTCATTGTTTTTATTTTGCATTAGATTTTTTTGTATATCACAATTATACTGCATGCTTTCTATACTGATTTTTACTGCAATATTGTATCATGGTCTTTATTATTATCAACCCACATGAAATTCAGTGTCTTTGTATGTAAAAAAATAATAGTGACTATCTCATACACACACACACACACACACACACACACAGGTTCAAAGCTAGAAGCTGGCTACATTTCCATCTAAAACACAGTTTTTTAATGGAGAAGGGCAGTCAACATATATAAAGCCTCTATCACAATTATTAACCTATAGGGGGTAGAGATAATCTGTGTAAATATAATTTAATAATCCATGTAAATATAATTTAAATTTTCCTATTGGGGATCAATGTTCCTTTTAAAATATGGCATCTAGGGGTGTCTGGCTGGCTCAGTCGGTAGAGCATGCTACTCTTGATCTTAGAGTTGTGAGTTCAAGCCCCACACTGGGTATGGAGCCTACTTAAAAACAGGAAAAGAAAAAATATTATAAATAAATAAATAAAATATGGCATCTAAAACAGAACACAAAGACTTACTTAAATATGACTGGTCTAATTTGCATCTTTTGATTTGTATATTGTATGCTTTCAATAGAGCCTGAGATTGCATCTTCTCTCTCTCCCTCATAATCTTTCTCACACTCCTCTCTCTCTCCTTTTAAAAACAGCAATTTCTTAGTTTTATTATAGGTCCTTCTGAATCCATATTTTTTTACACAATGCTTATCTGTCTTTCCTATCTTTGGGTCACTTAAATATGATAAGTATGTCATCTGTCACCATTCCAAGTTTTGGCAAAATGTCAAAAAACCCTAGAAGCAATCCCTCAGAATTCCACTTGAGGTCTTGATTAAAATCAATTAACCAACAGATTCTATAAAATAATAACATAACATAATGAAGACGCCAGTTAAACGCTTATACTCAAAGGTATTTGCATTGCATTTCTCATTTCATTTATTTCTATGACTTATAAGTCATCTGTTTAATAATGTGTCCTAAAGTTTTACCATCATTCAAAACCTACATACTGGATTGTATTAGGCACTTTGCACACTTAACATTTCATCCTCAAAAAAAAAAAAATCCTATGAGAGGTTATAGAACTGTGACTCCAAGAAATTAAGCAATTGGTCCAAGGTCATAAGACCAGAGAGGGCAGAGCTGATTTAAACCAAAGTCTGTGTCTTTAATCACTAGACTCCTCTGTCTTCAAATTTACCTGACACTCCTTTACTCTGCACACTCAAAGTACTCAGAACAGGGGCTGGTAAACTTTTTTTGTAAAGAGCTGTATAGCAAATATTTTCAGCTTTGCAGGCTGTAGAGTCTCTTTTACAACTGTGCAAGCTCTGCCATTGTAGCATGAAAGTAGCCATAGAAAAAGTGTAAACAAATGTCTATGGCTGAATTACAATAAAACTTTATTTACAAAAACAGGCAAAGAGTCAGATTTAGTCCTTGGCCCATATTTCTTTACTCATTCTCCAAAATAAAATCAGTTTTCAGAAACTCTTTAGCCATGTAATAGGTTAAATATAGAAGAAAATATTAAATATGCTATATTGTTTTGTTTTTTCAGAAATATAAGACATTAATCTTTATTTTATTTACAAATTAATGTTAGTGCCCTTTGTCTCTGTCTTATGATCACACTTCAGAGAAAGAACGTGAGGTGTCCTGAGGGTCAGTAGGATTCTTCTGACCAGAGCAGTCAACATTTTGTCTTTCTTCATGCACTCTCAGTGAGTTAAAAGGTTTACAGTGTATCTGGACTGATTAAGTAGATTAATAGATTTTATTATCCAGTTTTAACGAAGTAGTCCTGACAAAAGAGATATATAACTTAAAAGGTTTCTGAATACAAGCTACAGATTAAAGATAACACGAATAGTGAAAAGTAAGGAAATAACAAGAAAATGGCATTCTGGCCCTTCTTCATATAATACAATATCTGTGTCAGTCAGAAGTAAAAAAAAAAACCATCTAGTCACATCTGATAAAAAGTATAAATTTTTTACATAAGTACATATTTTTCATTGAAATATTACTAATGATAGAGAACATGTAGATAATTTGAAAATAATTACATATACATGCATTGATGTCTTTGCCCCCCTCTTATGTAGAGAGAAACACAATGAAAAACAGCTGGAGGCCACTGTCCTACTAGAATTTAATGGTCCTTCAGGGCAGGGGCCACAGTTACACATCCAATGCCTTGCACTGTGCCTAGAACAGAGTATGCATTTCAAAATATATAATGAATGTTGAAATTAATGCAATAATACAACCTTAGTCTAATTATTTATATACTTTTTTTTTTGAGAGAGAGAGACTGATTGAGCTCAAGCAGAGGAGAGGAGCAGAGGGAGAGAGAAAATCTTAAGTAGGCTCCACACTTAGCACAAAGCCAAATGTGGGGCTCAATCCCACAACCCTGGGATCATGACCTGAGCTGAAACCAACAGTTGGTCGCTCAATTGACTGAGCCTCCCAAGCACCCCTCTATTCTCTAACTCTTAAGTTAAAGACAAGGAGGTAAGTAATACAGGATTACTTATACAGAAAGAAATTATTCCTGGGAATATCAAGTCAGCTATGCAAAATCATGGGGGTCTGCTGACTTCAAGGTGAATAGGGGCATTTTGTATTTGTTGTTCATATGGAAACTTAAACAACATTGTATTTAAGCCTGTAAGTCATCATTACAACTTATGGCAATAGGGGTGCCTGGGTGGCTCAGTCGGTTAAGTGTCTGACTCTTGATTTTGGCCCAGGTCATGAACACAGTTCATGCATTTGAGCCCCTCTTTGGGCTCCATGCACTGACATCATGAAGCCTGCTTGGAATTCTCTCTGCCCCTCCCCATTCATGCTGCTCTCTCTCTCAAAATAAATAAATAAACTTAAAAAAAACTTTTGTAAATAAAAAGATACAAGATTTTTAGGAGAATAGATGTGCTATAACAACCTAGATTCCATAAACAAATGTTAATGTCATATAGTGGAAAGATACTTTAAGTCTTCTCAGTTTAGAAAGATTTCTGTAGTATTTCAGAAATATTTTATAGCTCTCAGCATTTAAAGCACTTAATTTTTAGATCTATACCTAAACTGGTCAGCTATAGAGTACGTCTAAAAATGTATCATTTCAGTGATATTTCATTTAAGATTCCTTCTTTAACTATAGATTAGCTTGATTTGGTAATATTTTGCATTCTTCTCAATAGTAAAATGCACACAAAGAGACATATTAAATATCTAGCTCTGTAATATCCTTCTTCTTCTTTTAATATGTATACTTAGAAGCAAACTCACATCCATTTTCAGTTCTTAGTATTGTATTTTTAGTATTTGTGGTAGCCAGCCTCCAAGCTGTTCCCTGTTGATCCTGTCCCCTGGTATTCACACTCTGTTCTTCCCCACATTGTGTCCGGATGGAACTAGGTGACATAAAGGATATGCCAGGAGTGATGGTGCATTACTTCTGAGGCTAGCTTATAAAAGACATGTGGCTCATGCTTCTGTCTGTCTGCCTCTCTCACTCTTTCTTCCTCTTGCTTCCTGGATTGCTCACTCTGAGTCTAGTTAGCAGCTATGTCATGGGGACACTTCAGCAGCTTTATGGAGCAGTTTATATGACAAGGAACTGAGGCCTCCTGCCAACAGTCAGGTGAGTGAGCCTCTTTGGAAGCGCATTCCCCAGTCCTCCACCCCTCATTGGGGAATGTGACCAAAAAAGACCTGACCAACCGACTGACAGTGAGCTGGATCCAGGCCCTCAGAGGCTTCTCACCGCTCGAAATGTGGGTTTCACTTGCCTTTCCTGCTCCCAGAGGCTGCTCCAAGGATATCGCCTTGAGATGGTGATGTGATCTTGAAAACACCTGCACGCTACATGTGACTGAGCCCTGTTGAGGCCTCTTTATAAACTTTTAAGATTTGGAGGTCAGGTGCAGGGATCTGTTTGTCTTGCTGCTGCCCAATGCAAGTCTTGCATCTAAGTTCTTTTTGTTATAATTAAAATTGTCACCTATCACTATGGAGTTGCCGGCCTCGTTTTTCAGCCTTTTCCTGCCCTCATTCGCACAGGAGACCAA
The DNA here is from genome assembly GCF_016509475.1 of Prionailurus bengalensis. Taxonomy (NCBI): domain Eukaryota; kingdom Metazoa; phylum Chordata; class Mammalia; order Carnivora; family Felidae; genus Prionailurus; species Prionailurus bengalensis. The sequence continues at coordinate 18,969,288 of NC_057353.1, read as the reverse complement.
CTTCAGATTCGTATTATACCAGGAAAGCTCCTGAGAGGGTTGTGAATCTACACCACCACCCACCCACGTCAAACCTGGCTGACAGTCTGACTATAACCTCCTAAGAGACCCTGAGTCAAAACCACTCAGCTAATCTCATCCCAAATTCCTGACCCATCAAGATGTGAGATAATAAATGTTTGTTGTTTTAAACCACTAGGTTTTAGGATAATTTGTTAGGCTGTGATAGATAACTAATGTAGTATTTGTAACTTAAGGTAAAACAAAATCCAAACTACTGCCTGTCTCCTCAATATTTTGCCTAATATACATTTTTTATCCAATATGAGAATCCAATTTTTTTGTTTAACCATATACCAAAAATGTCATCCCATTCTTGACCAAACTGAATTCACAGATTATCCCCATAAAATTCCTCCCTACCTTTCAAAGCTTTTATCATGGTTCTATCACTTCCAAGAAGCTACATTAAACATTATAGTTTTCTTTCTCTCTCTCTTCTACAGATGTACTCACCACACTATTTTCTCCACATTTTGCTCTAAGGAGAATTATAAGCATCCTAAGGGCAATCTAAATTCACGTCTCAGCCTTTTAAGTTTTCTGCCTACAAGCCAACAGTGAGCATCAAGCTCACAGACAGGACTGTAGTTAATGTAGTTAATTAAAAAGGATCTTAGTTCACAAGTCATAATAGTTGAGGTCTAGAGATAGTAAGGAACTTTCCCAAACCTACATAATGACAGGTCTGCATTAGATTGTAGGAATTCTACTTCTCCATCTAGTTCTGTTTGGACAAGACCACGTTAAAACAAAAAGTGATGTTGGTATGACAGTTAATAAACTGCAGAGGCAGAGGAAAAAGGGTTATATCTAACTCTGTGTTCTTTATGGGATCCTTTAAGCCCCATCACAACCCAATTCATGGTTATTATTTTTATCATGCCAAATATTCAATTTTTAAGCAATAAGAACCAGGTTTAAAAAAAAAAAAAGAAAAGAAAACCAAGACCAAAGGAAGTTACAGGCATGATTTATTTTAAGATCTATGTTTTAAACAAAGTTTCTCTTTCCAGATTTCTGGACTACTTTGTCAGAGAGAACACTCCACCTGCAGGGTTTTTACCTTGATCCTGGCTATGCTTATGACTAATGATTCCCAGCTGTTCTCTTTGTGCTGCATTTGCTCTTTCCCTGCATTTGGTGCCTAAGAGATTAGACGTTGAAGATACAGACATATATATTTATATGCATATAAGTAGGATTTCCACAGAAAGATATATACATCTCAGTTGGTGGGACAAAATAGCTCCCCAACTGAGGAAAACAGACAGCCATATGAATACTCTGTTTTGCTCATCCCTCCTTGTTTTCATTCACTCTTTGATCAGGTTCCACAGACTTCTTTCTCTCCTAGAGAATTCTCCCAGGGTAGACGGCTTTTGGCAACACTCTCAAGTGACTTTTGGGGGCAAAATGGAGCAGATCTGATTTGTCTGAAGGTATCATTTAAGAATCAGGGGTAGATTTTGTAATTTTACCTATGTAATGCATTACAAGCAGCAGGCATATGATAAATATTTGTTGAAATGGAAAAGGAATTAATGCATTGACTGCCCATGAATCCACAGCTAAAGAAAAGTTGTCTTCAATATCTCACATGAGCAATTCCTCACCATTTTTAATCTCATGTCAGTAATACCCAACAAACAGGATTCAGCAATGTGGATTTTTTCCATAGTTACCCTCACATGACACATCACATTCACATAGATGGCATATTCCTATTGGTATATCCATAAATTTTTGAAAATTCCTATACTTAATTTTTTTTTACTTAATTGTAAGTAACAGGCTTTAGAATTCATAACCATCAGTAAACTTATAACCATCAGTAAACTCATAATGAGCACGGGATTGGTTAAATAATGTATAGCATTTCCAGGATGCCCATTTCATGTCAACCTCTCCAGAATGCAAATTGGAATGGAAGTGAGATAATGACCTTGTTTTACAAAAACTCTGAATTTGTTCTAATGTGAAAAAGGCCATCATTTGTAATCTTGGGTTCTTTAAGTATTTTCAGATACAAATTATAAAATTCTTCTCAGCTATCGACAGCCTAAGAGTATAGATTTATACTTTTGTTGAGAACCATTTATATATGTGACCTATTGACCCAAAAGAAAATGACACTTGGGCATCTGGGAGGCTCAGTCAGTAAAGTGTCCAGAGACCAACTTTCGATCTTGGCTCAGGTCATGATCTCATGGTTTGTGGGATCAAGCCCCACGTCGGGCTCTGCAATGAGAGCACAGAGCCTGCTTGGAATTCTCTCTCTCCTAGTCTCTTTCTCGCTACCCCTCCCTTGCTACCTCTCTCAAAAATAAATAAATAGTTTAAAAAATGAAATTGGATTAACACATTGAAAAATACCACTGTGGGGATTTGGAAATGCATAGTAATTTAAATATACCTGGGTCATTATTTATCTGAAAAATTCATTGACATTAGCACCATATGATGAATAAGTAATGATTTTTTTACTCAAAGAAAAATGATTTCAAATGTTAAACATATGCTGTATTATTTACTAGTTATGTGAACTTGGACAAGCTACTTAAATTCTTGAAGCTTCAGTATAAATAGCAATAACTTAAGTTATTTGAAATATTATGGTAATAATTTAAAAACTGTTTGAAATATTAAGTACCTTAAAAGTAAAGCCCTTTATAGCATCTCATGCATAGTAGGCATCTAATATATGTTCTCTTTTCCTTCCTGCTAACTAATCCTTCTCTCCATATGTTTCCCCCACTGTCTATTTCTGCTCAGCAACCCTTCCTATCCTTTTATGTGCTTTTCCGAGTTCCAAAGGAGTTGGAAAACTGAGGATTACTTCCCTGAGATTCTCTTGCAGCTAGGATTCTGGATGCAATTTGGTTCTGTCATGAGATGCACTCGCAAGAAATTGGAAGATGAGGATGATAGAGGACATTTTCCCTCTGGCAGTAGTAATGCCAGACAAACATGCTTCAGTAATGTGAATTTTTTTTCAATGGTAGGCTTCCACTGCTGGCCTCCTCAGCTAGTTACTAGCTTTGGCATTGCAGGACAGGTCTGACTCGGCAGCAGTTTCCTAAAGCTTCCTGAGTAGCAACCACTCCAGAAACTTTGGATCAGCAATAGAAGCAAAGGTTTCAAAACCTGAAACTCTGACGTTTGCTCCTTCATCCTGTCAATAATTTTGTTAGTACCTAATCCCTGTATTAAATCACTCTTCACTTGAAATACCTAAATGGCTTTTTGCACTGAACCTTGACTAGGTTCTAAACACGTTCTAGACACTGGGAAAGTTTAGAGTAAAAAAAGATTTTATTCCTGTTATCAACAATGTGAAAGTCTACGGAGTAAGCAACTCCATCATCAGAAATATCAGTTATCTTTTCATTACTCACATTAAAAGTAATCCCTGGAAAACATTATATTGTATATTAATTACTTTTATATAAATCCTTTAACTTCTCATTTTCTCAGAAGTAATTAAGCCTATCTTCTTATGATTTATTAGTATTAGGTACTGATTATGCTGGTAGACATAAGCTAGTAACTCAAGTTTTTAACCACTTAACATTTTCATGACCTCTGTTCTCCTTTGCAATCTAAATGTTAAAGCCAGAACCAACTTATTTGAATTAACCTGATCAGGGGCAAGAGTATATTGTCACAAGTGTATTGATAGCATTTATTATAAAATCACCTAGATCTTTTTCTTTTTTACTTTTTTTAACTGAAGAAGTAAAAAATCCCAATTCTAGTGATTATACATTAATGTAATAGTAATATAATATTAATGAACGTAACTATTAACCAGTCAAATATGCACTTTAGATCCCCTTCCTTCCTCCTTTCCTTTCTTCTTCTTTCTCTTCCTTCCCCTTTTTCTTTTTATAAATTTAAAAGGCAGATCTTGGGTTATTTCTCATATCCTTTAATGCTCTGACATTGTTTCTCTGTTTAAGAAAAAATTAGTTCTTGGTCTATAGGGACTTTGTCCAAGATATTCTTTACAGTTCTGGGAATGAATAATCCTTTCTCACTTCCTATATACTTGTCAACTCTTATCACTCATTCATTATATATTTGTTCTAGTTTCTGCACTTCCTATGAATTTATATTGTAATACTCTTTTACACAGCCATTATGCAATCATTTCTCTGTCTTAGTCTTCTCTAGCGGTGAACAAAGTTGATAATCTTTGTCCAGAGGGCTTAGATAAGTTATAATGAATAGACTTAATGTGAATCTATGTTAAGGGCTACTTGGAGTGCTGGTTTGAGAATTTGTCTCAGGCAAAGTCTGGGATCAAGGGAAAAGACTGACATGTTCGTTTAGTGATGACTGTTATTACCACTGGCTGGAACAGAGGAAAGTAGTAGCACATGTGCCCTATATTTGCCATCCTTAATCTAAAATTCATTTATTCAGTCATCGTTGCCCTTAGAATAAGCACTCAGCTAGGCAGAGCCTTCAGACCACAAATGGTAATGGGATGCAGGTGTGCATTTCTAACAAGCTTCCAGGTGATGCTCCCGCCGCTGCTGCTCTACAGAACACACTCGGAAAAGCAAGGTAGAGAGAGCTTCATGAAATTAAAAAATAAAAACAAACAAACAAACAAACAGAAGTTTACTTTACAACTTTTCTTTAAGGGGTAAGATAAACCTTCAGACTAGTTCTTGAAGGCAATAAAGGAAAAGAAAGTAATCAAAGTTTATCTGTCTGAGAGAATGGGATTATTTGAGAAGGGACAAAGCCAAGAAGAATGAATCTGAAGAACTACCAGGTCCTTTGGAACTAATGTGTCTTTATATTATGATAAGAAAAACTAAATCAGGTCTAAGTATACCTGGTTCAGTCTTCCCAATTGCATTTTAAAGAATGGAGATGCTTTGGAAAAATGAAAATTTTTTACATTCTGCTCTCATCAAGTATTTCCATTTTGTGTTCACATAAAATCTGAGAAAAATTATTTAGGAATTCTCTCACTAGTGTTAAGAACCAAGGCAAACAAGTTTCTGCACCTCAGAGCAGCAAGAACAGTGTCTGCACAGTTATGATCATTAAATGTAAAATCCCAGAACTTTAAGGGGACAAGAATTCAGAGGGGCAGAGTCTAGAACACCAGCCACCGAAATAGGTGTTATTCCTTAATTCTCATTTGGACATTAAATATATATATATATATATATATATATATATATATATATATATATGCACATATATATTCTGCACAATTTTGGAGGACCTATGCTGTCTTCCTTTAAGGAGGTCAGCTTGTGCTTTATGAACATCTAAAAACCTCTACCCCTCAACAAAGAAACAGATTTAATTACTTTACATGTTAACTTACTGAGGGCTGATACTGCCAAATATTCCAAATAACAAAGTAAAAGTAGCATGTTTAGGAATTGTGATCGGTTGTTTGCTTTTAATTTTTAAACAATAGGGCATTTCTTCTAAGCAAGGACTTCTGCCAAAAGTAAAAAAGCAATAGATCAAAATTTTATTAGCAATGCAACTGTATGAAATTCAAAAAATTAGTTTATTCAAGTTTATGTTTCAAGTTTATTTTATATACTAGTCACAAAATGATGGCAAACCAAATAAAACTTGCTAATAACTAACTTCTTCTTCAGACTGTAGATAAGTATGGAGAATAGATACATATTTACATATTTTATCTACAGTGAAACTGCATATCTTTCACTAAAAATTTTGCTATAGTTTTTTTTTCTCCCTTGGGGCTAAATTACTTATTATCGCATTAATGAAGACTCTTAAGAAACCTACTTCCAATGGCCACCAAATTTGTTCTAGATTTAATAAGGCATCAAAGTTACTCTCCTGATTTATTAAAAAAAATTTTTTTCAACGTTTATTTATTTTTGGGACAGAGAGAGACAGAGCATGAACAGCGGAGGGGCAGAGAGAGAGGGAGACAAGAATCGGAAACAGGCTCCAGGCTCTGAGCCATCAGCCCAGAGCCCGACGCGGGGATCGAACTCACGGACCACGAGATCGTGACCTGGCTGAAGTCGGATGCTTAACCGACTGCACCACCCAGGCGCCCCAGTTACTCTCCTGATTTAAAGAGAATCAGTATATCCTGCTAGAGGAATACACTTGTACTAGTTTAGGTGTATTCTCACTCAGTAAGACATTTCTATTGAAAGACTATCTAATGTGCTGATGTAAGCAGGAAATCAAATTCAAGTCATGTTACTTTCCTGTAGCCTCGGTATGTACTACATGAAGACAAGAAAGTTCAGGGGGTATCTTAGTGTTGTAATATTATTTAATCCTATTCACAAGACTTCAAATTCTTTGCTTCTTGTGTCCTAAATATGTTTAAATCATTTGTAAGTTTCAAGCACAATTTAAGTATTAGCCCCAAAATATCTTGGCAAATGACTGCTAATCTTTTCTTCCTTCCTCCATAACTTCCTTCATTTCTTTCTTCCTTCTTAATTTTTTTTTCCAGTTATAAATATATCTCCCATGACCATGGTAGAAGATGAAATGAAAAATACACAAAAACATGTGAAGAGAATGAGAGTCTCCTGTAATTTTAGTCTCATGAAGTAGCCACTGTTCATATTTCAGCATATTTTCTTCATTGTTTTTATGCTAACATTTTCTTTAAACTTTATATACTGTATAAAGTTCAAAAAAGAATAGAAATATGAAGTAAGTTGTCTAAATTATTCTTTGTACATAAAATAAACTTGTAAAACAAATTTAATTTACAACCCAGGTTTCCATTTTTAATAACTTAACACCATTTTGCCCTGTGTCGAGTTTACTTATAGGTAACACATTCTTTTTGAAAACTTAACTTCATCTAGATGTAAATTTTCAAAATTGCAAATCAAAAGCATTAGCACCCCCTTGTGGTATAACAAATTTTAAGCACAAATGAATGCTTTCCTTAAACTTGTCTCAAGTTTTCTTTCCCTGTTTTTAATAATGCATAAAATAATTTTAAAAATCTCAAAACATGTAATTCTAAATATATTATAATCATTTTAAAGTGCAAATGCACAATATAAATCAGTTCAAAAAATGTTAAAAGCAATATTACTGATTTAAAGAAAAATGTAATGTTTTGTTACATATTTGTTGATACCTTATGTGATTTTTTTCTATGACCCTATGATAATAACAGCATTTTTAAGACCACTTATATGTATTTTTTAAAAGTAGGCAAAACTTGTCAAATGTGTGTATGAATCAGCTGGGCTTTTGTTAAAATGCAAATTCTGATTCAATAGGTTTGGATAGAGCTTGACATTTTCTAATCTCCCTGAAGATATTGATGTAGTTGGTCCAAATAGCACACTTTGAGAAGTAATTAAGTGGAGAAAATATTTAAGTTTTTTGTTTAAGGAATTTAAAAATCTTTATAAATACTTTATACAACCAACTAAGCAAGAAATATAAAGATATGATCCTTTGGAATATGATGGCACTTTAAAAAGAGTAACACTTCTATAAACTAATTGATTTGTGTGCATTTTAATTATACTTTACATTAAGTTTTGTTATATTTATTATATTATTTTTATATTACATTTATTATATTACATTTAATATAGCTGACATTAATAAGTTCACAGAAAACTCCCAAACTGTATTTGTGGATTTCTTTTATGCCTTTTTGATTTGCAAATGTGTAAAGTAAACACTATATTGATATATATTTTACTTTAACTGTTACTTTCAGATTTTCAAGAAATCTTTGCTTGAATTAAAAATCAATTAGAAGAACGGATTTTAATCATAGAACTTTTATCAGCACCAAATGTCAAAGATCAATGCATTTCACACTGTGTTTAACGTTAAATCTAATGAGAACATTGTAAATTTTAGCTACTATTATACGATACCATCAAATACAATATTCAAAGCTTCTGATTATAATACATTTATTAATGTTTTTGTAGACAATTATACTGACAGGACTGTGGCTAAGCAAAAGTAACTAGGTAGTGATGCTTCCTCCTGTTAAGGGATGCATAACCTGTTACCTATGACATTTAACAGCTATTTCATAGGTTCTTGTTTTCAATAATCTTCCATCCCTAATTTAGTACCATACTTAGAAGGAGGAAAAAAACGACTTGAATGTTAGCTGAATTCATTTTTCTATTTGTCTTTTATACTTTATCACAGAGTACTGAAAGGTTTAAATCCTCAGGAAAAGGTTATTATTTCTTCTAAAATATTTCCATATACTTATAATATTATTCTAATAATTTTTATTTCCATAAAAGCAGAGAGATAACATACAGAATGATGGGTGTGCATGCGTGTGTGTGTGTGTGTGTGTGTGAACATTAAATTGGAGATACATAAATGCCCTAATGCTTTGAATCTTGGGATAAGAGTAAAAGCAGGATTATTGTGCAGGTCCTAGGAAACAATGGGAATGACAGTCATTTTTGATGTCTAAATAACACAATTTTATTTAAAAAATAAATAGGGGACAAATCCTCGTAGCATATATGTCCATCATATAAAAAAGTAGTAAGCATGTATTATTGTCCAACTTACCCAAATTAGAAAATCAAAGTTAAAAAGAGGTAAGTAACTTACCTTGTCACTTGGAACCAAGGATAACACTTAAGTCCCAATAAAAACACTATGCTCCTGAAGACCAGGAACTACCGCTCCTTAATGTATGTAGACTCTTTAGGACACACAGCATGGAAGACTCATCATATTGTCTCATCATATTGTGTCCCTTTTAACACAGAACCCCATCAAAAGCCCATCCATTATTGGGTAGTCAGTGATCATGGTAGGGGCTGAGCACTTTGTAGATTTGAGACAGATATAGGATGTCATCATTGTGTGACAGTTCTACATATTGCATAGCTCTGTAATGACAAAATATCTTTTTTTCCTATTTCAATTATTTCATAAGATGAACAAAGAGTATCCCTCTCCCATGCTAACTGCAAACTCTTTCCAACATACCACTGTAGTCTTTAACACGTATGGGATTAAGCATATGAGTAGGTAATTATATAATATATTTTAGGAAGTGACAATATGAGGGATTAGAAAACTATACTGTGGACAGTGCCAAAAGTAGCAATATAAACTAAAGAATAACAGCTTGATGGAAAGAGTGATAAAGAAGCAGCTGTAATACATTATTTTTAGCTTTAGTTATTTAGTTTATACTGACTTAGGTATATAACTATTTTATCGGCATCTTAATACAATTTGCCAAAATATGAATGTATACATTAGCTAAACACAAGTCATATTTATAAGTGAAAAATTATAAACTTATGACACTCCTTTGCCTCTCTCCCAATGACTTTTCCAACTTTTAATGGTTTATATTTGTATTTCCTTCTTTGCAGACATAATATAATTAACATGGAGATGTCATTTAGAGTTTAGATTTTTCATAAACTTATGATTTTACTTAGAATACTTTCCAGCTGTGGAGTTAATATTTATTCAAATTTCTAGATATATGAAAGTAAGGAATTCAGATCTCCCTATCCCCCCCCCCCACCTTTGGAAAAAGAAATATTTCATTGAGGAAGCCTGAGCAAGCACAGAAAATGTTCCAATATGGACTAATTTGGTCTATTTCTACTTGTGAAGAAATCACCACTCTGTCACACTTTTGACAAATAAAATCATAAAATCTAGTAGAATTTCAAGTGAGACCTTCCATCAGGTAGAATAGTAGCTCCTTATGCGTATGTTTTCAGTTTACATGAAATGGAAAACAAATGCATGTCCTACATTATTACACAGAGGACAAAAATATAACTAGGGTTCTCTTACTCTGGTATCCTCAACGGGTTATAAACTACGTAATTCATTCTATGCGATCTATAAGAAGTATTGTCTACTCTGCAATTCCAAAATTTTAAAGCACAATGAAGTACAACAGAGATGACCTTTGCTATACACTCGATTTTTTAAAATTAGAGAAATATCCTGATTTTAAGACACTAGATAGTACCTTTATTCCAATTTTGTGAACAAGGTGAATAGTGTAAGATGGATGACATGTCAGGTCGATGAATAATTTCTATTGAACAATGATAATCAGGGAATATCACATAATCATAAGCTAAGATCTCTAGCAGCTTACCATAATACTCACTTGTTGACATTTTTCTCAGTATCTTAGATGAAGATAAATACTTACAAAACTTACATTTTTATACCGATGTTGAAATAGCAGCTAATATTATTTGAAATTCAAATCAAATTAAATAGATCCAATAGAATAAGTTAGCAATTCATAAATTATATTAAGCAGAACACACCAGCTTTATGATATGTCACTAGCATTACTTGAAAATAATTCGGTAATCAAATTTGAGAAAATGTGAGTAGAGTTTAAATTGGTTTCTAAACTGCAGAACTTCTCATAAGTTTTGATTATCTAATGGTCATTGAAAATCTTCAAGACAGGAAGACAGTATGAATAATATTATAAATTTATTTGACCACAGAAATTTCTTTCTCAAGGGAACATTCTATAGGATCAGTATGTGATAAAAGGCACTTTTTCCCCCTCTGTTCCCTTTATTTAGATTCCCCCAACATCTTCCAAGAAAGTAAGACAATATCACAATCAGAATTTGAGTTTGATACAGTCAACAATGTCCATACTACTCAAAGAATTATACAGATTCAATGCAATCCCTGTCAAAATTCCAGTGGTATTTTTTAGAGAAATAGAAAAAATAATCCTAAAATTTGTGTGGAACCAACCAACCAAACAAACAAACAAACAAAAGAAACCAAAGCAATCTTCAGGAGAAAAAAGAACAAAACTGGAGGCATCACACTCCCTGATTTCAAACTATAATATAATGCTACAGTAATTAAATGTATGATACTGGTATAAAAACAAAACACTTAGATCTATAGAACAGAATAGAGATCATGATATGAACTTTTGATGGCTCAATATAGATGGCCAAATGACTAAACTGAAATTTAATAGGGATCAAAGTAAAATTACATGTTTATAGTCAAAAGGTCAACCAAACGAGTAAAAAGCAAGGAAATCTACCATAGCTGTCCTATATGAGCCAAGAATATGTTTGAAATATGAAATGGAAAAAGCCAAACGCAATACTAAACAACATACAAGATACATCCTCATTAACACACATTTAACTACAGTAGATCAAGAAGAGATGCCAGGGTAGAAAAAGCCCTAAAAACCAGCATAGTATTTAGCAGTTGAGGAAAATGAGGATGTTTACCAAACAAAAAGAAGATTTGGCACATCGATGATAATTTTACTCAACTAAGGGTTGAGTATGAAAGAGAGCCCAGAATTATTCAGGGTTGCTCCAGGAGACTAAAATAATAGAAAGGCAAATTCTAGCCCTATGTAAAAAAAAAAAGGTCATGCATTACCATTACCCATGTTGTTTTGAAACACATAAAATCTGTCAGATTCAAAGCAATGATCATCACAGTGCTATCTCGCTAGGCTTAGCACTTTCTGGAACCAGACAGCAGCCATAAAACCCAAACATACTGTTTATGGTGCACTAAAGTGTAGTAATCAAATCTGGACAAATACAGTAAAATGGATATCAGAGTACCCCTAAGAATAGTCGAAAGTAGTGCAATATTTCTGCAACCTGATAAGAAACAAAGTCATCATACACACTGATCGAAGATGTAAATAAATGAAATGGAATTTTTTCTGGATCATCACAGAAATACATGCACACACATATATATGAAGCTATATATATGTATACATATATACATACTAGAAATCATATCAAATATATATTCTGGAAACACACACGCACATACATATCTGGAAATAGTAATTATGGTAACATCACAACACTGTTCAAAAATATTTTATGTATTTTAGTGTGAAAGTGTCAGATGGACAGTGCAAGATAGATACAGAGCTAATATACAGTTTTAATGATGTCTTCAGTTAGAAAACATTAAAGCAGACAAATGATCTTATTGGAGAAAACCAGTGATCAAATTCACTGAAAGTACTGTTTAACAATTTGCTTGAAATACTACATATATACATAATTTTCCATTTATAACTATTGTTAGTATTACAAACACACATGCTTGTTTCTCAAAGCAGTTAGAAGGCTGTCAATATGTTCATATACTGAAATCGATGTAAGCAATATAAGTGCACACCTAGCTATCTTTGGCATTAAAATATAGAAAGAAGACTAGTTTGCAATTTCTCTATGCTTCTTCCTACTTTGATATTAGTGCTATTTATTTATCAGTCATAATAAATAAGCTTGCACACAAAAGGTATTTTTCCTTATCTTTCACAATCTCCACAGGCACACAGGCTTCTGCCTACATTAAGCTCAACCACCGGCACAATAAACACAGTAAGATTAAGAGTAACTTTTAAAGCATTTTACAGATTGTGGGTGCACGACACTAACTTTTAGATGAAAGGAATGATGGATAGTTCCTGATGGACTTGACATTGCATCCACTGCTATAGTTATCTTTGACTTCAGGGTTAGAAGACTGATTACAAAGATCCCAAGGGGTAATTTCCTTCTGGGGATATACTTATGAACAAATTAAGCAAAGTTAAAAATAAAAATAAAAAAAGATTTACAAGCCTCATTATGTGGGAAGCAGATATACCAACAACAAAAAAAATGTGGCCCTGTTACTAAGTGAATCTAGGTCTAGCCAAACACCCAGGGCACGCCATTTACAGAGAGGAAGGATCTCACTGGAATGGCTTTCTTGAGATTGCTGAGGTCCACCGCATACATGGTCTCAATGCTTAATTCCCAAAGGTGCACAAGTTTCTGCAGGCCCCTGCTCTTCTCTGAGGGAGGGTGCCATTTCTCAATGACTCCCTTGAAGAGTCCAAACTTCCTCCATCAGCCTTCAGGATCAGTCAGAGAGCAACAAAATCACCATTGCCTTCTCTTTAATAGAGGAAACTCCTTTTGCCCCAGGCGTCTGTGCCAGACAGTCAGCACGTACCATCTCATTTAATCCTTTTGACCATTCGTGCACTATGATTTCCAACTTAATGAGAAGACTCCAAGAATTAAGCTGACTCTTTTCATACCTTAATGTGCAAATATATGAAAAGAGATTTTGTTAAAATGTACATTATGATTCAGCAGCTTTGTGTTTGGGGCTAAGATTCCACATTGTTTGCAAGCTCAGAGGTGATGCCTATCCTGCTTGTTCACAGGTACCCTTTGAGTAGCAAGGGGTTAATGACTGAATCCACAGGGCTTATACTTAGCAGAGGAAAAGTCTGTGCCATTGACAGTGGTCGAAGGTATATTTCAAAATGTGTGTAAGTTAGCTAGGGGAACTGCAACTAATTTGGGTGCTTCACAAACATTCACAGTAATTTCCTTCTGGGTTGGTTTATATTTTTTTAATGTTTACTTATTTATTTTTGAGAGAGAGAAAGAGAGAGCAAGCACACAAGCAGGGAAGGGGCAGAGAGAGAGAAGGAGACACAGAATCTGAAGCAGGTTCCAGGCTTTGAGCTGTCAGCCCAGAGCCTGACATGGGGCTGGAACTCAGCAACTGTGAGATTATGACCTGAGCTGAAGATGGATGCTTAACCGACTGAACCACCCAGGTGTCCCTCTATTTTTTTTTAATTATTATTGTTACTAGCATGAGGATTGCCTCCCTCACCACAAGGAGAGCTCTGAGGCTTATGTTGAATACTGATATCACTGCCTTGTTTTATCTAGGTGGGGCATGAATCTCCTATGGTTCCCATGGTTGAGTATGTTGGGCATTAATTAGTTTCATGATACAGTTAGGAAATGTGTTTGATGGGAGGCTTTCTAAGAATGAGCAGGAGGGAGTAAATGTAGGAAATACAATAAAGAAGATCTTCTCAAAATTTGTTTAAATGTTCTGAAGCCAGATTCAGTTTCAAAACTGTGTCTGCTGGCTAGTGACTCTATGTTCAAGTAATGTTCAAGTTTACTCTCTGGTAGTGGTTCTGATAGTTTGAAGAGAGAAAATTGTCTTTGACACAGAAATATTTGGGCTTCCAGACAATTATTTTGATGATAATAAAAAATATGAGAGAATGGGACAGGAGAGAATGAGCAATGAGAAAAGACTTGGTCTCAGGAAAGCTGAAATCAAATTGCAAACTGAACAGAGGCTTTGGTGTTAATAACTTAGTTGATGACCTCACCTCATCTTTTCTTGAAGTTATTCAATTATTCATATAGATAAGATGTAAGTATGGGTAAGTATGGAGGGAACACAGGTGTTCTACAGAGGCAACTCAAGTACTAAAGTGGCAATATTTATCCTCAATCCTATTTTAAAAGCCAAGGTAAGGGAAGCATATTTAAACATTAATGACACCGACTGGCAATGTCCTCTAAATTCCTTGGTAAAAGACACTGGAATTCAGCGAGAGGGTTTGTAGTACTGCTCAGTAATGGTTAAGAACTATGTAGGAGATTTGCAATGAGGAAGTGAAGCAGTGGCCCTGTTGAGTTAGGAAAGGAGGGGCAGGGGTAGGGGCAGGTGCCCTTGTGTTGGGTGCAGCAGAAGGGCCCGCACCCACTTCCGCTCCTGCCTGATGTCTGCCTCGGGGATCTGTGACCCCCCCCCCCCACCAGGAGCATATGCATCTCCTTGGAGAAGAAGCTTCTGGGAGTCATTTATATTGCTGAAGTTGGAGGGTGATGTAGGGAGGGGCTGATGTGGGTTCCAGTCAGTCCTAGTGGGTTTAGTTTATCTTTGCTCTTTCCTACCCCATGCCCATCTTTCCTCCTTCACTTGCTGCTCAACTGACATCAGCCCAACAGCAGACATAGAAGCAACAGCAACAGCTTTACACAGATTATTTAACCAGCTCCCTTCATGTGTGTGGTCAATCCTACAAACCCCTTATTCTGTATCACTCTTAGAACTTTTGTTTCTCTGAGCAAACCCTAAGTCATGCGGGGTTAATTCCAAATTATCTTTTCTTAGTAAGGGTCAGTATGTAAGGATTGAAGATCTTGGCATAGAAACATGCACCTTATTTCTGAGAGCCAATAACCCAGGTATTTTTTGTTTTTGTTTCTGTGTTGTTGTGTTTTTTTTTGAAAGATAAGTTAGTGAAAGGAAAAGAAAATGGTTCACAACACAGGTTGACAAATAAAAGCCCATAGCCTAAATCTGATCTACTGCCTGTTTTTGTAAAGTTTTATTGAGACACAGCCATGCCCATTTGTTCACTTATTACTTATAACTGGTTTCATGATGTAACAGCAGAGTTGTGTAATGAGAGATGGTATGGCCTACAAAACCTAGAATATTTACTATCTGACTTTTTGCAGAAAAAAGTTTAATGACCCCTGTTCTTAACCTTAAAGATGGAATTATACCAGGTTTAATATTAAAATACTATCAGTTTCTATTTTTAAAAGCTTTCTGTCATTAGCATTTCTTATATAAAGACCTTTCAACAAAGGATTTGGGGCCTTTATAAAAACTACTGATCTAGTTATAATGTAAATTACCATATATTAATCATCTACTTTGTGCTAGGCATTGTTGAATATAAAAACGTTGCTACAAATGCTCCAACTTTACAAACTAATAATCAAGTTTGAAGAGCCTATTAAATTTCCTAGGAGCACACAACTAGAGTGACAGAGTTGAAACCCAAATTCTATTCTAATTTTTAACACTAAAGTCTCCTCTGGGAATATTAATGTTAAATATTTAGTGGAGTCTTACTACTGCCTACAGCTCAGTAAACTAATACTTCACAAAAATAAAAATAAGTAGGATTTGACAGAATTACAAGTTAAAAAACACAACTTTACATATAACTATCATAAATAAGAAGTTGTGTCTTTGAAATGCTCACAGATAAAATAAAAATATAATTCAAATGCATATAAAAACAATGCTGTAATATTTAATAACAGCACCTTGGGTAAGACTCTTATTTGCTGACTTCTTACCTGTTCATGTATAATTTGTAGCTTCTTCCAACTGTTCCAGTTTCTTACAATGACTGTCCATTTTGAGTACATTATCTAATTATAAAAACATCTTTGATATATAGCTATATTTCATTTTTTAAAAAACTGTCTCATAACAAACTAAGTCGTATTTTCAACATTCTGTTTAAAGGTTAAGATAAAATCTGAGTAAGTCTTAGTCCATGCTGCCAAATAACATACCAGCTTAAGACATTTTATGATATGTCTTGATTGAGATTAGAAAACTCTCGTCTTTGGGGTACAGATGATGGGCCCATTCTGCTATCAGCACTATTTAGCTCTTGAAATGTACCCTGTGTTTCTATTTTTCCCTTTAAATGCTCATTCCCTGTTTTTCTTCCTTTCCCTCACCGTGCTCTTTTTCCTTTCCTTTCTCCCCTGCAAACAGAGTTGAAGAAATTCTTGTTTTGCAAGGTATGTTCAGAGGCTATTCAGGGAATGATGGCACTGAATCATTCTGGCTTTGCCCTGACTTCTAACCATTGGCCTAGCAGCTTTATCTGTCAGAAATTGATTTGCCTCCTAAAATGTAGGGTATATAAGGTAATCGAGTTGAATCTGAGAGGGACCTATCTTGTACAAAGGCCCGTTCTTTTAAAGAGCAGAGATCCAGTTCTGAAAACATTGTGACAACAGTGCTAGAAATAACCCCAAAGCACAGAAACACTGAGGCCAACGTGAACAGACAAGGACAAAAACGAAAGGGATTGGATGCAATGAAAGCAGAGAAAAAGATACCTGCAAGTGCAACGAGAAGAAATTAAGGAACGGAAAATGAAGGAATAATCCACTGTGGTTCCTACTTGCCCCCAGTGGGCCAAATGGAAGACAAAAGATACTTGAGATGCTGTTTTTGGGACAAGCGTGGTTCCGCGACTAGAAATGGCCAGGGACTCACTCCAAGAGCATGTGAAGAACAGTCAGCTACCTCCTCCAGGGGTAGGCAGAGAAACCACACTCTTCAGTTCCTTTGCATGTTTGCTTTTCAATGTACTTACTAAAATCTAGAAGTCTCAATTTCTCTATAGGTCTCTCTTTTTCTCTAAGTCTCGCTCCTTCCCTCCCCACCCCCTATTCTACCTCCCCTTTCTTCTCTGTCTCACTTGTGTGTACTCTCTCCCTCCAGAACAACAACCTATCCCTGTAGAGTCTATGACATCCAAACACTCAGCTTATATTTTATAACTTCTATGGGATTTATTTCCACTGACAAACCTCTTTGTTTTCTTCTGCTTTGCCTTGATCCAATATTGACTCTGTCACCTTCTCTGTCTTTTGTCCTGGTGGCTGAAGATCAGAGACCAGCTGGTGATCAATGAGAAAAACAGGCTTCAGGAGGAAAGGCAAGGGAGGTGGTTGGAAGGTGCTGCCACCTGGACCTGTGCCTTGTTTTGATTAAAGAAAAGAAAAAAAAAAAAAAGTAATCCAATCCCAAAACCTGCAGCCTGATCCAGGATTAAGACTCCTGTAGCTAGCCACACAAGAACTAGGGTCAAAGAAGGCCATATGAAAAGGATGCATTATCTAACTCTTCATTGTATCAGTTCACACATTTCAGCACAGAAGAAAGTCTGTAAGTAATTCAAGAAATACTTGCCAATTAAGTGGCTACATATACAAATCAACCCCCACTTGAAAATCCCTGTCATCCTTCTTCCCTTGTTCTTTTTAAAAATATTATGTACATATAAAACTTTCATTTTTTAGTTTATTTATTTTGAGAGAGAGAGAGTACACAGTGGGGGAGGGGCAGAAAGAGAGGGAGAGAGAGAGAGAATCCCAAGTAGGCTCCATGCTGTCAGCTAAGAACAGGGCTCAACATGGGGATCAAACCCACAAACCGTGAGATCATGACCTGAGCTGAAACCAAGAGTCAGATGCTTAACCAACTGAGCCACTGAGGTGCCCTATATTTTTTAAAGTAGGCTCCATATCCAATGTGGGGCTTGAACTCACCACCCCAAGATCAAGAGTCACATGCTCTACTGACTGAGCCAGCCATGGCACCTCATTTCTCATCTTTTCAATCACAGTCAGTCTTGCTGGAACCTGGCAATGCAGTGAAAAATTGCAAATTGAAAATCCTGAAAGAAATATAGTATACTGAGAAGTGCTGGGAGTGGACTAGAGGGTACCTGGAGTCTTGTGCTCAGCCACTGAGAAATGAGGGTGGGGCAGAGTTGGACCAGTTAAACAATGGAAAAGGAAAACACAGATAGGAAAGGTGAGATCGTAGGGACTTCAGAAGAGGAGTAATTGAAAATCAAAACACTGAAAGAGAACCTTAGAAAAAGTACTGAAGCCTCCCAATAATCTGGCAAAACCGGCCATTTCTATGAAAGTGCTTAAAAATTAAATGTCAATGAAGGATACAGTGACCATGCCAAAAAAGTCCATATAACTCAGTCATTATTTTAAGAATGAATACACAGTGGGCCAGCAACCTAAATTTTATAAGCAAAATAGAACATAATTTTAAAGATAATTGTTAATCTTTTAGGAAATATTCTAGTCAAACTTTTCTCCAGTATTAACTCTGAATTTGTTCACACCATCTTAAGTGAATTCATTTTAAGCGATCTTTTCCTGGTACCATTTTCTCTCAGATAACAATATCCTCTTCTGTTAGGAAAGGACCCTAAGGATGCTGGTCCCGGGATGAGACAACTTGCCTAAGGCCATGGGACCCATGGCAAGGGCAGGACTGTCAATTAGCCCACTAGCTCCCAGCTTCCATTTCTAGGCTAGGCCCACTTCCACACTTAGGCCTAATATACAAAACACATAAAACCAGAAGGTTTACTATCATGTAAACATGACACTTTCCAGGGTGCATCTTGAGGGAGTATGTTCCTTTTTGCCTTCTGGGATCTTTTCTAACTTCAAAGGTAGAAGTCCAGAGAGAGAAGATGACAAAATATGTAATCAAGATATCATTTTTTTCAGTTGACTGAGTTTATAACTAGATCAACTATATTTTGTTTTATTTTCATTCTTTTAAAATAGCATAGTCCCTATTTCAAAGAGAAGGATATTGTCTGCAAATGCCATTTTGCAAAGTT
Organism: Prionailurus bengalensis; assembly: GCF_016509475.1. Taxonomy (NCBI): domain Eukaryota; kingdom Metazoa; phylum Chordata; class Mammalia; order Carnivora; family Felidae; genus Prionailurus; species Prionailurus bengalensis. Next base: position 18,950,150 of record NC_057353.1, on the reverse strand, counting down.
TGTGAAAACTGGAGTTTTTGTTCATTTTTTAAAAAAAACTTCAGAAATAAAAAAATATACACATGGCATTTCTATCACACTAACAAAATGTATGGCATAGAGATGTTTTCTTACTAAGAAACTGTTAACAGAAAACTTATCTAGTTAAGGATATGCAGTCTCCGTAGTTACATAACATAGCAATTTTACTTTGAAATTTAAATAAACAAATTACAGGTACTTCTTTTTCAGATATGCTTTTGTCTTAGCCAGTCCATACTAAATAATGTATAGAAAGTTCCTAGCAGATTTTCTGAAGCTAAATTGTGTTTAGTAATTCTCCTTTTCTCTGTATATCTGCTTCATTTTCTTTTAGACAATGTTATTCACTCCCTTCTCAATTCCCCCTAGATATTTGCACATGCTTCTGTTATATCACTCACCACGTAATAGAATTATTCAATTACATACCCATTTCCTCACTAATCCGCAGAAGCTTTAAGGATAGAAACTTTGTTTTATTGTTTAAGTATCAATGTACAATAATATAACATCAGGCACATACTGAGTGTTGATGGAGCTAATATGTCTTTTTTATTATTATTTTTTTTAATTTTAGCTCTCTCAAGTGGATAATCTCAAACCTGAAACATGAGCCTTCCAAAATCTCCCACCTGGCTTCCAGTTGAGCTCTCCTTCTCCCTTTGTGGCACTGCGATCTGCAGGCCACCCCATTGAAGAAAAAGAAAACATTTGTAAAAAGTTCTTTAAACCTTGTGTTTTTAAACTTCCACAGGTTTTTGTTAAGGTCATGGATATGACCGTTTCTTATTATGGCTCCAATAAACATAGCATTTCTTTACTGTTTTGATTTTCCTGACTCGATTTCAATCCTTTCTGTAAATACAGCTGGGAATATTTAGAGATGCCACAAGAGTAAAATCTGAAAGACCAGCTTTTCAAAATATAGGGAGCTAGGGCCCTAGAGCTCATTTCATATGTGATGATATATTTCTTTCTTTGAATAAGCAATCAATAGTATTTTAATTAAGTTTCTTGTTTATAAGCATTTCCCTGACTATCTAACCGGGCTAGATTAGTTCTCTGAAACCTGGTTTATTAATGGCAGTATGGAGGATGTGGCAGTGGCAGTGGTAGTAGAGGATTAAAATGGTACAAGAATGGGTCAAACAGTCTTCGTAGATGAGACGGATACCGGCCATTGTGTGTAGGCTAAACAGTGCCCCACAACAACAGTCTCACACAGCTTTGAAAGGCATCACTTTGCTAATACTGTAGAAACCAAAATGGACTGTGCTATTCAGGAAATGTATCTTTTAAAAAGTTACAGTGATTTGCCCCAAAATGCAGTTTTGGATACAGGTCCAGCAATTACGCATAACTATCAAGTTAAGGGTATGAATAGAAATTTAAATTCCTTAAGAAAATGTTAATGTGCCAACATTTGACAGGTATTTAAGAATACCAATGGCGTTTCAGATGCCATGCTAAATTACTGGATAGAAAAACAACAAAGATCAAGTCTTTACTCTGAAGGAGCTCTCAATCTGATTGGACACAGGCACTTAAAACCATGAACAAATAACTTACACAATATAGTAATGCATCAAGGTACTTTGCTCCAAATGCTGTCCCCCCCCTTTCCTCCATCTCTATGCAATAAAGCCTTTTACAAGAAATGGCACACAATGTATCCCCGGTATCTTTAAGGTTAATCAGGTTATTTTTCCTCATAGTCTCCTCTGTTTTCCCCACCACTGTTCCCATATGTGTTTGAACTTTATACATTTTCCTTCCAACTTCCAAAGATCAGGGGCACAGAGGTTTGACAAATGGTGCCTAGCACAATATATGCCATAGGGCGAGACTGCAGAAATGATTTATTGAATGTGGAATAAAAATAAATCCTTTTAGTGACTTAAAAGAGCAGCTAAAACATGATAAAAAGTCACAAAAGAGAATATGTTTCCCAAGTACCAGATTCATTTTTGTATCATGCTCTTACCCTACCAAATAGTTAAATGAAGATAAGTCTGTTATCGCTAATTTAGGTCCCAGTGTCAGGGCAAAGTAGGAAATAGCATAGGATAGTGGAAGGCAAATATTTAGAATTAAAGTATTCAGAAAGTAGGACTATAAAACTTAATGCATTTTTTCTGATATGAAACTAAATGAACATAAGGTCAGAAATGAAAGTTCATGTTCCTTTCCCCTAGTGTGTATGTGTGAAGTGTTTCTCTCTATAGACGTATGCGTATGTGTGTATTTTTCCTCATCTCTGGTCATAATGCTTTTCCAACAAATTACTAAAGTTTCATGAAAAAAAAATATATGTACCTTCCATAATTTTCCAATAAGTGCAGGAGAAAATCCACACCGTTTGATGTGAAACACAAAGCCCTTCATTATCTGATCTCAGCCAACTTGTCTGCTTCATCACTTTCAGTGATCTGTCTCCTGTCTTGTGAACAACCCAGCGTGAATACTTCCCTGTTCTCTGTTGTCCTCATTTAAAATTTAATTTTCTCTCTGCAACTATTTGATTTTCAGAGACTCTGTTCCATCATCAGCTCCATGAATCCTCCTCTTTGCACTCCACCTTCTTCCGTTCATGTGGAGCTTACCCAGATGTTCCCATAGCATCACATTCTTGCTAGATGATAGCATATATCACTAAGCATGTTTTAACTGTTCACCTAAAACTACTACTTTCTTAACTCTTCAAAGTTCCTGGCTATGTGTTTAATTTCCTACCTAAATCACATTGGGGCTTAATTCTTTAAGCTGAGATGTTTGTAGACATGTAAGAATAAAAATAAATCCAGATGATCTTTTCATGTACATGATTCTTCTGCATTAAGACAGGTCACTTGTGACAACTAAGGAAAAATGAGTATTTAGCCATAAGACTAATGTTGCCATTTCTCAAGTTTGCATTAGTATCTCTCCTATTTTTACTTTAAAGCTCTCTCTAAGCAATTTTAATTTGCAAAACTAAATTTCCTATCCTATTTCTTCATAGACCCCACCGTCAACTTACAGACTTACCCATATGCCTTTTAATTTACAGATAATGTAAAAAAAAACACTTTAAAACTTGTTTTAACATGAAATTATTTCTCATTCAAAAACTAAAAATTAGTTACTTTCCCTATATTCCTTTTCTAGGTTGGTGACACCAACATTCATGGAGGCCAGATATATGGAAATTGTTCCAGACTCTTCTACCTTCCTCACCTTTTGAGTATAATCATCATCTCTCATCTGGATTCTTGCAATGTTACCTCTGGTTTCCAAAAGCAGTAATTCCTTTTAATCGATTAATTCCCATAACCATCAGAATAACTTCAAACATGCCAATGTAATCTTACTTTGTTTTACACACCACTGCTTTTAATTCAGCACTTAGTGTTTGCTCTTAGTGGTGTAACCTCCGCCACTCAATCTTCTTACAAGAAACCCCAGGTTTATCAGTCAAAACCCTGTCCATCTATCACTTCTTCTGTGAAGCCTTCCCTGATTCTCCCACTAAAAGAGTCAATCGTCCCCTCCACGAATCACATCTTATCTTGTACATGCTTCTGATATTGTATATAACGCATGGGTTTGCTATATATTAAAAAAAAAATTTTGTCTTTATCTCCACGGTTACATTTAAGTAGGAGCTGCACTTTATTTGGCTCTGTATTTTCAGTACCTAACACAGGGCATGATATAGTCAATGGCCTAAATAGGTAACTGGAAATACAATCATAAACCTTGACTGGCACTGTTATCCAAACACAATCACAAAGAGAATTAGTTTATTTTTACGTTTAACAGTTTCTTTTTGCTAGAAGACAAAATTTTCCTGTGCTGGTGTGATCTATCTCTCTCTCCCTCCCTTCTCCCTCTTCTCTCTCATTCTTCCCTTACCACCATATTCCTAACAATTATGAAAATTTTTCAAATAATTAAATTTTACACATTGTTACATTCTATGAGAAGGACAAAAGAGAAACCACATGGTTAGAAATTTTCTTTTCAGCTTGGTGAAAATGACTTATTGTAAAACAGGTGCATTTTATTAATTTTTAAAAAATGAATAGCTTTATATTTTTTAAACTAATTAGTTTAAAAACTAATATGCTTTCTAAAATTTAAACAACGGAAATTTTTTTGATTTTTACATTTCAGGTTAGTCATCAAAATTAGACTCAAAGCCCAAATAAAGTGAAGAATAATTAGTTTCTAACTTCACTCTTAAATTAGTTGTCTACACAAACTTATGCTTGCTGGGGGCACTTAGGTGGCTCGGTCAGTTCAGCATCCGACTTCAGCTCAGTTCATGATCTCATGGCTTATGTGTGTCAGCACAGAGCCCACTTCAGAGCCTCAATCTCCCTTTCCCTCTGACCCTCCCCCACTTGTGCTCTTTCCCTTTCTCAAAAATAAATAAACATTTAAACAATTTTGAAAACAACCTATGTTTGCTGAATAATGAACAACTTCATTTTGTTCTGTGTCGACTCAGAATAAAAATACTGAGGGCTAATGTATAATTCTCAGCTACTCTTCTATAATTTTCATTTATAAAAATTTCACAACTCAGAAATGTGGACCAGTAGATGAGAACCAGATTCCTAAAGAAGCACCTTCTGAACCACAGGCATTTTAGCATCTGTTCATATTTTCAGTGGAAAATTTCCACTTCTTTTTTCTCTAGTTATAAGGGCATTTTATTCAAGTGGCCAAAAACCAAGGTAGAGAACACTCTAAAACATTTCATTACTAACCCGCATCTGTTGTTAATTCTTAGCCTCTTATCTCTGACTGCCAACAACCCTGCCATCCATATTCTTATGTTTATGCTATGAGCACCTGGTCTGGAAAGGCACCATCACTCATATCCATTAGAATAAAACAGCATATAGGAAAATATCCCTGTTTCTAGATTAAATACTAAGTAGAAACCATGATGAAAAGTCACAATATTCCCTGAATAACAATGCCTCTCAATCACACCTTGGGAAGTGTATTTATTCCTTATTGGTGTAGAAAGCTGATATCATAAAGTCACACTTTTTGTTATGGGGGCTGTTCTATGGCAAGGTCATTTATAAGGACATCAAAGCACCTCTGACAGTCCACATGCAAGGTTGGGGTTTTCTACTCCTACAAGATCTAGGTGGGGTGGGCATATAGCAAATACGTACCAACTAGATAACTAAATATGTTGTTTTGTTTTGATGGGTCACTTAATTCCAGGATAAATAACCTCATTGTTAGTCTAATAGTAATTTGAATATGGTATCTTCACAAAGTAATCTTAAGTAGCTTATTTTAAAAGTAGAAATATTTTGGTTAACCTTCTGGGGATCAAGTTCAGAATCAGTTTCCAAAGGATCAGCTAATTAGGCAATTTAATTTGCAAGAAAATGATTCCCCCACAGAGAAGGTTAATGGATTTTTCAGTGTAAAATTATTTGCCTAGAACTAAGTGCTGAGGCAAATGCCAAATATAAATGGGTAATGAGTTAATTACAAAACAGAGAAGCTAGCAAACTTTACTTTACCCTCAGGGAAATAATGTAGTCTAAAGTACTGTTCAATTAGTAGGTAAAGAAAGCAAGAAGAATTTTTTCTTCTGGTTCTATCAATCAATGCACTGAAATTCAATAAAACACACATTTTGTGTGTTGATGTGAATAACGTAGGTTGTATGTGTGGCAGAAATGATCTATAAATAGAGTCAAAGTAATAAATTTAGGTTTAGGAAAGTTTATTGTGAGCATTCTTATGCCTTATTTTATGATAAGTCAAATATGGCTTGTGGAAGATCGAATAAGAATGAAAACTTTACAAAGAGAGTATGTGGCTACCAAATTTGAACAGAGTGTGCTGTGAGAGGGAAATTCAATTGACCTTTAAATGCCATTTGTGGACGGTATCTATCATACCTACAACCTGCATTATTATAAATGTTTTAAAATTCATAAGAACTTTGTAGCCCTCTATAAAAAGCTCAAAATGCCATAAGGTTGACATAACAGAGAGGACACAGGCTGATACTGACTTCCTCCGTGGGTGGTCACACTCAGTCTGATTCATGTGCTCCTTGTCTCCAGCAGGCATCCAAGACCCGGTCTCCTCCTAGTCCACCACCTGCTCCTGCACCCAGATCCTGGGGTCAGTTTTGACGCTGCCTGCACTTCCAGACTTCCCCATTACACAGCAGTCAGTGAAACAAGTTCACAATCTGTCTTTTAGGCTTACAGGGTTTTTCACTGTTAGTAACTATCAAAATACTAATCAGGAAAATTACAGAACACTTCATCTTATAATTACTAGTAGTTTTAGCATCTTTTGCTCGTTTAAACACCTATGTACAAAATCACACAATAAGGAATTATATAAAGTAGAAAAATGAAAACTTCCCTCCCTCCTTAATTCTGCCCCCCTAAATTAACCATAGATAGTGGTTTGGTTTAAGGCATGGAAGTAGAGATAGATACCTGTATGTTAATTTATATATTTATAGCTCATATACATTTATACAATTTTTTAACAATTTGTTTTTCAAAAATTAAATGACAAATATAATGCTCGCTACTTTTTTTTTTTCAACGTTTATTTATTTTTTGGGGGACAGAGAGAGACAGAGCATGAACGGGGGAGGGTCAGAGAGAGAGGGAGACACAGAATCGGAAACAGGCTCCAGGCTCTGAGCCATCAGCCCAGAGCCCGAGGCGGGGCTCGAACTCACAGACCGCGAGATCGTGACCTGGCTGAAGTCGGACGCTTAACCGACTGCGCCACCCAGGCGCCCCAAATGCTCGCTACTTTTTTGATAAAAACTAATAATATTTATGTATTTCTCTATGTATTTTTGTTGCATTTAAAAACTAGTATTTGGATTTCATTCAAATCAGACAATGTGAGTTTCCACCAATTTGGCTAATTGAATATTACAAAAGGCTTTCTGTCATCCCAAATACAGAAATGCTAAGTAAAGTATAAAAAATAAAATTACTTCATATATATTCTAAAAGAAATGAAGTCTTCATGTAGCAGAAATAAAGAAGAACAAGTCTAACAAAAAAATCTAGTCTAAAGACATAGCCTACAGAGTTCTAGGACTGGATAGGGAGGCCATTAGGCCAGTGGTAGGAATTTATGAAAAAAAGGCATGAAGCCTTCAGCTCATGTAAATTTTGGAGCTAGAATGGAGTCTTCTGAATAAAGTTAAGAACTCCAAAGAGCTGTAAGTTACATTAAACTGTGACCGGAAACAGGGACAAAAAAATTCTCCTACTTAGCCATAAAAGTGGCAAGGAAACTTGTCATCCACTGATTCTTCTTGGAATCAGCCAAAGAGAAGTCATTAGAAATGGAAACACAGGGATGCCTGGGTGGCTCAGTCAGTTAAGCATCAACTCAGTTAAGCATTTTGGCTCAGGTCATGATCTCCCGTTTGTGGGACAGAGCTGCATGTCGGGCTCTGCACTGACAGCATGGAGTCTGCTTAGGATTCTCTCTCTCCTCATCTTTCTCTGTCCCTCCACTTGCTTGCACACATGTGCTTGCATACTCTCTAAAAATAAACAAATAAACTTAAAAAAAAATGGAAACACAAACATATACTACATGGTGGTGTAAAGTCCTAGTTTACATGTCCAAAGGACGAGGAAAGCCTAAGTTGAAAAATTAATATGAAAATTCAACAGAGAAATCCTCCTACAGTCCTATAAGAGAAATGAAATAGCACTGAGTATGAGTGCTTCCACAGCCGATGCTAAATGGATTGCATTCCCTACCAAATTAGGTCACAATTAAAAACTATAAAACTGTTAAAAATTACCATGAGGGAGCACAAACAAGCAAAAACAAAGGGAGAATTAATACCCTAAAAACTGGAGATGATGGATTAACTTCAAAGACTAAATAGAAGTTTCTTTTAAATGTGAAAGAAAGAAAAAGAACATTCAGGAACTATAAGAAAAGAGTGGCAAATACAGGGGAAAATGACAAAAACAAATATATTTGAATTAAAAGAAAATAAAATTACTAGGTATGAAAAATATAATAATTGAAAGTAAGTATGCCAAAGGACAAGATAATTACAATCAGACAGACAGCATGGGACAACATATCTAAAGAAATCATCCACAACACAAAAGAGATAATAAGGAAATAGAAAATATGATAATTCAACTTCATTAATTATCAGAAAAATGAAAATTTTTGAAGTAGTGAGTTATTTCATAATCAAACTAACAAAACTTTTTAGGTAGTACATCATTTTTTAAGGCTTACCGCATGACGATTTAATGTATGTGTACATTGTGAAATGATTAGCACAATTAAGTTAATTAACAAATCTATCACCTACCTCATATAGTCAAAAAACATTTTTTTTTTTTGAAATTGACAACATCATATATAGTCAAAAGTGGTAGAAAACTAGAAACACTTATTAATTACTATTAAGACAATAAATAGGTACAATCACTTTGGAGTTCAATAAGGCAATCTGAGCCAAATTGAAGATGTTTATACCATATTGTATAAACAGCAATATCACTCTTAGGTGCATACCCTAGAGTAATGACATAAGTCTTAATAAGGGCACCACTGCAATTTAAGTAGGAAAATTATTTAGTACCCAGGACAATCTTGTACAGTACAGGATATTTCACATTCCTGGTCCTGCACACTAAATGCCAGTAGTGCCCCTAGATGTTATGACAAGTAAAATGCCTTTGCACATTCAGAAATGGACCTAAATGGTGCACCACTCTCCCAGACTCCAGAGAAATTAACATCAAATTAAGTAAAATACAAACCATTGCGTATACACGAACACCCATGACCCAGAAGTGCCAGTCTTAGATGTGTATCACAAAGAAACTCCAGAGAGAGTGCCCAAGGAGACAGGATATGGATATTCATAGCAACACTGAGGGTAATAGCATAAATCCAGAAGCCAATGAATACAGAAATGGGTAAATAAATTTTGGAATACTTATACAATAGAATGCAGGAGCTAAACTGAATGAAACTATATCTACGTGTATCAACATGGATACATTTTCAAAACATAAAATTAATTGAAAAAAAAAGAAACTATCAGAATTGTATTTACAATATAACACCACAGACATAAATGTTTAAAATTGCACATTATTACTGGTACATCTTTTACAATATAAAGCCATGGAATGAAAGAATACAGACCAACTTTATCAATGTAGTTACCTCTGGAGAAGAAGGGGGAAGAAATGAAACAATGGGGATGGGATAAAGACTTGGCTGTGTATATGCAATTTTTGTTTCTTAAAAACTATTTAGAGTGAATACAACAAAATGATGAAATTTGTTAAATCTATTGATGAATACATTATGTATGTGTGATTACTTTCCATAATTTCGTATGCTTGAAGTATTTCATGATTACATTTTATTTTAAAAACTATTTGACAGAGATTAAGATATGTGGAAGATAGAATGTGACTAAGAGAAAAATCTCAAGAGTCACTGAAAGACATTACCATGCATACAGAAAAGACAAACTGACGTCTTCAGAGTAATGTCTTCAAAATCCTGATAAGAAATGATCACTATCCTAGAAGTCTACACCTAACTGAACTATCATTTAAGAGTGAGTGTGCATCTATAAGAACCTTAAGGAAAACAACCATTAAAGAATCTTGTTCAGAAAGAAAGAAATTGAATCCAGAAGGAAGAAACAAAGCTGAGCAAAGATAATGGAAAATATGTTGGCAAATCTAAAGAAGCACTGACTATGAAAGCAAATACTGACAAGCTCTGGGGAATTTAAACACAGGGTAGAGCTAAAATCCTAGAAAACAATAAAGTGGAATATGGAGGTGGAAAATTAATAGCAAATGTTCTAAAATTTTAGTTTTGCTAAGCAGAAGGCTACAGATGCTGATTATACTTGGACTTTGTTATGCCAAAAATGTATGTTAAAAATTCTAAAGAACATAAAGAGAATGCATCAATCTCACCAGAATAAAGGATAAAAGAAAAAAAAAAGGAGAGGTGGATAATAGCAAACACTCACATAAGGCTTACTATTACTATGGACTAAGAACTACTTTACATATTTACTCTTTTTTTTTCTTTTTTTTTTCAATGTTTATTTATTTTTGGGACAGAGAGAGACAGAGCATGAATGGGGGAGGGGCAGAGAGAGAGGGAGACACAGAATCGGAAACAGGCTCCAGGCTCCGAGCCATCAGCCCAGAGCCTGACGCGGGGCTCGAACTCCCGGACCGCGAGATCGTGACCTGGCTGAAGTCGGACGCTTAACCCGACTGCGCCACCCAGGCGCCCCTACATATTTACTCTTTTAACCCTCACAACAATTCTCTGTCATCTTCGATTTGCAAATGAGAAAACTGCAAAAAAGAGAGGCTGAAATAACTGGGTCAAGGTTGTACAATTACTAAGTAGTGAATTTGGGAGTCTTAAATCTTGGCATTCTAACTCCACAGGCCATTCTCTTTACCATGCAACCTCTTTTAAATTGTTTAATAAAAACTGACAATCCAGTAAAAACTTATGGAGGGGAAGTAAAGTAGTGAAACAAACAAAAACTAAAAAAAAGGAAAGAAAGAAAGAAAGAAAAAGAAAAAGTAGCAAAGCAAATATAAAACACAAAACAACATGGCAAAATAAATCCAAATATTTTCAGATCTAATAAATGTAAATAGAGTAAGTCCAATTAGAAAAAAAAAGCCTCTGAACTTAAATTTTAAAAACAAGGGACAAAACTAAAAAAAAATATTGGCACAGAAATACTGAACTAAAGTGATAAAAAAAATTATGCGTGTGTGTGTGTGTGTGTGTGTGTGTGTGTGTGTGTGTGGTCTTTGTGTGTGTATGGCACCACTGCCCCCAGAATTGGATAGACAGACAGGCAGGTACACAGAATCACAATTTTTCTGGAGCAGAAACCCTTAAGTAGAAGCCTCTATGGGAAACAATGCCTACACAGGAATACCTAACCTGTGTACTTGATGAGTAATTGATGAACTTCTGAGGCTCTGGCTGGACAAGTCTGAAAATTAAAAACTCCAGGGGGACCCTGTCAAGAGGGAGCACCAACACTTTTGTGAGTTTTATTTCCAGGAGCTCTACCAGTTTCTCACAGCTAATACCATGGGAAAAATCCCCTCAGGCTTCTGGCAGGGGGAGGGGAAAAGTAACCATCTTGAAATATGCCAGAGTATTCTGTTCTTAACAAGGCTTGCCTTTGGAAGAAATATTTTGCCAGAACCTAAACTATTAAGTTTTTTAAGAGTCTAATTGTCCTGGAGGGAAGAGAAATCCCAACTCTAGCACACTCTAGCCTTCTAAATGGAGAACGGAAAATACTAAACTCCAGTGTCCTGTAGCCATTCTGTCCCCATCTAATGGATTGGGGCAGCAAGGGGAAAGAAAAGCACTTGTAAATTTCATAGTCCAGAGGCACAGTCTTGCTAAAAAACTGAGATCTAATCAGAGAACTATAGAATATTTCTCCTGCCCCCAAAAGTTACCACCACATTATTAAAGGCTTATTTACCACAGTTCCTTTTACTAAATGCATCATGGAGAAAACTACAAGACATACTAAAAAGGAAAAAAAACCCACAATCCCAAGAGATAGAAAAAGCATCAGATCTAGACTAAACACAATACAAAGGAGGACTGACAATACCCAACTTTAAGGCCTACCATAAATCTCAGATATGAAAGAATGCTGGAAATATCAGACCAGGAATTTAAAACAAGTATGACTAAGAAGCAAAGGGCTTTAATGGATAAAGAAAATGGCATGCAAGAACAGAGGGGCAATTTAAGCAAAGATGAATCTATATGAAAGAATGAAAAAGAAATGATAGAGATTGAAAACTGTAACAGAAAAGAAGAGTGCATTTGATGGGCTCCTTAATAAACTAGACATAGCTGAGGAAAGAATCTATAAGCTTGAGGATATGTCAATTAGGAGCTTCCAAAACAGAAAACTAAAGGAAAAAAAAGACTGAAAAAAATCCCCAGAATATCAAAGAACTATAGGATAACCACAAAAAGTGTAACATATGCATAACAAGAATACCAGAAGAAAGAGAAAAAAAAAACAGAAGAATTATCTGAAGCACTAATGGCTGAAAATTTCCTTAAAACTGATTTCAGCCACAAACCACAAATCCAAGGAGTTTAAGAGAATATCAAGCAGGATAAATGTCCAAAACACAAAGCATAACAAACCAAAAACCAAAACTCTACACTTAGGCATATCATATTTAAACTGTAGAAAATCAAAGATAAGGAAAAAAACCTTGAATGTATGCAGATGGAAAACTAAAACACATTACCTAGAGAAGAGCAAAGACATGAATTACTTCCCACTTCTCAAAAACCACATAAGCAAGAAAAAAAATGAAGTGAAATAAAATGTTGAGAGAAAAAACTCACCAACCTAGAGCAAGCTCTAGAACAAGAAAAGTTATCAGGGATGAAGAGGTGTATTACATCATGATAAAAGGGCCAATTCTCCCAGAAGACATAATAGTCCCTAATATGTATATGCCTAACAATGGAGTATCAAAATAGATGAGGTAAAAATAGAAAAAAATGGCAAGGAGAAATAATTGGATTCATTGTTATAGTTGGAGACTTCACCATACTATCAGAAATTGACAAATCCAGCAGGCAGGTATCAGTGAGGACATAGTTGAACTCAACAGTGTCATCAATCAATTGTATATAATTGACATCTATTAACTATTTCATCCAACAATGTCTTAAGCTCACATGAAAAGTTTCCAAGACAGATGACATACTTAGCCATAAAACATAACAGATTTAAAATATAAAAAAATGAAATGTCCACTTTCAGATCACAATGGGATTAAATTAGAAATGAGTAACTGAAAAACAATGGAATATCACAAAATAATTGGAGGTTAAACAACACAATTCTAAATAACACATAGGTCAAAGAAGAAATCTCCCCAAATTAAAAAATAAGTTGAACTAAATGAAAATGAAAACAAACTTAGCAAAATTTGTGGATGCAACAAAAGCAGTGCTTTGAGGAAAATTTATAGTATTTAGTACATATGTTAGAAAAGAAGAAAGCTCTAAAATCAATAATTTAGCTTCTACCTTAAGAAACTAGAAAAAGACGAGCAAATTAAATACAAAGTGAGGAAAAGAAAAAATATTAACAAAAATTGGAGCAGAAACCAGTAAAATTCATACAGGAAATAAATTGAAAAAAAATTAACAAAAGCAAGAGCTGGTTGTTGAAAAACTGAATAAAACTGATAAGCTTCTAACCAAGCTAACAAAGTAAACAACAAAGAAGACACAAATTACTAAAATCATAAATGAAAGAGGGGACATCAGTACAGGAACTATAAACATGAAAATAATAATAAAGCAATAGTATGAATAACTCTATGAATACAAATTTGGTAACCTAGATTAAATGGACTGATTACTTAAAAGACATAAATTGCCAAAACGTACAAAACAGAAATAAACAGACAGTATGAGTAGACCTGTATCTATTAAACAATTGAATCAATAATCAACAATCTTCCAAAACAGATTCAGATGACTTAACTTATGAATTCTATAAAACATTTAAGATAGAAATTACACCAATTCCTACAATCTCTTCCAGAGGATAGGAGCAGAGGGAATTCATAATTCATTGTTTGAGGATGGTATTACCCCAATTCCAAAAACGGATGAATATATTACAAGAAAACTACAGACTAATACTTCTCATAGACACAGATGCAAAAATCCTCAACAAAGTGTTAGCAAATTGAATCGAACAATGTATCAAGAGAATTATTAACCATGACCAGGGAGGTCTATCCTGGGTATGCAAGGCTGGTTCAACCTTCAAAAATCAATCAACATAATTCATCACATCAACAGACTAAAAAAGAAAAAGTCTATGATCAAATCAAGGGATGCAGAAAAGTATTTGACAAAATCCAACACCTATTCATGATAAAAATTCTCAATAAACTAGGATTAGAGGGGAAACTGCCCCAACTTGAGAAAGGATATCTACAAAAATGTATAGCCTAAGGCATACTTAATGGTGAGAAACTCAAAGCTTTTCCACTACCATTAGGTACAAGTCAAGGATGTTCTCTACTATCAATCCTTAACACTGTACTTAGAATTCTAGCTACTAAAATAAGAAAAGGAAAGTAAAGGTATATAGATTGGGAAGGAAGAAACAAAACTGTCTTTGTTCACAGACATTATCATATATGTAAAATATGTGAAACAACTAACAAAATGTGGAACTACTAAGCAATTATAGCAAGGCTGCAAAATACTAGTTAGTACACAAATGTTAACTGCTTTCCTAAGTAACAATAAACAAGTGAAATTTGAAATTAAAAACAATACCATTTACATTTGCCCCTGCAAAATGAAATGCTTAGGTATAAGTCTTAAAAAGTATGTACAAGATTTACATGAGAAAAACTGCAAAATTCTGATGAACGAAATCAAAGAACTAAATAGAGAGGTATTTTATATTCATAAATGGTAAGATTCAATATTATCAAAATGTCAGTTCTTTCCAACTTGATCTACACATTCAATTGCAGTCCAGATCAAAATCCCAGCAGGTTATTTTGTGGATTTCTACAAACTGACTCACAAGTTTGTATTGAAAGGGAAAAGTGGCCAACACAATGATGAAGCAGAAGAACAAAACTGGAGGACTGACAGTACTCAACTTCAAGACTCACCATAAACCTAAAACAATCAATACATTGTGGCATTGATGAAAGAGCAGACAAAAAGACCAGTGAAACAAAATAGCTTAGAAATAGACCCACCTGACTGTAGTTAACTCATTTTGACAAAGGAGCAAAGGCAGCAAAATGGAGAAATATAGTGTTTTCAACAAATAGTACTGAAATAACCAGACATCCACCTCCAGAAAAATGAATTTAGACATAGACCTTTCACCCTTCACAAAAATTAACTCAAAATAGATCACAGACCTAAATGCAAAATTCAAAACTATAAAACTCCTAAAGGATAACACAAAAAAACCTTAATTGAGTTGGAGCTTATGCCTTCTTAAATACACCACCAAGGTATGATCCATGAATCAAGAAAATAAAGAATTAGGAAGCTGAACTTGATTAAACTAAAAATTTCTACTCTGCAAAAGACAATGCCAAGAGAATGAAAGACTAGGAGAAAATATTTGCAAAAGATACATCTGATAAAGGCCTGTTACCAATATACAAAGAGCTCTCAAAACACAACAAAAAGAAAACAAATATGCAATTAAAAAATAGGTCAAAGATCTGAACAGACAGATATATGGATGGCAAATAAGCATATTAAAGGTGCTCAACACCATATATTATTAGAGAATTGCAAATTAAAACAATGAGATAACACTGCACACCTATTAGAATGGCTAAAATCCAAAAAAAACTTACAACACTAAATGGTGGTGAAGATGTGCAGCATAAGGAACTCTCATTCCTTGTTGGTGGGGATAAAAAATGGTTCAGCTACCTTGGGAGATAGTTCAGCAGTTTCTTACAAAACTAAACATACTCTTAATCAGACAATCTAGCAATCGTGCTTCCTGGTATTTACTCAAATTAGTTGAAAAATCCATGTCCACACAAAAACTTGCACAAAGATATTTTCAGGAGCATTATTCACAACTGCCAAAACTTGGAAGCAACCAAGATGTCTTTCAAGTATGCGAATGGATAAATAAACTGTACTATATCCAGACAGTGCAGTATTATTCAGTGTCAAAAAGAAATAAGCTATCAAGACATAAAAAGACCTGGAGGAATATTAAATTTATATTACTAAGTGAAAGCAGTCAATCTCAAAACTCTATAAACATATTGTACTGTATTCCAACTGTGTTACATTCTGGCAAAAAGACAAAACTATGGGGAAAGTAAAAGAATTATTGGTTGCTGGTGCTTATAGAGGAGTAGGCACAAATATGGCATATGGCAAAATGGCATGGATTTGAAGTGTGGTTACACTACTCTGTATGGTTATAATGGTGGATACATGTATTATCATTTTCATAACCAATAGAATGTACAGTAACACCAAAAATGAACCCAGGTATAAAGTATAGACTTTGGGTGATAGTAATGTGTCGATGTAGGTTCATTTATTATAATAAATGTATCAATCTGGTACACGGTGTTGACAGTAGGGGAGGCTGTGCATGTATGGGTTAATATATGGGAAATATGTACCTTAAGTTCAATTTTCTATGAATGTAAAACTGCTCTAGAACCTAAAATCTATTTTTTAAAGGAATAAGTACTAATAAATGCTACAACATTGATAAACCTTGTACACTTTATAGTAAATAAAAGAAGGCCTCCCCAAAAGACCACATAGTATATGATTCCACTTATACATAATGTTGACAGTAGGTACTGAAAATAGATGAATGCTTGACTAGAGGTGAGGGAGTGAGTAGTATGAGAGACAAGGAGTGAACTGCTAACTGGGTTTCTTTTGGGGTAAGAAAATGTTCTTGGATTGTGGGATGGTTGCAAAACTCTGAATATTGTAAAACACCACTGAAATGTACACTTTAAATGAGTGGATTTTATGTCATGTTGTGTATCTTGATAAAGATGTTTTAAAAAGGATATAATCACATTCACATTATAGTACGACACATTTTCAGATGACAATGAGTACATTTTCAGGCCAAATTTCCCTATCTTTCATTCTTTATGTCACAGGCACACTGGTGGGAAAGGGAATTTCAGTATATCAAAAAAATGACAGTGTGACCACATTGGAAGAGTACATATTTTCAAAACTAGAAAATTTATCATCAAAGATCAAATTCTGCCTTTTGAAATGCTACTATGAAATTAAAATGACAATTTCTGTTTTTGCTCAGGATTATTTAAACATCATGCTTGCAACAGCCACACATTTTTGCAAATCACCAGGTCATGGTTATAAGACATTTCCGTAGCAAGTGCCCATATGATTGTTTTGAATTACTTTTCATACCTCATATGCTTTTACATGAAATTCAACCATCATTTCATTTCAGAAACAATAACAAATGTCAAGTTTAATTTTGACTCCTGGAGTATTCTCATGATGTAACATTGTGCAGCCACTATTTTTATATGTGAAAATCGCTGTGTTATCTTTTAATCCAAATTTTAGTTAAATGCACAGATATTAACTGCACAATGCAATCAGTTTTGAGAAATGTATACACCCATGTAATGAACAACCCACTCAAGATATAAAATATTTCTATCACCTCAGGAGGTTTCTTCATGCTAATCCCTCACCAGGCCCATCAATGTTCTGATTTCTATCATCATAGCTTAGTTTTCCCTGTTTTTGAATTTCTTATGATTAAATTAGTTGTAAGTGATCATTTGTGTCTGATTTCTTTAATTCAACATAATGTTTATGCGTATCTTAGTTGGCTTAGGCTGCCATACAAAAATATCTTAGACTGGGTGTCTTAAACAACAGAAATTTATTTTCTCACAGTCATGGAGGCTCGAAAGTCCAAGATCAAAGTGCCAGCATGGTCAATAACTGGAAAGAGCTCTTTCCTTGGGCTGCAGATAGCCAACTTCTCACTACGTCCTACATGGCCATTCCACAGTACCCACAATGAGTGACAGAGAGGAAGGGAGAGGGAGGGGAGGGGAGAGAGAGGGGGAGAGAGAGAGACAGAGAAAGAGAGGAGAGGAGAGGAGAGGAGAGGAGAGGAGAGGAGAGGAGAGGAGAGGAGAGGAGAGGAGAGGAGAGGAGAGGAGAGGAGAGGAGAGAGAACACTTTTGCTCTTCTTAGGCCACCAGTCCTACTGGATTAGGTAGGATTTTTTTTTTTCGCTTATGACCAAATGTAACCTTAGTTACCTCCCCCTAACATTATCTCCAAATACGATTACATTAGGAATTATGGCTTTAACATATGAATTTTGCAAGGGAAACAATTTAGTCCATCATAATGACATTTATCCATTTTGCTACATGTATCAGTACTTAATTCATTTTTATTGTTGAAGAGTACTCCATTGTGTGAATATGCCACCATTTGTTTACAAATTCTCCTGATTGTAAATCTGATTGTTTTATTTTGGATTATTTTGAATAGAGTTGTTTTATATACAGATACTTGTGGATCCATATTTTACCTCCCTTTGGAAAATACCTAACAATTGCTAGTAGATACAGCAAGTACATATGGAACTTTATAAGAGATTGCCAGACATTTTCTCCAAAGTGTAAAAATTTTCATGACCAATATTTAAGGATTCCAGCTGTTTCACATCTTTGGCAACATTTGCTGTTGAGTCTTTTCTTTTTAATTTTTAAAATTTATTTATTTTTGAGAAGGACAGACAGCGTGAGCAGAGGAGGGACACAGAGAGACAGAGAGAATCCCAAGCAGGCTCCATGTTGCCAGCACAGAGCCCAATGCGGAGCTCAAACCCACAGAACTGTGAGATCATGACCGGAACTGAAACCAAGAGTCCAATGCTCAA
The DNA here is from genome assembly GCF_016509475.1 of Prionailurus bengalensis. Lineage (NCBI taxonomy): Eukaryota > Metazoa > Chordata > Mammalia > Carnivora > Felidae > Prionailurus > Prionailurus bengalensis. The sequence continues at coordinate 18,931,585 of NC_057353.1, read as the reverse complement.
CCAACTGAACCACCCATGCGCCCCTGGTGTTGAGTCTTTAATGTTATCCATTCTAGCTGGTTGTGAAGTGATATCTCAATGGTTTTTGTTGTTGTTGTTTTGTTTTGTTTTGTTTGCCCTTTCCCTATTTTTAACTTATTTCAGTGTTGTTTTCATTTGCATTTCCCTGATGGCTAATGATGTTGAATACTTTATCATGTGCTTATTTATCACTTGCTTAGGTTCTTCTGTGAATCATCTATTGAAATCTTCTTCCTATTTTTATTAGGTTATTTACCCTTTAAAAAAATTGATTTGTAGGAGATCTGTATACATTCTGGATGCAAGTCTTTTGTCAGACATATTACATATATTTTCTCCCAATCAGTGGTATGCCTTTACATTTTATTTTCTTACTTTCTTTTTATTTTCTGAGTTTGAAACTTTAATAAGGCCCACTTTATAACATTTTATTTTATCCTTATTAATTTTTGTTATCTCCAATAAATCTTTGCCCACTCCAGGATTCCTAATATATTCTGCATTTTTTTATTCTAGATGTTTTATGACTTTTGTGCTTATATTTGTGCTTATAATCATTTCAAAATAGTTTTTGTTATGGTATGAAGTACAAAGTCAAAATTCTTTCTTTTTCTTTAAATTTATCCAAATGTCTCAACATCAAAAGTTGAAAATATTATCCACTCTCTATAGAACTGTTTTGGTGCCTTTGTTGAAAACTAATTGAACACATACATTTCTGGACTTTAATCCACTCCATTGATTTGTTTGCCTATCTAATGTCAATACCACATTGTTATGATTATTGTAGCCTTATAATAATGATCCTTAAAATCAGATACTGTAATTCCACTGATACTGTTCTTTTCCCAGATTACTTTGACCATTCAAGGTTATTATTTCCAAATAAATTTTAGAATTAGCTCCTCAATTTTTTTTAAAAGGCCATTAGGAATCTGATTAACAATGTGTTAATCATAGAAATTTAATAATATTTTTTTAGAATATATGTATCGATGTTTATAAGGGGCATTCATCTGTAATTTTCTTTTCTTTTAATGTCTTTGTCAGGTTTTGACATTATAGCTACATTGTTCTCAAAACAATCTGAGAAGTGTTCCCTCTTCTGTACTTACTAAAAGAGATTGTTACATTTGACATTATTTCTTCTCTAAATATTTATTTGATAGAATTTACCAATAAACCCAACTGCATCATAAGTTTTCCTTTTAGGAAGGATTTTGCTTACAAATTCAATTTCTTTAATAAATATTAGACTATTCAGGGTTACAATTTCCTGTTTTATCCCTGGTATGATATTTTGCCAGAATTTATTTTCATTATACCTAATTTGACTAATATGTTGGCATAAAGTTGTTCATAATATTCTTTTGTTACCCACTGCATCTATAAGATCTGTAGTGAAGTCTAGTCTGTCTTTCATTTCTAATATTGGTAATTTTTGTTACTTTTTTTCTGTATTATTAGAAATTTATCAGCTTTGGCATTGCTAATATTCTTTAGGGTTATAGTCTGTTTTCATTGATTTCTTTATCTGTATTATTTCCTCCTTTCTTATGTGGATGCAATTTGCATTAAAAAATTTTTTTAAGGTAGAAGCTTGTATCAATTATTTAATAACCTTTGTTTAAAGCTCTGAGCTTCTCTTTAAGCATTTATTTGTATGTTGTGTATGTTGCATTTTCATTATCATTTGGTTTAAATTATTTTCTAAGTTCCCTTTTGATTCTTCTTTAGCCCATGTATTACAAAAACTGTTTAATTTCCAAATTTTGGTATTTTCCTAAATGTTATATTATAATTGATTTTTCTATTTAAATTATTTTTGGGGGGGCGCCTGGGTGGCTTGGTCAGTTAATCATCCGACTTCGGCTCAGGTCATGATCTCACGGTCCATGAGTTTGAGTCCCGTGTCAGGCTCTGTGCTGACAGCTCAGAGCCTGGAGCCTGTTTCAGATTCTGTGTCTCCCTCTCTCTCTGCTCCTCCCCTGTTCATGCTCTGTCTCTCTCTGTCTCAAAAATAAATAAATGTTAAAAAAAATTTAAATTATTTTTTGGAGAGGGAGTATGCAAGCAGGGGAGAGGGACAAAGAGACAGAAAGAAAGGGTGGGGGGAGAGAGATTGAGAGAGAATGAATCTTAAGCAGGTTCCACGCTCAGCACAGAGCCTAATTCAGGGCACAATACCACAACCCTGGGATCAGGACCTCAGCCAAAAAAAATGTTGGACACTCAACCAACTGAGCCACCCAGACACCCCTATTGTTATTGATTTCTAATTTAATCCTGTTGTGACCCAAGTATAGAAAGTTGGCCCAGCATATAGTGTTTCTCAATAAACATTTCTTCTGCATTTGAAAACAATCTATTTTCTGCATTGTTGAGTGTACTATAAATGTCAATTTGCAATAAATATTGATAATGTTGTTAAAATCTTCTCTATATATGTGATTTTTCTACTTTTTCTATAAATTACTGAGAGAAATGTATTAAAATATCCAACTATGAATACCTATTTGTTTAATTTTAGTTTTGTCAGTTTATATTTTTAAAATCAAATGCATAAACATTTATAATTGTTATGCCTTCCTGATGAATGTGCTTTTGATCATTGTGCTATACTTTCTATGACTACTTTTTGAATGTAATATATTTTCTATCCTTTTACCTTTACTTTTACTTTAAGACTTACCAGTTCTTAAACTGTGAATATTCTATTCAGCATATATAAATCTTGCTTGTTTATCTAGGCTTACAATCTCTGCCCTTTAACTGGTGTGTGTGGTCCATTTATATTTAATGTAATTATTAATATGTTTGGGTTTAAAGTTTATCATTATGTTATTGGTTTTGTATTTGCCCCAACTGCTTTTGATTCATTTCTCCTTAATCAAATCTTTTTAATTTAACTTCTTTGATTTTCAATTTAAAAAATGTTTTTCTAAGTGATTGCTCTTGGGATTAAATCAATGCATCCCTGACTTATTACAGTGTACCTGCAATACAGTCTACTTATTAATACTGCATCATTTAGTGTAAAAATGTAGAAACTACAACACTGTAATTCCATTTACTCTCATCTGCTTGGGCTATTTTTCATATGATTTTACTTCTTTGCATGTTGTAAACTCTACACTGTACTGTTTGCATTTTTGTTTTAAGCAATCAGTTGTTTTCCCCAAAATTAATAAAAGGAATATAGTCTGCAATATTTATTCACATATTTATCATATCCAGTGTCTTTATTCCTTTCCATAAATCTTATTTTCCATCTAATTTTCTTCAGCCTGAAAGAGCCTAACAATTTTATAGTGAATGTGTAACTAGTAACATATTCAGTGGGCTTTTCTTTACCTTTAATTGCTTTACTTTGTCAGCCTAATATTTTCTAAATTTGCATTGTAGGCTCATATTTTTATCAAATTTGGGGGGGAAGGGCAATATTACTTAAAATATTTTTTTTCTTTCTCATTCTTTACTCTTTCTGGAATTCTAATTAAATCTTTTATCATTTTATATTGCCCCACCAGTCGCTGAAACTCTTTTCATTTTGTTTTACTTTTTAAATCTCTGATCTTCAGTTTGGATAATTTCTGTCAACCCATCTTCAAGTTCACTGAACCTTCTATATTGTTCAATCAGCTGTTAATCCTATTAACTTTTTTTTTTTCTGAAATTTATTGACAAATTGGTTTCCATACAACACCCAGTGCTCATCCCAAAAGGTGCCCTCCTCAATACCCATCACCCACCCTCTCCTCCCTCCCACCCCCCATCAACCCTCAGTTTGTTCTCAGTTTTTAACAGTCTCTTATGCTTTGGCTCTCTCCCATTCTAACCTCTTTTTTTTTTTTTTTTTTCCTTCCCCTCCCCCATGGGTTCCTGTTAAGTTTCTCAGGATCCACATAAGAGTGAGACCATATGGTGTCTGTCTTTCTCTGTATGGCTTATTTCACTTAGCATCACACTCTCCAAAAGCATGGAGGTTAAAGAACACCCTACTAACGAATGAGTGGGTCAACCAGGCAATTAGAGAAGAAATTAAAAAATATATGGAAACAAACAAAAATGAAAATACAACAATCCAAACGCTTTGGGACGCAGCAAAGGCAGTCCTGAGAGGAAAATACATTGCAATCCAGGCCTATCTCAAGAAACAAGAAAAATCCCAAATACAAAATCTAACACCACACCTAAAGGAACTAGAAGCAGAACAGCAAAGGCAGCCTAAGCCCAGCAGAAGAAGAGAAATAATAAAGATCAGAGCAGAAATAAACAATATAGAAACTAAAAAAACTGTAGAGCAGATCAACGAAACCAAGAGTTGGTTTTTTGAAAAAATAAACAAAATTGACAAACCTCTAGCCAGGCTTCTCAAAAAGAAAAGGGAGATGACCCAAATAGATAAAATCATGAAGGAAAATGGAATGATTACAACCAATCCCTCAGAGATACAAACAATTATCAGGGAATACTATGAAAACTTATATGCCAACAAATTGGACAACCTGGAAGAAATGGACGAATTCCTGAACACCCACACGCTTCCAAAACTCAATCAGGAGGAAATAGAAAGCTTGAACAGACCCATAACCAGCGAAGAAATTGAATCGGTTATCAAAAATCTCCCAACAAATAAGAGTCCAGGACCAGATGGCTTCCCAGGGGAGTTCTACCAGACGTTTAAAGCAGAGATAATACCTATCCTTCTCAAGCTATTCCAAGAAATAGAAAGGGAAGGAAAACTTCCAGACTCATTCTATGAAGCCAGTATTACTTTGATTCCTAAACCAGACAGAGACCCAGTAAAAAAAGAGAACTACAGGCCAATATCCCTGATGAATATGGATGCAAAAATTCTCAATAAGATACTAGCAAATCGAATTCAACGGCATATAAAAAGAATTATTCACCATGATCAAGTGGGATTCATTCCTGGGATGCAGGGCTGGTTCAACATTCGCAAATCAATCAACGTGATACATCACATTAACAAAAAAAGAGAGAAGAACCATATGATCCTGTCAATCGATGCAGAAAAGGCCTTCGACAAAATCCAGCACCCTTTCTTAATAAAAACCCTTGAGAAAGTCGGGATAGAAGGAACATACTTAAAGATCATAAAAGCCATTTATGAAAAGCCCACAGCTAACATCATCCTCAACGGGGAAAAACTGAAAGCTTTTTCCCTGAGATCAGGAACACGACAAGGATGCCCACTCTCACCGCTGCTGTTTAACATAGTGCTGGAAGTTCTAGCATCAGCAATCAGACAACAAAAGGAAATCAAAGGCATCAAAATTGGCAAAGATGAAGTCAAGCTTTCGCTTTTTGCAGATGACACGATATTATACATGGAAAATCCGATAGAATCCTATTAACTTTTAAAATCTCAGATATTCTAGATTTTCCTTTACATTCTAGACATTCCTTTTGGTTCTTCTTCTCATTTCAATTTTTCTACTGAATTTCTTGTTTACTCCTTGAGTTCTCTTAAGTCCATAAAATATGCATAATAATTGCTTTTAAAAAGTCTCTGTCAGCTAATTCCAGCATTTGAGTAAAATGGGGTCTGCTTCTATTGATTTGTCCTGATTTTGGGTCACATTTTCTTACTGTGTTGCATTATTTATAATTTTTATTATATGGTAGACATTATGGTTGATTCTTTTTAAGAAGTCTGGCTTACACTGTCTTCTCTAAATGATACTGAGTTTACTGCCAGGAATTAAATTATCGGCAGACCTACTTCACCTTTGTAGGCATGGTTTTATGCTTTGTTAAGCTGGGGCTATTTCAATTTTTCCTTCATTCTTATGAGTGACTCTCAATTCAGTGTGTGATCATTACTCCTAATGGTTGACTCTTCTAAGGTCTCTTCTGAATGATAAATGAACTTAGGAACATTTACCCTCTCTGGTTGGGATGGAACTCTGACGTATTCCAGCTCTGTCTGACCTCTCTTCTTCTATTCAGTTCTCAGACTCAATTTGCTTCATGCAAGAACAGCACAGTCTCAGTTAAGGATTTAAGGGAACATACCTGTTGATTTATGTCCACACCCTTTGCTCAGTTTCCTTCTGTTGGCATACTGTCCCATAAATCCCAGCTGCTTCAACAGCCACAAACTCCAATCTCTTCCTTCTCAAATCAGTGAGACTGCCACTTTTCACTCTCCACTTGAGCTCCTCATCCACACAAGATGGGCAGGGAAGTGTCACCATGAAAAAAGCCAGTGTAAAACATAGGGTTCACCTTACTTGTTTCTCTTCTCATAAGACTCAAAGTCCTGTACTGCTTTTTGTCCAGTGCCTGAAAAGTTGACCTCATATACTTTGTCTAGTTTTATAATTGTTAAATGTGAAGAGATAAGGCCAATACCAGTTATTCCAGCATAACTGGAAGCAGAAGCCCCTGATGTTAAATTTTAAACTTCGGTTATTGTGTGAAAACTGCATGTATGTAGCAAGTAACTATATACATGTTAATATAAATGTGCATTTTAATGTGCATTGTTGCACAGTTAGTGTTTGATCCAGAGGCTTAAGGATATGATTCTTGAGTATCAACTATGTAATCTAGGTAACTTTTGCTTTGCAAGGATTTGGGTCCTTTTCTATGTTGTGAGTATAGTAATATTGCCTGCTCCATGGTATTGTGTGGTTATTAAGTAATGTACAGAAAGCACTAAGGACAGTTCATTTCATATTATAAATCTACATAATAATACTATTCTTCCTACATTATATATGAAAGTATCTAAAATGTGACCAAAATATTCTAACAGTAATTATTTCTGGGTAACATTTATTTGACTTCTGTAATTTCACACTCTTTACATTGAATATATATCTTTTTTTCATGTGGGGGGAGAGTTCATTTATTTTGAGACACAGAGAAAGAGAGAGAGCATGTGTAAGGGTGAGCAGGGTAGGGACAGAGACAGAGAGAGAGACAGAGAGAGAGTCCCAAGCAGACTTCACGCTGTCAGCACACAGCCCAACACAGGGTTCGATTTTATAAAACATGAGATCATGACCTGAGCTGAAATCAAGAGTCGGACACTTAACTGACTGAACCACCAGGTGCCCTGAATATGTATCTTTTCATAATCAAAAATAAATATTATTTTATTTTAAAGTTTATTTATTTATTTTGAGAGAAAGAGAGAGAGAGGCAGAGAGAGAATCCCAAGCAGGCTCCACACCAATGCGGAGCTCCATGCAGAGCTTGAACTCATGAAACCGTGAGGTCATGACCAGAGTCAAAACTAAGAGTTGGATGCTTAATCGACTGAGCCACCCAGGTGCCTTCAAAAATAAATTATTATTTTAAAGGACAACTGACTTCCAGAAGATCTGATATTAAAAGCTCCTAAATTAGCTTATACTGCTAAAGGCTGCCAACATTTTTCCAGAGAAAAATTAATCTTTGTTCCAATTTTTTTTTTCTTATCGGGAGGGCAATAAACAATGAAATAAGTTGACAGTATACACATTTGAACATTCAGGGGAAGAGAGAACTAAGAATGCAAAATCGTGAAGCCATTAGAAGACCAGTAATGAGCACATAGGCATTTTCATGCCTTTCCCCCCCTTCCCACAAACTGAGAATTATTTAACACCTGATTATGAGAAACAATGATACAATTTAGAAAATAAACTTATAAATGTGTATATTATGATGGCATTTCTCTTTATGGTTGGAAAGTTTATATTAAACAAAGATAGCATTTCCAAAGGAACAACCATGTTTGTTTCTAGGTGGAATAATGAGCAAATAATCTGAACTTTATCACACACACACAAAAAAGTTGCTTCTGGGGTGCCGGGGTGGCTCAGTTGGTTAAGCAGCAACTTCAGCTCAGGTCATGATCTTGCAGCCCGTGGGCTGGAGCCCCGCGTCAGGCTCTGTGCTGATAACTCAGAGCCTGGAGCCTGCTTCGGATTCTGTGTCTCCCTCTCTCTCTCTGCCCCTCCCCTACTCCTGCTTGCTCTCTCTCTCTCTCTCTCAAAAATAAACATTAAAATTAAAAAAAGTTTTTTTAGTTGATTCTTTAAGTTTTCTTTAAAAATTGTTTTATTAAAATTTTTAAATCTTTATTTATTTTTGACAGAGAGAGAGAGAGAGAGAGAGAAACAGAGAGAGTGGGAGACCACAGAATCTGAAGCAGACTCCAGGCTCTGAGCTGTCAGCACAGAGCCTGACACAGAGCTCGAACTCATCAACTGGGAGATCATGACCTGAACTGAAGTTGGATGCTTAAACGACTGGGCCACCCAGGCGCACCCCACCTTTAATTTTTTTTTATCTTTATTTTTGACTGGAGGGGGGGCTTCTTTGATTTTTTTAAAATAGGTTTTTGAATTTTCTTTCAGTTAAAAGCTTTTATATTGGAGAGTAACCGCTCACATTCTTAATTTTCTTTATCAAAATAGAGTGGCTAGGAGTTTATTTGGTCCTTGGTCCTTTTATGTTTAGACTATATATGAGCAGAGACACCTTTCTTATCTTAACTACTACTTTCAGTAAAAGACGTCCTTAGCCACGGAGATGTAGGGATCAGATGGTATCAAAATCTTAACAATTCTGCTTGAAAAAGTTTCAGACTATCAACATCAAAAGTCCATAAAAAAAAGATAAGAACACCATATTGTAGCCTGAAAAAAAATTTCTCCCCTTCCTCTCTTGATATTTTTGCTTGTTATTGGATATGGATTCTCTGAATTGTGAGAAGATAAAAGAATGCCTTAAAAAAAGAACTCATTATAATATGAAAATGCGTATAGCTTACACAAGCTTTGGAAAATATTTACTTCTTTGAGCTAGTCTTGGAATGCTACATATCTTACTCCCATGATAAGTCGGCATTCATGAGGCCAATAAAATCTTCACGTTTCTACAAACCAGGTATCACCTTCGTTATACCACAGGACTTATGGATGTCAATGACTGTAAGTCAGGGAGGCAGTAACATGGCAACAAAAACAAATACATATAAAAAAATCAGAAGTTCCTAGATTTTGATACTTTTTTAAAAAGTTTTGATACTTAAAAAAAAGTTTTAATATTTCAAATTGCTGAAAATAGTTTCTTCAAAGTATTAGAAAAATTTGAATGTTACAGTGTTCTTTTCTAATGAGGGTACTGTCTTTAAATGCAAGATTCTTTTTAACACATTGGGGGTGATTTAGTCTCATGTGGCATTTTCTTTTGAGAAAGTTGTTTGTGATTTTTTATTAAAAAAAAAACTTTTAATGTTTATTAATGAGAGAGAGAGAGAGAGAGCACAAGCAGGGGAGGGGCAGAGAGAGAGGGAGACACAGAATCTGAAGCAGGCTCCAGGCTCTAAGCTCTCAGAAGAGCCTGACATGGGGCTCAAACTCATGAACTGTGAGATCATGACCAGAGCTGAAGTCAGATGCTCAACCAACTGAGCCACCCAGGTGTCCCCTGTTTGTGTTTTTTTAAAGGAAAGGGAAAAAATTAGAAGTAGGACTTAAATATCAAGTGGAAAGTATTTTTTGAAATAATTTCCATGTATGTAGAACATACCTAGATGAGACATTTATGACAAAACACTAAACACTTTAAACCCCCAAGGCCAAATTCCCACGATCTTACTTTCTTTTTCACATGTACTAAATCTCATGGGCTAGATGGAGACAGGAAGGGAATTGGTATAAAAGTGGTATGAATTATAGTAACAAATCCTTTTTCTATCTCTAATCCTTTATGAGATACACTGAGCACTTCACAGGGGTTATTTTACCTAATCTTCACCAAACTCTTGACCTAATCTTCACAAAACCCTGTAAGTGTTGCCAAATTCCCATTTTTCTGATGGTGGGTCCAACATTAGAAAGTAACAAGTTATTTTCTCAAATCGTAGAATTAGTAAGAGGCAATGGTGAAACTTGCATCTAGGATTACCTGCATAGAAAGCTCATGTATGCTGTTTTTATTTCTAATATTATATATATTCTCTTCCATACAATTAATTTCATTAGATTAATTTAAATTTTGTTTTACCATATATATAATACTCTACATTAAATTCCTGAAGTAGACTATATCCAAACAAATGTAGGTAATTAAAAAAATAAATATGACAGCATTTAAAACATGAAAAACAGCTGGCCTAAAAACACCCTTCTGACAATTCCTTAAAAAGTAAATTTTAAAGAAATTAAAAATTTACATGGAATTTTATGTTTATAGTCTCATATAAGTAAATTCATTCCATATTAATTTCAGTCATTGAATCATCTGTTGCAGAAATAAACCAAAATGTTAAAAAGTAAAATAAAATCTCTTAATTTAATTTACCACCTTTAAAACACTGTCATATTTTTTTCTTATTGTGTTCTTTAGTGCATGTATAAAAGCATTAGAGCAATTTGAAAAATATTTTTTCATTATTGTTAAGAATATTTTCTGAAATTATAAAACGTGACTATCAAAAAAAGAAAATCATAATATTTTCATTCTAAAAGAAATTCATATATATAGAACCAGTTTAAACATTTCAGATTTTGAAAAATGTATTTCTAAAAAACCTTAAAAAATCTTGAATGAAGCTTTACTTTGCAAAAATTGTTTTCTGATATTGAAACTAATTGACAAGTCTGTGATCACTATTATTACCGTGTATTCAGTATTCAACTTCAACAATTTTAGCTTTCTATTTAAGATGGTTAAATAAGATGTCAATGATATTGTAACATATAGAAATCTAAACAGATTACTGTGAGTTATACAAGAAGTTTTAAACAATTCAGAAGAACAGTTTTAATACCTCTTTAATGTCTTTTGGTTTTGATGTTAAAATGTAAATAACTGCTGAGTTAATAACATTCTGTTGCATATTTTCAACCACAAAAAAAATACAATAGAATATTGACTTTGTACCACTTTCAAATGGCTCTTACAAAGAGTACACAATTAATTCAAATTCAGTCAAATTCTATTAAAATCATTACCACAGCTAAACAAATCATCCTGAAGTATATAACACCACCATTTTATTAAGTATTTGAAAGAGGAAAGTTTATTTCAAAAACAATAAAACCCTAATAATAATACTGATTTTCAATTTGGTTGTGATTTGTTTATACAATGACTTAATGTAAAACCATCAAAATTGTGCTGTTTCAATATTTTCATAGTTATCAATATAGTTGAAGAGTTTTTAAAGCCTATAAATTTTTCAACACTTTTAAGATTTTATTTACACAGACGCATGTAAACATACAATACAAATTTATAGTTCTTATATATCTCATTTTTGATTTTCCCTCCTATTCCTGCTCTCAGCTCAGCTTTTGCTAGTGAACATTCATGTGTATGCACAAAATATTTTTCTTTTCATCCTAGAAGTTATATATTTATATGGAAGAAAAGACAGTGGAGTAATTTGTTCTATATTCTTAACGAAATCGTATCGATGTCTGCCCTTGCTTAAATATCCATGTTAAAAATAAAAATATAATGCTTTGTATTGGCTTGCAAATACCCTTGTAACTTTACTTCCTTCCTCTTCAAGTCTTTGATTGTATTATCTTGTGGGAAACGTCAATATTTACTCTAGTAGGTATTTCCAAAGCTAAAGAAAGCTAGGTTTTTTTTTTTCTGTGCTTATAACTAGACAAAATGTATGTGGGGTTGGAGGATTTAAATTTATTTGGAAGGAAAGGTTCATCTATAAATTCTAGTGTCCTTTCTCAAATATTCCTGCTGTTAGGCACGACAAATAAAAATAAAAGCATTTTCAGAGAATATCCCATTTTTTTCCTACAACATCCCCATGTAATAGGAAGGCTGATATTGTTACCAGCGTTTATAATTAAGTACTGGTAGCTCAAGTGACAAAAGGCAACATGCAACATGAGGGCTGGAGCTGGTCTTAGAGTTTTTTAGCTCAGTGCCTTGGCCAGAGACCACATAATCACATCATAAATGTGGCTGACACCTTTGCAAGATACTCAGTGAAAAGCTATGGCCTAAATATGAAAAAGCACATTAACTTATATTACTGTTATATGTCAAAGAACTTGTAACTTATTTCAAAGTGAGAAATATGTATGAAACAACTTACCTACAAGTATACTGAAAACAGCTATCTCTCAAATAAAGGAATTTTCACACAGTTATACCACTGAGATGAAGGACAACTGTCAATAATTTCCTTGTGGGTTTAGATTTTATTTTCAAACTATTGACTTTAGTCTGCTATGTTGATCTACTTCTACCACTGGAAAAATTTTTTTTAAGAAAAAATAACATTTCTTATTAAATGCCATAAATCATGTAGGGTGATGTATGTTTTTGGTGGCATACAAGCTTATATTTATTTAAAAGGCAACCTCTACATGTAAACACTGGCTATCATTTGTAAATATTTCAATATGTTGTTGGAAATGAACACAAATGAAGAATAAAGAAAATGAATCACAAATGTAATTCCAAGCATGAAACAAGTACTTGTAGAAGACAGTGAAGGGGGCTATAAATCACATCTAACAAAAGCAAAGTAAGAATCCTAAATAAAAGTTTAATAGAATAATATGATAAAGCAGAATCTCAACAAAGCCATGTCCTCAGGACTATGCTAGAATCATTTCATAACACGTAATTTTTCTACTCTAGCAGTTCGCTTTTCAAGTGCTCCTAAAAAATATGATATCAGGAAGAAAGACAGCAATAATTAGTCATACAAACTACAGTAACCAAAGCTTCTTAGCAAGACTTTTCCTTATTTTCAAGAGACATTTCAAAAGAGCTAGGTTAACTCAGAAGCCTCTATTCCATGTTATTTTTATTATAAAAATCATACTTTCTGCAATTTTATTTCTCTTGCTTCAGGATATCTTAGATCAAACGACAAAAAAGTTCATTGACCATACCTTCCAGATTAGAGTTTCTCATTGTATGTTGTACAGATCACCTGCAACAGAATTTGTTGAAAGACTGAAGGAAGAGCATTCCTGTTGGAAAATGGTGATTCATGGGCTGTATTCAAATCTAACAAACCAAAAATTGAGGACAGAGGGAACTGGAGATTGTACTTAAAATAAGCTACTCAGATGATTCTTAAGCAAACCAAATCTTGAGAATCATCCCTGAATAGTTAATACTTCATGAAACATGCCCAGATTTATGCAAACTTTAACTCCCAGGGATGTGCAGAGTCATGTAATAAGTGGAGAAATTCATAAACCTATGAATGAATTGATCAATAGACTAACTGAGAGCTGAAGGAAAAACCTACAAATTGTTTGGTTCTATGTAGATGCCAGTGTGCACTAGATTCACCATTCTCTCAAAGTCCAAAGAGGTCAAGTAATTAGAAAAATATAAGACACAAATAATCCTAGAGCTGTACATTAATACAAACTAGCACTGTTCACATAGCAGGTGCATGATATTTGCTGAATAAAAAAAAATGTGTCTGAGTGGATTTTCTCAAATGTTGTCACTGTAATCCAGAGAGACAAACAGTGCTATTCAACTCCACTTAGACAACACTTCAACCTGATCCCACTTGGCATTTGTGCAAACAATGATGGCTCTAAAGCAAGGTGACGTTAGAATTCAGCAATATAGGACAAAACTCTATAGCAGAGGCATTTCATAGAATCTCTGTTACAATACATCAAATGGTTCAACAGGAGTTAATACGTATTATTTGGCATGTGAAAGATATTTTCATACATCTGTGTGAAGTTCTAGTTTTTCAATTATATTAATTCATTTAGTGAACATTTAAGAATATATGTGTAGATTTTCTATAATGTTTAGGTAATTGTGGTCATCAATTGCAGCGTAATTACTGGAATTTCTGAGAATATTCTGTATTTAAAAATGAGAGCTACTGAGATTGAGGTGATGTGGGTGTTATTTTATTCAGTATGTTCTAGATTTAGGGCACTGACTTCACTGGTGCTCAAAATCGTTATACCCTAACACCCCACAGATTTGGAATATTTTAATCTCTAATATGTACTAATGCCATATTAAGTTATTTTAGTACTATGCTGAATGAATTTCTATGCAGCATTTAAAGCAACCTTACATATAATATAAATTTTGGAAAGTCTTTGACTTTTTAAAAGAATCTTTTCTACAAAGAATCTTCATTTTAAAGTGACAACTCTTCCGTTGTCCTGGTATTCCCAAATACCAATATCCAAAGGAAACAAAGTTTATGGTGTATGCTTTAGACTATTTCACATACTTAATAACATTAAAATATAGGTATATAGATAGGTAGGTAGATAGATTTTTTTTTAACATTTAAGGCCCTCTCCCCTTTTTTTATCCAACATCATTGAATGACAGCATCCATTTTTCATTAAGTGAAATGCCTGTTTCTATTAATTAAGTGAAATGGATGCTTTCTGCTAAGAAGCCTCCAACTGAAAAAAAAAAAAAAACGGAACAGAATATGAATGTTTACTTTATAAATATTGGTCACATGCAAATTGCATTAATGCAATGAGTCTCTCTTGAAAATTAAGTTTATATGTTACATAGTTTGATAAGATATTGGGGCTTTAGAAATTCATAATTTACTGTATTCTGCAGAGAATACCAGTACAATTATACTTGTTCTTAATTACTAAGTTTAAAGCAAATAAAGTATACTTACAATCACCTTGCTTATTTTTGGTAATACAATGTTAGTTTTAATTTTTATATGATATGAGCTAAGATCAGAAAGTATAAATCATGACTAATGCTGTTTTCCTTTTGTAGCATCTCGGAAATTTGATTTTTATATATTTGCCTCATCATCAATTCTGAGAAAGCCAAAAACAATTTTTTTTCTGTAATATCCTATACCAAAATATGTAAGAATAACACTTGTGCCTTTCAAATAATTCTGATATTTTCAAATAAGTATAAATTATATTCATGGTAATCAAGCACATAACTGCGATTAGCTTTTCATCAGAAATAAAATGAAAAATGCATATAGTGAAAATGAACTTACATTTACAAGTTGAAATATCTTTGAAATTAGTGAAGTTCCTCAAATTTTCTGTGAAAGT
Organism: Prionailurus bengalensis; assembly: GCF_016509475.1. Classification (NCBI taxonomy): domain Eukaryota; kingdom Metazoa; phylum Chordata; class Mammalia; order Carnivora; family Felidae; genus Prionailurus; species Prionailurus bengalensis. Next base: position 18,916,511 of record NC_057353.1, on the reverse strand, counting down.
TAGTGGAGTAAAAGATAATATATGCATTTTTTATAAATCTCTTGCTGTACCATTGCAAATTCTCTCTCCATTTTTGAAAAATAATTAATTTTAATAACTTTCAAAAATATGCAAATTTAATAATCGTGATCATTAATTTCCAGCAGTTACTAAAATATTTCAGAATATCTTATATTTGAAGCTGAGAACTACATATTTAAGGTGAGTTGGCAGATATTTTATTCTATGTCTTCTGCAATGAGAGCACCAATTTCACTGGTGCTTAAATTTGTTAGTTCTTAAAATTCCAGAAATTTGGATATTTTGTTCTCTGGTATATATTAATTCCATATGAAGCTACTTTTGTGCTATGAATTTACAAATAGGATTTAAAGCAATCTTACAGTAAATATTTAATCTACTTAAAAACTTATAGATGCCGTATGTACTATATTTTCACATGTCAATATACTGGGAGTAGAAATCTAACAACATACAATTAAACAACTGTGGAGAGTTAAATATTAATCAGTATGTATTAATAATGCTAGATTCCTTTACAAATGAATTAAGGTAAGAAGTTTTACTGACCTCTACCTCTTCAACTAAAAGGCTCTTTTCCCCCTTCCCCTTCAACCAATTTTACTTAACAACAATCCTTTGTTCCCTTAACATTAACTAATAATTATACTTCTCATTTAATTATCACTTCACAAAGAATACATACTACTTTTCATGCATATAGATTTTTCAGCCAGTTAATCCCTGATATAGAAAACAAGTTAAGACAATGAAACCACATAAGCTATAGCAAACTCATTTCTATACAATGTTGCAGATGTGCAAAAGATATTGTAAATAGTCTCTTGCCTTTTACAATGACTCTATGTACTAAAATTTGATTTCAAATAAATTTTCAGGAACTCAGCATTTGTATTTTCCTCAAATATATACATATAATATGCTTTTCTAGGATCAGGGTTTCAAAAAATATTGTCTTAAAATTCTTCAATAATAAACAAAATTATGAAAATCTAATATTAAAAGGACTTGAAAAGTAAGTATTATAGTTTCTAAATTGATTTATCAGTATCACATCAATTAATTAGTGTAGGACTTGAAATCTAACAGAATATTAAGAGAGACATACATGGCTATTGAAGACGTCAAGTCTTAAAACTGAATAACTAAATTATCAATTTATTTTATACCCATATTCATCCATATTAATAGTTCATCCATTACTACATCATGACTGCAAAAAATTTGTAACTTACATCAACTGAAATTTTTCATGTACACCTGGTTTGATTTCATATAAGAGATGAACCATCAACTTAGATACAGGCACATGTAACATTGTAACTCATGAATTTATGCACACTACTTTTGAAGAAAATTGAGTCTCTATTTTAAATATATATATTTTCTAAATGATTGAATGGATAAGTGTATTTGCGTCTTAAAGACAAATATTTCATATCTAAATAACGTTTTACGTAATTAATGAACTTCTGGGTACACAATCGTTCAGGTACAATTTTCTGCTACATGACCTTTGTTCACTGAGACAATGGGCCAACAGGATTGCATATGGCATTATTTCGGAGGACAGCCTGGCACACTTGCAACATTCCATGTTATTGCAGACAAATCTCATAATCTAGAGACCAGCATTAGTACACTACCAGTTGCCTATGCTAAGATATATGGAGTTCCATGGAGAAAGCCCAAACTGTCAACTAGTTTTCATTCTTCACTTCGCTCAGACCACAGGCTACAACGTCTAAATGAAAAAAAACCACGAGGACCAGCTATTAATGGCTCACATTAGATAGTCTCAAAAACCCAACCCTCTGGTCTTCAGCTTGGGAGACTAGAAACTTTAAGGAGCTGAGATCTAGGATGTACCAGCACTGACACCTGAGTTTCCTTAAAGAACCCCTCAATCGTCACTGAAGTTTATGATTTCCTCCACTCTAACATGATACTCCCGATGCTATCAGGAAATCCAAAGTGATTCTGAGCATGCCTAGATTTCTTCAAAAGATTATCTTTGCAAGGTAAGTATAATTTCCTTCCTGTGGATATCAACTGATCAAGAGCCATCAGTCACGCAATGGATGGAAGAGAGAGAGAACAATACCTGTACAATTCAATGTCAATGTACCAAAAAGCCAACGTTGATGTTATATGAACAACGTCTTGGCCCTGCCAGTGACAGTCACTGTTCAGGCCTTGCCCCCTTCACTGTTAACGACCAAAGCAAAGGAACAATTTACAAGCTCAGTCATGGAGCACAACTGCAAAAGAGTCCATTCGTACAAGAGCAAACCTACAAGGCTAATGACTACACTCTGCCTGCTGAATTTCCATCCACTTGTCCTCTAGGACTCAACTCACTGCTAGAATCAGCTTCTCTATGAAACATTCCCTGATCATCATCCTCTACCTCTGCATTGTTATCCCTATTTAAACTGTGTGCTTAATCACATTAGCACCTGTAGCAAGAACTACATGAATGTAGTTACATTTTTTATCTCAAACACTAAGAAATGCAAAGTTCCTGCAAACAGAATCCATGACTGTTTTATTATGATCCTAGGACAGAGCTCAGTGCCTAGCATGAGGTCAAGTGCTTCAGGCAAATGTTTCAGAAAAAAACATTTCCTGAATTGAAGTTGGGGAAGGTACCACAACATCTGGCATATCTGCCACATCAATGATTTGGAGGTGGGGAGATGAGATTCCTTGAAAAAAAAATACTCAGACTTAATTGTTCTTAAAAAAAAAAAAAGATGAACAGCATAAAGTGAAAATGCCATGACAGTCTCCTCAATGCTGGAATGAATTCAGTATTATCAGACAACAGTGATGAACCTGCCATCATTGAGTAAGTAACACCTCTGTAGGTATATGCAAGGAGACATATCTTTTTTTTAAATCATAGTATTTTGCTGCCATAAACACTTAAAACCCAGGAAGCTCATTTAGAAAAAAAAAATTTTAAATGTCTGTATGTTTCTGAGACTCCTTATTCTATGTTAAATTTATTTGCAGTTTTTGAATGATTACATTATTTATTCACTTTAGTATATGGTTACAAAGTATTCAAAAGTTATTCTAATTATTTAGGATAAAAGGAAAGTTCAGTTAAAAAAAACTACTATCCAGAGATTTATGGTGAAATAAAAACATACATTTACTTCATTTAAGATATAAAGGGTTCCCTACATATACAACACTAATAAGGTTTTCATGAAAGTAACGAGCCTATAAAAACACTGAAATCTTGCAATCTTTCCTGTCATTTATGGAAGACACAAAACACTAATTTACTATCTGTCCCTTTAAATTTTACTCTATTTTTCTAAAACATCCTTGAAACAATAGGGGACACTTTGGAATGAGGGCTGAAATATGTATTTTGGATATATTTTATAGACAGAAGATGTGATCAAGGCAATCATAATCAGAGAATAAAGCAGACAGACTTGAATTTTTATCACAATTGCACACAGAATAAAGCTTGATTAAAGAGTCAGAAGGTAAAGTGCTGCATATACAAAGACAAAATACAGTCTAATAAATACTTCACATGCTTAGGTCATTTCAACTTCATTCTTACATGCAACTTCATGAAAGTCTAATGTAAATAAAATATGTGTTAAATGGTGTCTTTCCCCTAGGACAAAACTATTCAAAAACCTTAAAATCTCTAAATCACTACACATTTTTACAATGCCAGAGAAGAAGAGAAAGAGAAATTATTAATTTTTAAAATTACCCAGCAATTCCATTGCATCATCTTCATTATCAATATCTTCTTCTGTTACAGATGGGGTAGGGCTATGGAGAGACTCAAAAGAATCTTGAGAGAGCATTGCTGCCAGAAGTTTCTTATGTTGCTGTTGCTGCTGTTTTAATCCTTTAGTCTTGGGCTCCACCTTTAAGCTGAAGAAATATTTAAATGTTAGTTTTCAATGATGACAACACTATCAATTAGCTGTGGTAAATAAAGAAAATCGGCAACCAAACTTTCATTCAATTTTTTGCTATGCAAAATTATAGTCATATTAGTAAAATTTTTCCCAAGGATGAGGGAAATATAGACTATCTTCTTTCCTAGACATCCTTTGGTACCTCATAAACAATCTTCCAAGTAGGTATTGGTGAGAAACATGGCAAACTGTAACTCCTGCCCCATTTAAGGGAGGAGGTGCTAATCAGCCATGTCACTATTAAAGCCCACTGTTGATGCATTTTTTTCTGATTTTTTTAAAAAGAGGAGGCAGAAAGTCCAGATTATTATGTAAAAATCCCTGATCTACAAACAAATGCATGTCAAGCAAAACACATGTAACGGGATAACTATTACACTATCACAAGACTATTTTAAAATGAAAACGCTAGTTTCTATAACTGAAATAACTTTCCTCACTATTCCTATCGGGCTGCCTAGATGTGGGGTTAGGATGAGGTAGAAGAAAAGATGAAACCAAAATTGTCAATTAAATGTTTCTCAGTTTCTTTGAGTTTAAAGAGTCTTTGTAAATTTGGAGGAGTTTCTTTGTCATAAAGCCACGCTCCTTTGGGTAAATTCTGTCTTTCATGGTTCCCTCTTCCCCAACTTCTCAAGACAGTATCTGACTGGACAACTTACAAGTCCAAACAACAATCACATATAGTTAAAAAATTGTTCCAAAGTTCATCTTTTCTCTATAATCCAATTTCTTTTCATATTATTGCCCAAAGGAAGGAAAAGGCAAATGTCTCTTCATGAAAGAAAAACACATGATGTAGAGGAAATCTCTCCCAGGCAAGATGAAAAGATAACCTTTCTAAAGGTATTCAGAAGGACAGCCCATAAGGCAAGTGGGTTACATGCCTGGTCCCCACTGCCACCAGGCCAAAATGTAGAAGGAGTATGGTAAAAAAACAAAAATTAAGAACCAACCAGATAAAATTCATGGCACAGATCAGAACATTTCAAGTTGTCTTAACAGCCGTACTAGGTTCGACATTGTCTAAGAAGAGGATGGGAACAGCAAAATGACTTTGTATGTCATCAGTGGGCAAAGATCAATCAGTCCCACCCCATTGGTTCACCTGAAAGTTAGGGTGGATATGAAAGAGAAGGTCAGGGGAAAGAGGGGCAGAGAAAAACCTTTTGTTTGTCCTGGTTAATGCTAGTTAATAAATGTAGAAGGAATGGTAGAATCAGAAAATCACCATTTCGCAACCACCAACATAGTAACTGTTCAGGCAAGGCCCATCAGTGGATACTAATGCCCTTTGCTGAAAGATAGTTGGGGGGAGATGGACTGTCAAAAATCTCAAGGTGTTTTTAACAGATTACCAACATTTTTAATTGATTTGTTTTGCTTTGAAATAATTACAGATTTACATGAAGTTCTAAGCAATGATACATTGAGATCCTGTGCACCCTCCCTTTCCACAGTTTCCTTCAACAGTATCATATTCTAAAACTACTGTACAATAGTTTTCTGACAACGGTACAATTCTCTAGTCTTACTCAGATTTCCCATTTTAATTGTACTCATTTGTGTGTGTATGCCTCTGCGTGTGTATTTAGTTCCCGATATTTTTAGTATTTGTGTAGATTTGTGTATCATGTATCCACCACCAGAATCAAGAAACAGAACATTTCAAACACCACAAGGTGCCCTCATCCTGCCCTTTTCTGCCACTCCCACCAGACTCCATACCCCCTTTTCCCCATCCCTAACCTCTGGCAACTACGAGTCTGTTCTCCATTCCTACAAGTTTCTCATTTCAAGAATATTATACAAAGGGTATCTATGTAACCTTTTAGTATTTTTTTCAGGCAGTCTAATTACCTAAGGATTCATTCATGCTGTTCCATGTATCAAGAGTGCATTCCCTTTCTTTGCTACGGCATGCATGTACTTCAATCTGTCTAACCATTCACATATTGAAGGACATAGGGGTTAAGTTTTTTGGCTATGAACATTCATATACTTGCTTTTGTGTGAAGATAAGTTTTCGTTTACCTGAGACAAGCTTGGTATTTACATGTTTAGTTTTATATATAAAACTCCCAAACTGTTTTCCAGAGTGACCAGAACCTTTACGTTCCTGGAAGTGTCATCAGTTGAACAGAAGGACTGGGGAGGAAGGATAGAGGTTTGAGGAGACAAGACAAGGCATGCAATCGTCATTGAGGAGTGTGGACACGTGAACAGACTGGATGAACCCAGAGTATCTTTGGGCAGGACCAGTGACCTCCTAGAGTTTGGTGGTCATGGATTCATAGTGATACCAGCTGGTGTGGCCATGTGTTCTTCTCCCTGTGCCAGTTCAGCCATGGAATAGTCAGAGTTAGATTTAAATAGGGTAGAGTTTTACCACATAAGTAAAACAAAGGAAAAGAGAGGTAAGGGAAATAGGGTTATACCCAATAAATAGATAAGAATAATGGGCCCAAACCAGAAGCTGTATGAGGAGAAAAATGAGGAAAACAAGGTGGATGAGGGGCAAGAAAAACTGAGTGGAACCAGTATATCTAGGTCCCAGTTAAAGTTGGGTACTAGTGGGAACAAACTAGAAAGATAGGAGGTATAGTCAGAGAGTGAAATACCTGAAATTGACACTATGGGTTAGCACTTAATAATAATGAGGCTTAGATATGACAGAGAAGATAAGTGACTAAAGTAGGGTGGAATTCAAGATCAGTGGTGAAGAGCAGACTAAGGAAGGAGAGGCTAGGTTTGGGAAAGAATCACTAATGTGGATACTAACTTCACCAAGATAGGGAGGGGGCTGGGGAATGTGACAATGAGCCAGATGCATGCATTATTTAGGAAAAGAGGAATGACCTGGGATTTGGTAAATGATTGCTATGAGAGGTGGTGTAAGATTAGCATGTTTGGAAACAAGAAATACAGAACTGGAGGGTTTTTTAGGGGGAAAGAAGACAGCAAGATCTGCAAGCAGGAAAGGGGAGCAAGGATGACACCTTCCTCTTTTCCAACTCCATAACCTATAGACTACAGAAGTGAAAACTGCACCATTAGAGAGAAAAGAGTACCCTGCTACTGGGAAGCAGAGCTCGTAATGCAGACAAGTGGTGACTGAGATGGGGAAAGGTGGGATTAGGGTCCTTCTGACAGCATGTAGGGTCCTGGGCCCCCTCTACTCTGGACTTCGAACCTAAACCTGAATGATAAGGGGATTCTTAGAAGTCCTTCCTGAAGGGAGGTTGCATACAGCACTGAAGTGCATGGAATTTGGAGGAAGACAGACTGGCTCAGCTACTTAATAGTTGTACAATCTTGGGACAGTGACGTAACTACTCTGGGATTTAGTTTCCTCCTTCCTAAATTACAGATAATAATGTTTTCATGAGGATGGAATGAATTAAGAGATATAAAGCACCTGGAGCAGTCACTAAATAGTAATTAATACCATTATGTGTTCAGAGAATACAACAGGCAGCATCCTGGATATCTGCATGCTTCCTTCAGCAGTATCATCCCACAGAGAAGGAAACGGAACCACAAAGAGGCTTTATGAAAAAGAACAACAGTTGATACTTCAATGAGGTGTTAATATACTCCAAAACTCCATTTTACTTTGGTTTAAAAAGATAAATTCTAAACCAGATCAATGGGAAAAGGATGGCTTAAAGTGGCCACCTGCCTCCCTCAGCCTCTCTCTCCAGGTGGAACCTTCCTTCCCGTCCTGATGGCCTGTATTCTGAATTACCATTTGTTCTCTTCCTCCTGACCCCACCCTTCCCTGGGTGCCTGACCCTGCTGCATTGCATTTTATATGCTTGTTTCTGGACACAGATTGGTATTAGTTTTATCTGACCCCATGTGCTTGCTCTCTTTGGTGGAAAAATGGATTATTCCTGGGGGGAGGAGCCAAGATGCTGGAATAGCATGGAAGTTTTTTGTGTGTCTCATGTCCATGAAATACCACCAGACCAACAGTAAACTATCCTACACACCTAGAAAACTGACTGGAGGATTAACACAACAATCTGCACGACCTGAACCACAGAATTCAGCAGGTACGCAGCGCAGAGAAGTGAACTTGGGGAGCAGAGTGAGGAGGTGCAGGAAGGGAGGTGCTTTTTTGAGCTGAGAGAGCTCAGTTCGGGCGGGGGGAGGGGCGGAATACGGGAAAAGCACCCCTCCCCAAAAAGCAGCTGGAGAGAAAGTGGAAAATTGGAAACAGTCACAGGGACCAAACTAAAAAGGGAGAAAGGAGAAAGGAGAGGGTTTAAATTCCATTAAGACTGTAAACAAGGGGAGCGCAAAGGCTGCAACTCCGCAGCTCGATACCTGGTGGTGCTCTGGTGGGAGGGGAGAATCCCCAGGAACAGAGTAGGGTCCGGGAGGTTCTCGGGACACACGGGGAGAAGCGGAAGGACATTTGGTAGAGACTGTTGAAGCCACCTGGTCCCAGCAGACCTCAGAAAACAGCCACATTCGCTGGTGCTGGAACAAGGTCCTTAAGGCTGAAGCCTGGTGTCAGATGTGTGTTGTGATTTTCCATCATCCCTGAAATGCGGCTGCTACAGTATCTCGCGAACTCTTCCTGGGGCGGGCTGGCACCTGGCCGTAGTCTCGGGGCACCGGCAGCAGCAGGGTCTAGCAAGCGTTCCTGGGTGCAGCTGATATTTGGCCAATGCTCAGTGAGACCCTCCCACAGACGGACGGAACGGGTCAAAGCCGCAGTCCTTCAGAAGTAAGGGGCCGGGGAAAACAGCCACATCTGAGACAAAACTCGGGAGAAAGGTACTGCCTGGGGCCTGGTCACAAAGGGTGAAAAAGCAGGAGTAGACGAAAGCTGAAGACAGGACGGGTGCGTGATTGCTGACCCAGGAGGACAGGGTAGCTGGGTGGTGCCATTTTGACGGCTCCCGCACATGCACACACGCACCTACCAGCGCCGCAACAATCCAGCCCAGCAGGATAGCAGCGCCATCTATTGGAAAGCGGAGCCATTACACTGAGCCCCACCCGACTGGGCCAGCTTCCCTCCTCAAGAACACAAGTCTCACCACCAGCTTAGTTTATGGACTATGAAGCGCTACATAGACTGACTTCTAGGGGAAAATGAAGTAATTTCAGTCCTACTTCAATCTGTTAGCAGGTCCACCTATTCAATGTTCTTTTTTTTTTCTCTTTACACTCTTCTTTTTCTTGAATACAGAAAAAGAAAAAACTCATTTTTATTTTCAATTTTTATTAAAAATATTTTTCTTTAATTTTTATTAGTATATTTTTTACTTTTGTGTAAATTTTTTCAAATTCTATTTTACTTCCATCCTTTTATTTTAGTCTACCGAGGTGTATTCACTTTTTCAAATTCTCAAACGATTTCCTTTTTTTTTTCTTTTTTTTTTGTTTCTTTTCTTTTTCTTGAATACAGAAAAAGAAAAGATTCAAATTTATATTTAATTTTCATTGATTTTCTTTAATTATTTTCTACATCATTCTTTACTTTTGTGTATATTTTCTCAAATTCTATTTTACTCCCATCATCTCATTTTAGTCTACTTCAGTGTATTCATTTTTTCAAATTCTCAAACTATTTCCCTTTTTTTCTCCCCCCCTTTATTTTTTCTCTAATCTGTCAAACCACTTTCAACACCCAGATCAAAACACACCTAGAATCTAGCATCATTTATTCGATTTGTGTGTGTGTGTGCGTGTGTGTGTGTTTAATTTCTTAATTTTCATATTTTTCTAATTTTTACTTTAGTAATTTTAATTTTTCTACCTCATTAATTCCTTTTCGTCCTTCAAAATGACAAAAAAAGGAATTCACCCCAAAAGAAAGAGCACGAAGAAACAACAGCCAGGGACTTAACCAACACAGATACAAGCAAAATGTCTGAACCAGAATTTAGAATCACGATAACAAGAATACTAGCTGGAGTCGAAAATAGATTAGAATCCCTTTCTAAGAGATAAAAGAAGTAAAAAATAGCCAGAATAAAATTAAAAATGTAACTGAGCTGCAATCATGGATGGATGCAGTGGCAGCAAGCATGGATGAGGCAGAACAGAGAATCAGTGATATAGAGGACAAACTTATGGAGAATAATGAAGTGGAAAAAAAGAAGGAGATTAAGGCAAAAGAGCACAATTTAAGAATTAGAGAAATCAGTGACTCATTAAAAAGGAACAGCATCAGAATCACAGGGGTCCCAGAAAAGGAAGAGAGAGAAATAGGGGTAGAAGGGTTATGTGAGCAAATCATAGCGAAAAACTTTCCTAACCTGGGGAAAGACACTGACATCAAAATCCAGAAAGCACAGAGGACCACCATTAGATTCAACAAAACCAGACCATCAACAAAGCATATCATAGTCAAATTCACAAAATAGGCAAGGAGAGAATCAGGAAAGCAGCAAAGGAAAAAAAGTCCCTAACCTACAAGGGAAGACCTATCCACAGAACTTGGCAGGCCAGAAAGGAATGGCAGGATATATTCAGTATGCTGAATCAGAAAAATATGCAACCAAGAATTCTTTATCCAGCAAGGCTGTCATTCAAAATAGGAGAGATACAAAGTTTCCCAGACAAACAAAAATTAAAGGAGTTTGTGACCACTAATCCAGCCCTGCAAGAAATTTTAAGGGGGACTTTCTGAGGGGAGAAAAGAGGAAAATATATATATATATATAAATAAATAAATACCAAATGCAACAAAAGATTAGAAAGGACCAGAGAACACCACCAGAAACTCCAATTCTACAAGCATCATAATGGCAATAAATTCATATCTTTCAGTACTCACTCTAAACGTCAATGGAATCAATGCTCCAATCAAAAGACATAGGGTAACAGAATGGATGAGAAAACAAGATCCATCTATATTGTGTTTACAAGAGACCCACTTTAGACCTAAAGACACCTTCAGATTGAAAATAAGGGGATGGAGAACCATCTATCATGCTAATGGTCAACAAAAGAAAGCCAGAGTAGCCATACTTATATCAGACAATCTAGGCTTTAAAATAGACAGTATCAAGAGATGCAGAAGGGCATTATATCATAATCAAAGGGTCTATCCACCAAGAAGACCTAACAATTATAAACATTTATGCACCAAATGTGAGAACACCTAAATATATAAATCAATTAATCACAAACATAAACTCATCGATACTAATACCATAATAGTAGGAGACTTCAACACCCCACTCACAGCAATGGACAGATCATGTAATCAAAAAATCAACAAGGAAACGATGGCTTTGAATGACACATTGGACCAGATGGACTTAACAGATATACTCAGAACATTTCATCCTAAAGCAGCAGAATATATATTCTTCTCCAGTGCACATGGAACGTTCTCCAGAATAGACCGTATACTGGGACACAAATCAGGCCGAAGTAAGTACAAAAAGATTGAGATCATACCGTCCATATTTTCAGACCACAAGGCTATGCAACTCGAAATCAACCACAAGAAAAAATTTGGAAAGGTAACAAATACTTAGAGACTGAAGAACATCCTACTAAAGAATGAATGGGCTAACCAAGCAGTTAAAGAGGAAACTAAAAAGTATGTGGAAGTCAATGAAAATGATAACACCACAAACCAAAACCTTTGGGATGCAGCAAAGGTGGTCCTAAGAGGAAAGTATATAGCAATCCAGGCCTTCCTAAAGAAGGAAGAAAGATCTCAGATACACAACCTAACCTTACACCTTAAAGAGCTGGAAAAAGAACAGCAAATAAAACGCAAAACCAGCAGAAGACAGGAAAGCATAAAGATTACAGCAGAAATTAATGCTATCGAAACCAAAAAAAAAAAAAAAAACCAGTAGAACAGATCAATGAAAGCAGAAGCTAGTTCTCTGAAAGAATTAACAAAATTGATAAACCACTAGCCAGTTTGATCAAAAAGAAAAAGGAAACGACACAAATAAATAAAATCAAGAATGAAAGAAGAGATCACAACCAACACAGCAGAAATAATAAGAGAATATTATGAGCAATTACATGCCAATAAAATGGGCAATCTGGAAGAAATGGACAAATTCCTAGAAACATATACACTACCAAAACTGAAACAGGAAGAAATAGAAAATTTGAACAGACCCATAACCAGTAAGGAAATCGAATTAGTAATCAAAATTCTCCCAAAAAACAAGAGTCCAGGGCCAGATGGCTTTCCAGGGGAATTCTACCAAACATTTAAGGAAGAGTTAATACACCTATTCTCTTGAAGCTGTTCCAAAAAATAGAAATGGAAGGAAAACTTCCAAAATCTTTCTATGAAGCCAGCATTACCTTGATTCCAAAACCAGGCAGAGACCCCACTAAAAAGGAGAACCTAGACCAATTTCCCTCACGAACACGGATGCAAAAATCCTCAACAAGATATTAGCCAACCTGATCCAACAATACATTTAAAAAAATTGTTCACCACAACCAAGCAGGATTTATACCTGGGATACAGGGCTGGTTCAATATCCACAAAACAATTAACGTGATTCATCACATCAATAAAAGAAAGGACAAGAACCATATGATCCTTTCAACAGATGCAGAGAAAGCATCTGACAAAATACAGCATCCTTCCTTAATAAAAATCCAAAAGAAAGTAGGGACAGAAGGAGCATAGCTCGAGATCATAAAAGCCATATATGAACGACCCAATGCTAATATCATCCTCAATGGGGAAAAACTGAGCTTTCCCCCTAAGGTCAGGAACAAGACAGGGATGTCCACTCTTGCCACTGTTATTCAACACAGTATTGGAAGTCTTAGCCTCTGCAATCAGACAGACAACACAAAGAAATTAAAGGGATCCAAATCGGCCAGGAGTAGATCAAACTTCACTCATCACAGATGACATGACACTCTATATGGAAAACCCAAAAGATTCCACCAAAAAACTTCTAGAATTGATTCATGAATTCAGCAAAGTTGCAGGATATAAAATCAGTGCACAGAAATCGGTTGCATTCCTCTACACCAACAATGAAATGACAGAAAGAGAAATCAAGGAAACGATCCCATTTACAGTTGCACAAAAAACATAAAATACCTGGGAATAAATCTAACCAAAGAGATGAGAAATCTATACATTGAAAACTATAGAAAGCTTATGAAAGAAATTGAAGAAGACACAAATAAATGGAAAAAGATTCCACGCTCCTGGATAGCAAGAACAAATATTGTTAAAATGTCGACACTACCCAAAGCAATCGACATATTCAATGCAATCCCTATCAAAAAAATACCAGCCTTCTTCACAGAGCTAGAACAAATAATCTTAAAATTTGTATGGAACCAGAAAAGATCCTGAATAGCCAAAGCGATCTTGAAAAAGAAAACCAAAGAAGGAGGCATCACAATTCCAGACTTCAAGCTACACTACAAAGTTGTAATCATCAAGACAGTATGGTACTGGCACAAGAACAGACTCTCAGATCAATGAAACAGAATAGAGAACTGAGAAATGGACCCACAAAGCTATGGCCAACTAATTTGACAAAGCAGCAAAGAATATCCAATGGAATAAAGACAGTCTCATCAGCAACTGGTGCTGGGAAAACTGGACAGCAACATGCAGAAGAATGAACCTGGACCACTTTCTTACACCATACACAAAAATAAACTCAAAATGGATGAAAGACCTCAATGTAAGACAAGAAGCCATCAAAATCCCTAAGGAAAAAGCAGGCAAAACCTCTTTGATCTTGCCCTCAACAACTTCTTACTCAACACATCTCCAGAGGCAAGGGAAACAAGCAAAAATGAACTACTGGGACCTCATCAAAATAAAAAGCTTCTGCACAGCAAAGGAAATAATTAGCAAAACTAAAAGGCAACCGACAGAATGGGAGAAGATATTTGCAAATGACATATCAGATAAAGGGTTAGTATCCAAAATCTACAAAGAACTTATCAAACTCAACACCCAAAAAACAAATAGTCCAGTGAAGAAATGGGAAAAAGATATGAATAGACACTTCTCCAAAGAAGATATCCAGATGGCCAACCGACACATAAAAAAATGCTCCACATCACTCATCATCCGGGAAATGCAAATCAAAACCACAATGAGATACCACTTTGCACCTGTCAGAATGGCTAACATTAACAACTCAGGCAACAACAGATGTTGGCGAGGATGTGGAGAAAGAGGATCTCTTTTGCACTGTTGGTGGCAATGCAAGCTGGTGCAGCCACTCTGGAAAACAGTATGGCGGTTCCTCAAAAAACTAAAAATAGAACTACCCTAAGACCCAGCAATTGCACTACCAGGCACTTATCCAAGGGATACAGGTTGTGCTGTTTCAAAGGGACACATGCACCCCCATGTTTATAGCAGCACTATCAACAATAGCCAAAATGTGGAGAGAGCCCAAATGTCCATCGATGGATGAATGGATAAAGAAAATGTGGTATATATATATATATACACACAATGGAGTATAACTCGGCAATCAAAAAGAATGAAATCTTGCCATTTGCAACTACGTGGATGGAACTGGAGGGTATTATGCTAAGTGAAATTAGTCAGTCAGAGAAAGACAAAAATCATATGACTTCACTCATAGGAGGACTTTGAGAGACAAAACAGATGAACATAAGGGAAGGGAAACAAAAATAATATAAAAACAGGGAGGGGGACTAAACAGAAGATGGGGAACAAACTGAGGGTTAAATATGGAGAACAACCTGAGGGTTATGGGAGGGATTGTGGGAAGGGGGATGGGCTAAATGGGTAAGGGGCCCTAAGGAATCTACTCCTGAAATCATTGTTGCACTATATGCTAACTAATTTGGATGTAAATTTTAAAAAATTAAAAATAAAATTAAAAAAAAAAAGATTATTCCTCTCTTAACCTACCTTCTATGCTTCTTTAGTTCACCACTATAGCCTCGCAGGCAGAATCTGTGCCCTTTCTCTTGTCTCTAGGCAGAAATTAAAGGACTCTCTTTGTATTAACGTCCAGGTTGTTGAAGAGATCATAAAAAGTTTCACACTTCATTGTCGCATTTTGGCTTACGCATAAGAGTTCTGTTTTTTTTTTAATGTTTAGATGTGATGCTTTTAATTTTTTAACGTTTATTTATTTTCGAGAGAGAGACAGAGCATGAGCAGGGGAGGGGCAGAGAAAGAGGGAGATGCAGAATCCGAAGCAGCTTCCAGGCTCGAGCTGCCAGCACAGAGCCCAACATGGAGCTCAAACTCACAAACCATGAGATCATGACCTGAGTCGAAGTCAGATGCTTAACCAACTGAGCCACCCAGGCGCCCCTATGTGAAGTTTTCATAATTACTTTAGCAGACACTAAGTGTTTTATATATATATATATACATATACAGGCACTGTGGGTGCTGAGCTGCAGAAATAAAACACATTTCCTTGTCATTCTACTCATCTGAAAGTAAATACCTGTACTTTGAATCTAAGATGTTCTTTTTCATATTGGTCTCACGCAGTATCTAGCACATTACCTTGTGTTAATGCTCAATAAATAATAAATCCGTTTTTCTTTTAGACTCAATTTTTAAACACACTAAATAAAGTAAGAATTAATTTAAGCAGATCTATAGGAGTCTTCCAACTTGAGAGATACAAAAATCCAGGAAATATATTGGTAGTGAAACAGGATAAGGAAAAATATGTAGATTGGGCTGTCAAAGATGAGGAACAAAGGGCAGATTATAAATGTGTAATTCCTATTCAACAGCCAACAATGACCAAGATCATTTTCATAAAGGTTGAAGGAAGTGTTTCCTTTAGTCTTATTAAAATACATGGTTTGGTCATGAAGACAGTGCTAGGCTATGAATCCCAGACACTGATTACGTGTTGACTGCCTAGGAAGAGTCCACCTATGAGTCTATGATTCCACAGGTGACTAGTAATGAGTTTCATAAAAGAATAACTTGAGTTAGGATATGTATTTCCTAAAGAAATAAATGAATGAATTCCTAAATAAATGAGAAATAACAAATTTTTAACTTATCAAAATGCCCTATCAACATTCTGTAATAAATGTGTGATTTAGTTATATGCCATTTTGGCTTTCAAAAAGAAATGAGTGAGTCATAAGATACATTTGTTTTAGATATTTTTAAGGCTTCTGTTTTTGATTCCTTTGAAAGATTAATTTTCCATTAATCAACATTCTTTCTGCTTAAAATTTACATTAGAATATCCCTAAATTACTAAGCTTGACTTAGTCTCTAACATATATATTGCATAGTTTCTATCATGTCTACAACAGCTAAAATCTGACAATATTAAGGTTATTTCTTTGTTCTTGGACTTCTCATGAAAAAGAGTGTCCTTTGTCCATTTTCTTCCTTCCTATTCTGGTTTATTTTCCATCTTGTCACTTATCACTGCTTGAACGTATGGTACATATTTTTATATTTATTTACTTGTTTATTATTTGTCTCTTGCTGCCAATTGAGGAAGCTCGAAGAGGAAGGGAACACTTTCAGGCTTCATTAACAGATATCCCACAAGCAATTATGAGCTTTAATGAAAAGAAACATTTCTTAATGGAAAGTGAATTTAGCTTTTTAAAAAATATTTAATATATATTTCTAAGTTGTAAGATTTTCTATTCATTTTATGGCATATTTACCGTCTGATAGCAATGTTCACTTAACAAAGTCAATTTACCAGATCTTATAATATGTATTGATATTCTTGTTTTAATAAAGTGATTCAGCTCAGAGGAGTTTCATTAAGCTTTCAAGGCTTGATAAGCCTATTTACAAATGCATATTACGATTTAGCTAGTAATTTTAGGAAATCCATTACCCAGCTATTGCAACGTTTAATTAAAATTATATGTTTATTACATTCAATTTTTATTTACATTTGTATTATCAATGTGTGATTATTTTTTAATAACTCTAAATGTGCAATCAACACATAGGCTTTCCCATTAAATGGTTAGACAAGCCATAACAATTGATGCCAACTGGTAATATCTAACAATCTCAGAAAGCCTTCAATCATTTCCCAATGCCTTCACCTCTCTCTTTTATAAATCCCTGTTCCTTTTCTTGTTCAGATGTTTTAATTTCTTTCTTAACCTTCCTTAATAGGACCTTTAGAGAATCTAAGAAAGAAAATGCCCATCTGCACATACACAGAACACTTTCCACATAATTTATTTTTTTTTAATATTTATTTATTTATTTTGAGAGAGAGAGCACGCATGCAAGCAGGGAAGGGGCAGAAAGAGAGAGGGAGAGAGAGAATCCCAAGCAGGCTTCACGCTGTCAGTGCAGAGCTGGATGCAGGGTTCCATCTCACAAACCATTAGACCATGACCTCAGCCGAAATCAAGAGTCAGACGCTTAGGGGCGCCTAGGTGGCTCAGTCGGTTGGGCGTCCGACTTCAGCCCAGGTCATGATCTTGCAGTCTGTGAGTTCAAGCCCCACATCAGGCTCTGTGCTGACAGCTCGGAGCCTGGAGCCTGCTTCAGATTCTGTGTCTCCCTCTCTCTCTGCCCCTCCCCTGCTCATGCTCTGTCTCTCTCTCTCTCTCTCTCTGTCAAAAATAAGTAAACATTATAAAAAAAAAATTTAAAAAAAAAGAGACGCTTAACCGACTGAGCCACCCAGGTGCCCCCATTTTCCACATAATTTCATTTAAAGAGATTCACAGGGGTACCTGGGTGGCTCAGTCGGCTATGTGTCTGACTTCAGCTCAGGTCATGATCTCACAGTCTGTGGATTTGAGCCTCACGTCAGGCTCTGTACTGACAGCTCAGAGCCTGGAGCCTGCTTCGGAGTCTGTGTCTCCCTGTCTCTCTTCCCCTCCCATGCTCACGATCTGTCTCTGTCTCTTAACAATAAATAAACATTAAATTTTTTCAAAAATAAAGAGATTCACAGATCTCTTGGGTCCATCAGAGACCATGTAGGGGTCATGAACTCCAGGTCAGTAGCTCTTGTCTTATCCTATTAGTTTCTCCATATTGCCCTTATAACTGCCTTCATATTTTCACCAACTTAACCATTCAGGTGACAAATGTGTATGCTAAAGTTGCTAACCCCCTTCATACAATGGTCTATATGCAGGACCTTAGGAAAAAAATTGGCTATGTACTAAAGATAGAGTGTTATAATAACAGACACTCAAATAAGAGTTGAGCAATTAACAACAGGAAAAACTGTGATAGGAAGGGGCAAAAAGTTAAGATAGACTATAAACAATCCTTCTTATAAATAAGCTTTATTTAGCAGATATCTACTAACAGCCTTCTATGTGCCTCCTTCACTCACATAACAGATGTCTACTGGCAATGACAATGATCCAGGCCCAGTAGGGGAGAGAAAAATGGAAGAAGTCATCTTTGAAAATTAAATCTCCTACCGAAGTCTATAATATAATTTAGTCTGTTAATGTTTAAGACTGGTAAGTTATACTACAAGTTCATTACTAAAAACAAAAGCTAACACTCTAGTTATAGCCTCTAGAGTCATTAAAAAATTTCCCCCAATCCATTTTTATTCCTCCAAATAAAATCTAATGCTATGTAAATTCCTGGTATAAATTCAAAATCCTGTTTTGTACTAGAAGATAGGAGAGACATAGTTTCCCACCCATAGTTTGTCACTATTTTTTAAGCCAAGTTCAGACACACATGCATTCTTTCTGCTCTGCTGGGGCATCGGGGCAGGATTTCACCTTTCTTCATTTCACAGGTAATACTTCAACTCATAATTTAAAGACAGAGAATAATAAAACTAAACATGACGTTTCATAACAAATATTTGAAAGAGAGCTTCATGGATTGAGTTTTCTGGCTAAGGAATTTGACTAGTATTGAAGGAAAGATTCCCCTTTATTGGGTATTCAAGAGGGAATCAGAGCTCACTGAAGCTGGGAAGAAAATAGAAGCACTAACATTTGCAATAAATAGCTCCGATTATTATTATGACTAAATGAAAGCAAAATGAAAGTTGACATTTCTCTATTTTACATTAAAGATCTGGCAATGAATAAAGATAAAGGTCTAGTGGGTTTCATAAGTCTGGTATTAAAAATAAAATTACCCTCATTGACAGATGAAATTGATCTGGCATTTCACAAAAGAAGGTAAATGGATTTTTAAAAATGGTTTCCTTCTCCTTATATAGGACTATTTAAATAATTTAAAAGTTATTTCTCATGGAAATAGAATCAATTTTCTATATGCCTTGAAGCACATTAATGAGAATTCTGAATTTCCTTCCTTCTAGTCAAGTGATAAGTCAAAATAAAAAACCCTTGAAAGCTATTACATTGTAGAAAATACAATTTTCTCCTTGAGAAAGAATAGTTATTGGTTGCTGCTAAATTTAATGTAGGAAATACAAAGTTACTGTGGCCATGCTATCAATAGGAAAATCTCTTCTGTGGTGGTCGGCTAGTAGCGCCCAAAGAAAGTTTTAGCTCTGTCACATTTTAACTCAGGAGTATTTAAATCTGTTTTCTCAGTCTCGTGTAAGTCTTGCCTCCATAATGCTTTTTCACTCCAACTTCCTAGTGGAAGTTTTCATTTTGGGTTTTATTCACTGCAATTGCTATTAAAAAAAAAAAGTTGTTAGGGGCGCCTGGGTGGCGCAGTCGGTTGAGCGTCCGACTTCAGCCAGGTCACGATCTCGCGGTCTGTGGGTTCGAGCCCCGCATCGGGCTCTGGGCTGATGGCTCGGAGCCTGGAGCCTGTTTCCGATTCTGTGTCTCCCTCTCTCTCTCTGCCCCTCCCCCGTTCATGCTCTGTCTCTCTCTGTCCCCAAAAAAATAAATAAACGTTGAAAAAAAATTTAAAAAAAAAAAAAAAAAAAAAAAAAGTTGTTCTGAATGCACTTTTTCTAATAGATATAATCTGGACTACCCAGGTGTCAAAACTACCCTACTTCTACTAGCATATGGAAAGTTAAGGCAAATCTCCCACCACCATTTTGAGTCATCATAGGACTGAGTAAGTGAAATACAGACTTACAAATTTACAAATGATAAATACTTCAAAAATTAAACACAGCAAATGAAAAGAATTGTGTTCAATCAGGGGCACCTGGATGGCTCAGTCAGTTGAGATTCCAACTCTTGGTTTTGGCTCAGGTCATGATCTCAGGGTTTGTGGGTTTGAGCCCCACATTGGGCTCTGCACTGACAGTGCAAAGCCTGCTTGGGATTTTCTCCTTCTCCCTCTCTCTCTGCCCCTCCCCAGCTTGCTCTCTCTCTCTCTCTCTCTCTCTCTCTCTCTCTCTCTCTCTCTGTCTCTCTCTCTCAAAAAAGAAATAAACATAAAAAAATTTTTTTAAAGAATTATGTTCAAACATAGTTACCAGCTCCAAACCTAAGTGGCTCTAAACTAAGGTTTTTCTCTTGTATTCTCTTGTATTCCTCTTGTATTGTATTGTAAATTTCTTGTATTTAATATCTCTTGTATTCTCTTGTATTTTCTCTTGTATTTTCTCTTCTGCTTTGTGCAGTCTATTGTACATTTAATAATTTTATTTCCCCTAATAACCAACTACATCTCTCTGGTAAATGAGAAGCCCTCCATCTCCAGTTCTTAACAATCAGTCACTCCCTGCCCAGCATTATAGTGGGTCTCGGCTGACAGCCTATGTATTTCAAATTATTTCTCTATTTGGTCTTAGTAGCAAAGAGATGGTGACATTCTTAGATATAAAGAAAAAATCAAAACCAAAATCTAAAAGCAAATCTAGTAAAACTTTAATTTTATAACAGAGAAATTAACTTTTATCTTATGTGGAACCCAACATAATTTTCTATACAAAATTGCTAAGTTATCGTCAAAATCATGCACCTGGATTTATTTTCCCTTTAGCTTCCAACGACTAACCAAATTCAGAATCCTGGAAAGCATCTCATCTCACCTTCCTGCAGGGCTGGAGCTAGTGTCTTCATTTTCCCATTGTTCATTTTTACTTCTTGGAACTGGGGGCTGTAGCATTTCAGCTGCTAGTGGGTCAGCATCATTCTCTTCTCGACCAATCCATTCTCCAATCACACGGGGTCTCAGAAGAGAAGAATTAAATGCCACTGTTTCCTAAAGAGGAGAAAAGAATATACTGACTCAGATCACTTATTCTTATTAATAGGACAGCAGGGAAATAATTTTGTCTACAGTTTCAACTACTTCCGTAAATCAAAATGTTCTTTTTCTTTCTGAATTGACTAAAAATTTCCATTTTTATTAGATGACTTATTCTTTGTAATTTGTGCTGACTCCTTTAGGTCACCGTGACAAAGGATCCAGGAATGAAATCTTTTATTTGGAATCAGAAGGCTGCATGTGTGTTCTCAGGAAGGACGAGCTGAGACTAGCATTTGTGACAGAAAGAAAAGTGTGCAGTAAGGCGCACACAGTGAAAGAGCTTAGTGTTACTGGGAAATGATAAAAATTTCTTAGGAGGAAACTGGGGTGAGGTAAGGGAATAAAGTCAAGAGACGGCAGTGGAAGGATGGATTGTCTCCAACTGTGAAACATTTTGGACTTGGAGCCATCCAGTGTAGGTTAGAAGCAGGGCAATATCAATAACAGGTATGCTAGCTAATCAAAACACGTTAAAGTGATCTTTTTTCATAGACTTGGGTATGATGTGGCTCTTTAAATGATACTTTAACCATTTAAATCATTTAATATTTTGAAAGGTTCTACTATCAAAATAAATAAATAAATTTTAAAAAAGCAATGCCTGGATAGCTCAGTTAAGATTCCAGATCTTGACTTCAGCTCAGGTCATGCTCTTACAGTTTCTGGGTTGGAGCTCTGTGCAGTCTGTTGTACATATTGTACACTGGCAATGCAGAGCCTGCTTAGGATTCTTTCTCTCTCCCTCTCTGCCCTACTCATGTGCGCTCACTCTCTCTCTCACTCTCTCTTTCTCTCTAAAAATAAATTAATAACCTTTGAAAGGTACTCAAATACTAGATGTGAGTGATTGCTAGAGATATCTCAGTGAGTGAGAAAAAGGCCAGTTAAAAGCAGTGCCTACTCTATGATTTTAGTTTTAAAAATTCATATGGGTGTATATCAATGTTTTGTGCTGATCTCAGCCTATCAATAACCAATGTTGTGGTTCTTATTATGATTGCAAGATGCCCTTCATCAATAACCATCAGGAAGCTCAGAAAAATTAAAAGTTTATTGTTTATAAGGCCTGCAAATTACGCAGCACACCTGGGGCCACACTGTGAGGTCACAGGTTGACAAGAGAGAGAGAGCTAGCAAGCAGTATGTTGGGGTTCTGTTTTTATTGGGGTTGAGGGTGGAAGCCTAGGGTTTTGTGGGCTCATTCTATATTGGTGAAGTTAAAACAGAAGAATGGGAATTTAAAGCACAAGGAGAGAAAAAAACAAGAGGCCCAAAAGGTCAGTACTTGAAATCAACCAAGATCTCTAACACCAAAGAGCTTCAGTCAGGGGAGGTGGCCTGGCTCTGTATCTAGTCTACTGTGACTGACAATGTGTTTACTGGAGACAGCCATCTTTGAAGTGGACACTTTGACAATCAAGGTTTAAGTACAGCATTTGCATTAAAAAAAGGAAAAATAAAACCAATTGTCAGAGTTTATACTATAATTCATCATTCATACACTAATCCTACTCATTTATTCATTTTTTTATATTTATTAAGACCTACCATGTGCCTGAAACAGCTTGATTTGTTGGAGAAACAATGGTAAGACCAAAATTTTGTGGATTTATCTAAAAAGAGGAACTTCAGGTAATTTTAGTTTCTTCTTTGGGTGCTTCCTTCTATGTCTTTGCAATATTATGATTAATAGGAAGTCATTGCCAAAAGAATGAGTATTAAAAATATCCTGACCTGAGAAACAGGCTTGCATTAAATTATGTTTGCTATAGTTTTTAGTATGACAAAAGTTTTGAATAATTTCTTAAAGATGCAGACCTGGCCTTCTGAGTTTTTATAATTCTCCAAAATATTATACAAATATAATACAATAAAAATATGGCATAATAATATACAATGTAATATTAATTAATCTGCAAATATAATACCAAAGGCAACATGTGAAATATGATTAGGACATATTTCATGAATATCCAAGTGATATAAAGGGACAGAAAGTAGTTATATATCTTAATATTGATTCTCTAGCTCACATAAAAATATACCAGATAAATTTTAGTAATTTAACAAATAATCAGAATTCCTTCTGTATTTATGTTCCCACAGTCAGGAAATCAAGGAACTATTATGGAACTATTTCAACTGTGAAATCATGTAATCAAATTACTGTTTTGAAACTACAAGAAAGGCACATTCAGGTATAACAATTTAATACGATTTGAAGCAAAAGAATTAAAATTAACAGCAATATTGTTAAATTTTAAAACTGTATTTGTTTTTAAAAGCAAGCTGAGGCAAAGTTCTGTTTTAGAATTTTAAAAAATTATAAATACATTCACAGCCTCAGAACCAGTTTTGATCTATGCGTCTGAAATGTTATTTATTTTGTGAATTTCACTTTCTCCAAATGTAAAACAGTGCAGATGCGTATTACAAAACCCACTGTATCAAATGAATTAGTAGGCAGCACAGTTAAACCACAGTTTTCTGTACATATGCTAGATGCGATTATTTAAGGATGTGGACTATGTTAAAACCACTTCTATTTTTGTGATATAAATGTGAAACAAAAGGTGAAAAGAACAGCAAGAATGAGCAAGTTGGGGAAGAGTGGATGCTTGGTTGTGAAAATGCGCAGAGTAACAGAACAGAGAATTGATGGGGCAAATTTTGATCCTATGAAGTTTTATTTTATAGATAGAATATTAAAAAGGTTGGATAATTAGTTCAGTGTTATTAACTGCATTTATGTAATGAAGCAGAATTGGGCTTGGAGATTTATCTTATAGACTCAACAGAGAAGAATGGGGGCAAGAGAAAGGAGTGGGTTTGGGCACTATCGATGAGAAATGTGAAATAGAATTTAGAGTTGAATGTGATCAAAAGTTGAGAGCTGCAGAGAATTTTCTAGAAATAACTTCCTGGTCGCTTACTGGGAAATTAAATAAAATGATAGATGTCACTGCTGTGGACAGTAGAGCACTGAGAGAAGGATAAATTGTTTTAACAGTAGCTGAAAGCAGAAATTCGGTGGGAAATAGCTGATGGGCAAAGAAATACAAAGAGCCGCAAAGAAGGTCAGAGGAGTTAGGAAGTTAGCATTTTACAAGTGAAAAAACCGGAACTCTACTTTTCTTATTTATTAGAATGATCAAAGCTCTTTTTATGTCTATGCCTTCTTAAAATGTTACATTTATAAAAATTCTTGAATGTAACCTATCTACTTGTAATAGATTAAAATAGCAAATTTTCCTTGGATGTATCACTTATATTTGATTAAGCATAATAAACATAAATTTTTATGAAAGGATTTCAGTGAAGAAAGCAGTTCTTAACATTACATACAATGTACCACAAATATCACTACATAGCAAAAGACATTTTAAAATGCACATTAAAAGCAGTACATTCTTGAAAATATTTTAAGTACATGGTAAATAATTTAAATGTCAATTCTAAACAATGTAAATACTAATTATTCCTCAAAAATGTATAAGTACTGGGGCACCTGGGTGGCTCAGTCGGTTAAGCATCCGACTTCGGCTCAGGTCATGATCTCACGGTTTGTGAGTTCAAGCCCCACATCGGGCTCTGTGCTGACAGCTCAGAGCCTGGAGCCTGTTTTGGATTCTCTGTCTCCCTCTCTCTCTGCCCTTCCCCTGCTCCTGCTCCGTCTGTGTCTTTCAAAAATAAATGAATGTTAAAAAAATTTTTTCTAAATGTATAAGTACATATTCCTTTGCCCTCCCTAAGATCAGAAGTCTCTAGAGTTGAGATTCTTAAGCAAGTCTGTTTAAATTTAATAAGAAAAGCATTTATGGCCAAAAATTCACCCAAGATCACAAATTTGCTTAGTATTTCCAATCAGCAGAAAGCTAACCTATCCAAGAAGAAGTTACAGTAAACCAGGCCTACTCTGTCCAAGTAGCCTGCTCCCACTGGCTAATCCACAATGAATCCAACTGCTCTCACCACTGGTTATCAGTACGTGTGATCATATTCCACATTATTTGTTTTCTCTCCTTTTTTTAACTTTCTATTTATTTTTTTAATTCCACTGTAATTAACATACAGGGTTATATTCATTTCAGGTGTATAATACAATACAGATTCAAAATTCTATACATTACTCAGTGTTCATTATGATAAGTGTACTCTTAATCCCTTCAGCTATTTTGTCCATTCCCCCTCCAACATCCCTTTGGTGACCACTAATTTGTTCTCTATATTTAAGAGTCTTGTTTTTTCTGTCTTTTTTTTTTTGTTTGGTTTGTTTCTTAAATTCCACATGAGTGAAAACATATGGTACTTGTGTTTCTGATTCACTTATTTCACTTAGCATTATACCCATAGATCCATCCATGTTGCTGCAAATGGCAAGATTTCATTATTTTTTATGGCTGAGTAATATTACACTATATGCCTATCTATCTATATATACCACACCTTATTGATGGACACTTGGGTTGCTTCCATATTTGGCTACCGTAAATAATGCTGCAGTAAACACAGGGGTGCATGTATCTTTTCGAATTAGTGTTTTCATGTTCTTTAGGTAAATATCCAGCAGTGGAATTACTGGGTCATATGGTGATTCTATTTTGAATATTGAAAAACCTCCATGCTATTTTCCAAAATGGCTGCACCAGTTTGCATTTTCACCAGCAGTGCACAAGCATTCCTTTTCTCCACATCCTCCTTGCCAACACTTGTTTCTTGTTTCTGGTTTTAGCCATTCTGACAGGTGTGAGGTGGTATCACTGTAGTTTTGATTTACATTTCCATGACGATGAGTGATGTTGAGCATCTTTTCATGCTTCAATCTTCGGCTCATTTTTAATTGGATTATTGGTTTTTTGAACTGTATAACTGTTTTTATATTTTGGATATTAACTCCTCATCAGATATGTCATTTGAAAATAGCTTGTCTTCTAGTTTTGATGATTGTCTCCTTTGCTGTACGGAAGCTTTTTATTTCCAAGTAGTCCTGATAGTTTATTTTTGCTTTTATTTCCCTTCCCTCAGGAGACATATCTAGAAAAATGTTATTACACATGATGTCAAAGACATTACTGCCTGAGCTGTCTCCTAGGATCTTTATGGTTTAAAAACTCACATTTAGGTCTTTAATCCATTTTGAGTTTATATTGTGTGTGGTGTAAGAAAGTGGCCCAGTTTCATTCTTTTGCAAGTTGCTGTCCAGCTTTCCCAACATCATTTCTTGACTTTTTCCCATTTAATATTCTTGCCTCTTTTGTCAAAGATTAATTGACCGTAGAATCACAGGTTTATTTCTGGTTTCTTTATGCTGTTCTATTGAACTACGTGCCTATTTTGTGCCTTTACTATACTGTTTTGATTACTACAGAATTGTAGTATATCTTGACATTGGGGATTGTGATTACTCCAGTTTTGTTCAAGAATGTTTTGGCTATTTTGTGGTCCCATGAAAATTTTAGGATTATTTGTTATAGCTCTGTGAAAATGTTGTTTGTATTTTGATAGGGATTGCATTAAATCTGTAGATTACTTTGGGTAGTATGAACATTTTAACAATATTTGTTCTTCTAATCCATGAGCAAGAAATATTTCCCATCTTTCTGTGTCCAGTTACTTTCATCAATGTTTTATAGTTTACAAAGTACAGGTCTCCTCACCTCCTTGCTTACATTTATTCCTAGGTCTTTTGTTATTTTTGGTACAATTGTAAATGAGATTGTTTTCCTAATTTTTCTTTCTGCCACTTTGTTATTAGTGTAGTGTTATTAGTCCATAGTGTATAGGAATGCAATGGATTTCTCTATATTGATGTATTCTGCGACCTTACAGAATTCATTTATCAGTTTTAGTAGTTCTTTTGCAGAGGTTTTAGGGTTTTATATATACAGTATCATGTTATCTACAAATAGGGAAAGTTTTACTTCTTCCTTACAAATGTGGATGAGTTATTTATTTACGTATGTATGTATGTATGTATGTATGTATGTATGTATGTATTCATTTTTCATGTCTGATTGCTGTGGGTAGGACTCCCAATACCATGTTGGATAAAAGTGGTGAGAGTGGACATCCTTGTCTTGTTTCTGATTTTAAGGGAAAGCTGTCAGTTGTTCAGAACTGAGTATGAGGTTAGATGTGGGTTTTTCACATATGGCCTTGATTATGTTTAAGTATGCTCCCTCCTAACCTACTTTGTTGAGAATTTTTATCATGAATGGATATTGTGCCTTCTCAAATATTTTTCTGCATCTATTGAAATTATCACATGATTTTTACCCTTTCTCTTGATATATCACATTGATTGATTTGAAAATATTGAACCACCCTTCTATTCCAGGAACAGATCCCACTTGATCATGGTGAATGATTTTTTTTAACATATTGTTGGATTCAGTTGCTAATATTTTGTTGAGGATTTTTGAATCTATGTGCATCAAGGTTACTGGCCTGTAGTTCTCTTTTTTGTAGTGTCTTTATGTGGTTTTGGTATCAGAATAAAGCTGGCCTCAGAATGAATTAGGAAGCTTTCCTTCCTCTTCTCTTTTAGAGTAATTTGAGAATAACAGATATTAACTCTTCTTTAAATGTTTGGTATAATTCACCTGTGAAACCATTTGGACCCAGACTTTTGTCTGTTGGGAGCTTTTTGATTACTGATACGATTTCATTGCTGGTAATCAGTTTGTTCAAATTTTCTTTCTCTTCCAGATTCAGTTTTGGGAGGTTATATGTTTCTAGTAATTTATCCATTTCTTTTTGGTTGTCCAATTTGTTGGCATATAATTTTTCATAACATTCACTTATAATCTATGCTGTCAGTTATTGCTTGTCTTGAATTTATGATTTTATTTAGTTGTCTTATTTTTTTATGGGTCTAGCTAAAGGTTTATCAATTTTATTGATCTTTTCAAAAAACCAGTTCCTGGTTTCATTGATCTGTTCTACTGTTTTTTGTTCTTTTTTTAGTTTCTTTATTTTATGTCTGCTCTACTCTTTATTATTTCCTTCCTTCTACTGGTTTAGGGTTTTGTTTGTTCTTCTTTTTCCAGCTCTCTTAGGTATAAGGTAATGTTGAGATTTTTCTTGCTTCTTAAACTTCCTTCTTAGAACAGCTCTTGCTGCAGCCCAAAGATTTTGGATCATTGTGTTTTCATTTTCATTTGTCTCCATACATTCTTTATTTCTTGGTTGACCCATTCATTGTTTAGTAGCATTTTATTTAGCCTCCACATACTTGTGGTCTTTCCAGATTTTTTGTGGTTGATTTCTAGTTTCATAGCATTGTGATCAGATGTGATGCATGATGTGATTTCAATCTTTTTGAATTTGTTGAGACTTGTTTTGTGACCTAACATGTAATCTATTCTGTAAAATGTTCCATATGAACTTGAAAAGCATGTGTACTCTTCTGTTTTAGGATGTAATGTTCTGAATATATTTATTAGATGCATCTTGTCCAATGTGTCATTCAAAGCCACTGTTTCCTTGCTGATTTTGTTTGGATGTCTATCCACTGATATAGGCAGGATGTTAAAGTCCCCAACTACTATTGTATTACTATCAGTTACTTCCTTTATGTTTGTTATTAACTGCTTTATATATTTGGGTGCTTTCATATTGGGTGCATAAATATTTATAATTGTTATATCTTCTTGTTGCGTTGTTCCCTTTATGATTATATAGTGTCCTTGTCTCTGATTACAGTCTGTTTTAAAGTCTATTTTGTCCGATATAACTACTGTTACCCAGGCTTTCTTTTCACTTCCATTTGCATGATAAATGCTTCTCCATTCCTTCACTTTCAATCTGCATGTGTCTTACCTCCAAAATTAGTCTCTTGGAGGCAGCATATAGATTGGTCTTGCTTTTTTGTCCTGATCTTTCATTTGAGACACATCCCTCTGTCTCCTCATTTTGTCTATCTCTCTGTGCCTGTTTTCATGTGTCTGAAGAGTCAGTTACATCTTCTGCTCTTCAAAATAGTGGCCTTATGAAGGAGAGGTCCTGCAGTGCCCTGTAGTACAATGTCTCCTATTTACCAGACCCTGGTGCTTCAGGGATGTCTCCTATGTGTGCTACATGTGCCTTAATATTGTGGCTGACAGGGTGCCTGGATGGCTCAGTCAGTTAAGCATCCAACTTTGGCTCAGGTCATGATCTTAGAGTTTGTAAGTTTGAGCCCCACATCAGGCTGTCTGCTGTCAGCACAGAGCCTGCTTCAGATCCTCTGTCTCCCTCTCCCTCTGCTGCTCCCCTGCTTGTGTGCACACTCTCTCTCTCAAAAAATAAACTTAAAAAATTTTTTTAAATTCTATTGTGGCTGAGCCATTTTTGCCTTCAGTCCTGTCATGTGCAATGGCTCTCTTTGCCCTTTGTGAGCAGGGTTTGGTGAGCAGCCCTGTGTTGGTAATGGGCAGTGTGGGGTCACCTTGGGCTTGTGTTTGCCAGAACTGTGGTCACACAGAACTGCAGAGTACTCTCCCTGTGTTATCTCCTGAGAAACTTTTGTTAGTGGGTGGGGCTTGTAGTCAGACCAGAGGTCTACCCCCAGCCCACTGCTGGGGCTGCAGTCAAACTAGTATTTGTGGTTACCTTACCCTCTCCCAGGAGCTGGAGTCATGTTGGAGAGGTGATGGCTCTCGTCAAGGCTATTTGCACACTAACAGGCTTGTGGCACTACTTTGCACGGACTTCTGCCGAGGGTGAATTGGAGAAATGTGTCCACAGGAGAATGTGAGGGCAGGGCATAGTGTTATTAGCAAGCTAGGTGGAGAGTGTTCTTGCTGGCTCCCATGTATCTAGGCCAGAGAGGGGACAGGGGAAGAGGGAATGGTTCCTACCAGCAACTTTGTTCCTGGAGAAGTCTCCTAAAGATCCCTGCCTCTCCAGCACATGTTCTGAGACTAGCAAATAAATCTCAGGCATTTTCCAAACTGCTGCTTTTATGCTGTACCTCAACAGGGCTGTTAGTTATTCTGTCTCTTTTGGGGTGGGACTCAGTTTCCTATCATCTGTTGTCTCTCCCAGAGCCAAGCCCAGTGATTTTTTAAAGTTCCAGGTGTTTAGCGCTACTGATTGTAAGAACTCTCAAAGTCAAGCCCCTCTGATTTCCAAAGCCAAATGTTATGGCTATTCATCTTCCCAGGGTGGGTCCCCCATGCCTGGGGTGCCTGATACAGGATCTGCTCCTTTCCCCTCTCGTGTCTATGGTCTCTCCTCGCCATGGACAATTCTAGGAGTTAGCTTGGTCCTGACCAAGTCTCTACCCTTCCTACCACTTTTGATGTGGCCTCTTCTCTAAGTCCCGTTGTGAAGAGTCTGTTCTTCCAGTTCTCAGGTTGTTCCCTGGGTTACTTACAGTGATGTGGGTATTATCTAGATGTATCTGTGGGATGAGGTGAGCCTAAGATCCTCCTACTCTGCCATCTTCTCCAGAAGTCTGTTTTCCCTTCTTAATAAATCAAGATGCTCATGAAAGGCTGGGATCACATCTTAAATTCCTTTGTTTTCCCCATAATAACTAGCATAATTAGTTCATAAAATGAGTATAGAATTTGTATTAAGTGAATTTTAAAAATTCATAGAAGGAAAACCAACACAAATGTTGGTAGTATTATGAAGTATCATTATGTCATATCACAAATTATGAAGTATCATTATGTCTAACTAAAAGTCGTATAAATGATTCATGGACAACACTGATTAATATATTTTTAAGCCTATTCAGCATAAAGTCTACAAGATGTGACTGATTTAAAATAATTAAATATTCTGTACAAATTCTCAAGCTTTTGAGTAAATTATTTTAATCCTACCAATTCACAAAAGGAAAATTATGAAACACATAATTACATATTAAATGTTTAATCTAATAGCCATTGTTAAACTAATCCACACATTGAACTTGAATTAGAGTTTAAAGGAAGTAATGTAAGTAGATACTTAAAAGCTTTTTTCCTACTGTCTCTTTTTTAATTTTTTTCCAGCTTTGAGATACAATTGATATATTTTATGTAGGTTTACATTGCATACTGTCAAGATTTGACATACATATATAATGCAAAATGATTACCATAATAAGGTTAACATACTCATCACTTCACGTAATTAACATTGTGTGTGTGTGTGTGTGCACGTGTGTGTACATGTGTGGTAAGAACTTTCTTAGCAACTTCCAAGTATACAATATAGTGTTGTAAACCTTAGTCACCATTCTGTGCGTTAGATCCCCAGATCTTCCTCATCTTATAACTGGAAGTCTGTAACCTCTGATCACTTGCAACCATTTCCCCCACCCCCCTCACCTCTGGCAACCACCACTCTATTCTCTCTTTCTTTTTTTTTTTTTTTCAACGTTTATTTATTTTTGGGACAGAGAGAGACAGAGCATGAACGGGGGAGGGGCAGAGAGAGAGGGAGACACAGAATCGGAAACAGGCTCCAGGCTCTGAGCCATCAGCCCAGAGCCCGACGCGGGGCTCGAACTCACGGGCCGCGAGATCGTGACCTGGCTGAAGTCGGACGCTTAACCGACTGCGCCACCCAGGCGCCCCTCTATTCTCTCTTTCTATAGGTTAGATTTCATTCTTTTTAACGGCTGAAAAATATTTCATTATATATAAAATCATTTTTCTTTATTCATCTACCAACAGGCACTTAGGCTGTTTTCATGTTTCAGCTGTTGTAAATAATACTGCAGTGAACATGGAAGTTCAGATTTCCCTTTGACATAGGGACTTCATTTCCTTCAGATATATACTCAGAAGTGGGATTGCTGAATCAGCTTCATGTTTAATTTTTTGAGACACCCCCATGCTGCTTTCTATAGTACCCCTATGAATTTACATTCCCACCAACAGTACACAAGGGTTCCCTCTTCTCCAAATTCCTGCCAACACCTGATACCTCCTGTCTTTTTGACGAGAGACATTCTATCAGGTGTCAGGTGATATCTTATTATAGTTTTGAGTTGCATTTCCCTGATGATTAGTAATGTTGAGCATCTTTTCACATACTTGGCCATTTATCTATCTTCTTTGGAAAAATGTCTGTTCAGGCCCTCTGCCCAATTTTGAAAAATCAGATTATTTGTTTTTTTTTTCTACTACTGAGCTGTGTTTCTTATATATTTTAGATATTAACCCCTTATCAGACATACGACTTACAAATACTTTGTGCCATTCTACAGGTCACCTTTTCAGTCTGATTTTTTCTTTTTCTGTACAGAAGCTTTTTAGTTTGATGTAGTCCCACTTGCTGCTTGCACTTTTTAGGGGCACCTGGGTGGTTCAGTAGGTTAAGTGTCTGGCTTTGGCTCAGGTCATGATCTCACAGCTTATGAGTTCGAGCCCCGCATGGGGCTCTGTGCTGACAGCTCAGAGCCTGGAGCCTGCTTCAGATTCTGTGTCTCCCTCTCTCTCTGCCCCTTCCCTGCTTGCACTCTGTCTCCCTTTCTCTCAAAATCTTTTTTAAATGTTTATTTTTGAGAGAAAGAGAAAGCAAGCAGAGGAGGAGCAGAATGAGAGGGAGACAGAGAATCCCCAGCAGGTTCCACACTGTCAGTGCAGAGCCTGACATGGGGCTCTCGAACTTATGAACTGTGAGATCATGACTTAAGCTGAAATCAAGAGACAAACGCTTAACTAACCGAGCCACCCAGGAAACCTCCCCCCCAACCCAAAAATTTTTTAAAGCACTGCCAATACCAATGTAAATGAGATTTTTCTTCTAGGAGTTTTACAGTTTGAGTAAGGCATTTTGAGTTGATTTTTGTACTTGGTGTGAAATAAGTGTCCAATTTCATTCTTTTATGATTCTATTTATAATTTTTAATATTATAAACGCTTGTATTAAGAAAATTCTTCAAATAAACATTACATAACAAGTAGCCTGAAAAAGAAGAAATTTATCTGAAATTTAGTAGAGAAAAGAAGTAACAAAGAAAGATCAGAAATAAATAAAATAGAGGGGCGCCTGGGTGGCGCAGTTGGTTGAGCGTCCGACTTCAGCCAGGTCACGATCTTGCGGTCCGTGAGTTCGAGCCCCGTGTCGGGCTCTGGGCTGATGGCTCAGAGCCTGGAGCCAGCTTCCGATTCTGTGTCTCCCTCTCTCTCTGCCCCTCCCCCGTTCATGCTCTGTCTCTCTCTGTCCCCAAAATAAATAAACATTGAAAAAAAAATTTTTTTTAAAAAAGAAATAAATAAAATAGAGACCAAAATAAACAATAACATAACATTGAAAGTAATGACCAGGTTTTCCAAAAAAAATACACAAAATTGGCAATGATTTAACTACGTTAAAAAAAGAGAGAAGATTCAAAACCAAAATGAGAAATGGAAGAGAAAACAATGCAACAGATACCACAGAAATACAATTTCATTCTTTTGCAAGTGAATACCTAATTTTCTCAGCACCTCTTATTAAAGACTATACTTTACCATCAAGCATTCTAGGATCCCTTTTTAAATATTAAATGTCCAAGTATGCATGGTTTATTTCTGGGTTCTTAATTCTGTTCCATTGGTCTATGTTTTATACCAGCAACATAGTATTTTAATTTTAATTTTAATTTTAATTTTAATTACTCTAGCTTTTTAATACAGTTTGAAATCAGGAATATGATGCCTCCAGTTTTGTTTTTCTTTCTCAAGATTGCTTTGGCTATTTGTGATTCTATACAAATTTTAGGAATGTTTTTTCTATTTATTTCTTGGGGAAATGCCATTGGAATTTTGATAAGGATTGCACTGAACCTATAGATGGTTTTGAGTAGTAGGGAAATTTTAACAATATTCATCCTTCCAATTCATGAACATGGGATATCTTTCCACCTATTTCTGTCTTCTTCAATTTCTTTCATCAAAAAAAGTATACAGGTATTTTACCTGGTGGGTTAAATGTATTCCTATCTATTTTATTGTATTCGATGCTACTGTAAATGGAACTGTTTTATTAATGTTTAGAATAATTCACTGTTAGTATATAGAAATGCAACAGATTTTTGTATGTTGATTTTGTATCCTGTAACTTTACTAAAGTCATTAATTAGGTCTAACAGCTTATTGCTTGAGTCTTAAAGGTTATCTATGCATAAGAATACGTCATCTGCAAACAGAGACAAGTTTACTTCTTCTTGTCCAATCTGGATGCCTTTCATTTCTTATTCTTGCCTAATCGCTCTGGCTAGGACTTCTGGTACTTTGTTGAATAGGAGTGGTGACAGTGGGCCCTTTAGTCTTCTTCTAGATTTTAGAGAAAAATCTTTCAACCTTTCACTGTTGAGTATGTTAGCTGAGGGTTTTCATATATGTCTTTTATTATCTTGAGTTATATTGCTTCTATATCCAATTTGTTGAAAGTTTTTGTTTTTTACCATGAAAGTATGTAACACTTTGTTAAATGTATTTTTCTGCATTTTTTGAGATGATCATGTGATTTTTATCTTTCATTCTATTAATGTGATATATCATATTTATTGATTTGTAAATACTGAACCACCCTTGTATCCCAGAGATAAATCTCACATGATTGTCATCCTGGTATCTGCTACTTTTAATGTGCCATTGAATTCAGTTTGTTAGTACTTTGTTGAGAATTTTTGCATCTATATTCATCAGAGATATTTGTCTGTAGTTTTCTTTTCTTACAGTGTCCCTATCTGGCTTTGGTATCAAGGTAATGCTGGCCTCAGAAAATGAATTTGAAAGTCTTACCTCCTCTTCAGATCTTTGGAAGAGTTTGAGAAAGATAGTGTTAATTCATCAATGAAATCACCTCTTCTCGACTTTTCTGTGTTGGAAGGTTTTTGATGCCTGCTCTAATCTTGTTATTGGTCTGTTCAAATTTCCTGTTTCTTCATGATTCAGTCTTGGTGAGTTATATATTTCTAGGAATTTATCCAGTTGTTTCCTATGTTACCAGTTTGTTGGCACTAATTGTTCATAGTAGTCTCATGATCCTTTGTACTACTGTAGTATTAGTTTATATCGCCTCTTTCATTTATAATTTTATTTATTTGATTCCTCTTTTATCTTGGTTAGTCAAGCTAAAGGTGTCTCAGTTTTGTTTATTTTTTCAACGAACCAACTCTTAGTTTTGTTAATCTTTTCTATCATTGTCCTGTTTTCTATTTCACTTATTTCTGCTCTAGTCTTTATTATTTCCTTTCTTCTGCTAACTTTGTAGCCCTGACTCTTCTTTAGTAATCAGTATAAACTGCTGAAAGCCAGTACATCAGCAACTAGAAGGAGTATTCAAAAAATTTTGTTTTAGCCTTTAATATATTAGCAAACATTTTTCTCAAAAACTATGTAAAACTGAAGTATGTCCGAGTATTTTGACAGATCCCCAATAGCCTGCAGCTCTTGGCTTAGTGATCATGCCTTTACTGTATGGTAGGATGGCATTGATGACCCTTAATCATTAAATGTTTAACCTCATTGTGTCCATGCCCCTTATCATGTGAGTTTAAAGTTTCTTTCTTTTTTTTAATTTTAATTTTAATTTTATTTATTTATTTATCATTTGAGAGAGAGAGCATGTGAGTGTGACAGAGGGGCAGAGGGAGAGAGAGAGAAGCTCAAGCAGGCTCCACGCTCAGCACCGAGTCTGACATGGGGCTCAATCCCATAATCCTGGAATCAGGACCTGAGCTAAAATTAAGAGTTGGACACTTAACCAACTGAGCCACCCAGGCACCCCTATAGTTTAAAAGTGGGACATATGGGGCCCCTTGGGTGGCTCAGTGGGTTAAGTGTCTGACTCTTGATCTTGGTTCAGGTCATGATCTCACAGTTTGTGAGATCAAGCCCACACTGGGCTCTGGGCTGACAGCATCCCTGCTTGGGATTCTCTCTCTTCCTCTCTCTCTCTCTTCCCCTTCTCCACATGTAAGCACTCTCTTTCTCAAAATAAATAAACGTAAAAAGAATAAAAATAAAAGTGGGACATATTGACCTCTAAATGTGACCTGCTTCAGCCAATGAAACAGACACAAGTTATTGTATGCCTGTTATAAGCCAAGGCCTTAGGAAACCTTACATGTTTCTACTATTTCTGCCATCCCCGTGAAAAAGATATGCCTATGCTAGTCCACTAACCCAAAATAAAGATAAGAAACATTTCTAACAGATCTGAATGACACCAAACAAGTCCACCTTATATCAGCTGACAACAGCCAACCTCTAGACCACATGAGAAACTCCAGTTGAGATCTGTTGAGCCCATCTAGCCAAGATCCAGTGTAGGTCAGCTGAATTCCAGAAAATCAGGAAAAATATTTATTGTTTCAAGCCTCTGAGTTTTGTGGTAAAAGGTTACACAGCTATAGCTAACTGAAACAAACTGATCCTAGAAGTAAAGTACTGCTAAATAAAAACTTAAAACATATGTCATTGGTCTTGGGATATAGTGACAGGTATTGACTATAAAAATGGTGAGGAGATTATTATAAGAGGCCAGAAACACTGGAGGCCAGTGTTATGTGGTGTTAGTCATTTAGTAAAACTATCATCTCTGATAACTTGGTAAGGTAGAAAGTGATGGTAAGGTAGAAAGTTTGAAAATTGGGCAAGAAGCTCTCTAGGAAAAATCATGTAAATATTACCTACTTGCTTCTAGCTGTATACTAAGTTTCTTCAAGAAATAGATGAGTAGAAAAAATAACAATTTGCAAGCAAAATTTAGAAAAAAATATTAAGAGTCTGGCTGGGTTTTTTATATCCAGCATTTATTGATACCTCAAGATTTTTAAATTAAGATAATCCTTATACTAATATTAAACCCATGGCCTTGTCAGAAAGACAGAGCTTCAGGTTAAAAAAGAAATCAAAGATGTGGCTACAAGGCCCTTCATTAAGACTTCTAAAAAATTAAGATGGTGCCTATTAAGGATGTTTCACAACACCTGAAATACCACTAATTAAATCTAGAGAGAGGCATGTCCTGAAAGAAAACTGTGGATGTGGTTTTTGGCACAAGAAAGAGAGAGTGATCAGATACAAAGGAAATCCAAAAATTATTTAAGACAGTTGAATTGGCAAAAAGCATCTGAAGTAAAAGGGACTGAGATTACAAGATGTAAATACTCCTTTGGGCCACAATTTTTCTACAGGAAAAGAAGCTGAAAAACAAGTTGCACAAAGGTATCTCTTCCAATACCCTCTTCAGAAGTGGCCAAAGACATTAACGAAAAAGAAAGAAACTCCCACAGGATGAAGCCATGAGCTGTGGCAAATAAAAGATGGAGACTCCCAGGGAACCCAGTTCCCACTCCCACAAAACAGAAGTGGGGCCCAATTAAGGAACACTTCCCAACCCCTTGGATAGGAAGACCTAATGATATGTGCCCATAAGAATCAGTAATTTATAAGGGTTCCTGAGTGGCTCAGTTGGTTGAGCATCTGACTCCTGATTTTGGCTCAGGTCATGATCTCACGGTGGGTGGGTTCAAGCCCCATGTCAGGCTCTGCGATGATAGCACGGAGCTTGCTTGGGATTTTTTTCTCTCCCTTTCTCTCTGCCTCTCTCTCTCTCTCTCTCTCCCTCTCTCTCTCTCTCTCTCTCTCAAAATAAATTTTCAAAAATTTTAAAAAAGAATCAGTAATTTCTATAAACTTCTCATTATTTCCCTTTCTAATGGGAATACTTAATGTGGCTACCCCATATCATCTATCACTTAATGGAAAGGAAGAAACAAACTATCATCAGTCACATATGTTTCCCCATACAGAAAAATCAGGAGGATTCAGAGGCAATTTATAATATATGGGTTTGGTACATTTATGGAATTTAAGATAAAATTAGAAAAATAATTTCCATTTCTATATTCCAGCAAGTCTTAAAATGTAATTTATAAAACAGAGACCATTTATAATAATAGCTAAAAGTACAAGGTATCTAGGAATCAATATAACAAAACTTACATGGCTTTACTGGATATAACTATATGACTTTATCACAAAACATTATAACATTTAATTAAATGGAAATATGTCATGTTCACAATAGGATGACAGAGAAATGTTAACGATGTCAATCCTCTCAAATCAATTTAAAATACAACTCCAAACCAAATGGAATAACAGAAATAAGCAAATAGGCCAACAGAAGAAGAAAGAGGGCCCAGAAACAGGACAAGTGACAGAAACATGCATACTGATGGACAAATGATGAATTTTTCAATATACAGTTATAGGAAATATATCATCCATGTGGAGGAAAATACATTCCAACTTCTTACCATATTAAAAAAGTAATTTCAAGTGGATGAAAGACCTGAATGTGAAAAACAGAACTTCTGGGAGAAAATAAAAAACAATTATTTTCATGATGTCAACTAGGAAAGGATTTCTTAAAACAGTATTACAAGTTAATGTTAAAAATGTCTGTTAATAGAAAGCATTATTTAAAAAGTGATGACAAGCTTCAGACTTAGCGAATATATTTGAGACAATATATAACCAGTAAGAGTTGACGTCCAGAATATATAATAAACCCATAAATCTAAAGAAAAAAATAATGACAATAAAAATGGGCAAAAGAGACAGGCAGGCATTCAATATTATTAAAAATTATAAAATCACTAATTGAATGTATTAGAAACCATTTTTTTAATTAAAATGTTTGATGACAGCCAGTGTGAGCAAGGATCAGGAACAAAAAATACTACAAAATGTTGGCGGGAGTGTAAATGATATAACCTTTAGAGAGAAATTCTGCGTTATCTATGAAATGTGAAAAATTCACATGCCACATTGATAGATTCATTCAAGTTCATTTGGTTATTTTTTTCTTCTTTCAGTTCAGATACATTTTCATTCCTCAGTTAACTTCAACATTTCCTATCTCTCTCCTGATTCTTAGCGGATTATGTTGCTTCTTATTTCAATGGGAAAATGAAAGCAATCAGAAGAGAATTTGTTTATCTTTTCATCAAAACCCCACCAGCTACTAGCATTCTTGTCTACAGTTACAAAGAATGAACTGTCATTTCTTTTTTTCTGGCATACAGAAGGTACTCTATATGCACAGTGAATAAAAGAATGACAAAATTAGGTAACATATGATTCAGTGGCTCATAATACATTATCAAACATTACTAGTCATTAGAATATGCAAGACCACAGTAAGATACTACTTCATACCCATGAGGCTGACTAGAAGCTAAAAGACGAGCAAGGACTACCAAGGATATGGAGAAATTGGAACCCTCACACTTGCTGATTGGAATGTAAAATGGTGCTGTCACCGTGAAAAATAGTTTGGCAGTTTCTCAAAGAGTTAGAGGAACATATAATCCAGTGTTCCCATTCCCTACATATATGCCCAAGAGAAATGAAAACACAGGTCCACACAAAAACTTACACATGAATATTCATAGAAACATTACTCATAATAGCTGAAAAGTGGAAACAACTCAAATGTCTACAAATTGATGAGTGAATAAACAAAATCAGACCTATCCACACAATAGAATATTATTCAGCAACGAAAAGGAATGAAGTACTGATACAAGCTACAACATCACTGAACCTTGAAAACATTACGCTCGGTGACAGGAGACAGTCACAAAAGACAACTGTTTGATTGCATTCCCATGACATTTCCAGAATATGCAAATCTATAGAGACAGAAGGTAAATTAATGGTTCTTTGGGGCAGAGGGGCTGGGGGGGGGGATGCGGAATGGGTACAAGGTTTCTTTTGGGATGATGAAAACGTTCTAAACTTAGGTTGTGGTAATATACTTTGAATATCCTAAAAATCCCTAAACTGTACCCCCTTTAAAGGGGAAGATTTTATTATAGGAATTATTATGCCAATAAAGTTGTCAAAATAATACATTAAACCTATTTTAGCTTGTCTTCTTTCATGGTGGAGTACAATATATAGTAGTAAGGGAAAAGCATGAATTTGGAATCAGATGAACAATCAGATGAGCCAGAAGGAAGTATTTATTCTAGCTCCAAGTACTAATTCTGAGACCTTCAACAAAGCACTTAATCATTCTACCTTCAGTTTCCTTATCTTTAAAACAGGAAAAATACAACCATTCATTGAACTGGTCCAAAAACTAAATTAAATAATATCAAAAAGGCCTTAGCATGCCTGCCAGCCCTAATAAAGGCCAACGTTATCCCTCCTCCTTTCCTCCACTATCTTCTGCACCCTACTATCAGTGACCTAAAACATTTTATTCATTATGGATATTTTCTACAAAAGTAGAAAGAAGAGTAAAATAAACCCATCTGCAGTCTCACACATTTTCATCAATTATCAGCTTATGGGTAAACTCACTTCATCCTTACCTCCATCCACATCCCTTCCACATCACCTCTTTCCTACCCAGATGATTTCCTTTTTTTTTATTAAAAAAATTTTTTTAACGTTTATTTATTATTGAGAGACAGAGAGACAGAGCATGAGCAGGGGAGGGGCAGAGAGAGGAGACACAGAATCCGAAGCAGGCTCCATGCTCTGAGCTGTCAGCACAGAGCCCGACGCGGAGCTCGAACTCACGAATAGTGAGATCATGACCTGAGCAGAAGTCGGACACTCAACCAACTGAGCCACCCAGGCGCCCCCCTACCCAGATGATTTCAAAGCAAATCCCATTCACTGTATCATATCATTTGTAAATGGTCAAGTACGTATCTCTAAAAAGTAAGAGCACTTTTGTAAACAAATACCATTATTACTTTTAACAATAAAGTAACAATATCCTTTAATATCAACAAAGTTCATTAGTTTTCAAATTTCCTTGACTGTCTCAGGGAAGCTATCCGTTTGTACAAGTCAGACTCTACACAACACTTAACATGTTGTGACGGACTTTTGTCTCTTTTAATCTCTAGATTTTCCTCCTCTGTCTCATTTTTTCTCCTGTAATTTTGTTGTTGGCTGCTGCTGTTCAGAAAACCTCAACTGTTCTTCCTGGGAGTTTTCCACAGTCTGGTTTTCCCCTTTACATCCCTGTGATGTGGCTTGAAATGTCTCTCTGCCCTTTGTAATTTCTGTAAATTAGTAGTTAGTTTTGGATAAAGTTTTTGTTGCTGTTGTTGTTGTTGCTGCCAACACTGCTTCTGAGAGAATGGTTACACTGTAGTCCCCCACCCCTTATCTGTGGGTTAGCTTTCTGTGGCTTCAGTTACCCGCACTCAACTATAGTCCAAAAGCAGTTGATCCTTCGGACACACTGTCAGAAAGCCAATAGTAGACTCACGGTACATCACAACGCCTACATTATTCACCTCACTGTATCTCATCACACAGGCATTTTAACATCTCAAAACCTCACAAGAAGAAGGGTGAGTACAGGTACAATAAGATATTTTGAGAGAGAGAGACCGCATTCATATAACTTTTCTATTTTATTATTATATATTACTGTTAATCTCTTACTGTGCATAATTTATAAATTAAACTTTATCATAGGTATGTATGTATAGGAAAAACATAATATATATAGGGTTTAGTACTATCCATGGTTTCTGGTATCCACTGGGGTTTGGAAGGTACTCCCCATGGACAGGAAGGGAACCTGCAGTTCCATCTGGAGGTACATAACGTCCTGTTGATGACGACTCTTTACTGATGTCGGCAGCGTTCATGATTATCGCTTAGATCCATTAATTCACTAAAGATTGCCAGATGGTGATTGTCTCATTTTATAATTCATTTGTTGGAATTCTGTTATTTGCTGTAAAACTTCTGTAAAGAGAAACTTTCTCAAATATTTGGTTACCCTGAAGTACAATTTATATAGAAAAGGCGAATTAAATGTTTGATTCTTTCCCCTTTACAGATTTTTGAAAATAATAACTTTGGCCTCCTAACATACTCTTAAGATGATTAATTTTTGGATTAACATAAAAATGTTTAAATGTTATATATAAATCACTGTAGTTATTATTCTTATTCTTCAAATTTTCTCAACTCTTTCCAGAGGGAAACTATTTAAAGTTGGTTCGTGATCAATTGTGACACAGCCAAGTGGTCTTTCCCATGTTCTTCTTGCTCTCTGGCATGACAAGATATTTTAGACTCATTTTGCTTCCAACCCAGAATCAGCCATTATTCCAATTCATTTTAGTGGGAAATATATTTTAAGACTATATTCTGGACACTGGGTATACTCATTATTTTTGAGCCAGTAAGAGTGGACAGATCTAAGAAATATGTATGTCTTAAATATTTTATTTTGACATAATTCAGGCTTGTAAAAGTTGAGAAAAGAAAAAAAATAATTTCTGTATACTTTTCATCTAGATTACCCAATGTTGTTAATGTAATAATGTCAACATTGGTGGTTGATATTTTGCTTTATCATTTTCTCTCTCTTTCACATTGATATATAAAATTTCCCCAGAACCACTTGAAGGTAAGTTGCAAATATGATGCCCTTTATCCCTAAACACTGCAGAGTGTATTTTCTATAAAGAAGGACATTTTCTTATGCAGCCACAGAATAATTATCAAATGTCAAAGGACATTTTCTTATGCAGCTACAGAATAACATTAATACAATACCAATAACCGACTTTGTTTAAATTTCCTCAATTATTTTAATCAAGTTGCTAATGGCAATAAAGAATCCTGGGTCACATATGGGATTCAATTCTCATGTTCTTGTTGTTGCCTAATCTCCTTTAATGTAGAACAGTTTTCAGTATTTGACATTTATGAGCTTCAAGTTTTTTACTTTTTTTAAATTTTTTAATGTTTATTTACTTTTGAGAGAGACAGAGGATGAGCGGGGGAGGGGCAGAGAGAGGGGGAGACACAGAATCTGAAGCAGGCTCCAGGCTCTGAGCTGTCAGCACAGAGCCCAATGTGGGGCTCAAACTCACGAACTGTGAGATCATGACCTGTGCCAAAGTCGGAGGCTTAGTTGAGTGAGCCACCCAGGCGCCCCTGACCTTCATGTGTTTTAAAAATATGGGCCAGTTATTTTTTAGGAGGTCCCTCCATTTATGTTTTTCCAATGTTTCCTATGATTATAGTCAAGTCACTCATTTGAGGCAAGAATAACACAGAAGTGATGTATTCCTTTCTTATCAAAAGGCACATGATACTGACTTGTCTTATTGCTAGTGATGTTAACCGTGGCCACTTGGTTAAGGTGGTATCTTTCACGATTCTCCACTGTAAACCTGCTACTTCTCTCTGGTTAATAATTAAATATCTTCTGGGGAGTAACTCTGAAAATATGCAGATAACCTGTAATTCATCAAAATTTCACGTACTAATTTTAACATCCTTTGCAGGCCCTTACCTGAATCAATTACTATGATGGTTGCCAACTTGTGATTTTATAATTTCACCATTCCTTCTAAATTTATTTGTTGGTACTCTACTGTGAGAAAGAGCTTCTCCTTCACCTCCATATGTGTATGTATGCATGTAAGTAGGTATATCAGTATGGATTATGAATTATTATTTCATTCAATGAACTATATTACTATCATGATGTTTAGGCTTTAACATTCCTAGAAGGAGCTCCCACAAGTAGGTTCCCATGTCCTTTCGAAATGTTCCATCATTCTTTGATTGCATCTTACTTCCTGACACTAAAAGATATTCCAGACCCAATGCATACTTTCTCCGCTGCAGCCCTAGATTCAGCCATTTCTCTAAAGAGCCTTGGTTCCTTTTAATAGAGAATGATATTTAGAAGAAAATACCTGGGCTCTAGGTGTGCTCAGTGCCGGCACAGAGTGAATTTTATTTTTCAAAATAAAAAAAAAATATGAATTCTTAACGATACTTCCTCTTCAAAACAGGATTATAAGATTTTTACTTAAATTTATCAGTCCCACATCTGTATTTCCTTTCCTCTATGCCAAAAATTCTGGTTCTTAAGGATATCAACATAATTGCTTCTTTGCTATATCACACAAAGCATAGACAATAATCTCTTTATAATACTCCCAACACTATCCATCAATGACACGACTACCAAAAACAATTTAAAGTGTATTGCTGTTCCCTCTGTCCTTAGAGTATACCCCAGTAAAGAACAATCAAATCACTGTGCTAATAATGACTTGTAATAAATTCATCTCAGTGTGTTTATGCCATCAATGTGAAGTACAGTTGTCCCGATTTGTTTCACTTTACTTATGATTATTAGGAACTACTGTTTTAAGATTTTATTGTATTTAAATGGTTCCAAGTGCACATATTCAAAGTTCTAAGAAATCAGCCCACTATCCCTATCCTCTCCTCTCTATACCTTTCCTTACTCCTAACTTTCTGTATCTTCCCCTCTCCTAAGGGTAACTTTTAACAATTGTGTGTGTGTGAGTGTGTGTGTGTGTGTGTGTGTGTGTGTGTGTGTGTGTCACAGTACGACAGATTTTGCTCTTGTAGTTTTGGCTTTAGTATAATCACATATGTATCTATACTTTCATTTACCAAGATAAATGGTAGCATACTATAAACACATTTCCTCTCCTTGCCTTTTTCATTTAACAATATATCCTGGGAACTACTCTGAAGTCTCTATGGAGACATTCTTTCATTTTTACAGCTACATAATATTCTGTTGTGTGGATATACT
This sequence comes from Prionailurus bengalensis, assembly GCF_016509475.1. Classification (NCBI taxonomy): domain Eukaryota; kingdom Metazoa; phylum Chordata; class Mammalia; order Carnivora; family Felidae; genus Prionailurus; species Prionailurus bengalensis. Next base: position 18,871,859 of record NC_057353.1, on the reverse strand, counting down.
ATAATGTATCCAGTATTTTTATTTTAATGGACATTTAATTGTTTTAAATTTTTGCTATTAAAATAGTACAGCAAGGTATAATCACAATGCATAAGTCTTTTCATATTTCTGCCAGTGTGTCTTTGGAATAGATTCATAGAACTAGGATCATTTGATCAAAAAATATTGCACATAAAGTTTTTTAAATATTGAAAAATTTCCCTCCACAGTGTTTGCACATTCCCACCAGTACATTCCCACCTATTTCCTCACAGCCTCACCAACAGAATATTTTTATAAACTTGGGGATTTCTGTAAATTTGATAGGTAAGCAGTGGTGCTTCATTTGCATTTCTTACTTTAAATGAAGCCCAGCATCTTTTCATATCATTAAGAGGCAGTTTCATTTATTTTCTGTGAACAATCCATTCATATGGCTCATTTTTAGTGGAATTTAGGCCTTTTGTTCTCTATTTTTAGAAGCACCCTACAATTAGAGTTATTAAACTTTGCCTGTAACGTAAACTGCAAATATTTTCCTTTGATTGTCATCTTCCACATTTCATTTTTGAGAGATAGGTTTTTAAGATAAAACATGAACAATCATACTGGCATATTAGGATCATTGCTTGTTATAAATCAAACATATAACCAACATAACCCTTTACTGCCAAAAATATGTGATACACATGTAGGTCAGATGTGGGTGGGCAAGAAATTCTGGAACACAGAAGCAACACAAAAGGATCATAACAATATAAGTATGCCCTAAATCCCAAAACCATTCTCCAAATAATCACACAGACATGCATACACACATACACAAAGAGTGAAATCCAGATTTGTTTGGAGAGAAATGAATAGAAATGAAAAGTCAATAGCAAAACAAGTCTATCTAGCGAAAAAACACCTTATTTTTAGAGGAGTTAACTTTCCAGTCCTTCCACTGGTATACTTAATGGAGGCAATCATCAAGTGGCTAGAAGGCCCATGGCATATTATGTCTGTACCAGATTTCAATATTACTTATATTCATACAGTCAGTCTGAAATAATAAAAACAAAAACAACAGTCTCTCTTTAAGCTTCCTAACTTCTTAGTGAAGCAACATAACATAGTATTTAAGAAAATGGGTTTTAAAGTTAAATTTGAACTCAGATCTGAATTCCACAACATATTATCTATATCTGTAAATTTGTACAAGTTACAAACTCTGTGGGCTATGTGTAAATTGTCCTATGTGTAAAATGGACAGAAGAGCTTTCTCATAGGGCTCCTGTGAATATGTGTAAGAAAGTGTACTTAAAGTACCTGACACAGTACCTGGCAAACTATATGCTTGATAAAATACAATCTGTTAGTACCTGCCGAGTTAGTCTTTTGCATGGTCTCATATATATTTAACTTCCATGCTGAAACATTATTTGTGAGCATGAACACTATAACTGGCTACCCTTCTTTCTATATTTCTACCATATTAGAACTAGAGCTCTTGATATAATGAAATAACTCAAAGAAAGGTCCTGATAGTAAGAAATATGGTAAAAGGCTACAAAAAATGAAACTGGATTAGAGATTAGTTATGGCTATTACACAATTATTTCCCAAAGGCTTAGTGCAGGCTTAGCAGATACTGTGAACAAAGAGTTTCTAATAAAAATCGCAATTATTAATTGAGTGATTATTCTGTACCAGGCGCCTGTAATAAGGACTTTACTGGCATAACCTACTGGAGAGACTAAGAGTATAGACTCTGGAGTATAAACAGGCTGAGTTTGAGATCCAGTTCTTCCATTTACCGTGGGACCAAGGGGGAACATATGAAACTCTAAGAGCTCCTATTTTTTTCATTTATTAGACTGGTAAATAATAGTAACTATATCATGAATATGACATCATTGTTAAGAGCATGGGCTCTGAGGTTAATGGTCTGAACTTGTGCCCCACTTCTATTTTGAATTAGTGTAACCTCTGGTAAGTTTAATAACCTCTCTGCATTCCAAATTTGTCATTTGTCAAATGGGAATAATAGTCCCTAATTTCACAGGGTATTAGTAAATACTAAATATGATACTGTAGGTAAATAATCTGGAACACTGCCTGGTATGCAGTAAGTTCTCCAAAAATGTTAGAGATTTTTCATTAGGATAAAATGGTGTAATCTATAAGAAATGCTTAGCCCAAGGTCTAGAATAGAGTATGCACTAAATAGTCCATTTTTATTATATCGCTTATTAATAAATCTATTTAAAGATTCAAGGACTAGAAACTCAAGCTATCATTCAATAGGTAACAAAACTTAAAGAGAATATACTGATAAGTTGTCCAAAAGATATGCAAACTGTCTACCACCCTAAATAAAATGTATCTTTTACTTAAGCCAGAACACCAGGAAGCCCTGTCCTATACCTCACTATTGAGACTTCCTGTGGAATTGTTGCAACTAAACTTTGCTTTTGCATTATGATATTTGCCTAGATCAGCAGACTTTATTCAGACAACCCCTGTGAAACTAATGATCTTATTTACTGTAAGAATATGTTTTTTAAATTGTGGTAAAACAAATGGTAACATAAAATTTACCATCTTACACCACTTTTAATATGCAATTCAGTAAAGTGTGTTCATGAGGCTGTGCAAACCAATGTGGAGTAGACCTCTTTCATCTTGTGAAACTGACACTTCATACCCAGTGAACAAATCCCATCTTCCACTCCCCCCAGCCCCTGGCAACTATCACTGTACTTTCTGCCTCTATGAATTTGGTTATTTTAGATACCTCATATAAGTGGAATCACACAGTATTAGGTCTTTCTGTGACTTTTTTTCACTTAGCATAATCTCCTCAAGGTTCATCTGTGTTGTGGCATGTGACAAAATTTCCTTACTTTTTACGTATGAATAATATTCCACTGCATGTGTGTGTGTGTGTGTGTGTGTGTTTTATCTATTCATCCATCAAAAGGCACGTGGTTCCTTCCATCTTTTGGCTACTGTGAATAATGCTATGATGAATATGGGTGTGTAAATCTCTTTGAGATCCTGCTTTCGATTCTGTTGAATATATACCTAGAAGAAGGATTGTTGGATCATCTGGTAATTTTATCTTTAATGTTTTAAGAATTGTCATACTGTTTTCCATAGTAACTGCACCCTTTTACATTCCCACCAACAGTATGCAAAAATTCCAATTTCTATACAGCCTCACGAACACTTATTATTTTCTGGGGTTTTTCTGATAGTAGCCATACTGAGGGTCTGAGGTGGTATCTCGTGGTTTTGATTTATGTCTAATGATTAGTGATATGGGGGTCTTTTCATATGCTTGGTCATTTGTATATCATCTCTGGAGAAACGTCTATTCAAGTTCGTTGTCCATTTAAAATCAGATTATTTGTTTTGTTGTTGAGTTGTAGGAGTTATTTATATATTCTGGATATCAACCTCTTTATCATATACATATGATTTGCAAATATTCCTCATAATCTGGAAGCTATTTTTTGTACCCTGTTGATTATATCCTTTGGTGCACAGATGTATAAAAATGTTTTGAGGATATTATTGATACATTATATGTATGTACTTCATGACAATAAATGGGGGTTATTTTTATTGAGATTCAGTAGTAGGAATGGTTAGTTTTCCTGTGAACTACTGTTTTTCTCTAATCCTATGGTGATAAGGATACCAAATGACAAAAAGCTCAATTGCGGCTCAACTATGGTGAGGATACTGAGCCTCAAGACTGCATGTTGTGCAGGGGACTCACATTTTTCCTATACTCTGTTCCCTTTGAAATGATTTCTCCAAATATTCCTTTTAAATGTTTTATATTTTATATATTTTAGCAATCTACCTAAAATTATTTTTGAGTGGGAGAGTAAATGATGTTATTTTCAATAGTTACTAAAACCATCACATTTCACAGGAAGGAAACTAAAGCTCAGCATCTATAAATAACTCTCTGAAGTTCACATAATTAGTAAATGGCAGGAGGAAAGGTTCAATACAAGGTTTACTCTGTGGATTTTTCCAAAATATCAGGCTATTTCGTCAAGCAGTGAAGAAAAATTTCCATAATATGAGACAAGAAGTATCATTTGTGATGTGGTTGCTATATCCTCTAAGTACTCAGAGGAGGTGAGATCACTTTCTGCAAGAGTGATCAGGAAAGGCTGGAGCTTGAAAAATAGAAAAGTTGGAGAGAGGGGAAGGAATGACAATGAGCAAAAATGTGGAAATAAACAAGAATGTGACTTGGAGGTACCATAGTCTAGCTGTCTTACAGTATTCCTTGTTGAGGACAACACAGACTCTGAATAGAGAAAAAGAGGGAAACAAAGCATAAAATATAGATTTGAGTGACAAAATGGAGACTGTTAATTCTGGTGTTAGAAATATGGACTTAATTTGGTAGGTAGCAGGAAGTCATGGAGAATTTTTAGCGGGATTCCCTAAGTAAGTTTCCCTAGAACCAAAGGCTTAAAAAGTGATATATTCATATGTTCTCTGAAGCAAACCTGTAAGACAGTAAAGGAAGCAGAAGACAGGGAAAAAGCTAGGCAAATATATAGGTTTGGGTAAAGTCTACTCACAACCTGATCTCCTAAGGAGCTCTCGAATGTAAATGACAAGTCAGGGTCTTATTTCAGTCCATCACTGGCTGAGAACCCAGGCATCTCTGGGCAAGATGGCTCCTAATGGATTGAAGCAATCCTCAGGAAGAGTGAGCCAATAAGGACCCAACCCTCAGAGTACTCAAAGGACTGGTCACACTGCCCCAGGGAATGGTAACTGAGCAGGCACCATCCATGTCTACTATATGGCATTTTGAAGGATGAATTGGAATGGTAGCAGACTGAAGAATTAGATACAGATTGGAAAGGTAATATCATCTGAACTTGAATAGTGGCTGTGAGGCAAAATGATAGCTTCCTCAGAACATCCATATCCTAACCCCCAAACCTTTGAATATCTTACATTACATGGCAAGAGGGACTTAGCATGATTAAAGTTAAAAATGTTAAGATTCAATTACTCAGATTAGCTAGGTGGCCCCAACCTAATCACATGATCCCCCAGAAGCAGGAAGCTTTTTCTGGCTACAGTCAAAGATAGACGAGATGTTGCTGGTTTTGAAGAGGCAGGAAAAGGGCCATGCACCAAGAAATAGAGCAGCCTACAGAAGCTGGAAAATGTAAGGAAACCTATTTTCTTCAGAAACTCAGGAAGGAATGCAGCCCTACAACACCTTGATTTTAGCCTAGGGAGACTTGTGTTGAACTTCTAAACTATAGAACCATTAGATAATAAATATGCATTATTTTAATTTGTTACAGCAGCAATAGAAAACCAATACATTGGCTAAGGAAAGGACAAAACTGATGAATAAGAAGTTGTTAGAATTCCCACAACTAAAAATAAAAGCCTTAAAAATAACATCAGCCTCTGTTATGTGTTTCCATTTAAAGTAAAATTAATCATTCAAAACTAACTTTAGAAATTGAAAAAAAAAATCATTTCAATGAAATTATGTTTGAATATAATTGGAATATGAAAGTAAAGGAATGGTACTTTATAAAGGTTAAGAAAAAGAGATCTTTAGCAAGCCCCCAAAGTTATTAATGAAGATTAAAAGGAAAAAGCTGAATTGATTTTTATTATTACATTTAAGACACAGGTGTCAGGTCAACACAAATTGTAAATAATTCTATTTGGGTTTTTTTATACCTGCCTGAGATTCACATTTTCTTATTGAGAAAAATACAGGACTGTGAGCTTCATGGTCAGCAGAGAACGCTATGGGGCCAACTCTCTCCTCAACCAAGGCTGCTTTCCAGGCAGGCAAAGGATGGTGTCTGTGGCTCTGGCAGCCTGTGTTTGCCTTTTATTACCTGGTACTCTTAAGAAAAAATGGGTATGAGAGTGGTAACAATTTCTTTGTACTGACATCAATATTTTTTAAGTAAAAGCTTATTTATGGCAATTGTTGACATCTTCTTGATAAAAATTAAAAATAATAAATGTGCAATAAATTTCAGCAATTTCTATGAAGTCTTCGAAAACAGGAATGTATGGTAAGTAAATAAAAATTATCAGTCTATACAATTTAGTTAAACAGAAACTCTCCTAAGAGAGAGGGTTTGACAGAAACTCTCTCTCCTAAGAGAGAGGGTTTGGGGTGAAGCTATATCCAGAGCATGATACTAACCAAGTGTCATGGCATCCACTGAGGGCGAGGGTGAAATCTGTTTTCAGTTCAAAGAACAATTAGTACATTCTTTAGCTCACCAAAAAAGGTGTAGACACAGCCCCACTGCTAGTCAGAACCCGGAAGAAAGGAAGGATGAGGGCCACGCAGAACCACACAAAGCTAATTTATGACTCAGGCAGCCAGGGCTTTGCAGAATATATTGGAAGGAACAAATGAACCTAGAAATAGAGATGATGGCTTTGTACTTAAAGTGAACGAATAAAGGAGCACAGATTATGTAATTTCTGCAAGTTGTAAGGAAGGTCATGGTGTAAGAGGGAGACCAGCATGGGCCAAAGACAATGATGGACACACAGAGGAAGAAGACTAGAAAAGCAGGACAAAGCGAGAAGATCACATCTGCCACTTTTTCTACTTGCTATTATTTAGAGTCAAGATCTAGTTTTGCATAGAGTTTGTATAGATATAAATTAATTTTTTTTATAAATTTATTTATTTTGAGAGAGAGAGAGAGAAGCGGGCGTGAGCAGGGGAGGGGCACAGAGAAAGAGAGAATCCCAAACAGGCTTCGCACTCTCAGTGCACAGCCTGATGTGGGGCTTGATCTCACAAACCAGGAGATCGTGACCTGAATCGAAATCAAGAGTCAGACGCTCAACCAACTGAGTCACCCAGGCACCTCAATATAAACTAATTTTTAAATATTGCAATAGTCTATTAACTTAATACTTAAAAGTATATTAATAAATTTTACCTAATATTTAATCAAACAGAAATGTATTCTTACGATACAAAATTCAAAAGGTCTAATTTTATTTGGAATAGAAGAGTACTAACTTTATTGCTTTTGTAAAAAAATTATAATTATTACATTATAGTTCATTATTTCAAAAGGTAATGATTTATAGGACCCCATTTTTTGTATAATACTTTCTATCATTTTCTATCTATAACCATCAAATCAACTGCATTCTGTTTAAAGAGATATCTGGACCAACACTCACCAAATATTAATGGCTATTTCTAGGTGCATTCCCCTTTTCCAACTACATATCTGTTGTCAGACTTTTTTTTTCAGCCAAGATAATTTATCATAACACAAAAGTACAGAAACAGATATGAAAATCCAGAAGTTTCCAATTAAGAGATTTTCAAAAAAGTAACAAATGTAATGTTCTCACAAATATCTTGTTTTGGAAAATGAAGTATTTTTCATAAAAAATGTTATTGTTAATCTAATGGTGTTATCACTATTTTTTAAATGAAGAACATACACTGAGTTTTTAATCTCTTACATGGTAAGTATTGATAGTTATCATCTACACAAACCAAAGCTTTCTGGGGTCCTCCTCTGTCATTTGTAAGAGTGTAAAGACTCCCGAGTCCAAAACAATGAGAACTTTTATCCCAATGACTTCTAAATGTATAACTAAATCAAGTCTCTGATGGGTAACAGCTCACATAAATATGTTTAATAGACAACTCAAAATAAACAGCCCAAAGAGAACTCCTAATGCTACTGCAATCTGCTTGATTTGCCATTTCCCCAGTCTTTCCAATTTTGGCAAATGGCACTACAGTTGACCTAGTTGCTCATCTTCCAAACCTAGGATTCATCATTGACTGATTTCTTCTATAACTCCTCACATCTGACACATTTACAAGTTCCACTGACAGTACTGTTAAAATATATTCCTAACTATATCACTTCTCACCACCTTCATTCACAGTTATCACCCCAGCTGGGGCACCATATTCTCTTGGCATCTTGGAATTTTAAAACAAAACAAAACAAAAATTTACTGAGTAGGGTGTAGGTACAAAGGGTAGTTCCAGAAAAGTACAAGTGTTTTCTATATAATAATCATCATCATATATAGAAAAAAAATTTACATAATATTATGTTTTCTTTTTTTTTTTAGTATAGTGATTTAGTGATTACAGTGATTCAGTTTTCTCTAACCAAATTCTAAAACTCTTGACTCCAAAGAATAGGTGATATATAATATATATATATACATACATGTTGTGCAATAATTTTCATAAAAGAATCAAAGCATGTCACTGAAAGTTTTAAAAATGTTAGCACCAAATAAATTATATTTGAACACTTTATGTTTCAGAAAGTTTTTCATTTAGACAGTGGGTTAAAATGTAAATTCTACATTTTATTTTCAACTTACCTTATCGAGTTCATCTGAAATTGCAATACCTGGGATTCAAAAGAGATTTATAAAAAAGTTTTAGAAGCAGTTTTAATAACCCAATGTTAGAAACAAAAATAAAAGTTCTATTTGTAAAACTAGCACATTTTCCATTCTATTTTTTCTTGTTATTAGTGCTTCAGAATATTGAGGTACATCCTTCTCTACTAACAAAAACAAATTAGGAATTTAAGTCAACTATAACAGCATGAACTGCCCAGACAATGCAAATGTGCAACGAAGACAAAACAAGTACCATACTGCTCGCAGATCGTTAAACACAGAGCAAACATGCAAAGACAGGTGTGGAGATGTTGTTGTTATAATGACCATCAAGTACAGCTTAGCTTGTTACAATTTTGTTCCTTCTTAAGAATTGACTTAGACTCCTAGAGTGATTCAATATCAAGGCAGAATAGTGGTTGGAGATCATTTATTTTAATTTCCTTATTTTACAGATGAAAACACAGACTATAGAGCGTAAGGAATTTGCCCTCTATTCCCTCAGATGGACAGTTTCTTGAGTCAATGGATAAATGATTCCTCCTCACCAGTTCTCCTTCAAATAATCCACATATTTCTCATTGTATATCTCTAATTTCTATTTACCATTCCTCTAAAATTGGTCTAACTCAGAAATGTAAAAAGTTTTAGTCCTTAATTTATTTGTGATAATAGACTCTGTTAACCCCACTCTCCTTCTTGAAATGCCTCTCTTTTCTATTCTCTTTGTCTTCTTCACAAGAATCCTCTTTTTTGGGGAGGGGGGAGTCCTTCCCTGAAATGCCTAGGGTTCTTTGCTGAGGTGTCTTTTCACTTAATACACTTCCCGTGGTAATCTAACGTATACAACTGACATTTTTATTTCTCTCTATGGTGATGACTAGTGAATCTTTATCACCAGCATAGATCTTCTTCCTGAGCTACTTGCTGAATCCTTGTGGGCATTTCAATTTCAATATGTCAGGCTAAGGACATCCTCCCCCCATTGCCTCACTTCTCCTTTTTTTGAACAATGGTGTGCCTATGGCTGAACATGGGTACTCTGGCCACGTACTATAGCAGGAGTATCTAGCCCTCAGGTTTGGGGCCTAGGGTAAAGGGAAGCTGGTGTCCAATCCCAGTGTGGAATGAGCCAAGAGACAAGGAAAGTTCTCAGGTTTGAAGTCAAAGGAAACACAGAGAAAATAAAAACAGGTTGAAGCCAAAGTTCAGCGACTATAAAGCCCAAGAAAGAATGAGTTGGGTTGGAAAAGAGAACCTGAAAACAGTAATAAGAAAATGTCTGAGTATAAATCTCCTCACCCAATCAGGTATAGAATGTCTGTACAGGGTACTTTGTTGGTTTGCTATATATCATCTCTCTCTCTGTGGACCTAATAAATCAATTATACACAAAATAGAAAAAGATGCCCTACTTCATCTGAGTAAATGGTACGACTCTTCCCCCTGTAGATAAAATGAGAATCACAGGTATATTTGAGACACATTCTCCGTAGCAATACTCTATGAAATTCTTTTTTCATAAGGTTATTGGTAACAGGTCCCAGAATAAAACTCAAACTGGCTAAATAGGAAACTTCATTTGGGAAAGGAATTATGCCTCTAACTGTTCCAAGTGTGTGGTCTCACATATTTTGTTAAAATATCTATTATTATATTTTCCTAACATTTACATATTTTGATGACTTTGCCTAAGAAATTATCTAGACAAACCTCTATTATACATGTAATTCTTTCTGCTATTACTCATATCAAATTGCGTTAGGGTATTTTTCACTTTACATTATTTTATTTTTAATCAAAGCTTAAACTGATTAAAAGCAGTTGGAAGAATGTTAAAGAAATGTTCCTTTTCAGAAGCATGAAGTCCTAATGAGAACAGTATCTATTGAGGATCCAGGATTTTCCTCCTAGTTCCTAGAAGAGCATTCACACCTATTCCCTGACAGGAGACTAACCACTTTGTGGTACATCCTTATCTACTAACAAAAACAAATTAGGAATTTAAGTCAACTACAGCATGAACTGCCTGGACAATGCAAATGTGCAACAAAAACAAAACAAGTAAACATACTGCTTGTAGATCGCTAAATGCAGAGCAAACATGCAAAGACAGGTGTAGAGACGTTGTCTTTATGTTATAATGACAATCAAGTACAGCTTAGCCATTTCATTACCTCTTAAAATCCATTATATTTTAAGTTATATTTTATAAGTTCACAGAAACTGAGAAGCAGGGGGCACAGAAAATATACAAGAAGAACTATAGTGCGTTGCTACAATCTGTTGCAAGGAAAGAAGGCTCAGGGTTTGACTATGGGTGGGTAGTGGCTGGGATACACTGTCTTCCTAAAACTCAAACTGAAACCTTAAAGGAAACGTTGTCCTATCAGAGTAGCCAAAGAGGCTTGGCTTAGGGTAGCAATGGTGTGCAACTTATAGACGTGGGCTGCCTGTAAGAAACTGGGGAGAATGAGTTCCTGCAGAACTAAGCTTCTCTTCCGGATAAAGAGACAGGCAAGGGCTCCCACAGCCATGTCAGAGGTGGTTTCCTGATTCTGCTGTAGTGCAAACCTATCTGGATGGAGTCCCTTTGTGTCCTTCAACTTATGGGCATTTCCACGTATTCAAATCTCCAAAGAGGTCTCAGTGGTATCAGAAATTTATGTTAAAACACAGTTCTCACATTACCAAATTTGAGTTCTGCTCTCTCGAGGAAACGACAGCTATCTGCTTCACCAAGATGTTCATCTTCCCAGGTATCAGCTTAGCCCTACGCTTCAAATTCAGTTGTAGTTACAAGAAATGGAAGTAGCAACTTTTCAGAAGTCATTACAGCTTAGTCAGTGTATTTCATTTCCTAACAGTAGGTCAGAAAATTCTCATGGTATAAAATGGAACTAGGTACTTCTCCAAAATTTTTTCCCTATGGAAAAAAAAATCCCAAACTGGCCCAAAATGGCTTGTGAGAACCAATTCTGCACAATTCTTCCTAACTCTTCATTCAGTAATGTCACACTGATAGCCTGAAATTAGCCATGGTGGGAGTATTTACACCCTGGAGATTGGCAAATGCTACAAATAGGCATTATTCTTAGAGTCAGCATCCCAGCACACCACTGAGTATAATGGTGGTTATTGTGTTAAACATATGGTAAATGTTAAATATGGTCAATAGTGTTAAAGCAAATATCTGTGTAAGTATCACACATATCAACAAACAGAACATTACTGATACTCCAGACCTACCCCTGACCATCTGTCAATTAAAACACTCTTTAAGTAGGGGTGCTTGGGTGGCTCAGTCAGTCAAGCGCCTGACTTCGGCTCAGGTAATGATCTCAAGGTTCGTGAGTTCGGGCCCCACGTCGGGCTCTGTGCTGGCAGCTCAGCGCCTGGAGCCTGCTTCTGATTCTGTGTCTCCCTCCCCTCAGCTACTCCCCTGCTCACACTCTGTCTTCTCTCAAAAATAAATAAAGATTAAAAACATTTTTTAAACACTCTTTAGATAGGCTGCTGACTGCTTTTAGAGCAAAGGGAATTCCTGCTACCAACTGAGGGATTCTATCTTCAGTTTGGTTACTAAAGAACCAAGTTGGAAAACTTTTCTGTAAGGAGCTACATCGTAAATATTGCAGGATTTTCAAGTTTCATGTGGTCTATGTAATATCCTTCTTCTTTTAAACAATGTTTAAAAATGTAAGAAACATGCTTAGCTTATGGGCCACAAAAACAGACCACAGGCTAGATCTGGATCCTTGGTCAGAGTTTGAGGGAGTCTTGCTCTAGAGGCACATGCCAATTTTTATCCTTCATTATTGGCTCCATCAGTCTTCAAAGGACATTTCTAAACCTTAAGAGTTTTCATCAGGCCCCTACCCATCTCCTCACAGTAAAGGACTTTCTCACTATAAAGGACTTCAACTTCTAATATCCTGAAAAATTTGAAACTATCAGATTTAAACTCCTTAGCATCCTCCCCAAGCCATTTACATTGTTCTCTCTAATCGCAGAGGACAATATGTTCTCTCTCCTAAGAAGCCCAATTTCCACACCTGTTTCTTGACTCTGTCCTCATCTACCCTCTCTGGGATTTGCTTCATCTATTATCTTCCTTCTCTGTCCTGAATCAGCAAGTTCTTTCTTTTGGTTTCCTCTGATCACCCTAAAACCCATTACATAAAACCCATTACACCCACACACATATTCTGTTATCTCCCCTCTTCCCTGTCTGTCTCTATCTTTCTTTCTCTCTCTCTCTCATAGACACATGCACACATGTGCATGAAACTAAAGGAAACCAAACCAAAATAACTCAAAATCCTAACATCCTTGACTTTCCTCCACTATAATGTTCTCTTTCACACCTTTTCTTTTCTCATCAAAACTTTTCAAAGTGTTTATACTCCTTGTATCTCTTCCTTACTGTCCATTAACCCTTCCTTCCCCTACATACTAGCCTCTCCTTCCACTATTCTCTTGAAACGTCTGTATACACATCCTGATCGTGTAAACATATGGAACACTTTCTACTACAAAAAGATATCCTATTTTATTTCACTTTATGAAGCCAGTACATCTTAATCACAGAAAAATATAGACGACATAATACGGGGAAAAAGGAAAACAAGACTCCATTCACAGACAACTAATGATAACAGCTGGTTATGAATTCTTTCAAATAATTTTGTACACATGTACAGGCATACATATAAATACTGTATATCTATATAGGCATATATATGATAAAATTAAAACAAAACATACACACTTTTGTTACCTGCTTTTTATTTAAAGCATATCTAACTATATTTTATATTGCTATTTTCTACATCATTTTTAATGGCTATACAGTGTACCATTGTGTGAATGCACCATGATTTCTTTATCCATTTCTCTAATAATAAAAAATATTTAATTTCCAATTTTTCACTATTATGAGTCTCACAGCAGTGAACGATGGAAGTAGAGCTTGAAGACAGCAGCACACAATTTGGAATACATTTCCATCTTTTTCTTATAAACTTGTCTGCCACTTCAGACACCTCGGTTTCCTGAAATACTTTCCCCCCTTTGATTTTTATGAAAACATTCTAGCTTGGTTTTCATTCCACCCTTTCCATTCTTCTCAGCTAAATCACTTGTCTACTTATATCTCAAATGCTGATGGTGTATGTTGGTGGTTGTCTTTGCCTATGCACTGAAGATCCCCTCATCCTTATCCCTAATCAAGTACCTCCAAATAGGCAGCTTTTATATGTATGTGCTTGTCTGCTGGGACCAGAGAAGAGCTATCCACAACACCTGGATGCGCCTTCTGTATCTGAAACCGGGGTGTGAAACAATACTCCTCCTTCACACCCAAACCTTATTTGAGGTAGAGACAGCACCCAGTCGCCTTGATTATAAACAAAACCAAAACAGAAAACAAATTCTTATTTGAGCTAGACACAGCACCAGGCACCTTGATTATAGACAAAACCAAAAACTAAAACAAACACTTTCTTCTCTCTTTATGTGCACCCTTCCTTCATAAGAACCAAAAACTGTTAGTCATATAAGAATCCACATTTTCTTAAGTCCATTCTCTCTTTTCTATCCCGTGGCTTTTTTGATCTCATCTTTGCCTTGAGGCATGAACCATAATCACTGTCCCAGAGAGATTATTCAAAAGCATGGGATGGCGGTTGCTTACAAGATCCCTGTAGCATAGAAGCCGCCACCCCCTGACTCCCCTGCCACCTAGACTTCCTTCTTCATTGCCTTTTTTACTTGCTTTATCCTTTGTGCATCAACAGTATAAATAACTTTCCTCTTACACACATGCCTCCCTCCCCATGATATATCTTCACTCTCCTTTCACCCTAGCTTTACCATTTCATCCTTCTAGACTCCATTCAGATACAGTTTCCATCAGGTTGGCCCTAAACCCCCTTGTTGGAGGCTCTTTGATGCTCCCATAAGCTCCCGTAAGGTGCCTTTTACAAGGCTTTGAAATCCTGCTTCTCACACCTATCTCTCTTACTAACCAGTGAACTTGAAGTCTGGGTGCACATGTGAGCCACCTTGTACCCCCACAGGCATGTATGAGGACCAGATGAATCCGTGTGGCAATGAATGGATAAACAACTGCTGCGCTATCTGCTTCCTTCTCACTCCCAGGCTGTCATTCTCCAACTCCTCAGGCTGTTTGTCAGGCAAGACTTTCTGGGTATGTTCATGATTAACAAACTAAAAAAGTCATTTGTTATTTTTTTCTTGGCTGAGTCCAGACTGCTATTATCAGTCACGGAACATAAATATCTGTCTTCCGTCCTCTCAGCAGCTGGGTTCTTTTCCGTGGCAAAGTTCCAGCCAGTGTTTCTCATGAACTGCAATCTATAGACTGATGTCTGGATGGACTAAAGATACTCATCCTATTGCTGCTTCACTTCAGGGAAAAATGCTAAGAGCAGCAAAAGCCTTAGGCTCAGAAAATGCTGGAAGCCCTGCTACCCTGGAAACAGAACTTTACTAAGGAAAAAATTCTACTGACCAATATCATACAATAGGGAGCTTTTAGTTTGTTATTTACCTACTTACTTACCTATTTATTTTTAAGTGTAACTCCTTCAATAGATAGGCATAAATAGCAAGTAAGTGTGTTCAGAGAAAAATATAGAAGCACAAAAAGGGGGCACCAAATCCAGTCCAGGAAGGACAGCAACAGTAATTCATTTTGGAAGAAATGATATTTAAGCTGAGCCTAGAGAGAGGAATAGGATTTAGCTTGGCTGAAATGGAATCTATAGAGAGAAGTGACGGTGACATTTCAGGGTACAGGGACAACATAAGCAAAAATGTAAAATAGAGGACCTTCAATAAGTGTGAAAAACTCCTGTGTCGCTGGTGCGTAAATGGCTAGACGATAAGCCTTGAAAGATGATACAGGAGACCGGGTCAGATCAAGTGACACATTCTATGAGGTTTTAAGGAAACACTGAATATCTGCAAGAACTTGGAGTCAGGTTTTCACTTTAGATCCATCACACTGATCACAGCAAGGGACTGGAGGAACTGAGAAACAAGAGTGTGGGCAAGACTGGTTGTTCATTCCTCAAGCCATTTCCGTATTTCTCCTGCGCCCACAAGCTAGACTACATTTCCCAGCCTCACAGCTAGTTGTGCAATGTGGTCAGAGGGAATGCACTACACTTTTGCCTCTAGGCTTCAGATCTACTTCTCCCTTCTGCAGGACTGTTGGAGGCCATGTACTGAAGATTGCAGAGTAACAGGAGGGAAGTAGTCTGCATCCCTACCACACCACACTGAACTACTTTTTGAGGGGAAAATACTTACGTTGTATTCAGCCACAGAGATTCTGGCCATGAGATTCCCCTAACACAGGTTATGCAATCCAGCCAGCCACTAGCTCAGTAAGGGCAGGGACTGCATCTGTTTTTCTCCATCACGGGGCAGGAATGAAATGAAACAAAACAGAACATGTTAAATGGATAAACCAATGATTTGGTCAGTGATGTTGAGAGTATGAACTAGGGGTAGAGAAGAGAATCAAACCCAAGATAGAGGGAAGATGAGCAAGATTTAGTAATTAATTACTCACGAACAGTTAGGAAGAGAAAGGAATCTGTAAGGTTCCAGTCTGTGAGAACTGGAAAGTGATGGATGGTGCTGTCACCTAAGAAGAAGCATGAGGAAGAAAAGCCATGTTTGAAGAGAGGTGTATGATCTACTTAGACACACTGAGTTTTGCACGGCAGTGGAATATCCGAATGGAGATAGGCTTCAAACATTTTCCACGAAGTGTAAACAGTCTGGATGGGAAATATACTCAATTGAGTTAGCTGTGTGGGGCTGACCATTGTAACTGTGAGGGAGGATGACAATGGAAACAGAACATTTGAGAGAACAAAGGATGACTTGTGGGAACAGCATTCAAAGTGGCCAGGAAGACAGAGGAGCACCGGAGTGAAACCTGTAAGAAATGGTGTGAAGGGCATCCGAGAAGATCAAATGAGGGCCTGGGCCCAGAAAGCAGATCTGAGAGTCTGAAGACAGACAGAATAATCAATGGTGTTAAAACTACCAGAGCAATTCTGTAAGATGAGGACTGGAAAAGTGTTCATTCAGTTTGACCATCTGGGTTCAACTGGTGACCGCAGTGAGAAAGGTTTCAATAGAATGATAGGTGCAATCACAGAGCCACACTGAGGGGAGAAAGGAGGAGAAACAAGCAGAGATAATGAGTGTTCATCACTTCTTCTGAAAATTTGTATCAAAGAGGAAGAAGAAATTCTGACGTCTTGAGGTAACTCAAACTCAAGAGAAGATTTTTCATGGGTGTTTGTTTTTAACATTAATTACAGCTGTGGTATCCAATGGTAGCCACTCATCATGTGGCTGCTGAATATTCGAAATGTGGCTAGTTCAAACTGAGATGTGATGTGAACTAAAATTCACAACTAATTTTGAAGACCTGGTATGAAAAAAATATCCCAATAATAATTTTAATATGGAATACAAGTTTAATGGATAACTTAGATACACTGGGCTAAATAAAATATTTTATTAAAATTAACTTTACAGGTTTCTTTTTGCTTTATTGTAATGTGCCTGTTTGAAAATATAAAATGTAATGTGGCTCACATTACATTTCTGTTGGGCCATGCTCAGCTGGAGCATGTTACAGGATATTAGGGATAAGCAGTAATACACTTATAATATATGTGGTAGGCAGAATTCTAAGATGGTCCCCAAGGTACACAATTGTGTACTCCTTTCTCTTTGAGTCTGCATGGTGGGACTATAAATATGAATATGAAAGGATATCATTCTCATGATTTGGTTACTAACTGGTTCAGTGAGTAAATCAGAAGAGACGTTATCTTGGATGGCCCTGACCTAGTCAAATGAGCCTTTTAAAAGAAGGCCAAGCTTCAGAGAGATGATCCTCAGTGCATTCAAAGAAGTAGTTGTGAACTACCATTACCAGAAGATCACAAAGCAAGAACCTGAGAATGGCCTCTGTTTCTAAGAGCAATCCCCGGCCAATAGCCAATGAGAAAACAGAGATCTTAGTACTACAACAGAAAGGACTAAATTTGGCCAATGACCTGAATGAGCGTAGAAAGAGACCCCGAAGCCTCAGGTGAGATCGCAGCACCAACCAGCACCTTAATTTCAGCTTGCCTAGACGCAGAGTAGAGGACTCAACTAACCTACGCCTGTACTCCCGAGCCACAGAAACTATAAGGTAGTAAATTGGTATTTTTTTAAAGCCACTAAGTTTGTGGTCATCTGTGACACGGTAATAGAAATATAATATCTAATATTTAATTAGCAATTATTATGTATCATAATTAATCATAATTAATGATACATATTGCAATTTTACAGAAAAGGTAATTGAGACACAGAGAAGTTAAGAAATTTTCCCAGAATCATAAAACCAGCATCAGTGGGACTGGAATTAGAAAGAGTTCCACATACAGAAAAGACAAAATGATTAATGGGAATCAGATCTCAGAGGACTGGGAAGGAAATGGGATCAAGATCATGGGTGGAAAGCTTAGCCTTAAACAAGAGGAACAACTCCTCCATTGAGAAGGGCAGGATAGATGTGGATGTATTTTCGTATGCAGATGGGTAGAGGGGAACACATTTTACACATTTTACAATTAAGTTTTTCTATGAAGCTGGAGGCAAGCTAATTGCTAAAACAGTGAGGCAGGGAATAAATATGGGTGTGAAGATTATTGTGTGGGTTTTTCATAGTTGCAGAACAGTGGAGAAAGGGAGGGACTGACCAAGATAAGTAACTGTGCTGAAAATCAAGAATCTAGATGTAGGGTTCAGCTGGACCCTGCCATTTTTCCTTGGAGCTCTCAGCCTTACTGGTGAAGAACCGAAGACTGCAGCACTTACGCCAAGATGGGAATTTCACACAGAGACACAGCAGGAGAATGGAAACAACAGGGAACAAGAATATTGGTGACACAAGCTCATAGTTCAGTATGGGCAGGGGAAGCAAGAAAAAAAGATGAAAAAGAATGAAGTGCAAATATACTGCAGACACTCCAATGTACTGAAGGTCACAATTCAGGAAGAACAAGAGTGAGGATAACAAAGAGCTAGAAAGAATGCAAGCAGGAGGAACCACAATCTGTAAGCCGTGAGTACATTTAACTTTGGAATATAAATTATAGGTCATTAAAACAAAGACTTGTGAAAACTGGAGAGGTCTTGATGGTAATCCGGGATAAATTACTTCATTTTACAAAAGAGGAAATTTGAGGAAGCAGGTCAAATGATATACTCAAACCTGGGAGGTGCCTGGGTGATTCAGTCAGTTAAGTGCCCAACTCTTGATTTTGGCTCGGGTCATGACCTCGCGATCTGTGAGATGGATCCCTGCACCAGGCTCTGTGCTGACAGCGCAATGCCCACTTGGGATTCCCAAGAAAAATCAGTATGAATTAACTTTGGGATATGTATTTTATTTTCTTTATATCAATACCTATAGAAAAATGCTTATATCTATACTCACATTCATATCCATATCTACACATATACCCACATTAATATCCATATGCATATATAAATATTTATTAAACAGAAATATGAGCAGTCACAAGCAAAGATAAGTAGGCCCCTGTTACATTGGGGGTGGTTTTAAGTCCATTTTCCCTTCTCTCCATTAAAGAAGAATTACAATGAATAAAGGGATGATAGAACCCGTCTTTTAGAAAACCACAGTAATAATTGTTCTAAGCAAGAGTCACCAACAGATGCTGAAATTACTGGGTGAAAGTGTGAAAAAGAAACATGATATTTTCGAAGGCTTCATGTATCTTTCCTAAGATATTTATTAACTACAAAAAGGAACAGTATTAACTTTATAATGGTGAAAGCTGGTAGACACCACTTAACCAACTGACTGAGGTTAGTATCACCAGTAGTATGATGATGGGCCCTAATATAATGCACTGAGAAGGATGCTGCCCTAAGGCCCTTCAATCACAGCCACTAAAAGAGATACATTATTTGGGAATGTGAAGGTCTTGTATCTTTGCAACTTCCCTATTCAAAAACAATTTTTCTCACTACTTGAAAGTCAGATGGAAACCAACACTTGAAGGAAAAGGCATGAGTCCAGGCTCTTGGATTGTGAAAGTCAGGTTTGAAGAACATTTGGAAATGCAGCAAAAGGAGGGATCCAGGAACCAAAAATCCACTATGCCTATCATATCATGACTATGCAGCATTACAAGACACTGCAAGTTTTTCTAACACATCTACCTTTTAAGGGAATCATAACATAAAGAGAGTCACAGTTATTGACTGACTTTAAGATAAAGCATTACATTGAAAGGTTTGCAAAAAGCCAGGAAAAAAAAGCATGGTACAGTTGTTACTGAAACAAAATTCCCACTTGCGAACTGAAGAGAATACCTAGTCTTTCCCGTTATTATTTAAATCCTGTCAGGAGAGAGAGAGAGAGAGAGAGAGAGAGAGAGAGAGAGAGAGAGAGAGAGAGAGAGAGAGAGAGAGAGAGAGAGAGAGAGAGAGACTGAGGAAGAGAAAGAGACAGAGAGAGAATTGAAGCCTGGATAAGCTGACAGCTGCAGAGGTGAGATAATTCTATCATTTTGAGAGATATAAATGATTTTTTGCTGTCAGTCTGAGGTAAACAACAAACACTTCCAAAATATGTCACATCTTTTGGAAAGTACAACTGAGATAAAGCAAACCTTGCCAGAGAGAATTCTACCAGAAACTACAAAAATTAAGAGATCACTAAAAATTTTCAAACTTTCCTATCAACAGCTATGGCACTGGAGAGAGAAAGGTCCACAATAACATGACACTGAATAATCACTTTGACCATGCCTGGAAGAAAAAGTCCATTTCCTATGTGTTAGTAAATAAAACAATGCAAAACAATCATTAGAGATGGGAGATTAGGTTAGAGAAAGAGTTACCAACCTGAAGCTATTATAAAATCAAATAAGAATTAATGACATTCTGCTTCAGGAAGATAAAGAACTAAGCTGGTGATTACATAGTTAAATAATGGGCATACAGACTGCTAAATAAACACCAGTAAACGGTAAAGCTGCATTTCTACTAATTTACACTGGTCATCTCGGGCAAACTAATAACTTAGTAGTTAGTCACATGTTGGGCCGAAGACAGAAAGTTTGTATTAAACCTCAGATATTGAAAATCACAAAAAGTCAGGTCATTCCAAGAAAGCAGCATTTTGTTCCAAAAGAGACTCAAAAACACTTAAAGGGAGAGAAGAGCAATCCCTCCATATGTGAAGACCTGCTCTCTAACCCCACCCCCCCCACCGCTACTGCCACAAAAATTAAAGCCCTCTTAAAATCATCAAGAGAAGACAAAAGCAATTCTCCATCATATACATTGAAGCTGAACATTACACCTTATTTCTGGCTGAGCTACTGACTCACCTGATTGCTTCCTTGGCCCTGACTTTGTCCCAAGAATAATGTGCCATATCTGCACCTCTTCTACTCTCCCACCAAGGACTGCCTTCTAGCCATTTTTGTTTCTCCAGATGTCCTTTAAGAATTAAATGAGTCCTGGGGCACCTGGGGCACCTGGGTTGCTCAGGTGGTTAAGCAAACGACTTCGGCTCAGGTCATGATTTCACAGTTTGTGAGTTCGAGTCGTGCATTGGGCTCTGTACTGACAGCTCAGAGCCTGGAGCCTGCTTCGGATTCTGTGTCTCCCTCTCTCTCTACCCATCTCTGGCTCATGCTCTCTCTGTCTCTCTCAAAAACGAACATTAAAAAAAATTTGTTTTTAAAAAGAATTAAATGAGTCCCCTGTTATAGCCCTCCAATAGCCTCTGATCACAGGACTCAGAAAAGGCCACACCCAAGTTTTCTTGAGACAGACCATAGCTTGAACCTTGATATTTTTGTCACTCAACTGGGCAAACATGTAACTGAAAGGCACTCAAAGTCCTTTATTAAAACGTTTTTGGGGTGCCTAGGTGGCTCAGTCAGTTAAGCGTCTGACTCTTGATTTTGCTCAGATAATGATCTCATGGTTCACGAGATGGAGTCTCGCATCAGGCTGTGCACTGAGAGTGGAGCCTGCTTAGGTTTCTCTCTCTCCCTCTCTCTGCCCCTCTCCAGCGTGCACTCTCCCTCTTTCCCTCAAAATAAAGAAACATTTTTAAAAAAAGGTTTTAGAGGCGCCTGGGTGGTTCAGTTGGTTGAGTGTCCAACTCAATTTTGGCTCAAATCATGATCGCAAGGTCATGGAATCGAGCCCCACATCAGGCTCTGCGCTGAGCATGAAGCCACTTTAAGATTCTCTCTCTCTCCTCCTCTGCCCCTTTCCTCTGCTTGTGCTCTCTCTCTCTAAAAACATAAAAATAACATCAAATAAAAAAGCTTTAGGGACAGGCCAAATGTTTTCCTACAAATTAACAATGATATAACAAATGTCTATAAGGCAATTAATCATATTTTAAAGAACAAAAATACTATATCTGTGCCATAATTGGGCACATTCTTCAATCATCTTTCTTTTAATTCATGTTTTTAGATAAATTGAGACTATAAAGAGCCACAGACTCTGTCCAAAGGGGTAAGATTTATACATATTAATATAAACATTTGACATATTAATAGAATAAGACTTACTTCATGAACATAATATAGTAATAAGCCAAATTCACTTTATCATTATTTCTTCCAAAGCCAAAGGTAAGGTCTTCTTAAATCACAAGCAGAGAATTTCTACTAATAGCAAATTATAAGATCCTATGCAATGGGAAAAAGACGGTCTCTTCAACAAATGGTGTTGGGAAAACTGGACAGCAACATGCAAAAGAATGAAAGTGGCCCACTTTCTTACCCCATACACAAATATAAATTCAAAATGGATTAAAGACCTAAATGTGAGCCCCCAAACCATAAAAACCCTAGAAGACAGTACAGGCAGTAACTTCTCTGACATCGGCCTTAGCAAAGTTTTTCTAGATAGGTCCCCTGAGGCAAGAGAAACAAAAGCAAAAATAAGAACTAGGCGGCAAGATGGCGGCTTAGGAGGACGCTGGGCTCACCGCACGTCCTGCTGATCACTTAGATTCCATCTACACCTGCCTAAATAACCCAGAAAACCGCCAGAGGATTAGCAGAACAGAGTCGCCGGAGCCAAACGCAGACGAGAGGCCCACGGAAGAGGGTAGGAAGGGCGGCGAGGCGGTGCGCGCTCCACGGACTGGCGGGAGGGAGCCGGGGCGGAGGGGCGGCTCGCCGGCCAAGCAGAGCCCCCGAGTCGGGCTTGCAAAAGCGGAGGGGCCGGGCGGACTGTGTTCCGACAGCAAGCGCGACTTAGAGTCTGGGAGTTCAGAAATTAACAGCTCTGCTCGGAAAGCGGGAAGGCTGGAGGACAAAGGGAGGGAGAGCTGCTGAGCCCCCTGACAACAGAGCTCAGTTTGGTGGGGAACAAAGGCGCTCCCCAGCGCCATTTCCCCCGCCCATCCCCCAGCCGAAATCCCAAAGGGAACCGGTTCCTGCCAGGGAACTTGCTCGCTCCGCGCAAACACCCAACTCTGCGCTTCGGCGGAGCCAAACCTCCGGCAGCGGATCTGACTCCCTCCCGCTGCCACAGGGCCCCTCCTGAAGTGGATCACCTAAGGAGAAGCGATCTAAGCCTGCCCCTCCTGCCCCCGAGCACCTTGCCTACCCACCCCAGCTAATACGCCAGATCCCCAGCATCACAAGCCTGGCAGGGTGCAAGTAGCCCAGACGAGCCACACCACCCCACAGTGAATCCCGCCCCTAGGAGAGGGGAAGAGAAGGCACACACCAGTCTGACTGTGGCCCCAGCGGTGGGCTGGGGGCAGACATCAGGTCTGACTGCGGCCCCGCCCACCAACTCCAGGTATACACCACAGCACAGGGGAAGTGCCCTGCAGGTCCTCACCACGCCAGGGACTATCCAAAATGACCAAGCGGAAGAACTCCCCTCAGAAGAATCTCCAGGAAATAACAACAGCTAATGAGCTGATCAAAAAGGATTTAAATAATATAACAGAAAGTGAATTTAGAATAATAGTCATAAAATTAATCGCTGGGCTTGAAAACAGTATACAGGACAGCAGAGAATCTCTTGCTACAGAGATCAAGGGACTAAGGAACAGTCACGAGGAGCTGAAAAACGCTTTAAACGAAATGCATAACAAAATGGAAACCACCACAGCTCGGCTTGAAGAGGCAGAGGAGAGAATAGGTGAACTAGAAGATAAAGTTATGGAAAAAGAGGAAGCTGAGAAAAAGAGAGATAAAAAAATCCAGGAGTATGAGGGGAAAATTAGAGAATTAAGTGATACACTAAAAAGAAATAATATACGCATAATTGGTATCCCAGAGGAGGAAGAGAGAGGGAAAGGTGCTGAAGGGGTACTTGAAGAAATCATAGCTGAGAACTTCCCTGAACTGGGGAAGGAAAAAGGCATTGAAATCCAAGAGGCACAGAGAACTCCCTTCAGACGTAACTTGAATCGATCTTCTGCACGACATATCATAGTGAAACTGGCAAAATACAAGGATAAAGAGAAAATTCTGAAAGCAGCAAGGGGTAAACGTGCCCTCACATATAAAGGGAGACCTATAAGACTCGTGACTGATCTCTCTTTTGAAACTTGGCAGGCCAGAAAGAATTGGCAAGAGATTTTCAGGGTGCTAGACAGAAAAAATATGCAGCCAAGAATCCTTTATCCAGCAAGTCTGTCATTTAGAATAGAAGGAGAGATAAAGGTCTTCCCAAACAAACAAAAACTGAAGGAATTTGTCACCACTAAACCAGCCCTACAAGAGATCCTAAGGGGGACCCTGTGAGACAAAGTCCCAGAGACATCACTATAAGCATAAAACATACAGACATCACAATGACTCTAAACCCGTATCTTTCTATAATAACACTGAATGTAAATGGATTAAATGCGCCAACCAAAAGACATAGGGTATCAGAATGGATAAAAAAACAAGACCCATCTATTTGCTGTCTACAAGAGACTCATTTTAGACCTGAGGACACCTTTAGATTGAGAGTGAGGGGATGGAGAACTATTTATCATGCGACTGGAAGCCAAAAGAAAGCTGGAGTAGCCATACTTATATCAGACAAACTAGACTTTAAATTAAAGGCTGTAACAAGAGATGAAGAAGGACATTATATAATAGTTACAGGGTCTATCCATCAGGAAGAGCTAACAATTATCAATGTCTATGCACCGAATACCGGAGCCCCCAAATATATAAAACAATTACTCATAAACATAAGCAACCTTATTGATAAGAATGTGGTAATTGCAGGGGACTTTAATACACCACTTACAGAAATGGATAGATCATCTAGACACACGGTCAATAAAGAAACAAGGGCCCTGAATGAGACATTGGATGAGATGGACTTGACAGATATATTTAGAACTCTGCATCCCAAAGCAACAGAATATACTTTCTTCTCGAGTGCACATGGAACATTCTCCAAGATAGATCATATACTGGGTCACAAAACAGCCCTTCATAAGTTTACAAGAATTGAAATTATACCATGCTTACTTTCAGACCACAATGCCATGAAGCTTGAAATCAACCACAGGAAAAAGTCTGGAAAACCTCCAAAAGCATGGAGGTTAAAGAACACCCTACTAACGAATGAGTGGGTCAACCAGGCAATTAGAGAAGAAATTAAAAAATATATGGAAACAAACGAAAATGAAAATACAACAATCCAAACGCTTTGGGACGCAGCAAAGGCAGTCCTGAGAGGAAAATACATTGCAATCCAGGCCTATCTCAAGAAAGAAGAAAAATCCCAAATACAAAATCTAACAGCACACCTAAAGGAACTAGAAGCAGAACAGCAAAGGCAGCCTAAGCCCAGCAGAAGAAGAGAAATAATAAAGATCAGAGCAGAAATAAACAATATAGAAACTAAAAAAACTGTAGAGCAGATCAACGAAACCAAGAGTTGGTTTTTTGAAAAAATAAACAAAATTGACAAACCTCTAGCCAGGCTTCTCAAAAAGAAAAGGGAGATGACCCAAATAGATAAAATCATGAATGAAAATGGAATGATTACAACCAATCCCTCAGAGATACAAACAATTATCAGGGAATACTATGAAAACTTATATGCCAACAAATTGGACAACCTGGAAGAAATGGACAAATTCCTGAACACCCACACGCTTCCAAAACTCAATCAGGAGGAAATAGAAAGCTTGAACAGACCCATAACCAGCGAAGAAATTGAATCGGTTATCAAAAATCTCCCAACAAATAAGAGTCCAGGACCAGATGGCTTCCCAGGGGAGTTCTACCAGACGTTTAAAGCAGAGATAATACCTATCCTTCTCAAGCTATTCCAAGAAATAGAAAGGGAAGGAAAACTTCCAGACTCATTCTATGAAGCCAGTATTACTTTGATTCCTAAACCAGACAGAGACCCAGTAAAAAAAGAGAACTACAGGCCAATATCCCTGATGAATATGGATGCAAAAATTCTCAATAAGATACTAGCAAATCGAATTCAACGGCATATAAAAAGAATTATTCACCATGATCAAGTGGGATTCATTCCTGGGATGCAGGGCTGGTTCAACATTCGCAAATCAATCAACGTGATACATCACATTAACAAAAAAAGAGAGAAGAACCATATGATCCTGTCAATCGATGCAGAAAAGGCCTTCGACAAAATCCAGCACCCTTTCTTAATAAAAACCCTTGAGAAAGTCGGGATAGAAGGAACATACTTAAAGATCATAAAAGCCATTTATGAAAAGCCCACAGCTAACATCATCCTCAACGGGGAAAAACTGAAAGCTTTTTCCCTGAGATCAGGAACACGACAAGGATGCCCACTCTCACCGCTGCTGTTTAACATAGTGCTGGAAGTTCTAGCATCAGCAATCAGACAACAAAAGGAAATCAAAGGCATCAAAATTGGCAAAGATGAAGTCAAGCTTTCGCTTTTTGCAGATGACATGATATTATACATGGAAAATCCGATAGACTCCACCAAAAGTCTGCTAGAACTGATACAGGAATTCAGCAAAGTTGCAGGATACAAAATCAATGTACAGAAATCAGTTGCATTCTTATACACTAACAATGAAGCAACAGAAAGACAAATAAAGAAACTGATCCCATTCACAATTGCACCAAGAAGCATAAAATACCTAGGAATAAATCTAACCAAAGATGTAAAGGATCTGTATGCTGAAAACTATAGAAAGCTTCTGAAGGAAATTGAAGAAGATTTAAAGAAATGGAAAGACATTCCCTGCTCATGGATTGGAAAAATAAATATTGTCAAAATGTCAATACTACCCAAAGCTATCTACACATTCAATGCAATCCCAATCAAAATTGCACCAGCATTCTTCTCGAAACTAGAACAAGCAATCCTAAAATTCATATGGAACCACAAAAGGCCCCGAATAGCCAAAGGAATTTTGAAGAAGAAGACCAAAGCAGGAGGCATCACAATCCCAGACTTTAGCCTCTACTACAAAGCTGTCATCATCAAGACAGCATGGTATTGGCACCAAAACAGACACATAGACCAATGGAATAGAATAGAAACCCCAGAACTAGACCCACAAACGTATGGCCAACTCATCTTTGACAAAGCAGGAAAGAACATCCAATGGAAAAAAGACAGCCTCTTTAACAAATGGTGCTGGGAGAACTGGACAGCAACATGCAGAAGGTTGAAACTAGACCACTTTCTCACACCATTCACAAAAATAAACTCAAAATGGATAAAGGACCTAAATGTGAGACAGGAAACCATCAAAACCTTAGAGGAGAAAGCAGGAAAAGACCTCTCTGACCTCAGCCGTAGCAATCTCTTACTCGACACATCCCCAAAGGCAAGGGAATTAAAAGCAAAAGTGAATTACTGGGACCTTATGAAGATAAAAAGCTTCTGCACAGCAAAGGAAACAACCAACAAAACTAAAAGGCAACCAACGGAATGGGAAAAGATATTCGCAAATGACATATCGGACAAAGGGCTAGTATCCAAAATCTATAAAGAGCTCACCAAACTCCACACCCGAAAAACAAATAACCCAGTGAAGAAATGGGCAGAAAACATGAATAGACACTTCTCTAAAGAAGACATCCGGATGGCCAACAGGCACATGAAAAGATGTTCAGCGTCGCTCCTTATCAGGGAAATACAAATCAAAACCACACTCAGGTATCACCTCACGCCAGTCAGAGTGGCCAAAATGAACAAATCAGGAGACTATAGATGCTGGAGAGGATGTGGAGAAACGGGAACCCTCTTGCACTGTTGGTGGGAATGCAAATTGGTGCAGCCGCTCTGGAAAGCAGTGTGGAGGTTCCTCAGAAAATTAAAAATAGACCTACCCTATGACCCAGCAATAGCACTGCTAGGAATTTATCCAAGGGATACAGGAGCACTGATGCATAGGGCCACTTGTACCCCAATGTTCATAGCAGCACTCTCAACAATAGCCAAATTATGGAAAGAGCCTAAATGTCCATCAGCTGATGAATGGATAAAGAAATTGTGGTTTATATACACAATGGAATATTACATGGCAATGAGAAAAAATGAAATATGGCCTTTTGTAGCAACGTGGATGGAACTGGAGAGTGTGATGCTAAGTGAAATAAGCCATACAGAGAAAGACAGATACCATATGGTCTCACTCTTATGTGGATCCTGAGAAACTTAACAGGAACCCATGGGGGAGGGGAAGGAAAAAAAAAAAAAAGAGGTTAGAATGGGAGAGAGCCAAAGCATAAGAGACTGTTAAAAACTGAGAACAAACTGAGGGTTGATGGGGGGTGGGAGGGAGGAGAGGGTGGGTGATGGGTATTGAGGAGGGCACCTTTTGGGATGAGCACTGGGTGTTGTATGGAAACCAATTTGTCAATAAATTTCAGAAAAAAAAAAAAAAAAAAGAAGACAAAAACTTAAAAAAAAAAAAAAAAAAAAAAAAAAAAAAAAAAAAAAAGCAAAAATAAACTGTTGGTAATACATCAAAATAAAAAGCCTCTGCACAGCAAAGGAAATAATCAACAAAACTAAAAGGCAACCTACAGAATGGGAGAAAATATGTGCAAATGACATACCAAAATATATAAAAAAACTTATACAACTAAACCCACTAAAAACAAATAATTGAAAATGGGCAGAAGACAGGAAGAGACATTCCTCCAAAGACATCCGGATGGCCAACAAACATGAAAAGGTGCTCAACATCACTCATCATCAGGGAAATGCAAATCAAAACTACAAGGGGATATCACTTCACACCTGTCAGAATGGCTAAAATAAAAAGTGTAAGAAGCAACAAGTGTCGTTGAGGATGTGGAGAAAAAGGAACCCTTGTGTACTGTTGGTGGGAATGCAAACTCGTGTAGCCACTGTGGAAAACAGTATGCAGGTTCCGCCAAAACTAAAAATAGAATTCTGATATGATCCAGTAATCCCACTATTGAGTATTTACCCAAAGAGCATGAAAACACGAATTCAAAAGATATATGAATCCCTATGTTTATTGCTGCATTATTTACTATAGCCAAATTATAGATGTAGCCCAAGTGTCTATCAACAGATGAGTGGATAAAGAAGATGTGGTGTGTGTGTGTGTGTGTATACACACATATATATATATATATACACAATGAAATATTATTCAGTTATAAAAAAGAATGAAATCTTGCCATTTGCAACAACATGGATGGATCTAGAGAATATAATGCTGAGATAAATCAGTCAGAGAAAGACAAATACCATATGATTTCACTCATATGTGTAATTTAAGAAACAAATGAACAAAGGAAAAAAGAGAGAAACAAACCAAGATATAGATTCTTCTTAATTATAGAGAACAAGCTGATGGTTACCAAGGGGAGGTAGGAGGGGGGCTAAATTAGGTGATGGGGATTGAAAAGTACACATATCATGATGAACACCGAGTAACAGTACTGTTCAATCACTACACTATACACCTGAAACTAATACAACACTGTATGTTAATTATACTGAAATTAAAATTTTAAAAATTAATTCAAAATTTATAAGACCCTGTGATAAGGCAAATTAACTTGTGATGTGGGTTCACTGCACAAAAAATCCAAAAAAGGCTCTAGTGAGCTATGAATTAAGAGGTATGAAAAAAACTCAATCTCTATATGTAAAATTGTAATACAATAAAATATAATGTGTAAATATATATAATTATATACAATATACAAATGCATATATATTCTATACACATATTATTTCTCCCCAAACATACCAAGGGACAATTTTAATTTTTTTAACTCCCTATGCTGTGCGTTTTATTCCCATGACTTATTCATTCCATAAATGAAAGCCTGTATTTCCCACTCCTCTTCACCCAATTTGCTCATCCCCCCAGGCAATTTTAACTTTGATACAAATCATGAAGCTAGTACAACTGTGCTATGTAAAGAAACATACAGATTCTAAAATAGAATCCACTAGAATGTGCCAGTATATTATCTTCTATTTAAGAATTTTTAATACTCCATATGGCAGAAGAAAATTTTAGTAAGATCATAGCATTAGTGGGCTTCTAAAGGCACCTAATTTTAAAATTGAGAGATATTAGGGGTGCCTGGGTGGCGCAGTCGGTTAAGCGTCCGACTTCAGCCAGGTCACGATCTCGCGGTCCGTGAGTTCGAGCCCCGCGTCAGGCTCTGGGCTGATGGCTCAGAGCCTGGAGCCTGTTTCCGATTCTGTGTCTCCCTCTCTCTCTGCCCCTCCCCCGTTCATGCTCTGTCTCTCTCTGTCCCCCCAAAAATAAATAAAAAACGTTGACAAAAAATTTAAAAAAAAAATAAAATTGAGAGATATTTAAGAACCCGAGGAAGGCAGGAATACTTTGAACCCACTACTACTAAAACCATAAGGTATAAATGTATATCTACATATATAGAAAGCATTTATCAGATCAAAATATTTGATTGCCTATTCTCATGACAGTAATATTTTAAAGTTTTTTACTTGAAATAAGTAATTTTAAACTTTCACACCTATCAAAAGGAGACAGACCATGTCTTCCTACTCTGGAGACAAGAGAACCAAGGCTCACTGGAGGTTTAATGATTTACCTGGGGTTATTCATAAGTGGCAGAGCAAAACCTCTAACCTAGGCCTTGGATTACAGAATCATTTTTTTTTTTAATATGTTACTAGGTTCTGAAAGGATTCTAAGAAGAATCTGCCCCCGTTGCTACCCTGAGAGGTTTAGAGACATCAAAAACTCCTGAAATCAAATGGTATGTTTACTAATTAGGATGACATAAAACAATGAGGTTCAAAAGAGAAGAATGAGTAAGACCATTACATGTGCAGCTGACTTGGGTAACAGAGACCTTGTAGAGACTGGAGTCAAACAGCAAGGGCAAGAGACAGGGTGGGGTGGAGTGTCTACAGCTCCTCCTACTCTATATGCCAGTCTTCCCAGGAATGTGTGTAAATTGCAAGATCAATCCTCATTTCCAATTTCACACACACTATCACAAGCTCTCATGTAATTATAATGAGGATGTTGGAAATGGGTTACTGGAAATTGGAATAAATATTTCTACTTTAATACTGGTTAGGAATTTCAATTATAATCAAGTAAATGAACTTACTTCGAGAAAGATTCTCAAGGGCTTTTCCCAGCTTCTTGCTCTCTTGAAGGATGTGGTTCAATTCATCAAAATCACGACTTTCTGGTTTAATTCGCCAGTTCCACTTAGGATGATCTACTGACCTTGGCACTATGTTTTAAAAAAAATGATTACTCCATAAGCATGCTACATAATGATAAAAACTTACTATTCATCATCATGTGAGAGATTGTGTCAAGATCAATGTACAGAATAAAAATGTTTGTTTTGGATATGGTTTTCTTATGGGCAAACAGAGGGAAGTTACAAAGCTGGGTTTTAAGAAATGTTTTCACTGAACTAGTAAAGGAAAGTGTGACAATATTTAAGAAAAAAAAGAAAATTCGGGTACTAATTTAAAACCAATAATTTCTATAATTTAGGGAAAATATACAAGCAAAGTATGTTTTATATAATGTTTTAGCAGCTTAAAAAATAATTACTAACTTCCTCATTAGCAATTAGTAAATATTTTTAAGAAATTTTACTATCTTCTGATAAAACAGAAGACTGAACACATCTAGCTTCACTTCCCCCAAATTCTTACTAAAACTAGATTAAAGATTTTTTTGTCAAATAATTAGTTGAACAAGAAGAGAAGACATTATTAGACAAGAGATAGCAAATCTTTTTTGGAAGATGCAAAGCAAACTGAGGAGTGGTAACTGGATTCAGCAAAGTAGAGAATACTGAAATCTAATGCCAAGGAGAGATGCCCAAAAAGGTGAACATTTCATAACAGTTAACACTAAAGCATCAATCAAGGAAGACAAATGCCAAGGTAATAGGATATAAAAACTTGTTTTTCAGATTGGAAGGATCCATTAAATGTCCAGAACAATTCAAGACATCAATTCAATTCAATTCAAGGCAAAATTTTATAACAGGGGCAATAAAGAAAGATCTGAAAAGCTTTCGGAGACAGAAATAGCAAATCAAACTCTCATCAGACTTCTCAATAGCCACTCTTGCCCTAGAAGACACAGGAGAAATTCCTTCATATTTCCAACTGAAAATTACTTCTTAGAGTTTGTGAGGATTCAAACCATTTATCTTCCAGTCATTTTTTCAGAAAGTTCATAGTAGAGATTCTCTAACAAAATGGATAAATAAACCCCAAAGTGGAAAGACTTAGGATTCAGGAAATAGGTGACCCTCCCTAAGAGAAAGGAAAAGAGAATCTTCAGGATAGCAGAGAAGGATGGTCTCAGAAGACAGTTGAGAAAAAGGCTCAAAACCAAGAAGCCAAAATTTGAGCAAGAGGACACAGGGCTGTAAAAGAGAGGTCTCTACTTTTTTTTTATGGAATAAAATATAAAATATAAAATAAAATAAGATCAAAGTTAGGATTACTTGATGAATTTGATCATACTGAGTATTCAGTACTTTAAGGCAAGGCTTGAGGAAGGATTAGTGAGGAATACACAGAAAACAAAGCAAATACAAAAATAAAACAATTACTAGTTCTAGAAAGAAATTAATAGTTGGACATCTATGTCTCTGTTGGAATAAAGACCAATTAATATAGCCATAATAATATCGATGTGGAGTATATATTCAACATTTGAAATATCTGCATGTTTGTATTCGGGGGATGAGGTGGGCCTGAGGTCTGAAGTCACAAAATCTTACAAGGAGGTCAAAAGCTGATGCCTCAAATTTAAAAAGTAAAAGGGAACTGTGCAAGTAACTTGTATGTTTTGATATGTAAACTTGTGTAGCTCTGAAACATCTGAAAGAATTCAAAGTGGCTCCATGTTAGAAGCCTGTAATACTACTTTTCAAGCCATGTATATTTTCGTTTTGATTAAAATAAAATGAAATAATTTTTAAAATATTTATATGGTAATGCTACAGCAAAGGTAATCTCAGACTTCTGAAATACTTTTCCTACTACCTTTTAAAAAAGTAATCTGAAATATTTACTATACTAAAAATATACTGACCTCTGACCCAGTGATCTTATTATGTCTGGTAAATTATCATGAAGAAATGAGAACACCTATACTTATATATGTATGTACAAGGTTGTTTACTTTATCAGAAATTGCAAGATATTCATTTATTTCAGTGAAGAGTTTGTGGTGGCACAGCGCTGTAAACAATCTAACTGTCCTTCCACAGGGGAATAAATAAATTATGGCACATTCACAGCATGCTACGGCATGTATTCATTAAAAAGCATAACTTAGATCTAAGTTTAACATGAAAATACATCCACAGTATATTCTAAAATAATAAAAACAAATTGCTCAAGAATGCGTATAGTCTAAAACCAGTTTTATAAAGCAAATCAACTCACACATATTTTATACGCTAGTCTGTACAAAGAAAAGGATATAAAAGATGCAAACTATTTCAAAGGGTATGAAAATATATAAATTATTTTTGAGGAAGTAGAATCTGAGGGGACTAACAGAAGAAAGAAGGATTAACATTTAAAATTTTACTAAGTTTTTTTAATATAAAACTCCTTTATTTCCCTCTACTCTAAAAGATTTAATTTGTTTTTATAGACTATTAAAGATAGGGTTACTGTTGCTTTGAATGTGATATAATGCTGTAACAGGCAAGGAAGCTGCTCCAAGCAGCTAACATTTTTAAAAGAATATTATACTCAAAAAGCTCTAAACCAATTAAACATGCTTGAGAATATGAGTGAGTAGATATATATAAATAAAGCTCAATGTTACTGCTAAAATGAACATGACATTCATTAGGATTAATAGCCAGAATTATCAGATAAAAAGTTAGGCTTCAACTCTTACCTTTTCTTCATTTTGTTAGTAACACATACTTACATTAAGTAACATTTGAATGACAAAATTCCTTACATGATTTGGATTCTGCTGACGGTGGGGAAATATTAGACACAGCGAGGTCACTTTTTGACTTTTTAGGCTTCTTTGCATTTAATTGCCAAGGCTTATCATAGCTTCTGAAATCCCTTCTTGTTCCTTTATGTTCTGTTAAAACAAACAAAATATATATTCGTGTCTGTATACATACACTCAATAATAAGTGTTTCCAAGTTTGATCAAAAACTAAACCATGAAGTAATTAGATATACCTCGCAAAACTTATAGGTCATCTCACATCAAAACTAATGCAAATATTCAAAAATATTTCTTGTTTAAATTTTAGTTTTGAATTTGATATGATTCAATTTGTATATTGATATGATTAAGATCATGCTAAACTTTGAAAGGCTTCTGGAAACACTCTTTGAGGCATAGACTACCAATACTTAAAATAACATTCTTTAAATGGGTATTATGGAATAAAGCACCGTATTCTAAAGTAAATAAAAACAACTAAACATTTAAGTAAGTTTTACTCATCTGATTTTACCCTATCCATTATTCACTAAGATACATTAAACCACCAACAGTCACCCACATTTCTTCTCTAGCATCAGTCATTTTTTCCACTTCTCTATTCAAGAAAGTAATTCAGCCAATTTTGTTGAAAGTCACAGCTCCCCTTCAAAGGTGGTCCAAGTCATACCAATTCCCAAATTAAATGATATTTCCAAGAGTTCACCCTTCTTGACATCTTTGCAAAGCATTTCATATTTTTAGACATACCTATCTTTATGGAATATTTTTTTTTCTTATTCTCAGGGCACAACATTCTTCTCATCTCCATATCCCCTATGTCACTACTCCTACTCTGTCTCATTCACTGCTTCTCTATCTTCTTTCATCTATGTGATCTTCCTTAGAGTTTAGAGTTTCCTTCTACTCTCTTGTTTAAATATATAACTTGTCAAATCATCTTAGCTTTATGAATGACTCATCAATATTTCTCTAGCCACCCACTTGTAAATACCAACTAGACATCATGAAACATTATATGGATTCCTCAAATTTATATTTTAAGGTTTTACTAAACTAGTTGTTACCTAATTTTTCCACCTCCGATATGCCATTGAATACCAAAAGAAGCCAAGCCATTTTAAAACTCTAGGAACAGAAATACTGGTCTGTGGTCTGTCAGAACACAGATGTATTTCCACAGATATGAATAAGACAAAAGAAAATCAGAAGGAAATTGGAAGATTTCTAGGCGTCCATGATACTTCCCCTTACATCTATTTCTGTCATTCAATGAGAATTTGTCTTTCTGTGTACCTCCTAGGACCATATCTTCTTTTTTTAAAATATTTATTTAGAGAGCATGAGATGGGGAGGAGCAGAGAGGGAGGGAGAGAGAAAATCCCAAGCAGCCTCCATGCTGAGAAGGAGCTGAAGCTGGGCTCAATCTCACAAATGGTGAGATCATGACCTGAGCCGAAATCAAGAGTCAGACACTTAACCGACTGAGCCACTGAGGCACTGTGGAATGTAATATCTTCTAATGCAATATGGCTAAAGGAAAAAGGATCCTGGTCATAAAATACATAATTTTATGATACAAAGAAAAAGGTTAAAAAGAACAAAGGAGGAATGGCACATTAGATTTTGTGGCTTTTTTACTTTTCCACTACAGACAAGGAGAAAAATCCACATTAACATAAATAATCTAGTAATGATACTATTCTTATTTCGTCAGTTGAAAAACAAGATGAAACATAAAGTTACTCATGAGTGTAGCAGAGACCCATAGAATTCAACTGATAATGGAAATTTTAGTAGCAGTCATGATTTGTTCTGTCGCTCTAAAATTTTTGAAAAGAAGTAGGGGGACCCGAAGTTCCCTCGTCCCTCAAACAACAGCAGTATTGAAGCCAGAAGACTTGGAATTCTAGGAATCCATGCTACAGAGTGACAGAAACATCTCCAGAGACTCATGAGGACAACTTGGCAGGCCACAGGTGTGTGATTGTCAATTGGGAGAGATAAAATGGGCAGAGTAGGCATGGAGCGGAGGGATCCCCTTCTGTGGGGAGACAAAAGGAAGAGAAAGAGAGGCTTGGAAGTATAGGAATTTGGACAAAAGAAAAACCATGAACTGAGGAATAGACAAAATGGAGAAAGAACCAATTTCTAACTCATCCCAGGGTTGCGGGGCTTTCTCCAGACTGGGGCCTGCTGCCCTGTACACCCACCTGGGAAGGAGGGGAGCCAGCCCGGAGCTTGGTAGTGAGCTCAGAGGCACACTGGGAGAGAGCAGCCCCCTACCCTGAGTGCTGTGAGAAGAAGGTATAGAGACATTCCAAGGACAAAAGACCCTGCAGGCACCAGCCAGTCAGAGGTTCTTTGTTGGCTGGCTGGTGGAGTGGCACTACCCCAGAACCAGGGTGGTCAGAACAGGACCCTTTAAGACATCAGGGTTTGAATCCCAGCCAAGCACCTGGGCGGCACGGGAGACTGTGGAGTGGGACAAACTGGCCCGCTCACACCCGCGCGGCACTGTGAGGGCAGCCTGAACAGAGTGGTTTGGGACACCCGGTCTGGGGAGAAGAGACTCGGATGTCTCCATTTTTCTACCCATCCCCAACAAGGTGGGGCTTCAGGGAATGGAAAACGGGCCCACAGTAGATGTGGCACCCACTGATACCAAACCACATCCCTCAGTGCCTGGTAACTGCATGTCTAACAGAGCAAGATTGACACTGACCGAACCGGAAGGCCCCTCCTCCAGACCAGGGCAGCCACCAGTTCCAAGACACCATCAGATATTGGTCCAGTGGTTTTGCATTTTCTTAATTGATTCTTGGTCAATTCTTATTTTATATATATATTTTTTTCTTCCTTTTCTTCCTCTTATTTCTTCCCTTCTCTATTCTGGTTGTTGCTTGTTTAAGTAGACATTTTTAATCTATTCTTTTTGCATCTCTTCTGTGTTTCCCTCTTTATTTTCCTCTCTCTCTCTCTCTCTCTCTCTCTCTCTCTGGATTAAGCTGTATAGTTTCTCTGATTCTCTGCCTGATCATTTATCCTTTTTTTTCCTGCCCCTGTCATTTCTTTCTTTCTATGGGATAAGGCTTCTTCCACCACCATCCCCCTTTTCAAAATTTTTTCCAGAGTTACTTCAATGAACAAATCAAATCACACCTGGTAGAAGGTCCAAACCACCACTATGACTGGGGAGATAAAGCAACCAGAGTCACAACAACAGACAGCATACAACACACTCCAAAAACACCTCCTGAAGGGCCAGGCCCTGGAGAGGGTATGACCCCTTTTTAATGCTCACAGTAGTACTCACAGGTGCAGGACACATAACAAGCTATTAAAACATATAAGAGACAGAAAACTCACCAAAATGACAAAATGGAAGAATTCTCCTCAAAAGAAATTCCACTAAGAAATAACAGCTAGAGAATTGTTCAAAACAGATATAAATAATATATCTGATCAAGAATTTAGAATAATAGCCATAAGATTAATAGCTGGGCTTGAAAAAAGCATAGAAGATAGCAGAGAATCTATTGCTGCAGA
The DNA here is from genome assembly GCF_016509475.1 of Prionailurus bengalensis. Classification (NCBI taxonomy): domain Eukaryota; kingdom Metazoa; phylum Chordata; class Mammalia; order Carnivora; family Felidae; genus Prionailurus; species Prionailurus bengalensis. The sequence goes on along the minus strand of NC_057353.1, from coordinate 18,834,352 downwards.
GATTAAGGAACTATAAAATAGTCACAACAAATTAAGAAATGTTGTAAATGAGGTGCAAAATAAATGATGCAGTGGCAGCAAGGATGGAGGAAGCAGAAGGGAGAATAAGTGAAATAGAAGATAAAATTATGGAAAATGATGAAGCCAAGAAAAAGATAAGAAAATACTAGACCACGAAGGGAGAATTAGAGAACTAAGTGATTCAATGAAATGTAATAATATCTGTATCATAGGAGTTCCAGAAGAAGAAGAAGAAGAAGAAGAGAGAGAAAGGGCAGAAGGTTTGAAATGAACTAATTGAACAAATTACAGCTGAAAACTTCCCCAATCTGGAAAAGGAACCAGACATCCAAACCCAGGAGGCACAGAGAACTCCCTTCAGATTTAACAAGAATAGGTCTTCACCATGGCATATCATAGTGAACCTGGAAAAATACAAAGATAAAGAGAGAATTCTGAAAGCTGCTAGGGGCAAACAGGACTTAACCTACAAGGGTAGACACATAAGGGTAGTAGAAGACCTGTCCAATGAAACTTGTCAGGCCAAAAGGGAATGGCAGGAAATACTCAATGTACTGAATAGGAAAAATATGCACCAAAAATCCTTTATCCAGCAAGGCTCTCACTCAGAATAGAAGGAGAGATAAAGGCCTTCCCAGACAAACAAAAACTGAAGGAGTTCATGACCACTAAACCAGCCCTGCAAGAGATCCTAAGGGGGACTCTGTGAGTGGATTCTGAAAAGACTACAAAGGGCCAGAGACATCACCACAAGCATAAAACCTACAGATAACACAATGACACTAAATCCGTATTTATCAATAACTCTGAATGCAAATGGGCTAAATGCCCCAATCAAAAGACACAGGGTATCAGAAAGGATAAAAACAAAACAAAACAAAACAAGATCCATCTATATGCTGTCTACAAGAGACTCATTTTAGACCTGAGGACACCTTCAGACTGAAAGTGAGGGGATGGAAAACCATCTATCATGCTACTAGGAGTCAAAAGAAAGCTGGAGTAGCCATACTTTTTTCAGACAAACTAGATTTTAAACTAAAGGTTGTAATGAGAGATGAAGAAGGGTATTATATCATAATTATGGGGTCTATCAATCAAAAAGAGCTAACAATTGTAAATGTTTATGCCCCCAACTTGAACAAACCCAAATCAATTAATTACAAATATAAGCAGTCCTACTGATAAGAATACAGTAATTGCAGGGGACTTTAATACTCCACTTACAACATTGGACAGATCATCTAGGCATAAAATCAATAAATAAACAAGGGCCCTGAATGATACACTGGACCAGATGGACTTGACAGATATATTCAGAACTTCTCATCCAAAAGCAGCAGAATACACATTCTTCTCGAGTGCAGATGGAACATTCTCCAAGAAATCACTTACTGGGTCACAAAACAGCCTTCAATAAATACAAAAGAATTGAGATCATTCCATGCATATTTTCAAATCACAATGCTATGAAATGTGACATCAACCACAAGAAAAATTTTGGAAAACCTCCAAATGCATGGAAGTTAAAGGACATCTTACTAAAAAGAATGAATGGGTCAACCAGGAAATTAAAGAAGAAATTAAAAATATATATGGAAACAAATGAAAATGAAAACATGACAGTCCAAGCCCTTTGAGATGCAGCAAAGGCAGTCCTAAGAGGAAAATACATTATTATCCAGGCCTATCTTAAGAAACAAGAAAAATCCCAAATACAAAATTTAACCACATACCTAAAGGAACTAGAAGCAGAACAGCAAAGAAACCCCAAAGCCAACAGAAGATAAATAATAAAGATTAGAGCAGAAATAAACAGTATAGAATTCAAAAACAAAACAAAACAAAACAGATCAATGAATCTAAGAGTTCGTTTTTTGAAAAAATAAACGAGGGTGCTAAACCCCTTGCCAGCCTTCTCAAAGAGAAAAGAAAGAGAACCCAAATAGATAAAATCACCAATGGAAAGAGGAGACATCACAATCAATACCACAGAAATACAATTATTAGAGAATACTATGAAAAATTATATGTCAACAAACTGGACAACCTGGAAGAAACGGACAAATTCCTAGACACCCACACAATACGAAAACTCAAGCGGGAAGAAATAGAAAATTTGAATAGACCCATAACCAGAGAAGCAACTGAATCAGTTATCAAAAATCTCCCAACAAATAAGAGTCCAGGGCCAGATGGCTTACCAGGGAGTTCTACCAGACATTTAAAGCAGAGTTAATAGGGGCGCCTGGGTGGCTTGGTCGGTTGGGCGTCCGACTTCAGCTCAGGTCATGATCTCACGGTCCATGAGTTCAAGCCCCGCGTCGGGCTCTGTGCTGACCGCTCAGAGCCTGGAGCCTGTTTCAGATTCTGTGTCTCCCTCTCTCTCTGCCCCTCTCCTGTTCATGCTCTGTCTCTCTCTGTCTCAAAAATAAATAAGCGTTAAAAAAAATTAAAAAAAAATAAAGCAGAGTTAATACCTATCCTTCTCAAGCTGTTCCAACAAGATAGAAATGGAAGGAAAGCTTCCAAACTCATTCTTTTTTTTATGTTTATTTATTTTTGATAGAGAGACAGAGAGAGAGCAGGGAAGAGGCAGAAAGAGAAGGAGACACAGAATCAGAAGCAGGCTCCAGGCTCTGAGCTATTAGCACAGAGCCCAAAGCAGAGCTTGACCTCAGACCATGAGATCATGACCTGAGTTGAAGTCAGGTGCTTAACCAACTGAGCCACCCAGGCACCCCCAGACTCACTCTATGAAGCCAGCATTCCCTTGATTCCCAAACCAGAGACCTCACTAAAAAGGAGAATACAGACCAATATCCCTGATGAACATGGATGCAAAAATTCTCAACAAGATACTAGCAAATTGAATTCAACAGTATATTAAAAGAATTATTCACCATGATCAAATGGGATTCATTCCCGGGCTGCAGGGCTGGTTCAACATTCACAAATCAATCAATTGGATACACAACATTAATAGAAGAATAAGAACCATATGATCCTGTCAATAGATAAAAACAAAGCATTTGACAAAATACAGCATCCTTCTTTAATAAAAACCCTCAAGAAAGTTGGGATAGAAGGAACATACCTCAACATCATAAAAGCCATATATGAAAAGCCCACAGCTAATATCATCCTCAATGGGGAAAAACTGAGAGCTTGCCCCCTGAGATCAGGAACACGACAGGGATGTCCACTCTCACCACTGTTGTGTAACATAGTGTTGGAAATCCTAGCATCAGCAATCAGACAACAAAATGAAATGAAAGGCATCCAAATAGGCAAAGAAAAAGTTAAACTTTCACTTTTTCACAGACAACATGATACTCTACATGGAAAACCTGAAAGACTCCATGAAAAAGCTGCTAGAACTGATACATGAATTCAGCAAAGTCTCAGGATACAAAATTAATGTACAGAAATCAGTTGCATCTCTACACACCAATAATGAAGCAACAGAAAGAGAAATCAAGAAATTGATCCCATTTACAACTACACTAAGAACCATAAAATGCCTAGGAATAAACTTAACCAAAGATGTAAAAGATATGTATGCTGAGAACTATAAAAAACTTATGAAAGAAATTAAAGAAGACACAAAGAAATGGAAAAATATTCCATGCTCACGGATTTAAAGAACAAATATTGTTAAAATGTCAATACTACCCAAAGCAATTTACACTTTCAATGCAATCCCAATCCAAATGGCACTGGCATTCTTCTCAAAGCCAGAACAAACAATCCTAAAATCTGTATGGAACCACAAAAGACCCTGAATAATCAAACTAATGTTGAAAAAAGAGAACCAAAGCAGGAGGCATAATAATCTCAGACTTTAGCCCCTACTACAAAGCTGTAATCATCAAGACAGTATGGTATTGGCACAGAAAGACACATAGACCAATGGAATAAGATAGAGAACCTAGAATTGGACCCACAAATGTATGGCCAACTAATCTTTGACAAAGCAGGAAAGAGTACTCAATGGAACAATAACAGTCTCTTTAGCAAATGGTGCTGGGAGAACTGGACAGCAACATGAAAAAGAATGAAACTGGACCACTTTCTTACACTATACACAAAAATAAATTCAAAATGGATGAAAGAGCTAAATGTGAGATGGGAAACTGTCAAAACCCTAGAGGAGAACACAGGCAACAACCTCTTTGACCTCAGCCACAGCAACTTCTTACTCGACACATCTCCAAAGGCAAGGGAAATAAAAGCAAAAATAAACTATTGGGACCTCACCAAGATAAAAAGTGTCTGCACAGCGAAGGAAACAATCAGCAAAACTAAAAGGCAACTGACAGAATGGGAGAAGATATTTGCAAATGACATATCAGATAAAGGGTTAGTATCCAAAATCTATAGAGATCTTACCAAACTCCACACCTGAAAAACAAAGAATCCAGTGAAGACATGGGCAGAAGACATAAATAGACACTTTTCCAAAGAAGACATCCAGATGAACAACAGACACATGAAAAGATGCTCAACATCACTCATCATCAGGGAAATACAAATCAAAACCACACTGAGATACCACCTCACACTGGTCAAGAGTGGCTAAAATTGACAACTCAGGAAACCACATATGTTGGCAAGGATGTGGAGCAAAGAAACCCTCTTGCACTGTTGGTAGGAATACAAACTGGTGCAGCTGCTCTGGAAAACAGTGTGGAGGTTCCTCAAAAAATTAAAAATACAATTACCCTATGACCCAGCAATAGCATTACTAGGAATTTATCCAAAGGGTACAGGAGTACCTCTTCATAGGGGCACACGTACCCCAATGTTTATAGCAGTGCTTTCAACAATAGCCAAATTATGGAAAGAGCCTAAATGTCCATCAACTAATGAAAGGATAAAAGAGATATCGTTTATATATACAATGGAATACTACTTGTCAATGAGAAAGAATGAAACCCTGCCATTTGCAACAATGTGGATGGAACTAGAGGGAATTATGCTAATTGAAGTAAGTCAGTCAGAGAAACACAGATCTCATATATTTTCATTCATATGTGGAACTTGAGAAACTTAACAGAAGATGATGGGGGAAGGGGAAAAAACAGTTTCAAACAGAGAGGGAGGCAAGCCATAAGAAACTCTTAAATACAGAGAACAAACTTTGAGGGGGGCAGGGAGTGGGGGAGAGGGGAAAATGGGTGATGGGCACTGAGGTGGGCACTTGCTAGGATGAGCACTGGGTGTTTATGTAAACAATGAATCACGGGAATCTACTCCTGAAGGCAAGAGCACAGTGTATACACTGTATATTAGCTAACTTGATAATAAATTATACTTTAAAAAAATAAATAAAATCCAGAATTGTGATACCTCCAAAAAATAAATCTTAGAAAAGATTTACTATGAAAAACCTTAAAATTTTAGAATGTGATTAATTTGCCTTCTCAATAAAAATAAAAGAAAATGGATTGTATGAAACAAAAAGAAACGTGAGAGGCGATAGGTTAACCAACCAACCTACAATAAAATATACTTCAGACAGAAATGGATAAAGAAGATAAGGAAATTCTGACAATAAACCAAAATGCAATACCACCATTTAAATTTGTTTTCAAAGCCAGAAAGAGAAAACTGATACTGCAGAAAATGGAGTCAGTGACACAGAGAGCACACTTTGACAAATTTCCCTAGAAGTCGGTCAATAAAAAAAGGCAAATATAATGTGAAATGAAATGGGAGGAATGAAGAACAGTAAAGCAAACTCAATTTACACATAGTTGATTTTCCTGAAGAAAAAATAAAAAAACAAATATAGCAGAAGCAATATCTAAGTACACAAGAGGAAAATAGTTTTAGGCTGAAGACCTAGATTTGCTGATTGAAAAGATTCACTGAATATAAGATAAAAATTTTTTTTTTCAATTTTTTTTTCAACGTTTATTTATTTTTGGGACAGAAAGAGACAGAGCATGAACGGGGGAGGGGCAGAGAGAGAGGAAGACACAGAATCGGAAACAGGCTCCAGGCTCTGAGCCATCAGCCCAGAGCCCGACGCGGGGCTCGAACTCACGGACCGCGAGATCGTGACCTGGCTGAAGTCGGACGCTTAACCGACTGCGCCACCCAGGCGCCCCTAAGATAAAAATTTTTAACAAGATAATCATCTAGATATAGACCCAGGAAAACTTGTCAATATCACAAATAAAGAAAAAAAACCATAAGTATTTAAGAAAAATAAGTAGAATATCGAAAAAGAAATAAAAATAAGGCAGGTTTCAAGTTTCTCCTCAACAATGCTAAATGACAGACTTTTAGATGATGCTGTGTCCCACAATGCTAGATATATTTAAAGGCAATAAAAGGACAACTTCAGATATTTTCAAAAGGTATTATACCACTATACCTTGAATATTAACAAATTTTCTTGCTAATTAGAAGATGCACCAGAAGAAAACAATTCAAAACTGTAGTCAAGATGTAAACTGGCATTACTTATTGCCACCTAAATTATAACGTCACCACTTATATTCATATCCAAGAATTATCCTATGCTTTACTTCTCCCTCCTGTCATACTCTTTCTCTCTAAAATTTTTCCTTTTCACCTTCTGGGGCATACATTCCATGGTAAACAAACATTTCTCTATCCTCATGTCTGAAGAGACACCTCACTCTTTCCACAAGAGCGCTCCCTCCTCTGCAGCTTCCTGGAATGGAAGGCTCATTGTCCCATGTGGTACCCACCAAAGATTGGGTTCTCCTGGCCCAACAATGTTAAGTGGGAAGTCCCTTCTCTTTTGCAGTATATGCTGCCTGCTTACGCTATCCAGCACTCTTCATTGTTACCATCTTTCTGCTCCTGATTACTCCACAGCCCGACTTAAGACCTTGGCACAGTCTCCCTTAACTTTTCAACAACTTGAATGAAACTCTGGCTTCATCTTCTTAATCCTCAGATAAATCATGCATGAAGTCTCATACTTCCTTGTCCTCCCTAACTCTAAAAAGCTTCACTTCCCTAATAATTAAGACACCCCAAAACTAAAGCTACCAACAGGACATTCTCATCATCGGGACTCATCCCACCTGTTTTTTTATCTCAACTATCACAATCCCCTGTCCTACATCTCTCATATTTTCACTGCACCAGCCTTCCAAAAGGTCTTTAGCTCTCTGATCTGCTTTTTTTTGTCTAATTGTTTTCCTATCTTTGCTCACTACCTTCTCATACTAGACCTTGTGCTTCGATCACTTGCATAAATTGCTCCCAAACGTCCTCAATTGCTGTGCTAAACTGTTATTTTGCCCTCCGCCCTTGCCGTGCCACAACCACAATTCTCAATCAGTCCCTCCAACTGTCTGCCCTGTTTGCTTCCCACTACTTCTGGCACTGTTGGAGAAATAGCACAACCGTGCTAATGGTTTCTATGTTTAACTCATGTCTTCAACTTCAGAGAGGCCCCAGAACTGCCTCATAGTCTTTTTTTTTTCCTTTTGTCAATTCTTGTTTTCTTCTCCTTGGTGACTTTTCACAATTGGCATCACTCACTCTAATCTCCCCTATCCAATACCCAATCCTGTTGTCCTCAGCAAACAATCTCACTTCTTTTTTTTTAGTTTTTTAAATTATTATATATTTTTTTAAATTTACATCCAAGTTAGTTAGCATATAGTGCAACAATGATTTTAGAAGTAGATTCCTTAATGCCCCTTACCCATTTAGCGCATCCCCCCTCCCAAAACCCCTCCAGTAACCCTCTGTTTGTTCTCCATATTTAAGAGTCTTGTATGTTTTGTCCTCCTCCCTGTTCTTATATTATTTTTGCTTCCCTTCCCTTATGTTCATCTGTTTTGTATCTTAAAGTCCTCATATGAGTGAAGTCATATGATATTTGTCTTTCCCTGACTAATTTCGCTTACCATAATACCCTCTAGTTCCATCCATGTAGTTGCAAATGGCAAGATTTCATTCTTTTTGATTGCTAATACTCCCATCAAACAATCTCACTTCTTAATAAAAAGACAAAATTTTAGGCATCAGACGTAATCCCACACTTGCTTCCCCCAGTCCATCTCCTACTTTACCTACAAATTTGACCACAATTTCTTCCATTGGTTATCATAGCTTGCATCATACTGAATGCCACTCTGTGAGTCCTGCCTTGACCTGTCCCCAGAGTTTTAGACTCATATCTAACTGCTTGCTGGAAATACCTACTAAAATGCCCCATGGGAAACTCAAAGTGATCAACAGGAAGTGGACTTATTATTGTCCTTCATAAATTTACTCCTGTGTTCCCATCTTGCTTTGTGAAATATGCACGTATGATATTACCCAAGTCAGTAAATTGGGGGTTATAAAAATCTCCTCCCCTCCTTCACCCTCTCCAAGCAGTACTTGTGCTGGTCGGAGTTCTAAGATGACTCCCATTATTTTTGCCCCTGACATTATGCCCTATATAATTCCCTCCCCTTAAGTGTAGTAGATAGGACCTCTGACTTGCTTCAAACCAACAGAATATGGTAAAGATGATAGGATGTCAATGCTATGATTATGCTATATTATATATGCTCAGTAGACTTGAATAATAGAAAGTCCCTTGCTGATTTTAAGGAAGTCAGCTTCCATGATGTGAAAGCCACATGGCAAAGAACTGTGAATTGCATCTAGGAGTTGAGAGCAACCCGGGCTAAAATCCAGCAAGAAAACGGAAACCTCAGTCATACAGCCACAAGTAAATTAATGCTGCCAACAGTCTGAATGAATTTGGAAGCCAGATCTTTCTTATTCCAACCTCCAGATGAGAATGCAACCAGGCCAATATCTTAATTTCCAGCCTTGTGAGGTTAGACAGAGGATCTAGTTGCTCCAGGTATGGACTTCTGATCCACGGAAAGTATGAGATCCTAAATGTGTGATGATTAAAACCGCAGAGTTTAACATACTACTATCTCTCCAGATACTACAATTTATAAATGTGGGCTCATACGACCTCACTGGGCTCGTAAGTTTCATATAGTCTGCCTTTACATGATGAGTGCCAACTTTGCACCTACAAACCAAAGTTCATGCCTATATACCCATGCTACTTAAAATCTAAACCCAAGAAAGTGAGGCCAGGAAAAAGCAAGGATTCTCTTTTATATGCCAAAAGTTCAGATCCTAGTTTCCTATATAATGCAGATACTTCTGTATGGATAACTGATACCAGAGAGCTCTACATTTTTCAGAGGATACCCTATTCCCTACCCACTTGAGTGTGGCTTTGAAACATGGTCTCAAGAAGGTACCAGTATGAGAATATAGCCAAAGAAGACCAAAATCCTTTCATGGGATCTCATAGAGCATGAAAGGGATGAGAGAAGTGAAGAAGATGTCATTCCAGGAAAACATGTGGAGTCATATCAAACAGATTTCCATGGGAATTAGGCAAGGAGTTGCCTACTGATGCAACAGGCATAGGGGATTTGGTTTCATAAGTAAATGGCAAACCAACAAGCCAGTACGTAGAAGAAAAAAAACTGTCGGACACATTCTATAAGCAAAGATCAAAGTCAAATCTACCCAGTTCTCTCAGTCAGTGCTTATTGGGGAGATGAGGCTATTGCAGACTTGGTAAGGTTGGTTCCCCAACGACCAGAGTAAATGAATCCACGTAAGGGTGAACTTACTACATAAGATAACAATGGGCGCCACGGGAAATAGAGAATAATCATTAGTTTGGACAAAGTGAAAGGTAACTTCGTAAAAATCTTTGTTTACCTTTCTACAGATAAGCTATAAGCCCTGAATTCAAATTCTTTATGAAAAGAAAGAAAAGTTAGTTTGAATTAATATGGAATGAAACCTTTTTGTGCAAATCTGAATCTTCTATTAAAATGGAATATACAGATTCTCATATCTTGAAGCATGATACATAGCATAATATATAACAATACGTTCAAATTCAAGAGTATCTTATGGAAAATTAAATTTTTTTCTTTTTTATTTAAGTATTATTAACATACAGGGTTGTAGTAGTTTCAGGTGTACAATATAATGATTCAACAATTCTATACATTACTTAGTGGTCATCAAGATAAATGTACTCTTGATCCTTTTTATCTTTTTCACCCCTCCCCCCCACCTTCCCTCTGGCAACCACTAGTGTGTTCTCTGCATTTAAGACTCTTTTTTGTCTTTTTTCATTTGTTCGTTAATTTTGTCTCTTAAATTCCATACATGAGTGAAACTTTAGCATATGGGTTAAGTTACAAATGAATACATGAAACCCTTAGTAACCATTTACATTTATCTTATAATCAGAAAGATTATTGTACATTTTTAATTAAATGTAACAAAATCAACTGTAAAATATATTTTTTTACTTACCTGCTATTTCACTTTCTGCCCAGAGAGCTGCAGATCCAGATAAAGTTCTTTGAAGCTGTCCGCGGTTTCCTTGTTTAGACTGAAGATGGTCAATGAGAAATGGGATTGGCTGGTCAGGTGTCTCAGTTATTAATTTGGTCATTAATTCCTGAAAGCAAAATACAGCATATATGTGTATCTAATAATAATTGTGAACACTTACATAGTACTTACTATTGCCAGCACTGCTCTACCTACTTTATATACACCAAATGATTTAATCCTAATGATAATCTTTTCAGGCGGGTACAAGCTATTGTCCTCCTTGTGAGGAAAGTGAAGTACAGAAGAGTAAACTATGTTACACAGCTAACACACACAAGGCCAAGAAATATTTACTTACATTTATTTTTCTTATTCTACTTGGCCAAAGAAATACTACAACTGTGATCTAAATTCTTTTAAAACTTATAGCCCAAGGGGCTCCTGGGTGGCTCAGTTGGTTGAGCGTCCGACTTTGGCTCAGGTCACGATCTCCTGGTTTGTTACTTCGAGCCCCGCATCGGGCTGTCTGCTGACAGCTCAGAGCCTGGAGTCTGCTTCTGATTCTGTGTCCCCCTCTCTCTCTCCCCTTCCCCTGCTCGCATTCTGCCTCTCAAAAATAAAGAAACATAATAAAAAACCAATTTTTTAAATTATAGCCCAAGAATTTTAAACTTCAGATTACTATTTTGAGAAATACATTACAAACTAAACTTTTGGTAGAATTCACCATATACCTTACATGCAAACGTTATTTTTTCCTTCTTAACCATATCCCAAAATGAAAAAAAAAAAAATTCGTTGGAATGAACATTAGAAGCAAGTTAACAAGCCACCGACTCACAGAAACCAAAAAATGTCTTAAACTAGTCTCCAAACAATATTTACTTTTTCCCAAAGCCCTGATGGGTAATCATTCTTCTTTTTTTTAGTGAGTTAAGCAATGGAGATTTCTCTACTTGCTGAAGCAGGCTGTTCCATTTTGGGGTAGCTATAATGATGCCTTAAATTGGGCAGAAAGCTGCCGAAGGGTGATATCTATACATTGTTTTTTTTCTAGTCAGGAACAGCAAAGAGCAAGCTCCAATTTGTGGTCAATTAAACTGTTCTCATAAGAACAGCTGCCAAGCCACGTGGATATCTTTTGTGCTGTGTAACTAGGTTTGTGAATTTGTATGCACCATTGTACATTCACATCAGTCACGTTTCACCTTGCTAGTTTTAGCCCAGAATTCTAGTCGGTCAATTGTTATTTTCAGTTTAGATTCTGTGAGAAACAGTGGTCTTATGAGTGGGCCAGAAAATCATATATTAGGAGTACTAACAGAAGGGATACTGGAAATTCCCCATCCCGTTGTCTTTTTTTGTTGGTGGCCTATTTCTTCTGCCTTGAATGCTCTTCTCTCAGGTGTTCAGGTGCCTGGCTTGTCATCATTTGTCTCTAATGATATCTTCTTAAGAGAAGCTTACCCTAACCCATCTTCATAAGTCTTTATCACTTCATTATCTTATTTTCTTCCTATCATTTAGCACTCTCCAGAATCATCTCATTTAATATTTGTTCATCTTTTTGTGCCTGCCTCTGCTCATCCTCTACCGCAGAACTGAAAGCATGAGAGTAGAGAGATCTCTACTCTCTCCCTAGAGCCTAGAACTCTACAGAGCTCATAGCTGGTACTGAATGAATGAATGAATAAATGAAAAAATGAATTCTTAGTTTACTGACCCCAGGTACATAATAGTAATTAAAGTCTCTTTTTGTTCTAATTAACAACAATTAAAGCATGCATAGATTTCTTAGCTCAGCAGAAAACACTCTTCAAATTTCCTATACAAGAAACTGCTGTCATGATATCTCTGGGATATTTGTTCACATTGCCAACAATGTAGGAACACACTGATTTACCCAAGTAGAGGCTAAATGGACCTTGTAGATGACAAGATTCCAAGGTGATCTCAGAGACATGGATAAAATAATTCACGGTATCTCAAAAACGTGCAGATTGCACATAGAGTTGGAGCTAAAAAGAGCAAAGGATTTCTACCACAAAAATACTATGTAGCAAAATATTTAACAGACAACTGTGATTTTTTTTTTTATATGCTGAAAAAGTAAGCAAGCAACCAGTTGGCACAGGTCTTCTTTATTTCTTTTATTTAAGATCTCTATTATTAATTATAACTAAAGAGGTCATTCCTATACTGTGGTTAAAGCAATGCAGGGTTCATTTAAACCCCAATTATACATCAGTGGAATGTAATTCAAAATATTTTGAATTCTGCTTCTATAGATGTATCATATTCTATTTAAATACATCATACATTACAAATAATGAAAAAGAAATAGAAGAACCAACTGGATTACTCTTGTCACAGAAGGCCTGGGCACTCAGATAAAGCAAAATCAGGTCAGATAATAAAGCTTTAAAGCCACAGTAATTTCTAATCTGAAACCTCTGAAGATCTCATGCACCCCTTTTTACCTTTCAACTTAGATGGAAAGTTTCTGTGTCTATTTTCCTACTTTTAAAATAAAATAAAGTGTTCCTATATTGTCTTTAGAAGATGGGTCATACAGTCTTAATAAGCCAAGTAATTATTGTTAAATTTTAAAAATATCACTAGTCTCGTAACTAATTTTGGATATCCTTGTATTCCATTAATGAATATATAGTAAAGACACAGGATAAATTTAGTCATAAACAAAATGAAAATAGTTAATGTTTGCAATAGGGTATATTGAGTACCTTGGCTGGACAATAGTCTGGCTTTAGATTCTTGTATTTATAAAAGGAATTATCCTCCCACTCAATCCATGTATCCACCAACAAAGAACAAGAATAATTTTGAGCACTTGAACTGGATAGAAACCTCTCTTCTCAGACCTGAAAATTTAAATCCTTGTATTTGCAAAGATGCTCTGGCAACAAAAAGGTTGATCACCACCATGATCCCCTCCACCCAAGATTTATATATAAAGAGAACAGAGGGGCACACAGATTGAAGAAAAGAGAAAGGAGTCGTGCACCTGATGTCAGGCTGGAGATAGAAACCCGACTGCAGAAAAGTTTCACAAGGATTATTCACACAAGGAAGAAGCAATTCCAGAACAGCAATCGGTGTCAGGTAAGGAGGCTGAACACGAGGAGGAAATGTTCTGTGCTTCCAGCGGGGGGAAGGGGGGATGGGGGCTTAGCTACAATTCTTACCATCAGTACAAGAGCTGTGACATGAAATTCCCTGGGTGCTAGAACCTGACCGAGATGGAGATGCTGCGCCTGGCTGTCCGCACTACAGTGGCCACCCGTGAGCCGTGCTGGGTGGCGGCCAAGAGAGCCTGCAGCGCGAGCTCCTACAAGGCAGGCAGGCACACTGCGCTCCCTCGAAGCTTCGCGCTCTACCTCTATGGAGGCCTGGCGCAGGCGCAGATCCAGACACACCCCAGCGCGCACCTTCCAAAGAGCTGGCGTCGAGGGCGTACCCACCCGCCGACCCGGGAGCCCTAACCGCGTGCGAGCTCCTAGGGGGCAGAGTCCTTGGGTAACTGGATGCCTTTACTGCCTGGGGATGCAATCATCTTCGCAACTGCCCCAAGGAGAGCCACTGACACCGCTTTTTGGGGGGAGGCACCCCAAACTTGTCCTGGGATGCAAGCTTCCTGGAAGGCCGGAAATCAGGGCACACCCTGAAGACGCCTCACCACCACCATCCCGTCCTGTAGCCCCAGAGCTGGCTGCAGGGTGTCAGGATATCCCTGTGTCTCCGGAGCCTCGCCCCTTGCCAGAAACCTACCCCCCCTGCCCCGCCCAACAAACATACCGCGAGCCTCCACCCTCAGAGCCTATGGGGATGCTGGAACCACACCGTGGAGTTGCTCCCCAGCTCTGAGGACAATGCACCGGGCCCCGACTTCCAGCTCAATGACAAAAGCCCTCCTTAGAGCTCAGGCCGACAGCT